>NC_142684.1:197089166-197738333 GCF_056320005.1 Nelumbo lutea | reverse complement strand
ATACCACCTTATACGACTCATCTAACACTACCAATTGGAGTGCCCGAGCTGAGGCCATAATATCCTCCAACATAGCGTACACAAGTGCAAAGTTGCTACTGTTTTCCGTCTCAGGCGGTGGCACCCGGAGCAATCCGGCATGCTCAAGCTCCTGCAGTTGGTACTTGTGGAAACTGTTCCGGACCTGGGACTTAGTGTTTACAAACTTAGCGAGCTTCAGGCAATTATCAGTAACAGTCTTGAAGAGTGGGAGCTCTTTGCTGAAGTCCTTGATCAAACTAATGAACCCCTGAAGCTGGCAAGACAGATTAACCATCCAATGGTTCTGGTTTTCTAAATTCCTCAATGCCTTGGCTTTGAACTTGTCCCCAACGATCCCCACACACCGCTGCACCACACTCCCACATATACCGGTGATCGTCTCCCAGAGGATCTCCTCTGCGTACTTGGACGGAACGGGGCCGTTGGTGAACAACGCCCTCTGGAACAAACTCGTCCCATTGGGGAGGTTTACTGTCAAATTCACCACGTTTTCTCCACCAAAACTGCCGAAAACCTTCGGCTTCCACCCATCAGACGCAACCTGAAAGAACATGGAGTCCCTAATTCTCGCTTCCGACTCGGCCTTGGCTTCTTCGAACCTGGCGTCGAGCCTGGACCCCGCAAACTCTCGGCGGGATACCGGAGGCAGGCCTACCTGGTTAAGGAAAGCCCGGAACTTGGGATGCTCGAGACTAGAGAAGGAGACAGCGCCGCAGGACTCGTAGAGCCAGTCGGCGAGGAGGCCGAAGGCGGAGTCAATCTGGTTCTTGCTAAGCGTCGGGCCGGGAGACGCCTTGGGACTCTTGAGCTTCTTTACGCTGTCTTCCAGCATAGCGAGAGCACCCAAGTCCTCCTTCCCGCCCGACAGCATCAAATGTGGCTGCTGAGGTGGGGGCAAAGCCGCAGTGACACTGGAAGTCGCGACAGCCGTTGCGGAAGAATAGCTGAGGTCAGAACAGAAGCGGGAAGGGTCGACCATGGCAAGTGGTGAGACCTGATATGACGAGGAGGAAGCACCGCCGCCCGAAGTTGACGCACTACGCTTGCGATGGTTGGGGTGGTGGTGGGAAGAAGGGGAAGGGATAGAAGAGATGGGAGAAGGTGAAACAGAGGAGATGGGCTTGGGTAAGGAAGCAAAATTGGGACAAGTCCCCCTTTTGAGATGCTCGGAGGCAGTGCGAGATGGGTTGGAAGCAGAGAAAACGGCATCGCAGAGAGAACACCTGAGCTTCACCGCTTTGGGGAGTCCAGTATCGGAATTATGAACCAGTATGGGCTCCAGGTGCGCCCAATACCAAGCACCCTTGCCCTTTATGGCTTTGGTCCTCACAGTCATCAACCCTTCATACCGCTTGTGCACCGCCTTCGCCGTCAGGTCATCGGCCGACACCGTTGCCGTCGAGTCTATCGTTGTAGTATTTGCGGTGGCAGCCATTGTTGTACTTTGAAGAAGGACCACCACTTGACAAGAGAAGAAGACAAAAGTAAATGAATAGTAGCAAAAATAAATAGAGAAGACAGCAGTCGCTCGCTGGGGATAGCTAATAATCTTCTTCGTCCACCATCGTCGTCATCTTCATCGGAAGTCGGAACAACAGTGGCATCATCAGCTCGACAGCTCTTTCCTTGCATTTAGACGGAAAAATCCGCCGGCGGTGGCTGGAATTCACTTCTATGCCGGCCTTCCATGCGGGAAACCGGCGATCTGGGGGAAAAAGATGCGACCTTTGGCCTCTGCTGCTTATTTTATTTGTGGGTCTTTTAGCTGTTCGTGGCCTCGTGGGGTTGTTTAGCTGTAGCTGCTGCACTGCAGTGCTGCTGCTACAGTTATAGCAGGAAGAAGGGAAGAGAGAACAAAGAGACAGAAGAAAAGGAGATCTTGAGAAAGAAACAATTGGGAAACAGAGAAAAATGGGAGTCTCATGTTTTTCTTATTTCTTCTCTCTCTCTCCTCTCTCTCTTTCTCTCTCTTCCCCCACTCTTTTATGTTGTTGGTCACTTGGCCTCTCACTCTCTCTTGAAGCCCCCAGCCCCTCTTGTTTCTTTCTTTCATCTTAATTCTCTTTTAGGTTTCTTTTTTTCATTTATTTCTTTAAGTTCTTTTTTCTTGTAATTTTATTTTGCAAATTGCATTCCTTTTCTGCCTTGTTCTTCATGTGGGTTATTTCTATTTCAATTTTCAAGTTTCAACAGAAAGAAAAAAGAATAGAGAGGCCACCTTGGAATTTATATTTATTGTATTTATTTATATTACTTGATTTATTTTTTCTTGCAGTCATTGGACAGAGTTGACCAATACAGACAAGTGAGCCTCTTGAAATGTTTATCAAATATTTGTGCAATCAAGGCATGGACACTCTCTGCGGCATCAAATTGTTGCTCCTGCTCTCTCACACATACAGGAAGGAAGGAGAGAGAAAGAATAAATGTGGTCCCCTTTCTCTTCCCCTACTCCCCAGTCCCTGTTTTGAGAGCTGTTTTCCTTGGACAAGGCCTAGTTTCTGGGCTTACATTTGAATAGAATTTGTACGACATGGTCCCTTTGAACTCAAACATACATTCAAGGGAAGGGAGAGAGAGAAAATAAGTCGAGTGGGTCATCTCTAACCTTTGCCCTGAGCCATGCCTGGACCATTTTGTGTGTGCCCAAGTAGTGCATATAGAGAGTTCTACCTTCTCCCCCTCCGCCCCCCCCCCCCCCTCAAAAAAAAGAAGAAGAATAAAAAGATCCCTTGGAGAACAATTAGTGTATAGAAAATCATCAGATCTCAGAATCGGGGTGTTTGATTTTTTGAGGATAAGACAAGAAAAACACATTAAGTTTAATATTATTGTTGTTATTATATGGTTGGGGTTTAAATTCATACAACCTAATAACAGTAAGCAAATGAGTGAGGGTCTACTACACTCCCCACTCTTCACTTACCATAGTGATGGTATAAAGCTTTTTTCTTTTTTGAAATGAGAATATGATGTCAAAGGGCATGTGCCAAACCTGTTCTTTAGCCTCTAAAATCTGCAAATCTAGAATCTACGTAAGAGAAAAGGACAACATAACTTTAATCCTTAATTGGATAGTAACATATAAATTCTCTGTACAAACGGCACTCATGACAAGGTCACAATTAGAGACCAGTCTTGTGATTTCAAGCGTTCTCTTCTTGTCACTGCAACTTGTTTTAATGAATTTACTCTGAGGGGGGACCCTAGTTCCAAACTTCCAATAAACTAGGAAAAGGAGAACCTCACCAACTTTTCTATTAGTTTAACTCATCACTCACCGTGTGTACATGAGAGAGAGAGAGAGAATTAAGTAGTATCCTTCAAGACTTCTGGTGCTTCTTCCTTCCCAAAACCTAATTTTCTAAGTCCCTGTCACTAAATGTGTTGGTAACTTCCTAATCTCCCAAGGTATAATATTATTAGGAAACCCGTTAATCTAGGCTTCTTGCGCAGAAAATATATCTAAATGTATGCAAGTAAAAATAATACAATAAACAAAATAAAGTAATTGTCTTACTTGTAACATTTTCAAATTAATCTATCAGAGCTTCATATGCTTCTAGAAATAACAACCTTTATTATTAAAAAGTATGTGTTTTGGGTATAGAAGGTTATGTGTGGGAAACATATAGGAGAGAAGTTGCTTTCATCTTTACACTTAGCCCATGCCTAGTCATTACTACTAAAGTACTAATTTTCCAACATTGACAAATACGTATAGGACATCTAAAGCAGCTCAGAATTGCTGTCTTTCTTTAATTTTTACCGCAGAATACATAAAAAAGTCAAATATTTACTAGACAATAATATTAATATTAATAAAATCATAATTAGGAAATGAGAACTAATAATATAAATATATAATATTAATAAAATCATGTCTTAATTAGGAAATGGGAACTAATAATAAATGGGTCAATGATTTTCTTAGGAAAATCATTCCCATTATAATCAGTAAAATATTTGAGTATTTTATTTTGGCTGGTTAGGAAAGCTGAATTAGAAGAGCATATAGGAGGAGATAATTTATTTTGAGGCAATTTTTCAAAATAATTTTTATCTACAAATTTTGTCAAACTTGAGGTTCTTATACTTTATTTGAAAAATAAATAAATAAAGAGGAAGAATGGGAAAGGCTTGATTGATATCTTCTCCTACTATTTTCTTACAGATTCCAAGTTTTGAAAATTTGTGAACTATTCTATTTCGGTAAAAAGACACCCACACTCCTTATATTTTTTAGAAAAGTTAACTGAGCTCCCCTATTTTTTGAAAAATGTTTGTTGACCTTACCTAGTTACCTTCCCTCATGAACAGAGATGATGCAATTAACATTAATGACCTAATGTCCTGTTGGCTAAAGAAACAAGACTATTGGACAAAAAGAAAAAAAAACTTTGACCAAATAGAATTACCAGGAATACTAAATTGAGTTTGCCTATCACTGTTGGAAAAAGAATAAAAATGAACAAGTGAGAAGTCATGAGTGGTCCTTCAAATGCTCATGAAGAACTCATCAATTGCCAATGAAATGAAGTGAAGATCTCCATTGCCTAAACATTTGCCAAGGGTGATTTGGGGATTTTGAAATACTTTAAATGTCACATGATGAGGTACTGGAAGCCTTATTGATGGATTCCTAGCAGAAGGGAGATAAAGTGATCATAAGGAAAAAATAAATGCATAATAAGGTAGATCAAAAATATTTTTCAAAAATAGAAGAGGTCAGTGAACTTTTCACCATAAATAAATAAAATAGACAGATAAAGGAACTAAAGGAGTGTTTGCTGTAATTTACCCTTTTTTTTGTCATGTCTAATTGATTCTGGTTTTAACTTTGGACAGCAGATTTCAGGTTCAGATTCAGAAATGGAAATAATCCAACTTAATACATTCCATTTGAAATGAATCTGTTAATTGTTATGCTAAATGTGCCTATAAAGTTAAGGATTTCATGTGATGAATTAAGTTCTGATTTTGTTATCATTTGGCAATGGATTTACAAATGAAGTCATTTGTGTGAAACAATGAAAGATTTTTATCATATGGATTAGGGGTGGAAACTGGAAAGGATGGGGGGAGGGGATACTGTGTGATTGCAATTAGCATTGGACCATACAGAGACCTTCCATTATATTGTTTTCAATTCTAGAAACATCGGGATCCACCTCTTGTACTGTCAATAGAGTCCACCTAATATTAAGCCCCAATCCTAAGCAAATCAGTGGGTTGAGAGCTCTTGCACAGGCGTCCTTGTCTGCGCCAGTGCTCTTGGAAACATTATTCATGCGGAAATGGTAATACCATTTACGATGCCCGGATTCCTCCAAATGACCCCCCTTGGTAAATCGTAATCATATGATTTGGGCATCTGATTCCGGGAGTGGAAGGATTTCAAAAGGGGGTAATTCTAATTCCACTTCAGTCATTTGAGATATAAATAATGAAAGTGATTTTGGAATCCCCAAAAAGAGGAGGAAGTGGAAGTGTGGAAGTCATTATGGAATTTGGCTTTTGGTATCCAAACACAGTTGAAAAAGAGGCCAATGAAAACGTTGGATCAGAACTAAACTAAAGCTTCAATCGTTTTTTTTCATTTAAAATCTTATATATATCGAGGACAACCCAAATTCCTATTGACCCGGGCTGACAGTGTCCCTGAATTTCTATTCTACAGAGTTGTGGAATCTGGACCAGATCGGATCACCAGACAAATTGGTCCGCCACGTGAACTTGGGTCAACGGTTTGGTAGTCAGAGAGTTGGACCGTTAGGCTCGTGACTCGCCAAGAGCAACCTGCCCAGTGCCCAGCGACCCAGAAGCTGCAAACCATGTAATTGGTCAAACCAAATAGGGAAGTCGGTATGACTCACGCAATATCTCCCCTCAGCTCCACAGCTGCTTAATCATGGGAATTATTAGAAAAAAAATTTAAAAAGAAAAAGAAAACTAGGACAATCAATTATTATACATGACCGACAGGGCGGATCTGGGTTCAGTTTCCTTTTCAGATCCGATCATTTCTTATAACAAGGAAAAGTTATCTTTTAGTCAGACGCCCTTGTCCCTTGGTAAGTGGAGATCCGGACTTAATCTGACCCCTTATTGATTATTGATTATTCATTTATTCATGGGTTTGGGAACATGATCCGATTTGGTCCAATCCGTTTCCGATATGACACATCAGCTTGATACATGGGACCCATGTATGTAGAACTGACGTGGTGCACTGTAATTGGCGCAACAGTACGAATGGAGCTCTGAATCTGCAATACAAAAGAGACCAAATCAATTTAAACATTGAGAACGTCTGGTGATCGGGTCGGGCAAGAAGTGAAATAAGGAAAAGAAACACGGATAGCTATGGCCTATGGGCCTATGGCAATTCAATCGGGTCTTTGTAGCCCACGGTTTTGAAAAGTCAGAGAGCGGGGGGCCCATTTAACCAACAAAGGGCTGTGCGAAGTGTACGGAAAGTGTCGAGATGACGAAAATTTAACGGTGATGGAAAATCGATATAATTTCTGCTGGCAAAAGAAAAGGTAAAAGATGAAATAGTAACGGCTTTAAAGTCCAGGAAATTATGAGAAAGGCGTAGTTGTACGAATTTTTTCCCTTTTTAAAGTTAAAAAAATAGTTAAATAAGATAAAATAAAACAAAAGGAATGGGAAAGTATTGGCAAAATCTGAGTTAATAATGACGATGAATATGTTAAGGTGCTAATTTTGCCTCGATTGGTAACTTCTCCGGCTAGAATCCGGATTACTTTCCAATAGAATCATACCCACCTTACTTTTCTGTTTTTTTTTTTATATTCCGTAAAATAATTATATTAGACAAAATGAAAATTTGCATAGTTAAAATAACTATATTACCCCAACGAACTTGTAGCTATGCATTCGGAATATGGTGATATTTTCGGAGCTCGCGTTCTGTGCACTCGCGAATGGCTGATTGACACGTTGATCAGGCCAACGTTAACGTGCGTTTCAGTGTTAACTTGGTCTGATCCGGTTCATGTAGAAACAAATCAGTTTGCGTGAATACGAATTTGTCAAGTATCCAATCAAAAAGCCCCTTTTTCCAGTTTCCTCGATTCTTCTTTCGATTCTTTCTTCCATTTCTCTCCACTAAACCCTACCCATACAACAGAGCAACCCTTGTCCATCGGCAGCGATAGAGCTCCGGCGGTGAATCGACGGCGATAGAGCTCCGGCGATGGTGATATATCCTTCTTCTCTTCTTCTTTGACTCTCTATTCTTCTTCTTTTTTTTCTTCTTCGTCTTCTCCGGTGGTAGGTCCGATCTGAAGAACGAACATGTAGGATACATCGACTAGAAACATCTCACATCCCACATCCCACCGTTGTTTATCGGTTTTGAATGAAAAAACAACGACTGATGAAACAGGGGTTAGGGCTTGGGGAGATTAGCTTTGTTCTAATGACTGGTGACTGCCGGTGTGAGGAGTATTGGTTCTTGGAAGAAGAAAAAAGAAGATAGGAAGAAGAGGAAGAAGAAATAAGAGTCGTTGGGAGACTGGAGAGAACTTTTCTATATTTACCGTCAAAATTCTTATCGACGCTGGTGGACCACATTTATGGACAGCGGTGTATGTAAGTGGCTGAAGGGATGATTTTCTGGGTTAAGACTGGGACTGGGAGAACCGAAGAAGTGGAGGAAATGGAAGGGATTGAGGGAGTTCAAATGAAATCCCTTTGTGGGTGGTTCAATCGGAGGAGAGTCAACAATAACCGGTTCAACCAGCTAAATTATTAATAACGGAGAAAAGTTCCATTAATTTATGGTTAACACGTGTTCGCCTCTGATTCACGGGTGCACTCGTCCAGTGCACAAAATGCGGCCTCATATTTTAGGGGTGTGGAATCTTACAATTAAGTCAATAGCATGCTAAAAATAAAGAAAATGAACTAAAGAATTTAGTGTGAGGTGAGATGGAGTAAGGTGTGGCGAAGCATCTAGTGTATGCACGTAGTAAACAATGTACTTGCATTAAATGTATTGGTATTTATGTTCTGATCAATTTCACCACATATAACATCCTTATGGGATGTCCATGTGTTGCTTCCTTGGTCAATCAGATGTACATGGCTTAACAGGTGTTGGATCAGCTCTGCTAGGTTGGTTGGGCCTTTTGAGGTGAATTTGGTAAGTTGGTTCAAACAAGTTAGCTGCACTTGGATCGATTCAGCATTATAAGGTAATGTTAGGCCAACTAACGATTTTGTCCCCCTAGCCTGCTACCACTTGGCAACTTCTAACCAGTGGTTGATTTTAACTGTATCTATCAAAAACGTACAAGTACAAGATATGCAGTTACAACATACTGTGAGTTGGGTGTGATGAGGATTCAGGAAAGAAGAAATCCAAACTGGTTGCAACAAAAACTTAAACCATCCATTCCAGATTCCAAATTGGGAGATGTTAGATGGACGATGTGCTATCATGTGGGTAGGTGTGGTGTATTACAAAAATCATTGCATTGTTGGTGGTGTTTTACATGTTGTGTGGTTTGTTCTAGAAGTCACCACTTAAAAAAGTGTTTTATTTATCTATTAATTATGTTCCTGCATTTAAAATAAGTATTAAATCAAAGTATTGTGGTGTGGTGTGTGTTAAGGATGAAAAAAATTGTGTTTCAAAATTCAGATATTTTGTGTTTTCAAAGCACACCATAACTTTCATTATAATGTATTTCAGAATCAATTAAAACAAAGTTCTACCATGGTACTCAACACCATGGTTAAGGGGTGCTATACAATGTGGTTGGTCTTGTTTTTGAAAACAAAAATAATTGCTATACCAACATGTTGTCAAACCCCTAAATGGCTTGATTTAACATGTTATAATTAATGTTTTAAAAACTAACTTAAAAATGAAATTGATTTGGCCACTAGTTTTTGGATTAAATTGTCGTGACATTTTTGAAAAATAAAAAAGAAAAAAAATTTAAAATCCACTAGCCCTGCTGAACAATTTAACAGTTCAACTATCAGGGTCAATGGTTCATTGATTGATTCAACTGTTTTTTTTTTGGAAATCCAAGCCAAATAAAAAATGGGACTGAATAGATGACCAAGTGAATCAAACGGATCAATCTTATTGATCAACAACGGTTTTAAAACCATAGTTCTAACAGTCTTACAGGACTTTTAATGTATAGGTCAAGTACATGACACTAAACCATCATAATTTATCAAGAAAAAAAAAACACAAAACAAAACAAAACAAAAGGAAACAAAAATAAAAATAAAAACATTATAATTTAGCAATCCATTGTCCATCCATTCTGGAATTCAATAGGCTAATTACATTTTTTTCATCAATAACAGTAGGCTAATTACATTTCATCAATCAAAATGCGGTGTTACAAAAACATCTATTATGAACAATACAATGATAATCCAAAGTTTTATTTGGATAAATGGGATACGATTAGCCAACTGGGCAAGCCTATGAGCAATACCATTAAGAGGGTGTTTGGTTCTGTGGGTGCTTTTTTAGAAAAAATGCCGCCGCATTTGCACAAGTTTGGCTTTGGCGTTTATTGAGCATGAAACCACTGTTTGGTCCCAATGTTTATTAAATCTATACTACTTTAAAAAGCATGAATGGCCTCAAGAATATTTTTGAAATTTTTTGAGGACAAAATTTACTCCTCTATATTTAAATTTATTGATAAAAATGAGGGAAAATTAGGTAATTAGCTATTGATATTAAATGAATTGAAAATAGGTAATTTTAAGATATTCAGTGCATTCAATTCCCACTCATTAAATCCAACATTTAAGTTATTAACTTGCATTCATGTTCATTAAATCATATAATTAAGCCATTTTTGTTTTTTCCCATCATTAAGTTCTATTAATTAAATCCATACTTAAATAAATTAATAATTTAAATAAAATAAAAGCTTATATTTTTAAAATCTACCTAGAAAAATAGCGTTTTCATCTAGGTGGTGGTAAGAAATTAAACCATTTTGGGTCAAATGGGTCAATCCACGTTGCCACGATTAATTAGAAACTAAAAAAAAAATTGGGAGCATTTTTAACATACAATAATAAGTATGATAAATAAGAAATATTTTTTATTAATGACGGAAATGGAATATTATTGCCACGATTAAATAATAAAGTTCAAAAATGGATAAAATGAAAAAAAAATAGAAATTAAAAAAATTGGGAACATTTTTAAAATACGTATTAAACAATAAGAAATGATTTTTTTATTAATGATGGAAATGGAATGTAAAATTTAAAACCAATTGGAAATAAAAATATTTTCTTGCTCTCTTTCATTAAAACCTATATTTAAAATATATTTTTCTCATCATTAAATTCTTGTAATTAAATCCACAATATTAATTTTAATAGTATAAAAATAAATATTTTGAAAATTATTTTGAAAACAAAACCATTTTCTTTCCTCTTGGTGGTGGGCAAGCAATTCTACCATTTGGGATCAAATGAATTAATAAATAATGTCATAATTAAATAACAAAAAATAAAATAAATAAGTATGAAATGTAAGAATTATTTTTATTAATGATGAAAATGGAATGACAAATTTAAAATCTACCTAAAAATGAAATGTTGCCATAGTCAAACAATAAAATTTTTAAAAATAGAAAATGCAAAGAATCACAAAAAAAAAAAAGATAGAGAAAAATTTGGTCTCATATCGAATGTTAAATACTTATAAAAAATAAAATATTGGATACATCAAAAATAAAATATTGGGTACATCTCTAATATTATGCATTCATGATATTGAACAAAAATAAGTAGTATACATAAGAAATAATTTTATCAATGATGGAAATGTAATACAAAATTTAATGTTAACTTATAAATCAAATTATTTTTGTTTTTGGGTGGTGGGTCAGTGGTTTGGGTCAAATGATATCATGGACAAACAAAAATTAAGTGTGATAAGCAAAGATTATTTTATATAATGTAAATGAAATATATAATTTAAAGAGAAAATTATAATCAAAGTCGGGTGTACATTTAAAACTAGGTTGTAGGTTGTTGGTCCAGAAACCAACAAAACTTTGACAATCGGCTCTACATTTCAAATTATAAATTAAAAACCCCTACAATGTCATCGAAGGCTTATGTGGCTATTGCCAACATGGGACTCTTAATCCATGTTGGACATAGCAAAAAACCTATATTGAAAATAGGTTTTCAATTTCTCTCCCACTCCCTCTGTCTCTTGATCTCCCTCCCTTCTCTCACACTCTCATAGTTGACTCTATCTCTCCCATTCTCTATCAAAACCTCTCTCTCTCTCTCAATCTATTGTTCTCCCTTAGTCTTTCTCCCGTTCCCTCTTTCACTTGTACAATTAAGTTATAAATTTCTATCAAATTGGTGTAAATTTCATAGCCAAAAGTTTCTTGTGAATTTTTATCAAATTGGTGTAATGGTTTATGAATCATACCAAATTGGTCTCATGTTCTTTTATATGATTTGATTAATATAATATTAGTGTGTAAGAAAAAAAAAAACATTAAGAGAGGGAGTGGGAGAGAAAGAGAATGAAAGAGATTGAGGGAGAACGATAGGTAGAAAGAGAATAAGAGAAATTGATAGAAAGAATATAAATACAAAAACCAAAAAACATTTTTATTTATTTTCAAATCACACAGTCGTTGAGTAGAGAGAGACGACTATGAGAACAAGAGAGAGAGAGAGAGAGAGGGAGGGAGTGTGAGATAAACTAAAAACCTTCTTTTTATTTTTCAATCATCCAACATTAAAGGGTAATTTTGGTATAATCTTTTTGTTGTGTCCAACATGGATTAAGAGTCCCATGTTGGCAACAACCACATAAGCCTTCAATGACATTGTGGGGGCTTTGATAATTTGAAATGTAAAACTAGTTATTAGAGTTTTATTGGTTTTTGGACCAACCTATAACATAATTTTTAAATGTACAGCCAACTCTAACTATAATTTTCCTAATTTAAAACTAATACAAAAGTAAAGCTAGTTTCTTATCTAGATGATGGGTCAATGATCCAACTTTTCAAAGAAACCCATGATGTCATAATTAAATATTAAATATTTAAAAAAAGATTGAACACTAAAAATGAAAATGTACATAATTTTGTAAAAAACATTTGAGAACATTTCTAATGTTATATTCATCATATTAAATATAAAAGTTCTTTTTATTTATGATAGAAATGGAATACAAAATTTAATAATAATAATAATAATTATTATTATTATTATTATTTGCTACAAGCATTTATGTTTATTTTTAATCATATATTACTTTTGCTAATCTTCAATTTTTATCTTAATTATGATATATCTAAAGTTCAAGTAATTAATATGAAGAAAAATTTCTCACGTACAACACATGTGCTTAATTACTGGTAAATGTTAAAAAACACAAACACTTGGACTTGTGTGCATTAGCCATTGAGGGAAACTTCAAAATCTGATTTTTCCCAACACTGAATGTTTATTGAAATGAGCTGTTGGATCTCAATTTCAGCCATTAAATACATGTATGAATACTCTAGACCGTTAGATGAGCATAATACCACTCCAACATAGCTAAACAGGGTATGGGTTGAAATGCCCCAACCAAACAACAAATAACATAAAAAAAAAAACAAAAAACAAAAATTGCTTTATTGTAAGCTGAAATGGGTAGATGGCTTTATGGGGTGTTATTTGAAACATCCAACCAATTAACAAAAATAATAATAATAATAAAAATAAGTGAAGTTTTTCAATAAAAATATTTATCTAAAAAACACTCATCTATAAATGTCCATAGAACCAAATGCATAAATCTAGATGACTAAGTTTATGTAAACCGAGCCTAGATTTCCTGCCCACAAGAACTCTGCCCACGTCTTCTCACATAACGTCACAGCCACACATGCAAAACATCTCATTCTCCTACATAATATTATGCACAGGAAGATATTCCCAATAAATGGGATAGCGTGTTGTGAGTAGGATTCTTGTGGGCAGAAGATCCAGAGTCACGTAAACCACCACCACCACCACAAAAATAAAAAGATGAAAGGTATTTTCTAGAATCAAGAATATAACAAATCTACAACAGGAGGTGAATAATGTTCCATCCAACACATAACACAGAAACATTTCTATTTCTATCCATCCATCATATCTAGTGATGTAACCGTTTTCGGCCATGTACCAATGTTTTGTGATGTAAAATTTTTTGGCTAAGTACCTCGTTATTTGACCCGGTGGTGGCGTGCCTTAGTGATGAGCTACTTGGTGGTGAACTGCGTACTAGCGAACTGCTCGGTGGAGAACTGCCTGGGGGCGAACTGCCTGGTGGCGAACTGCCCAGTGGCGACCTGTCTGGTGGCGAACTGCCTGGTAGTGAGCTCCTTGGTGGCGAACTGCCTGGTGGCGAACTGCTTGGTGGCGAACTGCCTGGTGGTGAACTGCTTGGTGGCGAACTGCCTGGTGGTGAGCTGCTCGGTGGCGAACTGCCTGGTGGCAAATTGCCTGGTGGCGAACTGCTTGGTGGCGAACTGCTTGGTGGCGAACTGCCTGGTGGCGAGCTGCTCGGTGGCAAACTGGCTGGTGGCAAATTGCCTGGTGGCGAACTGCCTGGTGGCAAACTGCTTGGTGGCAAATTACCTGGTGGCGAACTGCCTAGTAGCGAACTGCCTATTAGGTGGCCGGTGACTTAGAGAATGCTAGAGCTCCCTGGTGCGGTGCAATCCGATTGCCCTCAGCATGAGGTGGTCTTCTTTCCTTTGTAGGCAGCGAGAGCTGAGGGACCTGCGAGAACTTCATCTTTTCCTCCTCTTTGTAGGTGGCGGGAGCTGAGGGACCTGCGAGAACTTCATATTTTCCTCCTCTTTGTAGGTGGCGAGAGCTGAGGGACCCGTGAGAACTCTATCTTTTCCTCCTCTTTGTAGGTGGCGGGAGCTGAGGGACCTCCGAGAACTCCATCTTTTCCTCCTCTTCGTAGGCAGCGGGAGCTGAAGGACCTGCGAGAACTGAATCAGAGGTCCCGGGGGTATTTTCTCGGTGGGGGGCTCTTCGACGCTTAAGTTAGCACTCTTATTGTAGAGAGCTTTGAAGATAATATGAGAGAGCTAGAGAGCAGGGTTACTTCCCTTTTTTCATCCCCCCTCCCCTTTGGGGGTGAGGTCTTTATATACCGGAGACCTCGCGGGTTAGGTGGTGAACTCCTCGAGGTCGTCAGGCTAGCGCTTGTGTTAGGCGGCCAGGTCGGCGCCTGGGCCGGGTTGTCAGGGGGCGCCTGCGTCAGTTGACGGGTCAGTGTCTAGGCTGGGTCGTCAGGTCAGCGCCTGTGTTAGTCGGCGGGTCAATGTCTAGACCAGGTCGTCAAGCTGGCGCCTGTGTTAGTCGGCGGGTCAGTGTCTAGGCCAGGTTTGTCGGTGGGACCTTATGGCGGCTTGGCCGGATCATGCGCTAGGCTGGTTCAGGTCGACCAGGTCGCGCAGGCCGTGCACGCACGGCCCAGGTCGCGCGTTCCACGCGCAGTTCGCGTAGGTCGCGTGTGCCGCGTGCAGGTTGCGCAGGCGCACGTCAGGCCGCGCGCAGGTTGCGCCAGGCCGGCTAGACTAGTGCCCGGGTGGGTCACCAACTTCGTAAGTTTGTTGGCTGGGTGTTTTCCTAGTTGTCACGAGGTGTCACATGTCATAATTTCACTGGAGGGCCAAATCTGCCCTCATCAATAGCCCCCCACTCCCGAGGTGATAGTAACTCAGCGAAGGGAATATATTTCTTTTGGCCTGTAACTCGATGAGCTAGTAAGTGCTGATCCAATTACTAGTGTGGCCCATAGGCTTTGGGAGCGACTTGTAGTCTAATCTTCTTTGACTTTTGCCCATGCCGGAGAGGCAACCGGGTCTTTAGTAGTAATGTGGCCCATAGGCTTTGGGAGTGACCAGTGGTCTACTCTTTTCTAACTTTGCCCGTGCCGGAGAGGCGACCGGGTCTTAAGTAGTAATGTGGCTGGTAGGCTTTGGGAGTGACTAGTGGTCTACTCTTTTCTAACTTTGCCCGTGCCGGAGGGGCGACTGGGTCTTAAGTAGTAATGTGGCCCATAGGCTTTGGAGTGACTAGTGGTCTACTCTTTTCTGACTTTGCCCGTGTCGGAGAGGCGATCGGGTTTTAGGTAGTAATGTGGCCCGTAGGCTTTGGAGTGACTAGTGGTCTACTCTTTTTTGATTTTGCCCATGCCGGAGAGGCGACCGGGTCTTAAGTAGTAATGTGGCCCGTAGGCTTTGGAGTGACTAGTGGTCTACTCTTTTCTAACTTTGCCCATGCCGGAGAGGCGACCGGGTCTTAAGTAGTAATGTGGCCCATAGGCTTTGGAGTGACTAGTGGTCTACTCTTTTCTGACTTTGCCCGTGCCAGAGAGGCGACCGGGTCTTAGGTAGTAATGTGGCCCGTAGGCTTTGGAGTGACTAGTGGCCTACTCTTTTTTTATTTTGCCCGTGTCGGAGAGGCGACCGAGTCTTAAGTAGTAATGTGGCCCATAGGCTTTGGAGTGACTAGTGGTCTACTCTTTTTTTACTTTGCCCGTGCCGGAGAGGCGATCGGGTCTTAAGTAGTAATGTGGCCCGTAGGCTTTGGAATTACTAGTGGTCTACTCATTTTTTACTTTGCCCGTGCTGGAGAGGAGATCGGGTCTTAAGTAGTAATGTGGCCCGTAGGCTTTGGAGTGACTAGTGGTTTACTCTTTTTTGACTTTGCTTGTGCCGGAGAGGCGACCGGGTCTTAAGTAGTAATGTGGTCCGTAGGCTTGGCCTGCATCAGCTTCGTAATGCCAGCCACCTACTCCTACAAGAAGCTACTAGGGGCTCGACCTTCGGGGGCAGCACTACTAACTTTAGGTTGCTAGCTCACACGGGAGCCTTGGAAGGCACGACCGGTAAGGGCACCTATGTAGTCAGTTGGCCGCCAACTCCCGTGGAAGCCACGAAGAGCTCATCTTTGTAGGGGGGACCTTGCGGAGAGGACTGATGTGGCATTATCTGAATTGAAAGTAAGGTTGGTAGAGCTACTTAGTCCGTTAGCTCCCTGCATAGTCTCTGAGTTCATAAAAAATGTAAACTATAAAGCGATAGCTTCAATTTCTAAAAAGTGAGGACTTAGTTTTGGCAAGATGAGAACTTAGCTTTTGTAGGATGAGAACTTAGCTTTTCGTAGCGTGATCCCATAGACGGCGCCAATTGATGTAACCATTTTCGGCCATGTACCAATGTTTTGTGATGTAAAATTTTTTGTCTAAGTACCTCGTTATTTGACCCGGTAGTGGCATGCCTTAGTGATGAGCTACTTGGTGGTGAACTGCCTACTGGCGAACTACTCGATGGAGAACTGCCTGGGGGTGAACTGCCTGGTGGCGAACTGTCTGGTGGCGAGCTCCTTGGTGGTGAACTGCCTGGTGGCGAACTGCTTGGTGGCGAACTGCCTAGTGGCGAACTGCCTGGTGGCGAATTGCCCAGTGGTGAGCTGCTCGGTGGCGAACTGCCTGGTGGCAAATTGCCCGGTGGTGAGCTGCTCGGTGGTGAACTGCCTGGTGGCGAATTGCCTGGTGGCGAACTGCTTGGTGGCAAATTGCCCGGTGGCAAACTGCCTGGTAGCGAACTGCCTACTAGGTGGCCGGTGACTTAGAGAATGCTGGAGCTCCCTGGTGCGGCGCAATCCAACTGCCCTCGGCATGAGGTGGTCTTCTTTCCTTTGTAGGCAGCGAGAGCTGAGGGACCTACGAGAACTTCATCTTTTCCTCCTCTTTGTAGGTGGTGGGAGCTGAGGGACCCGTGAGAACTCCATCTTTTCCTCCTCTTTGTAGGTGGCGGGAGCTGAGGGATCTGCGAGAACTCCATCTTTTCCTCCTCTTCATAGGCGGCAGGAGCTGAAGGACCTGCGAGAACTGAATCAGAGGTCCCGGGGGTATTTTCCCGGTGGGGGGCTCTCCGACGCTTAAGTTAGCACTCTTATTGTAGAGAACTTTGAAGATAATATGAGAGAGCTAGAGAGCAGGGTTACTTCCCTTTTTTCATCCCCCTCCCCTTTAGGGGGTGAGGTCTTTATATACCGGAGTCCTCGCGGGTTAGGTGGGTGAAAAGCCTCCAAACGGTAAGACTCGTCACATCCTATCAGAACCGGGGTACGGTGGTGAACTCCTCGAGGTCGTCAGACTGGAGCTTGTGTCAGGCGGCCAGGTCGGCGCCTGGGCCGGGTTGTCAGGGGGGCGCTGCGTCAGTTGGCGGGTCAGTGTCTAGGCCGGGTCGTCAGGTCGGCGCCTGTGTCAGTCGGCGGGTCAGTGTCTAGACCAGGTCGTCAAGCTGGCGCCTGTGTCAGTCGGCGGGTCAATGTCTAGGCCAGGTTTGTCGGTGGGCGTCTTATGGCAGCTTGGCCGGATCATGCGCTAGGCTGGTTCAGGCCGCGCGCAGTTCGCACAGGCCGCGCGCGCCGCACAGGTCGCGTGTGCCGTGCACAGTTCACGCAGGTCGCATGTGCCGCGCACAGGTCGCGTCAGGCCGCGTACATGTCACGCCAAACCGGCCAGACTAGTGCCCGGGTGCGTCACAAACTTACGAAGTTTGTTGGAGGGCCAAATCTGCCCTCATTATCTAGTAATATAACAAAAAGAGGATTGTCGCGAATAGGGATGAAGGTTGCTAGCCAGCCACCTAGGAAATGTCATTTGATGCAAAGTCGTTGGTGTCAAAGAATCTGAATTATGAAAGTTGCCATTGTTTTGTTTTGTTAGTAGGGATTTCGATTACATAAGAGAGAGAGAGAGGGGGATGCCTTTTGGGTTTCTAGAATCAACCTGATCGATAGAGATCTCTTTCTTTGGTCAATGGTCAACTTGATTGAAACGACTCAAACCACCAGAAACACAAACTTCTTTTCATTACTTTCGGTGGCTTGGGGGATATTTCTTATTTCATTTTATATTTGGGTTGAGAATATTAGAAATTCGGTGTTAACATTTCACTTCTAAAAGGTATGGAAATGATGCCTTCTTTTCTTTTATTTCCTGCTCACCCTCCCTACAATACTTGAATTCAAGAATCAAAGCCACAACACAACATCTTATCAATATTAATAAAGCAAAGCAAAGCAACCCTCGGTGCAGTAGTCATATTCATTCATTCATTGCAGTGCCAGAGACATAGTGTCCTAATAAAGTTCACATTTTATGAAACCAAAAGCTACTTCCTTTTTGTACTGCAATCCCCCACCGAATCAAATCGGGCATAGAAAGATCCAAATTTATTGATTCGTTTATATTTGAATTTGAATGGGATCTCCTCCATCCCATTTATATATATATAACATTCAATTCAATTTTAGATATTAAGTAGTATTAAAAATATCAAAATGTTATATATTATTAATAAAATGAGGTAAAAATATTATTTCATCAACATAATAATTTGTATTAAACTTGAACCCATGATAATATGGCAAAAATGCAACACTTAAACAACTTTGTTGATAAATGTAATAAAAAATTAAGTTAAATCTGAAAAGAAATCAGAAAGGGGCGTCCATATTATTCAATCCAAATTATTAACTGATCAAATTCGAATCATTCTTAATGGAATTCAATTTCAATTCCAAATTAGATTTTTTTTTGATTTACAAATAAAAACAAAATCATTAGGTTTGATTTTACAAAACCCTTAAAATAGATTGTACAGAACCCAATCCAGATGAGTTAACATTAGAAAGAAAAGGCACAAAATGGCAGCCAGAGACGAAGAAGATGAGGGAAAATGGCCTCAACAGACTTACAGACCACAGCTGCTTCAAATTAGATAGATGACGAAAGTTATGATGCACATACGCCTAGAAATCGTCCACGGCAATTCTACAGCCTACGGCCTACGTACATCAAATTGTAAAACTGATGAAACCACCAAGAAAATGCTGTAATTTGTTGTGTCCAGGGGTCCCCGACCAATTAAACTGTCTTTGTGTCCACACTCCAGAGCTTGATGATATTAGAACAAGCTGTCTGTCTCATGGGTTTTTGGCAAGCTAGTATTTGGATTTTTGTGTTTCTAGTGTTTCAAATTCTATCTTTGTTTCTGTCTTTTGGTGGAGAAAGACATGGGCCTTTTTTCTAACTCATTGTGAATTGGGTGTCTTTCAATGAGACATTATCTCTTGTAAATAGCAACAGCTTATGACTAGATAGATGGCAGAATCAATATCTCTACAGTCCCTTCCATTTCTCAGATGTATATTTTTTTCTTTTATCATTTTATTTGATTCTATCTGTTATATTATCCATATCTTTGCTGTTGGTGAAAATATAATTGTTTGCTTTTGTTTTTGTTAAATTTATTGAAATGGTTTGGTTTTGTACATAGAAGCAAATATGATATGTTTATATCGGGGTGTATCATATCGGTATCAATGTATCAAAATTCGCTTAAATACATTAATACACAAGTTTTAAAAATATTTAAAAGGTCATAGGTCTCTTTCCCAACTCCCTAACCATTGTTAAATAAAAAAAAAACGTAGAAAAGGGGTGAATATCAGTCATATTGAAACATCTGATAGTGTATCAAATATTTTAATACTATGCATAAAAGACCATTTACAACACTTAGAAAAAAAAATGATCAGTTAATAAGTTGAAAGTGATATAGGCAAAGTGAAAAGGAGTTGGTTAAAGGTAATAAGAAATGATTTAGGTGCCCATAATTTAATGATGGATATGACACTAAATAGAAAGAAATGGCAAAACAGGATTCATGTAGCGGCCCTGGCTCATACATTTAAGGCAATACTTAGATGATAATTTAATGAAATTTCTTCTCCAAAAAAGAAAATCCCACAATATTACCAACAAATCCAGTTAATTTGCGGCATGTTTATGCAGATATTGACAGCAATCAGACTCCAGTCGTTGGATGTTGAAGTGAATATCCTTAATAGTTCTTACCAGTTTTAGACAATAACCAACACTTTATAGAGAAATAAAGACTTTGGAATATGGGAAAAAAAAAAAGAGGTTTCAATTCTCACTAGCTGCTTGGTTTTATTAGGTTCGTATCCATCTGAAATCGGATTTGGTGCTGACAAAATTGTGCTCACACTGTTTATACAGTCTTTTTTAGCCGTGCATTAAGAACATTTTCTATGTATAAAAAGATAAAAATACAAAGATATTCCCGATGCACCGCTGAAAAATATTCAATACCATGCCTAGGCACTTTAGTTGGAAGCCTGTTCAAGCTCCAAATCATGAGAGACCTAATTAGTAGTATTTAGTATTTGTTGATAATATGGAATAAATTTAATAGAGATTCTAGGCATTATGATCTCCCCATTGGTCATCGCTTTAATCAGCTAGAGTTAACTCGGATATTCATTATTACAGTGGTTGGCTTCTCTGCAGTAATTGTGATCAGGTCCTGCTCTGTTTAATTTGGATTATATTATGCTTGCTCCAGAAGCACCCTTGCTTTAAAACGGATAGACTTGACAGACCAACTGACTTGGGAGGACCGATTTTGATTGAATTAACAGACATACATGCTTCAGCCTGTCCAATCTGTTTCTGTAAATCAAATAAAACTGGACTCAAATAGGACCTATGCCCAATCCAGTCCTTGTCCCCGTTTCATTTTTGGGTCTGATTTTTCTAATTATAAATATCTTTGAGTAAGGAGAATCAAGAAATAGAGATCTAAAGAAGATTAAGTGGGAGGAAAAATTCATCATCATCATCATCATCATCATTTAAGCCTGTCCCAACTATATGGGGTCGATTATATAAACTCTTTTTTTTCATTCTGTTCTTTTTAATGCCATATCTATTGTTAAATTATGAGAACCTAAATCATTTCTTACAATTTCAATTGTCAACTCATGTCCTTTATGGTTTGTCCCTAGTCCTTCTAGCCCTTTCAACATGTAAAGGATCACTTTTCCTTATAGGTGTTCTAGGTGGTATGCTATGCACATGGGTGAGCTTGCTTTCTCTCATTTTATCACCTATTTAAGTTACTATAAGTTTCTTTCAAATGACTTTGAGGGTGTTCAACAGTATGGTTGGTTTTGTTTTTAAAAACAAAAGCTTGGCACATCAGCAAAATGAGTATAACTTTGCCGATGTGATAGTTGTTTTTGTTTTCAAAACAAAACCAACCATGTTGTCAAACACTCCATTTCTATCATTATCCTTTCTAGTTGTTACATTCATCAATTGCAGTATATGCATTTTTGCCATGCACATTTTTTTATATCATTTTTTGACTGCCCAGCACCCCATCCATACAATATTGCTGACCTTGCAATTATTTTATAGATTTTTTTTTTCATTTTAATTCGCCTATGAGCAAAAGTTCATCAAAATTCAAATTTGTATTTACAAGTAAGAAGATAGCAGAAAGAAAAAAAGGTCTTACCGACGACACAAGTCTAAGAACAAAAAGCTTGAATTATTGATGATTTGATGAGATGAGCTAAGGTAGTGTATATATATATAAACATAGTGATACAAGGATAGAACAAACTTAACCAACGACCATAGCAAAAACCTACAAAATTTGTTCTTCTTTACACAAGAATTCAAGTACTGTGTAGGACCCTTGAGCCTTGATTGATTAAAGAAAAAGTTAAAGGTGTCTTTGTTTGGAGCTGAAGTGATGGAAACATCAACTAAAGCTAATAATGCGTATAATCAAAGTTTTCAAGGTGTTGTTCACTTCCTTGGTAGAGATTCCTTTCTCCGGGTCTCAAACGTATTGTGTATTAGAATCACAGAATCATATGTACAAAAGTTGAGGCCCACCGTGGATTAAAGCCAGGCCGATGTAAGTTCATTTTGGATTAGTTTAGATGTTTGGTTAGTGGCCGTCGTTATCCTTGACGAATGACCATAACCATGTCATACCCTACCTCTCTACCTAGTCCTCAGTGTAGTTTAGTGAATTTAAGGTGAGATTGGCTTAATTTGACCACCTAATTTCCTCTCAATCCTTGCTTTATTTTGCTTTCTAGGGTAATTACTTATAACATGCTGGGTATATTATAGGCTTTAGACTTTACTAAAATTCAAATTCTCTCTTAGGCCAAAGCTTCATGAATGGACAACTCTCACATGGTAGCATGTATCATATGTGGTTGGGCACAAAAGGCCTCTAATATTGGCCTTGGTCCCCCTCTTTGGCCTCAATTCATTGGGTAAATTTAAGCTAAAAAGCTATTGGTATATTGTTTCTAAGTTAGGCCCATCTGTATGGGTTTTTCTTTTGCAATTTGAAATGTATAAACCTTGGAGAGCTAATATAATTGCGAGATATACCTGAACTTCCCCCTCAACTACCCCACAATTACCAGAAATTCCACCCTTTTTATCAGTATTTTGGGCCTATTTTGGGGGCTAATGAATTCCAACCAAACACAGCTTAAGTAGATATGTAAGCGGTACAGTATTCATTCAATTTTTGCAAGTATTAGTTGAATGCGATGACTGTTCAGCAAACTGTGAAACCAATTATACCAATAATCAAATATATGAGACTCACATCTTTCATACGTGTAATCCATGAATTTATTACTGATGGAATATTATCATTGATTCCACAGCTAACTGAACAGTCATCTTATTCAGCTAATCCAACCAAAGAGAGCTAAAGTTTTGATTGAGTTGCTTAATTGCTTCAAGGTTCGATGGAATTTGTTTTTCGGTTTTTATTGAAAATCGTGAAAACTGTCTTCTAACCAAAACCCAAAAAGGGCCACCAATTCCCAATTTTTACCACCCAACCGTCCGCCCAATTCGAGTCTTACAACACTGTAAGTCATAAAGCCAAAAGCGAAACCCTCCCAAACAGGCATTCCGTTTAATGCTTTTTTCATGAGACAACCCCCCATTACTCTAATGGTGCAAAAAAACCAAAATGATCTCACTATCAATCTAAAGAGCTTTGGAGAGAGTGCTGAATCAGCTTAAAATTTTCTTACGATAGAAGTGTTTTTGTAGAAGATAAAAGGATGCTAGGATCTTGGGATTTCTTGAAATGTCCGAAAACAAGAAATCAGCTTTTTCACAAAAAGTAACTAGAGTAAGGTGTTAATTGATATTTTGTTCACTTAAAAATGACCCTTTGCATTGTTCAACAAATATAGGGGTGCTATTGTATTTTCAATCAATTTGTCACAAAAACTAAGCGGCGCTACCGGACTTTCCACTACATTTGGCATTTTGGTGAAAAAAGCCATCCAACAAGGTGGGTGTAGGGGTGTCAATTGGATGATTTGGTCCAATCCGGTCCACCCTAATGTGAATCCGTTACAAATAGACCAGGTCAGTTCAATCCAATGAATATTTTAGATCATTTTGGACCAGTCTAATTTAATGTTGAACCGTCCAATTTGTTCAAATTTGTTTTAATTTAAATTAATTCTAAACCAAACCTTAGTCCATTAACACCTATATTCTTGTCTATTATCAATAGGCTAAATATTGGCTTAATCTAATCCATTTGTGAGTTTCAAAAAGCTCTGGTTCAAAGAAATGGAGTTACTAGTCATGTTTTAAAGGAAATGGGCCCTCATTTTTAAATTTGAAAAGTCAATTTATGTCTTTGATAGTGACTCCGTTCTCCACAGGAAAAGACACACAATTGAGAAATTCTAAATCCAAAAGGATTGGGAGAGGGAAAGTGTTAGGCACCATTCTCTTCAAGCTGTTGTAGTAGCCCAATATGAGAGTTGTCTAGGCTTTATTTCACACGAAAAGAAATAGAAGTAGTTGTTGGAATTTCTGAAATCTGGAGAAACATACTCTCAACTTCTCCTAAAACCGATTTTGGGGTGATGCTATCGGGTCTTAGGTACTGACTTTCCTAAGACCCTCACCTCTCTACCTCTGTTCTCAGTCTAGAAGAAGTCGAGAACAGTGATTCTCCAATGTCTCAAAACTTCAAGCAGCATAGAAAAAACAAACTTGAGTTACAGATAGGGTGAGAGGCTTACCTCTTGTATATGGCTTCAATAGCGAAATTCTAGCAATCAAATTAATCAAAAGAGTAGTTGAATGGGCTCAATAGAGGTTTGATATGGATGAATGCTTGGAGATTTCAGGAAAAATTCAAATTTGAAACACAGATGGTGTTTTGAAGTTTAAGATTTAGATATCTAAGGGTTTCTCACAAAAGGAAGTTTTATAGAGGTTGGGAGTGCTTCTAAGATCCCTCTTCTTTAGATACGCACCCAAAGTTCTCTCGAAAGCTCCCTTAGGTTTCCTCCATCAGGTTTCCTCTCTCCAAAACTTGAGTTGGGTTTGTATTTATAGAGGAAGGGAGAGGAAGAGGTCTAAAACTCGTTCAGCTCCAGTGCTTAGGATTCAATGGTTACATAAATAAACAAAGGTTTTTCAAAGAAAATGGTACCCAACCAAGCATTCATCTTTGGTGAAAGGTTTTCTTCAATTTGGGGGTGGTTTTCATGGGTTTTGTGTGTGTCCAATGAAAGCTTGGGGTGTGCATGTCACGGTAGTCTCATATTTGGAGTATTAGTGACAAAAAACATAAATTTGATGAACTTTTAAAAATGGTTTTGTCTTTACTTAATTTTCAATGGGGGTATCTTTGGTTTTTTGGGCTTTTTGGGTCTATTAAGTTCAACTTCACTGGTCCAAGTATTTGAACAGGTCAAGAATGGGTCTGACATTAAGCATCACACTTTTGAGGTTTTAGATTGGGACATTGAGGTGGTGATTCAATCTAGCACATTAAAATGGCATTTTTTTAGTTTAACGATCAAACGAGCGAACCTGATTGTGAAATTTGATGTGTTGGGTTTTTTGGGTCTCTAAATACAATGGTGAGGTATGATTGGCCAAATAGGGCTAGGATGACGGAGATAATATGGTTAACAAGTTTAGATTAATAAAATTTGTTAAAATAGAATCTTTATTTGATAAAGGGTCAAATAGGGGAATTTTGTGATGAAATTTGGTGGATAGGCACTTTTGAACATCCTGAATCTGATGGAAGTAATGGGTCTTTGATCATTGGTGTAGATTGATAGATTTGATTTGGGTCAATGATTTATCAGTTAATAAGATGACTCGGAGTGGAATCTCACTTTTTTAACAGTCAAGTGGAGGAGTTTGGTCGTAAAATTTGACATGTTGAGTTTTTTTTCAAAATTTGAACATAGTGGTGAGATATAATCGGTCAAATGAAGCTGGGATGATGAATGATAAGCTCTAATCGATGAGATTTATTGAAATTAGGATTTGGCTTGATGGGAGGTTATACATAGGAAATTTGCGCTGAAATTTAGTAGGTAGGTATGGATTAAGGTGATAAGTCAATTGGATGGTTTTGATCTACAAAAGAAATGGTTAATCTAGGTTTTCTAATTTTAGTTGTGCAGGGTCGTTAGAATGAGATCTTGGCACTTTTGAGGTTGATCATTGTGGACTTGCAATAGAATTGTATCTTAGTGATCTTAAGGCGATGGATGTGTTGGATCAGGGCCATTAGAAAAGAAGTTGGTGTGATGAACGGTAGATGTGTGACTAATTTATAGTTTTCTAAGTTTGTAGGATATATTTGATTGGACATCAATTTTGATATCGATGTTTTCATTTGTCCTGTAGATTGTGTCCAAGGTTCAAAATATCAATACAGGCCAATACACTGATAGGGTGTATCCTCAAAACTAGTTCAGATGGGCCGGTTTAAGGTCGGTCTACCCTCTGAACCACTCTCCAACCCAAAGCACCCTCTGTATGTGCATATCGGGAAGGGTCCGATACGCGACAAAATTTTGGTCCTTGATTGTGTCCAAAGAGGATGTTTTTGGCTTTGTAAAATTCCAATTTCATCTGATTATGCTTCCAAGCTTTGGGTCTAAAAGGAAAGTACAAAGAGGTAGGGTGAAAGGACCGAGGAAAAATTGGATGTTAACACTAATCCAATATAAATTCATTATGGATGGACCATGTCCAATCCAATAAATACTCTGGACCATTAAGTATGGATTAGTCCAATTCAATATGTCTTGATTTGTCCAAATAGATTTTGGTTTAGATGGGGTCCAATCCAAAACCGGTCCACTAACACCTTAGGTGGGTGTAGTGTGAATTTGGACTTCAAGGCCACGTTTCAAGTTCAGCTTTACACTTTTCGGGCTCGAGCTTCGGGTTAGGCCCATTAAAATTTCAGAGAAGTACAGACAGACCCATTGCAGAATTTTGATTTTCATTGTAGGTCTACAACATTTTAAAAGGTCAATTACCCCCCAACCTATGCACTGATGCCCACTCGTGAATTGGCATCAATTCCAAGCTGACACCTACCCCAACCGTACTTTGTGCCTATGAATTCTGACCCGGGGTTGAACTGTCATTCTCGCTTAAAATTTTGGCAAAACTCAAGTCTGAGCACAACTCATGTTACTTATACCATCCTCATAATCTTTCAATTGTACATTGGAAACATCTTCCCATAATTGAAAATATATACATATAGAGATTAGATGTTCTCAATGCACGAATACAAGTGTTGTGAATCGATGTGAGGATAGGTGAGACATGGATTGGGAGAGACGGGATCTGCTCCTCACACAGGGGCGCCTCACAGGCACATCCACCGTGCATTGGGAACATCTCCCTGAATAATAACTTACAAGTGCGGGAGATGTTCTCAGTGCATGATAGGATGTGCATGTGAGGCGCCCCTATGTAAGGAGCAGATCCGGTCTCGGATTGGGAGTGAAGATTGAGTCCAAATCTTCTAACCACAAAACAGTGTATGTACACCACCCTACATTTGCACCAGTTGGGATTTCCTACTCACTTTTCCTACCCACTCTCTACCCGCTGTGAATTGGAGCCACACGTCTCTATTATGAATTGAGAGATGTGTGGCTGTAATTCAGGGTGGGTAGAGAGTGGGTAGAAAAAGTGAGTAGGAAATCTGGGCTCTATTCACCATAAGCATATCTTATACATTTATTGTTATTAATAAGAAGATGTTCCCAATATATGGTTTTGGTGTCTTGTACATATGATATGGCCAGCATTTTGTATTCAGCATAACAAAATTCCAAAACTTCAAACTTTTCAAGTGCCCAAGGCAATAATTGCCTACCCAAATCACAAATTAACAGAACAAAAAGCAACTATTGACACAATGAAAGATAGAAACGTAATTCTATGAACAAGTAGTCCAATAAACCATGGTTTTTAAAATTGGACCGGAAAAACTAGGAACCGGTTCTCCGTTTTTCTCCAAACCCAATTTTTTCCCCAAAACCGTTGATTTTGGTCAGCAAATCGCTGAACCGGCCGGTTAACCATTCAAACTGTTTCGACCATTTTTCAAATATTTTAATTATTTATTTATTTTTATTTTTTTGTCAAAACGGGCTGACTGTTTGGGTCGAACAACCGGACCGTTCGAACCAATAACCAGACCCCTGGCCGGTTTGGTTTTAAAAACCATGCAATAAACAATGCTTGTCCCAACTACCTGGGAAGGCTAGGATCTCAGGAGAAATAGACTCGATATAAGATAGCTGCTTTCAAGAAAAATAATTCAATAGATAATAAGAAATAATACTAATAAAGTTTACGGATTTTGGGTTGCCTTTAACTGTTATAACTGTGTTTTCAGTCTTGGCCTCTTTTAATTATGGGAAAAATTCCTAAACAATATCTAGAACTTTTGGGGTTGCATCCAAGGTTCAAAGTATCGGAAACGCTATGCATATTGGAAAGGCAAATTTAAGAGACGTAATCGGGATACACATGGATATAGACGAAAAATTAAGATATGCATGGAAACACATGGAAATGATATAAATACTCTAATAAATCATAAATAAACATCAATATCACTAAATATAAGACATAAATGAGCTATTTATGCATAAAAATAACACATTTTATTGGGTTTTATGAAAAAACATATTATAATCAATATTTGAGAAGTTGGGAATAAAAACATACTATCTAATTATGGACATAATAGATCAAGTAATTATTTTGCATGTTTTATTCTAATTTTCTAAAAACTAAATAATTATTTATTTTTATTCAAATTATTATTTGACATATTTTATTCTAAAAATTAAATTAAAATTAAGAAAAGTAAATATGTAACAAAAAAATGAATGGATTTATGGACATAATAGATGAAATAATTATTTTGCATATTTTACTCTAAAAGTTAAAAAAATAAATAAATATCAATGTTTTAAAACACAGAGGCATTCCACTACCTAGGGTGTGAAGCATAGTTCAGAATGCAAGAGGTGTAAGCTTCCTTAAGAGGAGGAAGGAGGAAGGGTGATTTCATTTTTTTCTTTATCTTTAATAAAACTTTTATATTAAGAAAAATAAAAATGCATAATAGTTGTTAAAAGGGAGGTCTTGTCGAAGCGGGCGAAGCCCCCTAGCCGAAGGTTAGGGGGTAAACCACTTTCTTTCCCCTTATCTTTTTTAACATTGTCTGAAAATGTAAAAGAAATTTGAAAAAACATATTTAGTTTCACTCATTTTTTCACAACCTTGAAAAACTTGATGAATCTTGCAAATTTATAGATATTTTGACAAATTTTTACAAGATTTGAGTCTTTAAAAAAGTTAAAAAACTTTTTGAAGGGTTTGGGAAAGAAAGAGACCTTCTGAAATGGGTAGAAACCCTCTTTCGAAGAGAGTTTTATTTGCATTTCCACCACAGTAAAATCGTATTGTATCGGCTGATACGATAGCATATTGGCCGATACAATGCCGAAACACACCGATACTCAACGATATGGGTACGATACAGGCACGATACGGCCTCGATACGACGAATAGATATGGCACATTCAATTTGGTACCATGTACCATGCCGAAAACTTGCTAGAACGATACGTATTAATCGATATGGGCCGATACGTGACGAAATTTTGAACCTTGGTTGTGTCAAGTCATCCCCCAAGGCTCAGTTTGAAAGGAGTACAAATACAAATATATAGAGTTTAAAACCTTGCATTTTGTATTATTTTATATGTATTTATATTGTATATATTTGTATTTATACTCCTTACAAACTGAGCCCGAACTTCAAAATGTATTTATGCAGTATCTTGAACTTTCAAATTGTGTCTAATAAGGCTCTACCGTTAGTTGGTCGTCAATCAATACTTTCATATGACATTAGGTGTGCATTAAATAATTTTAAAATAACAAAATTACCCTTTGTAGTATTTTCTGGCCATTTTACCCATTTCATCTTAGTATTAAAAGAAACAAAAGGGAAGAAGAGTTATAAAACTGGACACCAATCAACTCTTGAAACTCCCACTCCCCTGTTCAAACTCCTGCTCCCTTATTCTTTGCCAATTGCCGCATCTGAAATATTACCATTTCAAGCTACTCAGCTTTTGAACTGGTTTATGTAAAAGTAATAAATAAAGAGAATTAGATGACAACTGATGGGTGTTTTTATCTATTCAGTTATCCACTAACATCTCTTAACGAATAAGAACATATTAGACACAATTTAAAAGTGCAGGATCCTCCAAAAACACGTTCGAAGACTGACTTGACAGAACACCTAAAATATAGGGCGATCAGGAATTTTCCCTTTAATTATTTTGGTATTCAATTATCAAAAGCTACAGGTCTAAACAAAACTTGGATGGAATGGTCTACTTATTTCTGTATTATTTTTGTTTTGGACATGACATCTCTTGTCTTGGCTACATCTCAAAACATATGCAAAATAATTAAACTCCCGAAAGCTTGTGGTCTAACATTTACACGATAATACTGCCATCTTATGTTTAGTTTGACATGAACTAAGAGAGAAATAGAAAATTGGAGGAAAATTCTTACCGATTTTCTGAAATTCCTTAATACTTTTTCTGCACTTTCTTTTTCTCTCTCTTTTTTATTTTTTCTATCAAATAAAACCAATGCATTCCCACAAGATATTAAAGAGAGAGATCTAACCGTCTAACAAGTTGGAAATTGGGCGTTTTTTAACTTTGGGCCCAAAGTGTGCAACGGGCCTGTCTTAGTCGTTGGGCTGACGCCACCTGTGCGTCCCATAGAGTGTATCCCACGGGCGCATCCCAACCACGTATTGGGAACTTTTTCTAATGAAAAATACGGAAGATGTTTCATATACGTTATATAGGTTGAGATGTGCATGTGGAGCACAGTGTGAACTCCCAGTCTACATGCACAGTGGTCCAGCTTTTACTACTGTTGCTGCTTCTTTCCCCACACAGCTCGGAAGTCACCTTATCCTATGCATTCACACAGTACTATTTTATCCATTTCTATTTGGCAGCCAGATAACGCTAACAGCTGTCTCAACATTCAATTTTTTTTTTAACACCATTCCATAAAAATGAAAAATTTTTCTTTTTGTGAAATTAATTTTTTAAGACCTTTTAAGTTTATGGGAAATTGTCTAAAGCTCACCATAAGTTTTTAACATTTCTCTTAAACTTACCATAACTTTTTAAAATGTGTAAATAAGTTTTTATTTTTTAAAATTCACCTTCCATTAGTGCACCGTTAATGCTTCTTAATAAAGGCGTCCATATCAGCATAAATAACAATTTTCATAACAAAATTACCCTTGAATGGTGAGTTAGAGGAAAATTGGTCTTTTTCAGCTTTCAATTTTCCTTTTTTTTTTGCATTTTAGTGTTTTGATAAAATTTCCAATGTTTTTTATCATTTCTGTTTTTTAGACATTTTTCTATTTTCTACAATCTATAAATTTCCTTGTATTTTTGTTATTTATTTACGATCTCTATGTTTTTCTATAATTTTTGGTGTTTTTTCTACAATTTTTATTTTCTGATTTTGTTTTACAATTTCTATAGTTTCTATAATTTGAAATTAATTTTTTATTTTGCTTGCAATTTCTATAATTTTTATATTTTTTGTAATTTCTATGTTTTATGTATTTTATATTTGAAAATATTTTTTTGGACTTTTCCTTTTTTTCATGTCTAAATATTAAAATGGTAATATATAATACTGTTAATTTATTTTGTATATATTTTATATTTTTCTATGAAGGTTAAAATGGTAATATATTAACACCCATTAGTTTGTTTAACGTCAAGTTAGTGACATGGTGAGTTTTAGACAATTTCCCTGAGACAAGGTTTCCCTATCTTTCTCTTCCTTTCTCTACTTTTTCCTTCAAACCAAACACAAGGTAAGTTTATTCCAAGAGAAATGGTCAACTTAGATTTAATTAATTAACCATTATCAAAAAGAGAAAAAATTAATAAAGGAAAAGATGTAACCCGCTTTACTCTAAAACTCAGATATAAAGCGCACCTCACCTTCATTCTTGTTCACATTAATTGTCCAATTACAATTAAACAAAGTTTATTTGTTAATTTATTTTAAATTAAAAAAAAAAAGAAGATCGTGAGGCACGGATTACAAAATATAGGAATTTTGAATACTCAAATATGGGAGGATACCATCTTATCTTAAGCATATATAATGTGTATTAATTTCAAAATTAGAGTTGGATCTCCTGGAATCTAGATTAATAATAAAAAGAATCTTTATTAATTATAGTTATTATGATAATATATTTTATTTAATTATTCCATAAAGTATGGTAGGAGTTTCTACAGCACTAGGATTTGTCCTTGATTCATCCGTAGATTGGAAATAAAATTTTTCTCTATTTACTTATTAATAATAATTTGGTGGTTGGAACAAGAATACCTATATTTTATATTTTACAAGCCACCTAAATCTCCCGACTGTCTTTGGTAGACTTTGTTGAGTTATTTTGGAAAAGGAAATTGTAGGTTGTCTGCTCTCTCCTCTGAAAAATTAATTGAAGCCATGGTTGGTTTGAACTGTAAGTGTCGGTGAATGAATTGTGCTAAGCTTGGGTCTTGGACGCAGTCAGCGACATGCAATACAAATGGGTGAATGAGTATTAGCCAAAATTTCAGAAAGAAAAAAGATATCTGAAATTCTTGATTTGCCACGTGGCTATCTGAATTATGAGAGTAAACACCAAAATAGGAGCTCATGCATGTCCATGTTCATGTTGAGCTCCATTCTCATATGCCACGTGGCAAAGAGAGAGAATGTATAAAGCTCACCATTGGTGATTGAGCTGGACAGTGTAATAAAAACAAATGAGCAAATTAGACAAAGTAAGAAAATCCATGGCTTGTTCAGACTGCAGAGGGATTCTTGCCACGTGACTAATTAGTAAATCCACAGAAATATTGCAGGCTTCAAATTTAAAGTACCAAGGCCGGCAGGCAGAGGCAGCACAAAAGTACGCAAACCTAGGTAGCTTACTGGCTGGGTGGGCCCATGAACCGAGATGAATCATGAATCTTATGTGAGTTCAAATCATAATTTGGGGAGTTGGGGAATTGGGAATCCTCTTCACCTGCTTATCTTCTTCTTCTTCAAACAGTCCTCGTAGTGAACTGCTAAGAAGGCTGAATCGAGTTGGACCCCGTAATTCCCTTTTTCGTTCACTCCTTTTCTTGGGCTCCACTACGTGAATCCCTGCTTTTCTCTCTCTCTCTCTCTTCCCCAATCCCCACATATCCCTACAGGCCCATAATACTCATCCTCACTCTGAGACCAATAATTCAACATATCCCAGGCCCATTACACGTACTTCACGCTAGAATATCTAAAAGCAAACAATTGGATGGTGGGAATGGATTGGAAATTGAGATTTTAGTTTCATCTTCACTTTGGTTCCCTTTAACTAAATTATCAATATAATGTTGAATTCCTCTCTACCACGAAATGAACCCACTATATGGAATTCACGGAATTCCCTTGCTCTGGTCCATATGCAGCATTATTATGCTCATCCTGTCATGCCTCATTTTCCTCAGTCCCACCTAGGAAAACCCATTTTCTTCAAATCCATTTCATTTTTTTTCCTTCCCATCCCCTTACTGCACCTAGTTTTCTATTGGATCAAATTTTTATCCGATTAAAGTCAGCATTGATTTAAATGTTCCAACAACCTGAGATCTGGAATTGGACTAAAATAAATCAAAATCCCATAGGAGAGGGAGAGATAATGGTAGACAGTAAGTGAACCAGATTCAAAGAGGGTTGAGGGGACCTTTGAAAAAACAGAAAAAGTAAAACAAGGCCAGATATATATATATATATATATAGTTCTAACTAAAAATGTATGAGCTATTCACAGAAAAGATATATGGCCATGTTCCAAAAAAGTGACTAGTAATGGTAGGAGAATGACATTCATTCTAATAATATAATTTTTTTTTTCACAAGTCGTTTTCTAGAAAGATGGTTGGTCCCATTGATTCAGATCTGCTGATGCCCATTCTGCTTAACCTTTCAGGTTTCTTTTCCAAGTTTAGCCAAGCATCAAGGCTGTGTTTAGATTGTGGAGCCAAAGTGGAGCAGCAACAGCAGTACACATCTCTTAGGGTCCGTTTGGTCCATTCTCAGAATGGGAATTAAAATTGGGATGAAAGTCTGGCAGAATCGAAATCAGAATAGTCTATTCCCATAGTCTGTTTGATTAAAGGAAAAAATCAGAATAAGAATTAGAATAAGTTGGAATGAAATGTCATTCCCAAGGGAGGGGAGGAAATGACTATTCCCTCAAATAGGGGAATGCCATTCCACCAAGAATGAGAATGGAATTCCGATTCCATCCAACCATTCCCACAAACCAAATAGGCCCTTAGAGTAGACTAAAAATCACATTCTTCTTCTTTGTGTTTCTCTTTTCTCCTTAGTTGGAACCTATGGTGAAGTATAAATCACGAATCCTTTCTTGCTTCTACCTCAATCAAAGTCCAAACAGCCCAATAAATTAGAAGAAGACTTCTTTTGTTTTTGTATTGAATATAATTTTCCAAGGAAATCATTCATTTTCCACTTGTATTATGAATAAATCAATCTCAGTTGAAGGATTTACTTTCAACTCACTCCTCTCTTTATATTGCCTAAAATAAAATTAAGCATTTTAGGTTGTGTTTGGTTTGAAGGAAAAAAGTAGGGAAAGGTAGGGAAATCTATACAAAGTTTGTAAAGGTTTCTCTACCTTTCCCTACTTTTTCCGTCAAACCAAACATATCCTTAATGACTCATCCTTTGGTGGACTGGCAAGGTTGTCCTCCTTAGACTAGATTCGCTAGAATTGTTGGTAAGAAACAAGATTCTAAATGGGTTGGATCGGATTGATGGGAACAAAATGAGAAACATCGTCTAGACATTTCAGCCCATTACGAAGCCCAAAATTAGGCCCAATACATGTCAAAGCTCGGGTTGGATTGAATTGGGTTGGACTTCGGGCATGGGAGTGAGCTCCAAGGAATCGGGTTGACAAAAATTAGTGCTCGTCTGGAAGGGCTTTCATGATGCCACTTCCGATGTTCAAAACTGGGCCCTATATAAAAACGTCAGAAGTTTAGTAAAAATCCAGAAAGTCGATCACGCATTCTGGATGCAAGGAACGCAGCTGAAATAAGAAGCTATTCTAGTGGGTGTTTGGCATTGGTTCCGTTTATGGAGAAAATGGTACCACATAGGCACCACATTAGAGAAAGCGGTGCTTCAAACAATGTCATTTTATTTGGTACCGAAAAAACGTTGCTCCAAATCCAATGTTTTCTAAGAAAACGGAGTGTTACTGCCAGTGATGCAATGATGTGGCATCATCTTGGACATTGGATAATATATGTTAATGTTGAAAACGTTGCTATCAGCACTGGTACCAAACAAAACTAGTGTTGTTTTCTCAAAAAATGCCTATGTGGCAGCACCGGTTCCAAACAAAAAAATAAGTGCTCACAATTCCACATATTAAGCACCATTTTTATGAGAAAACAACGTGATGTTCCCAGCACTGATGCCAAACACCTACCTAAAATCTTCGCTGGAACACAAGTGTTCAACCACCACTACTAAATCAACACATCTCGCCTCCAATGCAGAATGAAAGGATGGTAGGATCCATCGTATGGACGCCAAAAAGGTTGTGGAATGGGTGGGCGAATTTCAAAAATTTTCTTACCTTCTTCTAAATAGGAATCATATTCCCTAAATTTAGAATACAGTATTCAATAATCCTACTTGAACCATAATCGAACCAGATCTAAACCAAAGACAAGCGAGAGATTATACCTGATCCAGAGAAGTAGTATCTCCCAAAGTTGGTGTTCACGCCCAAAAAAAACACCAAAATCCGCTCCTGCTAAAGATGACACAACAATGGGTGGAACGGAACCAACAGAGTGCGTCCTACACACTGAATCCTTCACAAGAACCCTCTGGAAACTCTGAGCACCAAATCTTTTCAGTCTTTTCTACAAAACTGATGTCAAGAACTGATTTCTTGATTTCTTTCTTCTTCAAAGATCGAATCTTGTCAGAAAGAATGGCAGCGACTGGAGGAGAACTCCTGAGATGATGATGGCTGAAAACCCTTCTCTTCTCTCTGGAGTGTGTATGAGATCCAATCCCAATTCGCAGGATGTTCTGTTGCACAAAACCCTAGGCTCGAATTCTGATTGTTCTCTCTTAGGGTTCCTCCTCTTTTCTTCTCAATTAAGAAACCTCATAATTAGGAGTTATCCCAATCCAAATCAGTATCTGGATAGGGGATGATCTTAATCCTATATGCAGATTAGGTTAGCTTACTCCTGATCTTATCAGGATATTACCAGATTCAAATCTAATTTGAATTTGGTCTCCCAGAGTGGATAAGGTTAAAGGCTCAATCCTTTTGCTAACTTTAATCCCAGATCCGCCCCATAGATGGGTGATCATATCAGTCCAACTCGAAATGGGCTTTTGGCCCATTAAGTGTTCAATGCTTAACTAGTTTCCAATCAGCTACCCAGTTGGGATTCTTTGTATGGTGTGGGACCCAAGCACTGATCTACACACCAGCCACATGGGTTCGGCCCAGCCAAATTCACAGAAAAACTCAATGAACCCCTGAGCCCATCACATGGACCCTATGGGCCCAACACTTACATTAAGTGGTCCCTGGGCCAAACCATTTTATAAAAACCCAGGGACTGTGGGCAGGTGCAAGATTAGCCCATCAGGTACTATCCCAAATGGCCTTACACTTAACCTCTAAGCCCTAAATGATCAAGCACTGCCTAACAAGAAAGGACCTCTCCCTTGGCTGCAAGGAACAGTGCTGCACTCTCCACTCACATGGATCCCGGGAATTAAAACCATTTCCAAACATTTTGAAACTGTACATATATATATATATATATATATATATATTAATTTTGCAAAACAAAATTCCAACGATTGAAATCAACTACCGGAAGTTTGACTTCCATTAGAGAGAGTGCATTCCCGATCATTACATTTGTCTGACAAAGGGGCTGATCCTGTCACTATGATCACCCACTCAGATGAATTCTCAAACTACCCTAACATGCCAAGGTTTTGACCCCCGCTAAGGATCTCACTGATTGGCATATCAAAGGCAGCCCAATCCAGCACCTAGTGAAATATCATAATCGAGTCTAGGGGTCAAGTGCAACTTTCCAGTTTTGCACATTTGTCTCCAAGGTCCAGGGCAATACTGGAAATCTGGTTCAGTTCAAGGATTCGAGTAATCCCATACTACATGTGCCTTGGGTCTTACCCTGTTGGCCAAGACAGGCCATCCCAACACTTGGTAGCGCACCAGTATCAGCCTTGGCAGGATGAATCTCCCTAGACTCATCCAATGGCTGTGAACATTTAAAACTAACACGAGTCTCAATAAGTGTCCAATTTTAGGGTTTTATACAGAATTATACCAAACAACATGAATTAAACATGCACTTTATTTATTTACACTAAATATCAAAAGTACATCAATTCAGATTAAAGCTAAGGAAATACAAAACTATCCAACAGCTCCCACTTGCACTTAGGTCCAATCTGGTACAAACCGAAGTCCCATACTTTTCACGTGTTCCTCAAACACCTTCTGTGTCAGTGGCTTAGTCAATGGGTCTGCCACATTATCCACTGATACTACCTTTTGAAGTAGGATGTCCCATCTACCAACGATCTCCCGTAGTATGTGGTACTTCCTCTCAATGTGCTTTGACTTCGAGTGGGCCCGAGGCTCTTTAGCTTGGGCGATCGCTCCATTGTTGTCACACAACAACGGGATGGGTGATGTGCTGAATGGAATCACTCCCAATTCGTGTATGAATGTCTTCATCCACACGACTTCCTTGGAAGCTTCACTTGCGGCAATGTACTCGGCCTCAGTTGTGGAATCTGTAGTGGACCCTTGTTTACTGCTTTTTCAGCAAACAACGCACGATCCTATTGTGAAAACATACCCAGATGTAGACTTTCTATCATCTGGATCCGATTGGAAATTGGCAACAGTATACCCTAGAACTTGTAGTGAACTACCATCGAATACCAGACAAAACTCTTTTGTCCTTCGAATGTATTTAAGTATGTTCTTCATAGCAGTCCAATGCCCCTGCCTTGGGTAGGCCTGGAATCTGCTTACCACACTCACCGCCTGAGCAATGTCTGGGCGAGTGCACAGTATGGCATACATGATGCTCCCTATAGTTGAGGCATACGGAACGTCTCTCATGCCCTCAATCTCCTCAGTAATCTTGGGAGACATCTTCTTAGAGAGAGTGACTCTGTACTTGAAACGTTTCCTTTCTTAGAGTTCTCCATGCTGTATCTTTTGACAAATTTGTCAATGTAAGCAGCCTGGGGTAATCCAATTATCCGCTTTGATCTATCTCTATAGAGTCAAAGACCCAGTATATATGAAGTTTCTCTAAGATCTTTCATGGAGAACTGCTGTGATAGCCATACCTTGACCGAAGTGAACATTCCTACATCATTCCCAATGAGTAGGATATCATCTATGTACAACACCAAGAAGGTGATCTTATCCCCACTGGACTTCCTGTAAACACAGGGCTCATCCAGATTCTGCTCAAAGTCAAATGTTTTGACGGTAGAATCAAAACAGATGTTCCAACTCCTAGAAGTCTGCTTAAGTCCATATATGGATCTATTAAGTTTACATACCATTTGTTCCTGACCAGCAGCAATGAAGCCTTGCGGCTGCTGCATGTAGATATCTTCACTAAGATCTCCATTCAGGAACGTGGTTTTGACATCCATCTGCCAAATCTCGTAGTCATGGTATGCTGCTACAGCTAGCAGGATCCTAATGGATTTAAGCATGGCCACGAGCGAGAAGGTTTCATCATAATCGATGCCTTCTTTCTGAGTATACCTTTCGCCACCAAACGAGCTTTATAGGTCTCAATCCTACCAACGGGGTGCTTCTTCCTCTTGTAGATCCATTTGCAACCAATTGCTTTTACCCTAGAGGGCGGATCTACTAGAGTCCAGACTCCATTGGTTTCCATCGAGTCCATCTCAGCTCTCATGGCCTACATCCACTTCTTGGAATCTATATCTAACATAGCTTCTGTGTAAGTTACGGGATCCTCCTCACTAGTCAAGGCTTCCACCAGGTAACTATCCTGGTCATAACCATATTGGACTGGTGGCCTGGATACCCGAGTGGATCTTCTAGGTTGGTCACTACCTGGAACTTGTGGGACATCTCCCACTGTTCCTGAGCTCTCCTCATCAAGAACTACTTCCTGACGATGAGTGACTATGATGTATTTGGTTTCTAAGAATTGGGCGTTTCGACTGTAGAACACTTTCTACTCACTTGGTTCATAGAATAGATAACCCACCGAATCTTTTAGGTAGCCTATAAATAGGCAACGGCGGGTTTTGGATTCCAACTTGTCTGCAATCGTTCTTTTAATGTGCGTAGGACAACCACAAATTTTCAAGTGTCTTACACTTGGCTTCCTTCCGGTCTAGAGTTTATATGAAGTTTTCATAACCGATTTAGTTAGAACCCGATTCAGCACATAGATAGCAGTCTTTAATGCTTATTACCAAATGGATGTAGGTAATTCTGAGTGTATGAGAAATGACCGGACCATGTCCAACAAGGTCCTATTCCTCCTCTCTGAAACACCGTTGAGTTGAGGTGTAGCAGGAGGAGCTAATTGTGATAGTATCCCATTGACCTTCAAGTAGTCCATGAATTCGTCAAAGAGATACTCACCACCTCGATCCAATTGAAGGGCCTTAATTTGTCTCCCTAACTGTTTCTCGACTTTTTGTCTGAACTCTTTGAACTTTTCAAAGGATTCTGACTTGTGTCTCATTAGATACACGTAACCATATCATGAAAAATCATCTGTAAAGGTGATGAAATACACGTGTTGGTTCCGTGTCCTAACACTTAGGCGATCACACACATCTGTATGTATTAGGCCAAGTGTGCCTACACATCTTTCAGGCTTACCGTCAAATGGCTGCTTAGTCATCTTACCTTGAAGCCCTATCACCCGGATGCTCCGGGGCAGGATTTTTCACTACCTTATCTAACTTTTCGGAAGTTAGGACCAGCATAAGTTTTCTGTACCAATCGGCATAGTTTGGGCCCTTAAATTTAGATTACAGTATTCAATGATCCTACTTGAACCATAATCGAACCAAATCTAAACCAAAGACAAGGGAGGGATTATACCTGATACAGAGAAACAGTATCTCCCAAAGTTGGTGTTCATGCCCAAAGAGGACACCAAGATCCGCTCCTGCTGAAGATGACAGCAATGGGGGGAACGGAACCAACAGAGTGCGTCCTACACACTGAATCCTTCGCAAGAACCCTCTAGAAACTGTGAGCACCAAATCTTTTCAGTCTTTTCTACAAAATTGATGTCAAGAACTGATTTCTTGATTTCTTTCTTCTTCAAAGATCGAATCTTGTCAGAAAGAATGGCGACAGCTGGAGGAGAACTCCTGAGATGATGATGGCTGAAAACGCTTCTCTTCTCTTCTCTCTAGAGTGTGTATGAGATCCAATCCCTTAGGTTCGAATTCTGATTTTTCTCTCTTAGGGTTCCTCCTCTTTTCTTCTTAATTAAGAAACCTCCTAATTAGGAGTTATCCCAATCCAAATCAGTATCTGCATAGGGGATGATCTTAATCCTATCTACAGATTAGGTTAGCTTACTCCTGATCTTATCAGGAGGTTACCAGATTCAAATCTAATTTGAATTTGGTCTCCTAGAGTGGATACGGTTAAAGGCTCAATCATTTTGCTAACTTTAATCCCGGATCCGCCCCATAGATGGGTGATCATATCAGCCTAGCTCGAAATGGGCTTTTGGCCCATTAAGTGTTCAGTGTTTAACTAGTTTCCAATCAGCTGCCCAATTGGGATTCTTTGTATGGCGCGAGACCCAAGCATTGATCTACACACCAGCCACATGGTTTGGCCCAACCTCTATTACAAGGCCCAGTTGAATTCATTGAAAAACTCAGGGAACCCCTGAGCCCATCACATGGTCCCTATGGGCCCAACACTTACAATAAGTAGTCCCTGGGCCAAGCCGTCTTATAAAAACCCAGGGACTGTGGGTAGGTGCAAGATTATCCCATCAGGTACTATCTCAAATGGCCTTACACTTAACCTCTGAGCCCTTAATGATCAAGCCCTGCCCGACAAGAGAGGACCTCTCCCTCTACTGCAAGGAACAGTGTTGCACTCTCCACTCACATGGATCCCGAGAATTAAAACCATTTGCAAACATTTTGAAACCGTACATATATATATTAATTTTGCAAAACAAAATTTCAACGATTGAAATCAACTGCCGGCAGTTTGGTTTCCATCAGAGAGAGTGCATTCCCGATCATTACTTTTGTCCGACAAAGGGGTTGATCCTGTCACTATGATCACCCACTCAGATGAATTCTCAGACTGCCCCAACATGCCCAAGTTTTGACCCCCACTAAGGATCTCACTAATTGGCATATCAAAGGCAGCCCGATTCGACACCTAGTGAAGTATCATAATCGAGTCTAGGGGTCAGGTGCAACTTTCCAGTTTTGCCCTTCTGTCTCCAAGGTCTAGGGCAATACTAGAAATCTGGTCCAGTTCAAGGATTTGAGTAATCCCATACTGCATGTGCCTTGGGTCTTACCCTGGTGGCCAAGACAAGCCATCCCAACACTTGGTGGCACACTAGTATCAACCTTGGCAGGATGAATCTCCCCAGACTCATCCAATGGCTGTGAACATTTAAAACTAACACGAGTCTCAATAAGTGTCCAATTTTAGGGTCTTACATAAAATTATACCAAACAACATAAATCAAACATGCACTTTATTTATTTAAACTAAATATCAAAAGTACATCAATTCAAATTGAAGCTAAGGGCATACAAAACTGTCCAACAAAAAAATAAGTGCTTACAATTCCACATATTAAGCACCATTTTTATGAGAAAACAATGTGATGTTCCCAGCATCGATGCCAAACACCTACCTAAAAACTTCGCTGGAACACAAGTGTTCAACCACCACTACTGAATCAACACATCTCGCCTCCAATGCAGAAGCCCTCCCAAATGGGCTCTTAATTAAAAAAGAAAAACACCAAAGTCTAAACTTATTGCATGTAAACAGTTAGAAAATGAATACTAGAAAAGTGATTTGCTTTTTTACCCCTCCTATAAAGTTTTCTTGCTAGCGGGATATGAAATTGAACCTAATTCTTTTCTGATCTTAAATACGTGGCATCAAGATAGACCCATCTTTGCGGGTGGAAGGGTGCAACTTGGGCAGGCTAAAGTGCTAACTGGGCCACCCCAAATTTCTTCCGTGGATTCAGACCCTGCTAATTGGGGGTGGATGGACCCAAACCTAATTGATAATCAAGAGTCAATCAAAGCTTTGTGTCTGCCCAATTGACCCAAGCCATTGATGGAGCCATTATATGAATTTAAGGGGACATTCTTTTTTCGGATTTTGAGAGAGGGGAAATCTGGTCAATGGGATTTTGGTTCCCATGGACCAAGAATCCCATGTTATTTTTTTCAGATTAATGTGGGGACTAGGGAAAGTTTATTTTTCTAGGTGGGTAAAAAACTTTCCCACTTGGGCGAAAGTTTTCAACACTTTAATGGGACAAAAATACCCCTTTTAATAATGATTTTTTATGGTTAAAATGGTCATTTCCTTTTTTACTTGAAAAATAAAAGAACATGGGTAAATACACTTACTTGGGTAAGTGTTTCCCAGGAAAAACTTACCCAAGTAATTGCATTTACACAGGTAAGTAAATTACCAAAAAGCGAACAGGGCCTAAGAGTTCGAAATTGCTAAACCTACATATCTATGAGAAAAAGAACATGTAAATATAGACCACGCATTGTATTCACATGGCTATTTGTGATTATAAACTCAAAGGTGTGTCTCCTTAGTAGGATGGTAATTTTCTCCATTTCCTCAATTCCTAGGGATGGGAAAATTTTTATCCCCATTGGTGTAGATAGTGAAAGCATTCTCCGCTTTGTGGGGATCCCCACTAATATATATGTATATATCTATGTATATATGCATGTTAAAAATATGGTTGAATATATTTGAATCTTTTTTAATAGAATTTTATTTTAACTATTTTATTTTTAATTTTTAAATAAAATAGAAAACAAAAATAAAATGGTTGACATTACAAAAAATCACATGGAGTGGGAATCCCTGTGGGGATAGGGAGTGGTTCCCCATCCTTGTGTCAACACTCTTAGTCAAAAAGAAGAGAACAAGAATAATCATAGAGGTGTCCAAAATAATCAACCCCCACCTCAAAGAGGTGTCAACACTATTGGTCAAAAAGATATGTACAATTACAAGAATGTCTATATAGGGTTGAAACAGAGATAAGAATAAAGAATGCAAATAATGCAATATACAATAGGGACTATACTAATAAGATACAATAAGTCACAGAATCTCCACACTCCCCCTCAAACTGATGCATAGGCATAAGCATCAGCTTGCTTATAAGAAAGAGGTGCCAGGCTCTAATCATAGCCTTGGTGAAGATATTAGTGACCTGCATTTCCGAGGCTACATAAGGAAGCAATATAGATCGAGCAATGAAAAGATCTCAGATAAAGCGATAATCCACTTCGATGTACTTGGTCCTCTCATGGAAGACAGGGTTAGATGGAATCTTGATAGCACTCGTATTGTCTGCATAGAGAGATTGTAACCAAACAATCTCACTACAAACAAAAGACATTGCCTTATACTCTACTTCAGTAGAAGACTTGGAGACTATTTGTTGTTTCTTACACTTCAAAGAGAAGAGTGAATCACCAATAAAGACACACCACCCAGAAGTAGGCCTACAGGTGTTAGGACAACTAGCCCATTCTGCATCAACATATGCTCTCAACTGAATAGGGGAGGAGGAGGAGGAGGAGGAGAATAGTCCCTGAGAAGTTGTTCCTCTAACATATCGAATGATGCAATGAACAACAATCATATGAGGCTGACGAGGAACAAAAACGAATTGACTAACAACCTGAACAACATGAGAAATATTAGGTCGAGTTGTACTGAGATAAATGAGAGACCCCACAAGCTAGTGATTCAAAGTAGCATTAGGAAGCAATGGACCTTCAGATTTAGATAACTTAATATTCAGCTCTATAGGTGTATCAAAATGCTTCTCATCAGTAATACTAGAAAGTTTTACATGGTCAAAGGCATATTTCTGTTGACAAACAAAATACCCTCAATTACTACAATGAACTTCCAATCCTTGGAAATAGGTAAGAGGGCCCAAATCCTTCATGTGAAACGAATTACGAAGTAATGACTTCAATTCACGAATACCTTCATCATCATTCCCAGTCAACAAAATATCATCAACATACAATAGGAAAATGGCAATACCCTTAGGTCGTCACCTAAAAAGAGATAGTGATCAAAGGAACTCTAGCTATACCCAGCATCAACTACAACATCCCGAAAGTGTTTAAACCATACCCGAGTAGCCTGTTTTACACCATATAGAGATTTTTTTAGGCAACATATTAAGGAAGAACCACTACAGTATCCAAGAGGAGGTTTCATGTAGATTGTCTCATTCAGTTGGCCATGAAGAAAGACATTCTTCGCATATGTTCCAAGATTAGGCAACATAATCCTAAGAGAGCACAAATTGTGGTGATCTTTGCAACAGGAGCAAAGGTTTCTTCATAATCGATGCCATACTCCTAACTATATCCTTGGGCAACTAAAAGAGTCTCGTATCGATCAAGAGATCCATCAGATTTTAGCATAATGTTGTAAACCTAACTCCCAACAATGGAGGCATTTGAAGGAGCGGGCACAAGGTCCCATGTGTCATTCTCATGTTGATGTTACACGATATGGCAGCTCTCACATAGCAGATGACTCGGACGCCAAGTCGGATACTTGTGGTTGGTGGTCGAGCCAAGATGGCCGAGTTGTATAGTTCTACAAAGGAGAGTGTTAGAGTGCTTGGGTTGTTTTACCTAGGGTGGGCACTTCGATGCTTAAGTCAGCGAGGGTTTCTTAGAATGCGTTAAGTGATTAAACAATGCAAGAGCTTAATCGCACGTACCTCTTCAGGTAAAAATGAGTCATTTATATAGGTGTGGGTGCTTAGAGACCTTCTTGTAATGGGTCTTAGGTTCTAACTAAATCATTTCAATTAAGTCGGGAGAGTAATGACGCCAGTTACGCAATCTGCGTAGTGGGCTAAGGTTTGTCTAATTGGCACTGATGCGTGTGATGCGGGTAGGCTGGCCTAAAGGTCGACTCATTAATATTCCGAAGAATTCGGTCTGCCAACGAATCTATGTGACATGTCAGCGAGCATGCCACACAGGTTGCCGATAGCACTTTCGTACCTTAGCTAGTCCCTAAGGTAGGTCACTCCTTGCTTGGAGGTCCTTTAGGTCGGCTAGGCCGAGGTACTTTTAAGTTGGCCTAGCAAGGTGCTACTAGTTAACTAACCGAGGTGATATGCTTACTCCGCACCGAGGTGCCACTTGAATGCCAAGTGCCATGATATCATTCGGAGGACCAACTTACCTTTCATCAATTGCCCCCCACTCCCGAGCCGACGTCATCTTAGCGAAGGGAGTAGCTCTTAAAATGGTAATAGGTCTGGCTGGTTCGTAGGTCATTCAGCTCATTCACCCAATCCCATTCGAGAATAGGTAGGACCATGAATGAATTCGAATTTTAAATTTTAAAAAGGGGAACGCTAATTGGGTGCACAAGATCTAAAATTCAAAATAGCCCGTGCATAGTGGCACTTTCTCGACTATCGATTCGTTGATAGCGCGTCTCAACCATTGATATTTCTTCCCAGTAGACTATAAATAAGGGGTCCTCACTGAGGACCTACTAGCACTGTGTTTGGAGTTTTCTCAGAGGGGGAAGGTGACTGATCAGAGGAGAGCTCGATCGAGATGTTTCTGTTTGTTCATCTGTCGAAGTTTGTTCATTGCCAGTGCCAATTTTCCTATCCCCGTTGACTAGTGAGTAACTATGTCTTTTGGTCCATCCGAGGGTAGGTCTTTAAACTTTCCATGGGTGAGAGGGAGGAGCTCACCATGAGACCGAGAGGGTTCTCAAGCCAAGACCTCATCATCTCAGTCGGAGGTTGAGGAGGAGGATTCAGCGGAGAGCTCTCCCTTCGGTCATTCCGAGCTACCTAGAGAGCACATAGTCGAACTGTATACACTTTACCAAATTCCCAGTGAGTTTGACTGCAAACAACCTGACCTTGATCATTTTCCCTAGAGTCACAGCCGAGACGAGGTCTATGTCTTCGAGGAGGAGCTAGTACCTGCCTCCGCATCCCCTTACATTCTTTCATTCCTACTGTACTTTCCTATTATGGCGTCTCTTTTGGTCAACTTCATCCATACGCAATCCGAACATTGGTAGGCTTAGTTTCCTTATGCCATAACCACAGCTTCCCTTCCGTCATGGCTGCAAGTTGTTGGACGGCTTTCCCTTGAAGGTAAAAGATTGGAAGAACAAATATTTCTTCCTTTCTCATAGTACCGTCTGGAATTTGAACACCATATGGAGGGATTGCTGGAAATTCAATGTAAAATTTGATGAAGAGTTGCGGCTTGAGGTTCAATGCCTCGCATGCTGGAAATTTCAAGTAGAAAACTTTCTGGCCAAGTATATGCTTGTTTAGACCGGCCTGAGCCACGTAGGTAGGTCAGCCGACTTGCCTTCTTTACTTTGATTTTGGAATTTGATTTTAGCTTGGCTAATCGTCTCCTATATCTTTTTCAGATATGGTGAGCATGGAATCTCTCTTGGATGCATCGAAGAAGAAGGCATCCTGGAAGAAGAGGAGGGTTGAGCGCTTGTCGGTGGAGGGTACCTCGGCCAGTGCCAAGATGAGGTCGCCGCCATTCACTCCAAATGTCGTTGACCTTGAGGTAGGTGGTGATCCCATGAACACTGAACAAGTTCCTATGGATCCTGCTGCCTCCCCATTTCAAGTCAGCCAAGAGGAGTATCCTGTCGGTCCTTACCCTTTCGACATATCCCACTTCATCCCAAACATCAACATCTCGGTGCTTGACCGCCTTCATGATCTTCCTATGGCTCTTCGGATGGGGAGAGGTATGCTCCTCCCTGAGGACATTCAATACTATTGTATCTTGGATCCCGCTAAGGTCAATGCTAGGATGACTCGATGCATCCTCTAGGTTTGTTTCTTTGTTTCTGTAACTTTTATTCTCTTGTTCTATGACTCTTGCATTGATTGTACTTTTCTTCTTCTAATAGGCAAACACTATGGGCCAGGTTCTATTGGATCTGGTCACCTCGGGCCGTAGAGAGAGGTGTGAGATGCAAGAAAACACTAGTGCTCTGTAGTCTCAGATGCAAGGGATCAAACTCGGTGCAGAAGAGGACCACCAGCGATTCATCAGGTTGAGCGGCGAGATGCTGAACGAGCTAGACGGGGCCAGGGAGACCATTGCTACCCAAGAATGCCAATTGAAGGAGAGGTGGATGAAGTACACCAAGAATATCTGCCAAGCTGAGATTATAGCTCTCGAACATTTCCATCATTCCCCCAAGTACGCCCAAGAGAAAGTACACCGAGGATATCCGCCAAGCTGAGATTAAACTTTGTCGCTGCTACTTGAAGACTTTGCACCCTGATTTTGACTTCTACTTAAGGAGTGACCTCCTTTGGAAATCGGCCGAGGGGTATAAGTGACGAAGAGTAGGTTGGCCTTGGTGTCTGGTGTTTTTTTTCTTTTTTCTGATGATGTTTTCGGGAGCCTTTGTGCTCTTATAATATAATGCTTCTTGGGCATGCGTGCCCATTTTTATAGAACTTGTAACTTGAGGGTTCTCCTCTCTTTTTCTCTTCTCCTTTTTTTTTGTTTCTAGTTGAAAAAACTTAATGAAATTTGCTTTGTTTCCATACATGATTCATTTTTCAATGAAAAATGCTAAGGCATTATGCCGCACAATTTTATCGAGCTGCTAGGAGGTCGGCCTAGGTATTTGGCCGAGCTACTGCAAGGTCGGCCTGGATGCCTTAGTTCTGAAAGCAATTTGGAATTCCTTAGGCTTCTTTTGAGCCAAGTTGTTAAGAGTTCAGCCTGGGTGCCTAAGTGCTGAAAGCAATTTGACCTCCCTTAGGCTTCTATTGGCCGAGCTTCTAGGAGGTCAGCCTGGGTGCCTTAGTGCTAAAAGCGATTTAACATCCCTTAGACTTCTTTTTCACACTTAGTAAAATTTCAAATTCGCGGACATAACTTGGAAAATTTCCTTTCACAGGTAATATTTTCTTAAATTGTCTATATTCCATGTGCGTGGTACCAGTTTCCCTTCCAACGTTTCGAGTTCGTATGCATTTTTTCCAATTACTCTGAAGACTCTGTAAGGGCCTTCCCAATTCGGACTTAGCTTTCCTACACCGGGCTCAAGTACCATAACCTTCCTGAGTACTAGGTCGCCAACTCTAATTTGGCATCTCTTGACTCAAGTGTTATAGTACTAAGCCACTTATTGTTAGTATGCCACAATCCAAATGTAGGCAAGATCACGAACTTCTTCTATCAAGTCAAGGCTAGCCCGTAGGTCATCCTCATTGGTTTCTTCATCATAAGTCTCAGATTGCAAGGTCGACACTTCAATTTCTGTTGATCACAGCTTCAATTCCGTACGTCAGGTTGAAAGGTGTTTCATTGGTCGTTGTCTCGATAGTTGTTCGGTAGGCCCATAACATGCTGGGCAGCTCATCCACTCACAAACCTTTAGCTTAGGAAAGCCAAGCTTTGAGTCTGTGGAGGATCACCCTGTTTGTTACCTCGGCCTAACCGCTCGCTTAAGGATGAGTGGTCGAGGTGAAGTTCTGTTGTATGCCCATCTCTGCACACTAATTCTGAAACTTAATGTCTTCAAATTGTTTGTAATTGTCTGAGATCATTACCCTTGGTAGCCCAAATCTGCATACAAATTTTCTCTGGAAGAAATTTTGTACATTCTGAGTTGTAATAGTTGCTAGTAATTCATCCTCTGACCACTTTGTGAAATAATCAATTGCTATGGCTAGAAATTTCCTCTGTCCGATTGTTGGTGGGAAGGGGCCCAGTATGTCGATTCCCGCTATGCAAAAGGCTAAGGGCTGGTGATATATTTTAAATCAGCAACAGGTTGATGCAGGATGTTGGCGTATCACTGGCATTTGTCACATTTCTGCACTAATTCAATGGTGTCTACTTTTAAAGTAGGCCAATAATAGCCCTATCATAGTGCTTTTTGGGTGAGGGCTCTGCCCCCCAAGTGTCCTCTATAGAGTCCGTGAATCTCCCACAATACTTGGTCCACTTCAGCTCAGCGTAAGCAACACAGGTAGGGGAGCGTGAATGATCTCCTACACAGCCACTCCCCCACAATTACGTAGCGAGCTGCTTGCCGCTCTACCCTCCGGGCCGCATTACGCACTTTTGGTAGGGTCCCATGGCGAAGATAGTCAATGAATGGATTCATCTAGCTTGGCTCTACTATCATCACAAGGGCAAACCCTTTTTCCACCCTTTTTATAGAGTCGATTGCACTAGACAATTTTGAAAGTGCATTGACTTCGGTGTCTCTGATCTTAGGATTTGTTAGATATGCCAATAGTGGAAGTTGGGCAAGAGCTCCCTTACCTTGGCCAGGTAGGCCGACATGGCAGACTCCCAAGCCTCATACTGTCCATTCACTTGGCTGACGACTAACTATGAGTCGTTGCACACCATGAGATGCTTTGCCCCGACTTCCTTTGCAAGTAATAGCCCGGTAATAAGTGCCTCATATTCAGCCTCATTGTTCGAAGCTCGGAATACTAACTAAAGGGCTTAATCCAACTTCACCTCGCTTGGCTCGTAGAGAATTAGCCCAACTCCGCTTCCGCATTGATTGGACAAGTCATCCACATGAAGTATCCAGGGCTCCTAATCCCAGGCTGTAACTTCCCTGACCTGGGTAGATGCTGCACTGGTTAGTGCCTTCGAAGTTGTTACTAGCTTGGCCACTTCAGGGGTCGGCAAGTTGAAGGTGCACTCAGCAACGAAATCTTCTAGGACATGTGCCTTGATTGCTAGTCGCGGTTCAAACTAGATATCATACTCACTAAGTTCGACTGCCCACTACGTAAGTCTCCCTAAGATCTTGGGCTTCTGAAGGATTTGCCTCAGAGGTTGGTCGGTTAAGACCACAATAGTGTGGACCTGAAAGTAAGGTCTTAGCTTTCAGGCTACTAATACTAAGGCAAAGGCTAGTTTTTCAATGTCCAGATACTTAGTCTCAACAAAGCGCGAGACTTTACTTACATAATACAATAGTCGTTGTACCTTTTCTACTTCCCTAATAAGGACCAAGTTGACTACCTTGTCGCTTGTAAAGAGGTAGAGCTTGAGCTCATCCCCAGGCTCGGGTTTGGTAAACAAAGGCAGTAAACTTAAATAACTTTTGAGTTCATCAAAGGCGAGCTGGCACTCTTCGGTCCACTCAAAATCTTGGTTTTTTTAATAGCCTTGAAAAATGATAGACACCACCCAATTGACTTAAACATAAATTGGTTCAGGATGGCTATTTGGCCAGTTAATTTTTGTACTTCTTTTACGGTCTTGTGAGGTCGCACATCTAAAATTGCCTAGATTTTTTTTCTGGATTAGCTTTGATGCCATGTCAACTAAATATATATCCGAGGAACTTTCCTTACGTAACACCAAAGACACACTTGTTCAGGTTGAGTTTCATGTTGTATTTTCTTAATACATTGAAAATACAATCTAGGTCAGAAATTAGAGAGATAGAAAACTTAGCTTTTACAACCATATCATCTACATAACACTCCACTTTGTTGCCAATTAAATTTGAGAAAACATTGTTTACAAGGCGCTAGAAGGTCGCTCTAGTGTTTTTTAGTCCAAAGCGCATGACTTTGTATCAGTACAAGCCCTTTCTAGTTACAAAAGAGGTTTTTCTTCATCGGTCAGATCCATCGAGATCTGGTTGTAGCTAGAGTATAAATCCATGAAACTCAACAGCTTGAACCTTGAGGTCACATCTACTACGCAGTCAATTCTTGAGAGAGGGAAGCTATCCTTCGAGCAGGCTATGTTAAGGTCTGTATAGTTGATGCACATGGCTTTCTTCACAAACCAGAGTATGCATCCACTTGCCATTGGCTTTCTTCACGAGTACTAGGTTTGCAATCCAATTCGGATATTAGACCTCTCTAACAAAGTCTATTATAAGTATATTCCCTACTTCTCCGTCTATTATCTTCCATCTTTCCAGGGCGAGGTTCCTTTTCCTCTACCGAATTGGTCTGACTGTGGAGTCAACATTTAATTTATGAGTTATTATTTTGGGGTCTATGTCGGGCATTTTTGTGGCCAACCAAGCGAAAACATCTAAGTTGTCGAGTAGAAAATTTACCAAGTTGGAGTGCACTGGTTCAGTTAGGTGAGCTCCTATTTGCACCATCTCATCTAGTTCGGCCTTTGAGGCCGGCACTAGGACAGTTTCTTCCATTGGATGAGCCTGCTCATCAATCTCTATAGGAGCGGCTCCAAGTTAACGTTGATGGCTACTTTGCCTTTGGCTTTCAATGCTACCACATAACATTTGTGAGATTCGAGTTATTGCCCCGCATGACTCTGATGCCTCCAACAGTCGGGAATTTCACAACCAGGTGGTATGTTGACACTACCGCTCGGAGGGCGTGCAATAGGTTGGCCTAGGATGGCATTATACGGGGAGAGTGTGGCGACCACAAGGAAGTCGTGATCAAACCGGACCTAGTTGGGGGCCAAGCCTGCTACAACCAGCACCCTCACCCAACCAAGGGGTCGGACCACCTCTCCGGTGAAGCCAACTAAGGGCATGTCATCTCACTGTAGGTCTTTCTTTTCGAGCTCCATCTGCTCGAATGCTTCTTGGAATATAATGTTAGTCAAGCTTCCCGAGTTGACCAAAATTCTTTTGACTCCAAAGTCATTTATCATCAATTTTACTACTAGAGCATCATCGTACAGGTATTGTATACCACGTGTGTCATCTTTGGTAAAGTAGATTACCTCTTCTTGAGGAGAGGGCGCTTTGGTAGGTTATTTGTGTCATGCTCAAGGTCTCAAACTGAATTTTTTCCCACCGAGATAGTACGCCCTGCCACAATCGACTTACTGGTGATTATGTTGATGACCCCGCGAACGAGTCGTTCTGGTTGTTGTTGGTCTCAGGGAGCTTGGTCTCTCTATTGCTCCCTGTTGGTTTGGGCTAGCTCCCTAAGTTGCTCAACAGGTCGACTTGCTTCTTCTCTCTTGATGAACTGTCTCAGGTATCCTCCGTGGATAAGTTCTTTGGTCTCATCTTTGAGGTTCCTACAATTCTCTATGTTGTGACTAATGTAACGGTGGAGGTGACAGTACTTATTTGGATTTTTGTTTGTTGGGTCACCCTTCATCTTGTGTGACCACTTTACATATCTTTTATGTGCATTAAAATTTTGCCCCTTATTGCATTTATGGCGGTATAAGTTTTATTATTCAAAGGTGGGGTTCCAGATCGTCGGCTTAATCCTAAACTCCGATGAGGAGACTTGCTCTTCCATCCAGGTGACTTACTTCACCAACTTTGGGGTGATTGGCTCCTTTTGGGCAACTTGCTCCTTCACCACGACTTCCTGCTTCATGCTTCCTCCACTACTCGGTTTCTCTTTCTAGACAACTCTGACCGGGATCCCGACACCTCTTCCGCCTTGATGAATTTGTTAGATTCGGCTAGGAATTTCTCTATAGAAGTCAAAGAATTCAACTCGATCTCCCAATGCAAATCAGGGTGGTGGACACCATTTGTTACTGTAGTGAGTTGTATGACTAAGTCAAGGTTAGGAATTTGGAAACGCTCCAAGTTGAACCGCTTGATGTATTCGCGGAGTGTCTCGTTAGGTCCCTAAACGACATTTAGCAGACAAGTCACAGATTTGGGGTGCCTCTTACTGGTGGTGAAATGAGTGATGAATAGATTCATTAGCTGATTCCATCTTTTTATGGAGTTGGGGGCCAATCCAAAATACCATATCCGAGTTATTCTCGGAGAGTTGTTGGAAAGGCAATTCCATTATACGATTCAAGGTTGGCAGCCCAGAAGTTCTTTGGATGTGGGGCCGTAAGTATCTCGGGGGCCAACGATGATGTGCGAGATATAGGCCGCCCTAAGAAGGTGTCAACCTAACAAGTTGCTTTACTTTCTTCTTTTTTGTCCATCATGCTTACAGATAGAGCAAGCTAACTTTTCTTTGAGGTGTGGTGAGCACGTCTGTGGCGCCTTCTTTTGGAACCTTCTGAGAAACTTGCGGCTTCAATTCCTATGGGAGCAATAGCTCAGATTTCTACTGGGAGTTGATTTCGTTTCTGGTCGGGAACTCATTTCTCTACTGAGGGCTAGTTGAGGTTCTGATTAGGAACCCGATTAGAGATTTGGTTGGGGATTTGACTGGGAACCTGAGCAGGAGCTAGGTTTTGGTTTAGCCCAGCATTCCGTTATTGCTATACTCGGTGTCTCTGATGTTGTTGTGGTTGTGTTTGCTGCTATTGTGGCTGATGTTGCCCCCTATTAGGGTGGTGAATTTGTCCTCCTTGTCTCTCATTTGATTGCTCATTCCTTGGATGCATTGTACAAGGTCAAAGAATTGGCGCACATTGACCCCAGTGGGAGCCACAGAGGGCTCAACCACAGGAGGAGGCACGTTCACATGAGAAGGTGCAATGGTCGGGTTCATAGTGGGTGGGATGCCTGGTGGAGTCAAAGGTACTTCAATATGTTCGATGGTCACGGAGGACACTTCTGGGATCACTCCGAGTTGTTTGTAGCCCCCTGTGACTTGGTTATTGTTGTTATTGGAGGGTTGGTTGCTTGATGATGCCATGAGTATTATAAAATATTAAAAATGTGAGAACTTAGCTTTTTGTAGCGAATTTCCCATAGACGGCGCCAATTGATGTTGCGTGATCTGACGAATCTCACGTAGCAGATGACTCGGACGTCAAATCAGATATTTGCGGTCGATGACTAAGCTGAGATGGTCAAACTGTATAGTTCTACAAAGGAGAGTGTTAGAGTGCCTGGGCTATTTTACCCGGGATGGGCACTCCAATGCTTAAGTCAATAAGGGTTTCTTATAATTCTTTAAGTGATTAAAGAATGCGAGAGCTTAATCGCGCGTTCCTCTTCAAGTAAAAATGAGTCCTTTATATAGGTATGGGTGCTTAAAGACCTTCTTGTAATGGTTCTTAGGTTCTCGTAGAGCCATTTTCGTTAAGTCAAGATAGTAATGACACCAGTTACGTAATCTACGCAGTGGGCTAAGGTCCGTACGATTGGCACTGATGCGCGTGATGCAGGTAGGTCGACCTAACAATTAACCCATTAATATTCCAGAGAACTTAGTCTAGCAACGGATCTATGTGACAGGTTAGCTAGCATGCCTCGCAAGTCGCTGGTAGTACTTTCATACCTCAGCCGGTCCCTAAGGTAGGTCGCTCCTTGCTTGGAGGTCCTTTAGGTCGACCAGGCCGAGGTACTTTTATGTCAGCCTAGCAAGGTGCTACCAATTAACTTGCAGAGGTGATCTTCTTACTCAATGCCGAGGTGTCACTTGAATGGCACGTGTCATGATATCATTCGGAGGACCAAATTATCCCTCACCACATGTAAAGCATGAATCTCTACATCCATGGCTTCCTTTCAATAAGTGATACTATTGGCTTCTTGATAGGAGCGAGGAATATCTATAGAAGATAAGACAACAGACAAAGAACTATGGGTTAAAGGAAAACCATAGCTATCAGGAGGTCTAGATATACAAATAGAACGACGAAGAGGAATAGAGGTAAGAGGGGTATCTGAAATAGTGGTGTTACTTATAGGAGCAGTGGTGAGATGACGATCTGAACCGAGAGGAAGAGGAGTTGCAGGCACAGGGGCTGGAGCATGTAACCACTTGCAAGAGAAGATGATAAGGTCCTTCTTAGCAGAAAGAGGTGAAGCATCCTATGAATCAAAGTTTGGTAATATAGAAACAGACAATGCAAATAGTCTAACAATTCTAGCAAAAAGGAAATGTGCTCAAGGAAAATAACATTACGTAAGATACGAATACGATGAATATAGGGATAATAGCAAAGAAATCTTTTGTCGTCAAGATTGTAGCCCACAAAGGCAGGCATGACAAACTGTACAAACAATTTAGAACGTTCATGAGAAGGAAGATGAACAAAATACACACATCCAAAAATATGAAGCATAGATAAATCCGAAGAACGACCAAACAACTTTTGAAAGGGAGACATATTGACAAGAACAAAGGAAAGAATATATAGTTGATCAAAAACATAGTTGTACTGGTTGTCTCTACCCAAAAAGAAGATGGAGCATGGGACTCATGTAGTAATGTCCTTATGACACTAAGGATATGTCCACTATTGCGCTCGACCACACCATTCTGCTGAAGAGTATCTAGATAACTTCGTTGTACCTATATTCCATGATTCTTCAAATAGGATAAAAAGTCTCCATCAATGTATTCACCTCCTAAATCTAAATGGAGAATATGCACTTGTGATTGAAACTGAACCCGTACCATAGCATGGAACAACCTAATTGTTGGGAACACCTCTGACTTGTGGCAAAGAAATTATATCCATGTGCACCTAGTACAATCATTAATGAACGATGCAAAATATTTGTATCCAAGTCGAAAAGTGACAAATGCAGTCTAGACATCATTATGTATAAGCTCAAAGGGAGAGGTAGCATGCTTAGACATGTGAGGAAAAGGTAAAGTACGACTCTTACTTAAACAACAAGAAACACAAGATGTATCAAAGATTTGCAAGGAAGGAACTCTATTCTTAATAAGACCTAAATCAAACAAAAATTTTAATTTTTCAGCATGTATATGACCCAAATGTTTATGCCATAAGTCCCTGTGACTTAGAAAGGAACTAAAAGTGGAGGAACTAAAATAAGCTAATGATGTTGTTGTTTGAGGCTGCTCAAACTCCAATGCAAATAGACAGCCCAACTTGCGCCCCTTCATCAACTAACTAGCCAACAAAAATCAAATTTGTAGTGAGATCAGGAACAAGACAAGTTTTTTGTAAGAGGGAAAGATGCAGTGGGCAAAAGCTTAAGAGACCTATCACTACTATCAATGATGTTTAACTTTTCACCATTGGTAGTAACAATGTGTTTGTGATGGATTTCAGTAAAGTTACTTGATTGGTTAGGGTAGGCTCTTGCCATATGATTGGTAGATCCAGAGTTAATGGTCCAAACATAAGAAGGAAAAGAATAATAACTGGAGAATTGATCAAATAAGCCAATAGCAGAAAAGGCATAAAAAATAGCATATGTTACCAGTTGTCAAATGTTTTCCTCAACCATAGATGCTAGAGAATCACCTTTAACAAAAGAACCACCACCAATAGAAGATTTCTTACTCCCACGTGCTACAACAACAGTGTCAATCCCATTGGTTGATCCATCCAGTTTCACAAGAATAATGTCAACTCTACCAGCAAGGAAACAACAGTCCAAACACAAGAATATTAGAGAAAACCAAATCCAGCAACAATCCATTGTAGTCCAGGGGAAAAGAGAAGTATTCCAGTACTAGAGGAAGTCAAAGGACTCCAAAAAATACCACAAACAACTTCAGCAATTAAGAACACAGAGTCGATAGTCCAAAAAAAGGCAAGGCTGTTAGACAAACAAACAAAGGAAGGGATCAAAACCGTAGCAAATCAACTCCAAATCTCACATCCAAATAGAATGAACCTCGTGTGAATAGTTCTCACATGAACTGGACGCATGAACAGTAACGTGAATAGTAACCATGAACAGTAACTCGATTGTCGGTCTTCCTTTGTTAACCAAACTAATTTCCATATTAAACCTACTTTGATACCATGTCAACACTCTTGGTCCAAAAATAAATAAACAAATAAATAAATAAAAGAACAAGAATAATCTTAAGAGGTGTCTAGAATAATTGACCCTCACCTCAAAGAATTTCTTACATATTAAAAAATATATAGAATTATAAGAATGCGCATACAAAACTGAAAGAGAGAAAAAAAATAAATAATATAAATAATATAATATACAATAGAGACTATACTAACAAGATACATCAAATCATAGAATCTCCACATCTTACCCCGCCTTGTTGCTACTCCTCAATCCTCGTTGGGGGATCAGACCATAGATCCCGCTTGCCGCTTTTAACCAGCAGATATCAAGTGTGAATTATGCAACATATCGCTCAGTATGTTATTTTGCTCCACAATCTTCCTTCACTTTTCAAATAAATATGCAAAGTATCCTTTTTTTAGAGACATTGAAATTATTATTATGCCTTTGTTATGAATGGGCAAAGTGGACACTCTCTTTAAATTGCCTGAGTATAGTGTTTATGCTAAATGTTAATATGGGAGATTTAACCCAAACCCCAACTTAGGTATTTGTTCGCTCCACGAAAAAAAAAAAAAAAAAAAAAACATTGAAACTCAAATAAATTGACTTTTTGAATGATTCAATAAATCTCAATCCTAGGACAGGTTTTAGTGGGCCCCAAGTTGTTGCTCACGGAGGCCTTTTGTGTCGGTTGGGGAGGATTTTCACATACCTACTTGTGGCATCATATTAGCTAAGAAATCCGAAAAGTGAAAATCCAGAAAGCTGAAAATAGGCTTATATGGGCTCAGAAATTGATTTTCCATTGAAGTTATCGTAAGTAGCTTCTTCAAAGTGGTTCAATTGTGTAATTCAATCTTTGCAGAAGCCTTCCACAAACGGACTCTTTATATATCGAGTCCAAAAGTCAATTAGTTTAAACTTTAAATTCTAAATAAAATGCAAAAATTAATCCCACACTCATATATGTTTTCATTTAATTTTATTGGGATCTATAGGATTGAAAAGCTTGAAAGTATACATGAAATTCATGCTCTTTTTGAACTTCAGTTGACCCCACCCAAATATGTGTCATAAAATATACCGAAGGTAAAAACATTTTCTTTTTTTAATTATTAAAAATAAAGAATAACTACAAATTTTTAGGGTAAATTGCTTAAATTTGTCCTATACTTTTTAACAATTGTGTGGTTCAATACCCCACTTTACGTTAATAGAACTGTCCTTCCCTAAACTTTGTGACATTGTTATATCTACTCCCCCTCCATTAACTAACATTAGATTGTTAATCAAATTTGCAGATGTCATAATCTCAATATTTTTAGATGTTAGGATTGCCCTCAAATGAAAAAATGTGGTTTTCGAAAATATATTTTTGCCAAAAAATCAAAATTACAATATATATATATATATATATATATATATATATATATCGAGTAAAAAAAGGCAAAATTTACAAAAATAAAATAAAATTTTAAATTTTAAAAAATAAATATAATTTTGACAAATTATACAGAAACACACATTTTATGAATTTTATGGTCACTGACAAATTTAGAATTCAATTTACCATTCAAACGGTCAAAGCTGGGTATTTTGATAATTTTATCCATTTTATGAAGGGGTGTAGATAAAACAATGTCAGAAAATTTAGGGAGAAGCATGATATGACATTAGCATAAAGCTGAATACTAAAGTGCAATTGTCGGAAATTACAGGGGAGGTATAACCAATTAACGTTGTTTTTTTGTTTTATTTATACAAAATGCACGTTTGATTTGATATGGAAGGTTGAAGCGGTGGAGGTGCAGCTGGAGCGTAGAGGTGGAGCCTGGAGGTGGAGGTGGAGGGAGAGGATGGAGAGATCGCTCCAGTAATGATAAAATCAAGTGTTAAAATTTTGTGGGTCAATTCACCGCCTTTCCCTCCAATGGCTTCCCGCCAAGTCCGACGATTTATGCCAACGTGTGTTCTGTGATCTGTTTCTTTAAGTCGGCTCGGAGGAGTAATGGAGTATCAATTGATCTAACCCACGAAGCAAAATCCTGAACGAACCCACGAACAAGAAACCCCAATTAGCTATTCAGTTTCGGTTCTCAGCTCGGCTAGGAGGAGAAGGCCAGGACAGACGAAAACGATGATATATGGTTCAGCAGTAAGACACAACAACAACAACAGCAATGGAAACTCCTTCCATGCCTTTCTTGAAGGCTGGCTTGTCCGTCAACAACAATTCCTCGACGAGATTGTCTATGCAAAACGCTTCTGCCACGACGATTCACGCGAGCAGGACCTTAGAGATCTCATCGCGCGGGTCCTGTCACACTACCAACAGTACTTGGGGGAGAAATCCAGAGCGGCTCACAGGGACGTGTTCCTCGTGTTGTCGCCCCCCTGGTTCAGCTCCTTAGAGCGGGCCTTGTTCTGGATTGGCGGGTTCAGACCCGGACTGGTGTTCCGGCTCGTTGCCAATTCCGTTGGGGACCTGTCGCAGGACCAAGTGCAGAGGATGGAAACGCTGAGGGCTGAGACAAGTGCGGAGGAGCGGCAGTTGGAGGAGGAACTGGCGAGGGTACAGGAGAGAGTTGTGGCGCCACCCCTGTCTGAACTTCTGAGGCGGGGAGGGAGGGCGGTGAACGGGGAGGAGGGGAATGTCAATCCCGTGCTTAAAAGCATGATAACTGAGTTCGAGATTTTGCTGGGGAGTGCAGACATGTTACGAGCAAACACAGCAACCAAAATGATTCAGATACTAAGCCCTGTTCAGACTGAGCTTTTTAGCAGCCGCAGCGCAGTTTCAGCTCAGGATTCGAAGGTTGGGTTTTCAAAGAGATGCCGAGCGAGAAGGTAAATAGAAACCGCTAATACCCTCTCTCTCTCTCTCTCTCTCTCTAACCGGCAGAGTATTCTTTCTCACAACACACAGTTGCACAGTTACACTTCATTCACTACATCTATAACCGGCGAAGTCCTCTGTCTTGTGTGTAACCCACTAACCCGTGTGGTGTTTGAGCCGGGACAAATTTTTTGTGTTGTAAGCGTTTGTAGACCTTGATGGCTCCATAGGGATAGTTAGATCCGGCTAGACATGGGGATGGGGCACCAAAATGACCAACCTCTCCCCTTGAGAATAAGATGCAACTCATAAAGAACTTTGATAGCCATTTAACCATTAATCGGGGCCATCTCACAAGGTATAAGTATGTTGAGGGTAGGCATCCACCACCCCTCAAAGAGCACGTTTAGTTGTTGAGAGTCTACTTGAAGAATACATCAAAATGCCAAATATATCATACTACAAAATTTATAACAATGCAACCCGTTGCAGTCAAAACCGGATTGGAGATGGAACCACTTTGGACCGGTTCCCAGTTTGAACCATCCAATTGTCCAGTACAAATGGATGGACCATTCTGAATTAAAAAATAAAAACTAATAAAAAACGATCAAAAACCGATTCAACGGTTCGATCACTCGGGTCGATTATCTAGACAATCAAACCATTTGGCCTGAAAATCATCTAACTGTTCTCTTTGGCCAAAAACTGTTGATTTGGTCAGCGATTTGGTCAGCGATCCACTAATCAATGGTTCTTGGCCATTTTTGGTTTCTGGCCTTTTTTTTTTATTTTTTATTTTTTAAGATGAAATGAAACTTTCATTCAAACCATCAATCCGAAAATAGGTGGCAAAAACAGTTCCAGTTCCAGGTCGGTTTTTAAATCCTTGACACCCAGACCTACTCTTAGGCGGCTATGTGTAGTCAGTGGAGAGCTAATGCGCAAATGGCATGGCTCTCACTCTCTTAGCATAGCGTTAAACCAATTTATGTATTCAAATAATACCTCTCATTCTTGAAAAAAAAATATCTTTTCTTATAAAAACATTCAATACTGAGGTAAGAGGTTAAACTGATTATTATTATAAACAAGGAATTAGAATTTTACTCACTCACCTAGGGATTCTGATTGGTTAAACTCTCTTAGGTACCGTACAAATTTTCTAATACATTATCTCTTACCTCTCCTCTTCCATCATTAACACTACGTGACTAACCATCAATCCTTTTTATGCAGAACAATTTTGACACTGATAATATAAAGACTTGAGAAGATGAATTGAAACATGGCCTCTTCTGACAAAGCCATCAGGTAGCTTCAGAGGTTTTGAGGAGCTTGAAAGGATTTGAATTTCTAGGTACAAGTTCAAGCTTAAACTCCCAGTTTGTACATTTGGCTATCCAACAAAGGGTTTCATGCAGTTGAATTTGGGACATTTGATGACTTAGGTGTAAAGGATATTTTCTTTGTTGTATTGACTACAAGACAAGAAGACCTTAGGATTACTAAAATACCTTCAATTTACATACTTACCCGAGAAAGACAAGGAAAACAGAAGCTGGTTCAAACTTTAAACATGATACAAGCTCATGATCCTGATTCACAGAAATTCTCATGCAGAAAATAAGGTCATAAGAAATTCGGTTCTGAAGCTAGACTACTCCCCAGTGATTACAAAAGCTTCCCGTAAACTACATGAATATGAAAGTAGCATGTTAGTCCCCACCCACCACACTGGAAAATTTCAGGTTTCTACTACTACCAATCATAAGAACGATGGATGATGCCAACTAGGAAACCAAGGATAGTTGAGAGTCCACTCTTCCATGGTGAGAAGAAGCACACAGGAAGGGAAGTTTTACAAATACCTCTTCAACAGTTCCACAGCTACTCTTGGTTTGAGATGTGGTATCCATTTCCATTTTGTTCACGGCTGCCTCCCCAGTCCTTCAATTGGTTACAATGAAAAGGAAACAATCAGAAAGGAACCAAACAGCGTAATAAATGAATTCCAACATGTGAGACTGTCTCATACCAAATTGACAAATGTAATATCTAATAATAGCATGCCCAATAATAAAGAGGGTTTGGGATCCACCACTGGCTACATTTGACCTAGGAGAGGGCCCTTTTGGGAGGGTTGAAGCTTTGATTGAACTGCTGCTTTAGAGAAGCTACTAGGGCCAGTTTGGGAGGGTTTCTGCATTGACTGAGCCCCTTTCAGAGAAGGCAACTAAGATATTGATTTACTGGAAAGTCCTTTTTTTATTGGCTCATGTAAGCCTATTTTCGGCTTCCCGGATTTTTACCAAATATAGCTTCATGGCTTTCCGGGTTTCTCAGCCTTTTTTTGGCTGAACCAAAGCAAGCATGGTCTTTCCGGAATTTCCACCAAACATTGCTTCCAGGCTTTCCAGGTAGGGCCCACCTAGCAAAGCTAAGACCTGCCACCTGATAGCCCTCCCAAACAGGCACGAAATCTCCTTTGAAGATTTTCCACACTCTCTGCATCAAGAAACAAGTAGTGGATCCTTAACCCCTGCATGGAGAAGAAAAAAGGGTGTCGACACTGGACAGACGGCCTTCCACCCCAAAATATAAAGTACACTCAACCAAAAATGAACTTCCAACATATAGAAACAAAGGGAGGCCCCGGCCCTCACCCCATAAAAAAACCAACCGGGGGTAGTTCACAAGGATGGAAGCAGGTTTACCTTTTTAAGGTGCTCCTTCTGGTAACGGTAACCCTGATCAAATGAATTGAAGCAATAAGATGTTAGATTTTCCATCAGACTCGTACCAATGTGACTAAATTTTGAAGATTGCTTTTGACTAACCTTGTCAGTGCCATAAATGTAATCACAGTAGGTGAACACTGAAGCAAAGTTGCTTTGACTTTGACCCCCGACGAAATGATGGTAATCATGGTACTCTGCTCCTCCATAGAAAGGAATATACTTTGTGGGACTCCAGGGGAAGTCATACCTGTACAACAGTGAAAAATTAAAAAGTTGGTGTGAGACCCTAATAGCTGCATTTGAATGACTGAAAGCTACCAAAGTGTAGCCCGTGAAAAAGAAAAATGAGGAGGTTCCCAATCTTATCTTACTAGTATTAAATTGCATCAGAAAAAAGTTCTATCATGTGAACACTTGCATCAGCTTAGTTTAGTCACTTGTGAGTGATTCATAAACAATAAGATTAATTGTAGCAGAAATTATTAACTATAATAAGAAAATATTAACCTAAATTTAAGAATTAAAAATGCTCTATGACATATTCATACAGTATGAACTCTGATCTTTAATCAAACTATAGAGTGCAATTGCAAACAGCATAAGCTTAAATGGGAAACTTTTATAGTGACAGACCATAAATGGATAATGTAACCAACAATCAGGACTAAACATTTAATAGATCCCATCACATCCACTAAAAGTCAGCATATTCAAAACATACTCTCAATGATATCAAAGACTTTGTTCACTTACGAGGATGAAGAGGAATTGCATTCCTAGGGAAAAAAGAAAGAAAAAACAGAATCCAATTTAATGATATCAAAGACATTTTTCACAAGCCACACCACTAGAATGACAAACCAACTTCTCTTTCAAGAAAATAAAAACCTAAACATACTCTTAATGGAAAAGATTCAAACAAAATCATTTTGCATCATATGCGTACATCCTATTCATCCTTTTCGTGCATGAAGTTCTTTTTTTTTTTTCCAATTTGCAAAACCTTCAACCAGTTGGAAGGCTAATTAATAACTTTACAAGAATACCTACCATGTTCAACTCTGCACTGATTCAGTCACTAGTGCAAAAGCTATATGAAATATGATATGGGCATCAGAATATGTATTTATGAGGTAGAGTCAACAAGCTAGTAGATAGATTGTTTTAAACTGATTCCACAAGCTAATCAGCCACTAATAATCCAGGAATACTTGAGATAACCTTGTTTCCCTTTTGCATTCCACAACTTTTAGACACAATAAGACCTTCATCTTTTCCTTAATATATGGAGTTTCAAGGTTGGAGCAGTGTTTTAAAAGCAGAAGGGGCATTTTACACCCAAGGCGTGAGGCACACACCTTTTCGAAGCAAGGTGCAAAAACGCTAAAAAAAACTAAAAAATTCCAAAAAAAACTTAAAATATGCAAAAAAAAATGTTAAACATAATATTAATTAAAAATATTAACTTAAGTTATAAGATAAATGTTCTAAAAAACCTATTATCTCAAATTAAAATACATAAACATAACATATAAAACATATTTAAAATGAAAATTTAAAAACAAAATCAAGTGTAACATATAAAACATATTCAAGCATGTAAAACTCTCAATCTCTTTATTTTTATTCCCAACTGCATTACTTCAAATAGCTGATGGTGATGTTAAACACTATGCATTCCTAATTCTATGAGCGGCCTTTGTACCAAGATTTTTTATAATGTTGCTCATTCATTCATCCCAGTAAAAGATATTTCTAGAAGACAATAGGGATTAAGAATTTAAGACTCTGATATGGACTTGTTTGGCATTGCCTCAAGAGGCTTGGTCAGAGGTCCAGGGGCAGAGCCCCCAGCTTAGCCACTTGACATAAAAAAAAAAAAAAAAAAAGAAAACAGAAAATTGTGTACAAATTTTCAAAACGTGCACCAGCTTAGCCTAAGCTGAAGCTTTTGTCAGAGGTCCAGGGGCAGAGCCCCCAGCTTAGCCACTTGACATAAAAAAAAAAAAAAAAAAAAAAAAAAAAAAAAAAAAACAGAAAATTGTGTACAAATTTCCAAAAGGTGCACCAGCTTAGCCTAAGCTGAAGCACAAGGTGCACCAGGCATATGCCTTTTGAAAGTGATGCACTTGGAGCCTAGACGAGGCGCATACCCTAAAATGCACCTTGCCTGTGCGTAGGCACGCCCAAGGAGTGGCTTTTAAATCACTAGGTTGGAGTTTACCATGTAAAGTTGCCTAACTGTCAATACCACTTTCAATCAACCACTATTAGTAGATATTATATCCTAGGGTTGTGTTCCATGAGATATTTTTTCCACGGTGACCAGTTTGATAATATCTACTGGATTGGGCTGCACCTCTTAAAAATGTATTGCCATCCAAACCAAGCAATACAGGGTAGATTGCTTTTGCTACTGACACAGGTGGCAGGAAGTTTGGGGAGGTTGTTATAGGAGCCTTTGTGGTTGCAAATTACAGAATTAATCAAATAAGTATAAAAGGAACCAAACAAATCCTGTGACCTGAACAACACAATCAAATATGCATAGTATTTCTTGCTACACCTACTTATCAAAAAAAAAAAGATGCTTTTTGTTAACACCTAGGTGATGGTAGAATAGCAGAGGAGCATCAGGAAGATTAAGTGGAAACCTATTAAGGGAATGACAAAGAAAGCATCAACAAGTTTTGAGTCTTTTGACTGACTATCGATGCATCAGCAATTTAAAATGCATGTATAAGTTCCATTCAAATTGCATTTACATCAAAATAGATTATCATAACATTAAACAAAGTAATCAGAAATTTCAGTGCTAGAAGGCCCCAGTTTATCACAATTGGTAAAACTAATTAAAGGTTCCATACTTCTATAGGACAAATACTACAGATTTCACAAGGAATAACAAGTCACAGTAATTATGCAAAGAACAGCTACTTTTCTTTAATCTGGATGATGATACATCCCTTTGCCATATTTACAGAGGACAGCTAAAAGTTCAGACCAAATGATACTGTTTTTTATAGGCTAATGGAAACAAATTTGAATTAATACAAAAAGACGGATAGGTTCCCTCATGAAGTACTTACAAAAAGAAGTATCTGTAACTATGACATGTACACGATATCCACAAAAAGTTAGCAGCCTCCATATATAATGATATCCCAATGATTTATAAACATACTGTCCATGATGCCCTCAAAAATCTTAAACACACCCACCCACCTCCAAAGGGTCCATTCTATCTACCCATAATCTGAATAGATGAAGAAGCTTTGGCTGAGAGAGAGAGAGAGAGAGAGAGAGAGAGAGAGAGAGAGAGAGAGACTTTCAAAAAGCCCAACACCCAGCTAAAGGCAAAAGATTCCGCAAGATTTTACCATGAGCAGAAAACCCCCATCTCCAAGAAGATAACAGCACTGCTATGTTGGGTGGAGTAACCCATTGCTGCTTCTTGAATAAAGAAAAGAAATGATCACATAACAAACATGACTATTTATTATCAGCAATATAATGTCATGATAATCTATACTATTTTAATGTACATTATTGTGATTAAGCATGGTATTTCCGATCACTCATGTCTCAATGGCTTGCAAGGTTCACCAAACTCCACAATTGGCCCATCTCAACCTCATACTGACATGCCACATTGTATATAACTTTGAAGTTGGGCAATTCAGAAGAAAAAGGAAGAAATAAAAGAAAAGAACAAAGGGATCTTGACACTCGTGCAAATCTATTCTAGACCTTGCCACAAAATTCTACCAATTCTTTATTTAATGGTTTTTGTAAGGGTTCTTTACAAAAATTGAGTCTGCAAAGTTTACTATGTTATCAATATACATCAGTGTTCCCCAATCTAATCATCTAATTAGATGCCACCATAGCATAAAATTCTTATCCAAGACGAGTTGCACATGGATGATGATCTGAAGTTCTAGCGATTGAATTCCTTATATCAATTTCAGTTTTCTCCTAACAAGAATGTGGAAATCAATGAATTGTAATGTAGGCATCCAAATGAAAAGAATTAGAATTGGGGTTCAACTTCTTCCTATTTCTGTAGGCTCATCTAAATAATTTGTATTCCAATACCATGAACCAAATGGACCCTATTTCTCTATCTTTGTTGACAAATTGAAATTTAAAACCCATCAAAGCATTTTGAGTTGGACAATGAACAATGTAATCAATTACGATTAAGATAAATCCATTTTTGTCAAATAAACCAAAATTGTCACCACATTTTTACCTTAGCATAGAAGTTTATAGTAATAGAATCTTATTTGCATGAAATGCATATGTACATGTTAAAATCAATGCAATGTCCAAGGAAATTGAAATAAACCAACTGAAAGGAAAATTGGCCACCTTCAATTAACTAGGAAATCCATTGGTAACCATGCTAGACTGATCAAGTTTCGTAAAAACCATGACCAAATACCATCTCTAGCTAATGATAACGCTACTTAATTTTCCAAGTGCCGCTAAGAGGAACCAAGCTATACTATTAAGTTGCACATTAAAAAAACCATTGAACAGAAAAATTGGTGACAAGCACAAATGACATGCAAGCACCACAAGCCAAAGGTAGTGAAAGCTACATAAAATTTATTTCTAACCATAGTTTTCAAGGCACAAAAGCGAGGTTAGGTGACAGGGGAGCACCTTGTCTCCTAGTCACCTAGGCTCTGAACTAGGTTATGGGTTTTTTCAAGTAAAAACAATTTTCCCTAATAATTATCCATAATTTTCATAAGAAAAGTATAAACTTCATGTTAAAATTCAAAAAATATGGGGGCTGAACCCCTATTTTGTATTAGGAAAGAAGAAGAAGAAAATGCAGCATTTAGCAATGTTTGTGTTGATTAAACCTTAACAAATAAGAAAATAATAAAAAGGAATTAGTATATAAACAGACAAAAAGAATACTTTAGTTAAATAATGTCTATTTTATAATTATAATGTCAAAAAATTAAGAATATAAAGCATTTTATAACACAATGTACAAAAATGCTTGCGATTAGGTGAGGCAAGCCTCCAAGGGCACCTTGTCACCTAGGCGTCTAGGCGTTGCTTTGACAACCATGTTTCTAACTATAACAACAATGTAGAAAGGGTACTTGTAAGTTTTCCTAGTGGGAAGGTTCATGGTAATTTTTAAATCTTTGTCTCTCAAACATGTCATTCTGTTTCTGTATAGAGTAAAACCACTAATTCAGTATTCAACAATAATTATAAATCCAAAATCCAAAGATCCATAAATAAAAGAGTTTATAGCATAGAGATTGTGGCAAGACATGTCAAAAATGCATTGCTAGTGACGCGAACTGCTCTAAGTGCATCAAGTGATGGATATTAACATGACTCAGTCCATTTTACTGTTAGCTTAACATCTTAATACATTGGCATCCTTAGCGCTCACCTACCCAACCAATAAAAAACCAAAAATAAAGATATCCATACTGACCCATCACTAGACGTCTACCGCTGAACTGAATTTAACTCAAAGTAAAAGGAAAATAGAGAGACGAGGAGAGAAAAACAGTACCCGCTATGTGTCTCAATAGCCTCGACCTGACGAAGAATGATCCACAACCAGAAGGTGATCATATGCCCGGGGACCATCGCGGGTCCAAGAAAGGACGGAATACCAAGGATCAAAATCTCAGCCCAGTGAGCGTATGGAGCTGCGAACCCAATCGGCGCCGTATACTCATGATGGACACGATGGATCTTCTCATATCCCCATTTGTTATGCAGGAATCTATGGATCCAGTAATTTCCGAAATCCTCAACAAGAAAATACACGAACAGCTGCAGAACAATCTCCCACGCGGATGGCAATGGCAGACCCGTCCGAATCCCAATCCACTGCAAAGAGCCAACAAATAAGAACAACAAAAATGCTTTTACAAAAAGAACGAGTAAATTCCATGTAGGAAGCCCCAACATAGTAACAGAAAGAAAAGAAACATTACCTTGATAGTGGGGTAGGAAACGAGTTGTAGAGGACCAACGACGACGAAAAACATCCACATTACATCTTTATAGCATCTCAACATCTCTTGGAAAGACAACCTGATCTTAGGCTGCAGCTTGTACTTGCTTATGTTCTTAGATAGTTTTAGCTCTATGAAAACCAAGGGAAGAGGAACGAAAGAGAAGACACAGAATAGGAAGAGAAGGTTGTGGCAGTAGAGATAGTAATCCGACTTCTGCGCAGAGTAATTGAACCAGAGTTTCTCGGCCAGAGTCAGCTCCCTTCCGAGAGCCAACTCTGCTTCTTGCAAGCTCTGGTACGGCAGCATCTGGCAAACTCTCTCGCTCTTGCTGTTGCAGAGCAGAAGATCAAGATTACACAATGAACAAATACAAGAACTAGTGATTTGGATTTGTTAGGGTTTGGTTAAATTAACAGAGAGAGAGAGAGAGAGAGAGAGAGAGTGGACCGATTGAGAAGAGAAAAAAAAGGTGGCCAACAGAGCATTCCCCATTTAGGCCAAGAAAATAGGATGTGAATAAAACCAAAAAAAATAAAAGAATTAGTTGTAAAAACAGGCTGTGTGCTGCTTGGGGGGCTTGGGGGGACGGGGAGGAAGACGATTTGTTCCGTCTCTCTCTTTTTTTTTTTGAAATAAATTAAAAGAAAAAAAAAAGAGTGAACAATATATGCCGTACGTGGCAATGGACATGAGTAACATCCAGACTTGGGAGTTGGGGGAGTATTTTATCTTCTTATGTATCGTGTCCCACCAAGCCAAATCCGTGTTTTGCCGCTGGTTGATCGGTCTTAGAAAAGTGCCGAGAAAGCTGGGCAAAAGCAAAGCAGTTAAATTAAAAATCCACCGTCCATCTCTCATCAGTCATCAGCAGTTTGAGATGGGCCTACCATGATACGCCGGTCCCACACGCAGGGGGTCGTCTCACAATTTGAGACAGTATCTTTCTTTGATAATCAGGTAAGGATCATATCATGGTTTCTTTCCTTTTTTTTTTCTAATATAATATATAAACATTATATAAATTTTGTTTTAATTAAAGAATGAAAGGTGGTGGGACCTACAGGTGGAGAGAAGAGGAGAAGAAAATCAAGCATTGCATGTGCAGGATACGATAAATCTCAACAATGGGACCGGGGCATACATAGGTATATTCCCCTCTTTTTGGTCGTAAAGACCTTTGTTGATAAGTAATGTGATTTGGTGGTCTCATGGCTGCATTTTCGACGTTGAAGCAAAGATTCTATGCATTGGGATCCTCCAAACAGAAACAAAAACCCAGAGATGGGACACGCATGCACAAAGGATGGTCCTGAACCGAGCTCAAATTTTGACTCAAATATATAAACTTTTAATAAAGCTGAAATTGACATCATTTTTAAGGTTGTTAACAGTGGCATATTATTTTTTTGGGTCTGTATAGAAATCATTTATATGTGAGTGGGGGAATCCGAAACAAAGACAGACAAATGAATGAGAAAAAAAAAAGCTTTGGCCACATGCACATAGGACATAGCTCATAGCTGATGCTATGAGGATGAGGGGAATGCAGAATGCTCTACGTGGTCTAGTTTATAGGGCATCCTAATTAACTGGTGTCAATCACTCAAGTGTCCCTCCTGCTTCGTTTTGGCTTTGGGAGATTCGTTCTTATATTTTTACCCAACAATCCAACTGGGTGATGCTCTGGCTTTGCAGCTAGCTAGCTCTGATTTGTTTTCTTCATTTACCCCTTTTGCCACGTTGCAAAAGATTATAATGTAGTTTTGTGTGTGTGGGAGCAATATTCTAATCCATAACTGCCAAATTGCTTAATGAAACATAAAGTATATCAAAATTATTCCATTGAAGAATGAACTACCGACGCACTTTGCTGGTAATTTGCCCATAGATTTCCATAAACAATATTGATTTGGTTTCAAAATCAGTTTTGACTTTTCAACATACCAGTGGCAGTGGCTGATTATATATCTTTTTCTCTTGAACATGCATGCGCAGAAGAGCATGGAGTGAGACTCTTCTACTTGCTTGCACTACTACCTAATTTCTTATGTTTCTTAATTACTTAATTATCTTCTATCCTCTGAGTGTATGTGTGAGTGAGTGAGAGAGAGAGACTGGGTGACCACATTATCGATGCTCAGTAATTAACTACTAATTAGTACAATGGGGGGTCAATCTTTAATGGGGTTTCATATATAGATGAAATAAGTTCAAAGCATGGTTGAAAAGGTCTGGATCAGAAAGGGGGGGAGGGGGGGTAAATACTTTTTGCTCTTGTGATTTCCACTTTCTTATTACAGAGTTACAGGGTATGATGGTTATAGGTTGCATTGGTGTTGGTGAGTATCAACATTATGAGATGGAAGTGGGATTGATGGATACCCTGCTGCTGATTGGTGGGCATGATCGATTAATCCAGAACCAGAAAGCCTATAACTTCATTTGGTTATTTTTTTTATTGGGGACCACCAAAAGTTACCTTCACAAGCTCTGAGGAGCATTTGAAGACACTGTATTTAGAATGTTATTTGCTCCCACTCAGTTTCATTGATTTTGTTGTTGGGTTATAGACAAATTCGTTCCCAAGATACAACAAAGCCTTGGGCGAGAATCTGCAACCAGCAAAGTTGAAGAATTTCCGAAGAAACCTTTTGTGAGACTATAACAGACCTGACTGAGAGAGAGAAAGTGGATTTCGAAAATGTGTTTTTTATGTCTGATTCATGCTCATTAAATAGTTTATGAAGAGGTATGAAGAAAAGGTAGGTGCTAGTTCAGAGAATGCACCTTGAATATTCACAATTTCAAACATTGTGATTGTTTAAAAGGTAGTTAACAGTTAATGACTGTTAACTTTCAATTGTGCCTCTTGATCACACCCGATTAAATCGTGACTATTGATCTCATCAACAGTGATCAACGGTCAGCATCACACCAAAACCAAAATAGTCATTCGTAAGCCACGTGGGTGCGAGCAAAGTGCGCCTTTAAAGCGCCTCATTGTGCCGCACACACGCACACGCGTGTTACGTGGTATCAAAACTGGGTTTTGTAAAAGAAAAGTTAATTTTCCAAACAAGTATATAGGTGCAATTTCTCATGTAATTAACCAATCAAACCCATTAGATTTAATCTCTTATGAGATTAAAATCCAACATGTACGTAATGGTACTCTGTTGTTTTTTGTCTGTTCGGATGGTAGTGAGTAGTGAGTACCCACCACGATTATCAGGTTTCTTTACTTTCTTCTAATTATACTTTCAATTTCTAGGTGAAGAACAACTCTTTCTCTCTCTCTCTCTAATGTCGTGCCCTTTTGTCTTGATGTGTGCGTATTTGCGTACATATATATAACTAGTTCCTGTATCTGCATTTATATGATATATAAATGCAGGACAGTGATGCCTTTGAGGGTTGAGATTCAGATTACTATATAATCCATGAGAAGAGCATTCGAGAACGCACATTCACAATTTCTTTTATATTAGTCAGTTAACTAAACAGTATGATGATTTAAAAAATTTACCCTAATATTGTAATGAGAATCATTCTCACTATGCCATGCCAAATTATATAGAGACAAATATACCCTTGATTAATTATTTAACAATCAAGTAGGAAAGCAAGAATACCATACATGCTTCCATGCATTTGGGGTGACCAAGGACCGGCCTTGGTCTTGGCATCTAGTATAAGAGGGGCTTAATTTACATATGGGGCTAACTCGGCCAAGCTGATAGTACAAATAGTAGATCCGATCGAATCTTATAAATATGGATTTGAATTTGAATCTTTTAATAATGTCAGATATTCATATATGATCTTATTTGGTTTAATTTCTGAAAAAAAAAATTAAAAATATAACAGTTTATATAAATAACAAAAAATACAAGTATTTTCTTCAATTATATTTATTATATATACATGTATTTTATAAAAAATAAATAATATAAAAATTACAAAAATGCAATATAAATATATATAAATAAATGAACAACATAAATATAATATAATACCATATCGAATTAGATATTTTTGAATTGGATGGGGTGCTTCGAATTCAACTTGATTTTCAATCAGATCCTATTATCCGATCTAAAAATCCAACAAGAATATATCTAAATCAGACAAAATAAGATCAAATCGGATTGGATCATGATCTAATCCATTTGCACCCTTAGTCCTGCTTCTGAGATTAGCTTTCATGAGTTTATGAGCTTACTCTCAGTCCAATGCTTTCAAGCAAGTCATGATAAGAAGATGAATTGTTTTGTTTTATCAACAATTTGGCCCTTAAAATATGTCATGGCAGCTCATTAGTGGAATATGTGGACTCCTCAAGAGTATTCATTGATGATGTCCATATAGGGCTGTAAAATGTAAATGAACTCCAAAAGTCTATTTCTTATTCCGACTTTGAATTTGATTATTTCATATTTGGATGTTAGAACTTGCATTTGATTAATAATTGGATTATATATAGATTTAACCCCTATTCGATCTGATTAAAATTCATGTCTGATAAAAAAACTTATTTTATGTATATATAGTATAATTATGCATTCATATAGATATTATGTATAATTATATAAAATTTATAATTTATAAATTTAATATTTTATATTTATAAATGTTTATTATACAGATACACTTTAAAAATAATTAGTCTTTTAACTTTTTAATTTTTTTGGTCATTTTAAACACAATAAGATGATTATAAATTTAAACTAAATCCAATCCAAAATCCAAGATAATAAAATCGGATGCATATGCGGATGCAGCTGGATCCAATCCATTTACAGCCCTAATTACTTTTATTTTTATTAAAAGAGACTTTAGATTTTGAAAAATTAATCTTTTGACCCAAAAGCTTCTCAAAAACTAAGAAGCAGTCTCTTGAGACTTTTGGTGTAAGGCACTCTCTTGACCATAGATCGGATTTTTAAAATGTTAAGGGCATAATTCTACTATTTAAGGGTTCAAAAGGAATGCTTGGCACATTAAGATATTGTGTCTGGTGTTGTTTTGTTACTAGCAGATCAGCAAGGGCTTGAGCTGCTTCACAATGGCAAGATGAGAGTTAAGGAATGGCAGTTAGGGGTGATCATGGCCTGGGCTAAGCACTTAAACAAGGGCTATAGCTCAAGGCCAGGTCTGCACAGACTAGGCTGGGCGGGCTGGGCTTTGTTCCTATACACACAAATTTAAATAAAACCTTTTCAAGACTCATAATCATATGGATAGGATGACATTTCAAAATGAGGAAAATGGGTATGACAATTTATATGATCTCCTTCTGCCCATTTAAGCGAAAAAAGAGGAAGAAAGAAACATAAATAATGAATTTATACAATTATACAAAAATGTGAGAAGGGGAAAATGGTCCTACAAGTAAAAAATAATAATGGCATTAGAGCAATTGCATTTAGTAAGAATGAAAGTAATACTTATGTCCTATATGAAAAATGTTTTAAAGGGGAGAAACACTAGGAAATAGCATTGCTTCCAACCTACCGTTGATTTGGCCTGTTGAACCATTCGAACTGTCATCTGACCAAGATTTCAGGTCTGGTTTAGTCAAGACCCATTAGAGGTCAAAAACCATTGCTTGGTCAAGAACCACTTGACCCAGTCGGTTCAACTGTTGACCCATTCAACCTGATCACAGGGTCGTGGGTTGCACACTTAATGTATATATGCAAATTTTCGAAAGCTATAACTTTGTACTTCGATGTCCAATTGGGGTATTTCTTTTTATTTTGGGTAAATTTTTAAGATCTATATGTACCAAGAAGCCGTAGGTGCCTTACCCCGCTATTTTCGTAAAAAAATCCCTTCTTTGGCCTCAAATTGCAAATTTTAATATTTTTTATAAATAAAAATTAAAAATAGAATTAAAATATAAATTAAATATAAAAATACATATAACATATGTAAAACATTTTTATACATTATTTATTAATAAAATATATTTATACATACACACACACACACACACACACACACACACACACACACACACACACACACACACACACACACACTATATATATATATGTATGTATAATGGTCTGAACTATTTAACCCAACTAGTCAAACCGGTAACCTGTGACCCGGAGGCAAAAATGGTTCAACCTCTGGATCGGTTTTTAAAACATTGGGAAATAGTCTAAATGTAGGCTTAAAAAAAGCTTAAGAAAAATATTGTCTTTTTTTTGGTTAAAAAAAAAAAGAAGAGCTTGAATGTAAACTATCACTTGACTATCGGTATTGTTTACTAAACATTGCTTTTTAGCTTTTTTTTTTTTTAATTTTCCACAAGTAGTTTTTATCTTTATATGTCTTGAATTTTTTTTTTCTTTTTTGTGAAACATGGATTGAAATTCATCGAAGCTAAAAAGATTCAATAGAATAGCTGTCCAAACCAGGTACAAAGAAACTAAGACAAAAACAAGGGGATTGGTCAAAGGGGCGGCACTGACATTGAGGTGGTGGTACTAATATGGTAATATCTAGGGATAAGTACAAATCAGCCCAGCTCAGAATTTACTAGGCCCAAAGTAGAGGGGGAATGCATCTTGACCGTGAATTGATGCCAAATTCATGGGCAGGATGTGATTTATAGGGGGGGACAAGGCTAGTTGTAGGGGGGCTGGAATTCAGAATTCTGCATCATGTGTTTCCGTACTTTTCCCTATCTAATGGGAGAAGTGAGAACAATGATTGAAATTAGGGGTTTGGACTTTGGAAATTTCAAATAAGAAAGCGAAGACTGAAATTAGCAGGGAAACTGGGAAGGTACTGGTCCTGCTAGATTGCTACATGAAATCATGCACCTCGTCATCAAACAATGTATAGCAAGTGTGTGTACTGTGCAAGAGAAAAGAAAAAGACTAGGCTTCACTTTCATCTAGTTTGCAAATGTGGATCCCCATGCTTGTGGAGTGTGTGTAGGGTTTTTTACTTGTAAGGAATCCCATTGCCATGCATCAGGTTTAGTCTTATGGAACTATAGTCTCTTTGTGGCACATCTAATTCATTTAACATAGGATTAAAAATTTAAACTACCTCTAAGTTTTTTGAAAACAATGACTTAAAACAATCTAAGTTTTTTTGGGAATAGGACAAATATCTCTCATTGGTATTGATAGAGGCTGAATCGCTCAACTTCCATGTTGGAGGATAGTTTAGATGAACAAATGTTGAGGTCGGTGGACTAATCTACAAGAACCAATAGATCATAGTACCCGAGGGTTTAGATTTGGGCTAGACACTTTGATGCTTATGTTAGTTGACCTTAACGAGCAAGAAAGCGAAGGGAGATTTAGAGAGCTAGAGAGCTTGTACACATTAAATCGTGCATACATCATGAAGGCGTGGAGGTGCCTTTTTATAGGCCTCGGGGTCCAAGAGTTGTGTCCAAGATATCTGGGAGCAATAGGCCTTATCGGCCCATTATCTTTGGGGCACGTTCTATCGGCGTTGGTGATGATCCTCATCCAATCCCTTCAAAGTGTGTGGAACTAGGATCATCCCTGCCAGGTGAACAATGTGTCGCTGTCTGTTTCAGAACTGATAGGTGCATTAACCAGATAATGACAGCCCGCCACATAGAGGGGTTGGCTGGCTACTCAAGTCATTGGCTGCCCAGGTCAGAAAGGTCAAGTTGGCATCCAAAGTCATTGGCTTTGCTCTCCCAAGGTGATGTGCTTCGTTATGCTGTGGAGCAACCCATTGGTCTTACATCAGTCAAGATGCATGTCAGGCTGGTCAGTTTGGGCCAATCTAACCAAGTGCGACCTACCTCTATATGGCACCAAGGTGTTATTAAACGGTTAGGACTTACCATGTAGTGCTATATGATTGGAAGGTCAGATCACCTCTCATTAATTAGTTCTCCATCACATTCTATTCACATGTCATATCACGTGATTATTATAATATTTTGAAAATCCAATTTTGCCATATATGTCTTTTTTCACCATATCTAAACCTATCATTGGCATCCCCTATTCTCCACCATTGAATAATCAAAACATAAAAAGTACCATTACACTATTATTGTAAGGAGTCCACATAATGAGAGAAGTTGAAGATGAACCGGTATACGATAAGGGTAGGGAGGCGGAGAAGACTGCTCGGCATTCCCGTCTAATAACTCGGGAATCAAAGGCTCCAAATCCGATTGTAATGGCGGAGATCAGTTCAAACAGCGAGCCCTTCAAAGATGATTTTCTAAAAACAATTGTTTTTTTTTTCTTGGTTGGTTTTACTCCTCTCATCAATAGTTTGGATGGGGCAAGCTAAACTTTACAGGGTTTAGGCAAAGAACCTCAACAAACAAGTTGAAGTTCCCAAAAACTTTCAATGGAGTTCCTGCACAATGGAGAGAGAGAGAAGTGGGATTATTGTTAAGTAACTAGAAAGAGGAGGGCAAACTGGTCTCATAAAAGTAAAAATTAATGAGATGTTCACACCTGGAGCAAAGTTCTGGAAAAAGTAAAAGGTAATTTATAGGGAGAACTACGGACAGGCCTATTGGCATCAATTTCGAACCCACAACTACCCCAATTTTACTTTGTGCCTATAAATTTTGACCCTGCGTATTCTCCCTAATTTATATGTGACAAATAAAAGTTTGAGAACCTAGGTATCACTATCACCAAAAAGTATAAGAAAATTCTAGTCTCAAAGCATGGCATCAATCCTACATTGAGAATGTCTACCGCAATGTTTTCAAAATTGGACCAAAAAAACTGGAAACTGATCAATTGATCGGTTCCGTTTTCTTCCAAAACTGTTTTTTCCCCAAAACCGATAATTTTGGTCAGTAAACCGTTGAACCAGCTGATTAACCATTCAAACGGTTTTAACCGTTTTTCAATTTTTTAATTTTTTAATTTTTTGTTAGAACGAATTAGCCATTCGGATCAAATGTTCAGACCGTTCAAACCAGTAACCGGATCTCTCACCGGTTCGTTTTTAAAAACCATGATCTACGGTATATGTATGTAAATTTCATGAATCTGGATCTGCTTATCATAAAATATGTGCAAACATTGCACTCACACATGGATGGAGAACATCTGTTGTTCTTTAACAAATACCCGCAAACCATTAAGTTTTACGTCGATCCGCACCGCATTTACACCGAAAACAAACGCAGCCGAGTACAGAGTTAAAAGTTTTGTACGAAATATGGCATTCATCTATAATGCAAGGCACCGATTTATGAAGCACAATTACAGAAAATAGAGAGTATCATATGCTCCACATGAAAATCTGAAGATACATCCAAGGAGGCGGGAGGCCCAACGGATTCAACTACCAAACGACAGGGATAGGGATAGTCTCTTCAGTCTTCACCAGCGACCCCTGATGCTTACTTCCAAACTGACGTCCTTGTTAAAGAAATGCGAAAACGCTAATCATGCAAAGCAAATCCACGCTCAAATCCTCACCAACGGTCTTTACCAACTCCACCCACTCCTGCTTCATCAAATTCTCCTCTCAGCCTGCGATTTCACTGAGTACGTCAAATTAATCCTATTTCATTTGCCTAACCCAGATGTCTTCTCGTGGGCCTTTACCATTCGCTACTTCTCCCAGCATGGCCGGTTCAAAGACGCCATTGCTCTCTATGTCCGAATGCACAGACTGGTGCCATGTCCGAGCACCTTTGCTGTTTCATCGGCTCTCAAGGCATGTGCTCGGATTGCGCATACTATGGGAGGGACCGCAATTCATGCGCAGGTTCACAAATATGGATACAGCAATGATGTTTACGTACAAACTGCCCTTGTTGATATCTATTCCAAGTTGGGTGATATGAGGATGGCACAATTACTGTTTGATAATATGGCGGAAAGAAACGTGGTATCGTGGAACTCTATTCTATCTGGATATTTGAAAGCTGGGGAATTAACTATGGCTCGGAGGATTTTCGATGAGATTCCAATGAAAGATGTTGTTTCTTGGAACTCAATGGTTTCCGGGTACGCAAAAGCAGGGGATATGGAGAACGCAACTTCTTTGTTTCAGCAGATGCCAGAGAGAAACTCTGCTTCTTGGAATGCAATGATTGGTGGCTATGTGGATTGCGGGAACATCGAAGCTGCACGGAGATTTTTCAATGACATGCCCCAAAGAAGCAATGTTTCATGGATTACCATGATTGCTGGCTACTCAAAATGTGGAGACGTTGATTCTGCTCGTTATCTCTTTGATCAGATGGGTGACAAGGATCTGCCCTCATGGAATGCCATGATTTCTTGCTATGCTCAAAACAGCCAACCAAAAGAGGCCCTTCATTTATTTAATAAGATGCGGAAATCCAATGTAGGTGTACAGCCTGATGAGATGACATTGGCTAGCGTTATATCTGCTTGTTCTCAGTTGGGGGACTTGAGGTTTGGGTTGTGGATTGAATCATATATGAGAAAGCTTGGGATTAAACCAGACGATCATCTTCTTACAGCTCTTATTGACTTGTATGCAAAGTGTGGTAGCATTGACAAGGCATATAAACTGTTTTGTAGCTTGAGGAAGAAGGATTTGGTTGCTTATAGTGCGATGATTTTAGGCTGTGGCATTAATGGGAGAGCCCCTGAAGCAATTAGGTTGTTTAAAGAGATGTTGGCTGATAATATCCATCCAAATGCAGTCACATTCACTGGACTTCTAACTGCTTACAACCATGCTGGCTTAGTAGAGGAAGGCTATCAGTGTTTCAACTCCATGACAAGTGAGCATGGAATTTTACCATCATCTGATCACTATGGAATTATGGTTGATCTTCTTGGACGGGCAGGACGATTGCAAGAGGCACTTTTGATAATAAGTAGTATGCCTATGCAACCACATGCAGGGGTGTGGGGAGCATTGCTTCTAGCTTGCGGGTTACATTGCAATATTGAACTTGGGGAGATTGCAGCTCAACATTGCTTTGAGCTGGAGCCTGATACAAGTGGATACTACTCTCTTCTAGCAAATATATATGCTTCTGTTGGGAGGTGGGATGATGCCAAGAGATTGAGAAAGGTGATGGAGGAGAAGAGATTGACCAAGATACCTGGATGCAGTTGGACAGAATCATCTTGACTATACAGGAAACAAGAATCTGTGGTACAGATTAAATTGAGAAAGTTCAGGTTTCAGTCATGTAAAACTGGGACCAAGGTGGCATGCCCTGGCCCTAAAATGCTCCCTTTGTTTCTGCTGATAGTATCTCCTTAGATTTGGTTGTATGAACACCAATCTTTATGGGAGAAGCTCTGCTAAATCTATGTCTCAGCGGTGAAACTGCAATAAGATTCAATGTAAGAGTTGGTATTTTGGCATATTAAACAAGGTATTCTTGTCAGCTTGGGGCACTATTGAAGTATAGAAGTTAATTCATCATTCTGTTTTGTTGGCCCCCTAGAAATAGGAGTTTCTCCACAGTAGCATCTGCATCTAGAAATCACATTGGAAGTGGGTGACATGGCGAATACCTCGAACCATCTGAAGCAATTAATTGTGCAGTCACGTGTAACATAACCCTTGTCCAACCTCCATCAAGAACGTGCTAACTGAAAGAAACTAACCACAAGGCTCAATTTATTTATTCGTGGCATTAGAAGCAGGGTTTGCTCGTCTGCTCGCTGCTCAAATACTGGTCCATGTACATTTCAATTGTAAGACTACTTAGTCTACTTAACTATTCCTGAATGTGCAACCATTGATTGCCTGATCTCTGTTGCTTCACTAAATAATATTGTGCTCAAATTTAGACGTTATCAGTGGTTAAAATTAACCCATAAACATCCAATGTTGAGGTAGCTCATTCACTGAACCATCAAAATCTATGCGTACAGTTTCATTTGATTCTTCAGGATCTGATTTACTTACCATCATTCTCTAACCTGTTAATTTTTGCTCTAGTCATATCTTTCGTCTATTGATCATCCATCATTTTCAGAACGATGCTATTGTACTGGTGCCAAAAGCTCTGGGTGCGGCTTTACTAGATAAAACTAGTAGGAATGGGCTTAAGATCCAATCCAGCAGCAGTGAATTCTTTCTAATCTACTAACACTAACACTACACCCCAGGTAGGCATCGGCATTTATCCCTTCCCAATACAAATCATTGATTATTTTTAAAAGGATTTTTAGAAATGGAAACCATTTTCTTCATAAATACCTTTGAACGGATTCTTGAAAGAAAAGGATAAAAAATTTAAGCTTTGGTGAATTTCCAACAGAATATTAGCTTGCACCAAAATGGATCCCTGTGATAAATAATAATGTCTAAGCAGAATACCAAAAGCTTAGGAAATTTTCATTTCGTTTGGCTTGAGTAAAATGCTAAAATTCCACACAATTAATTAGAAGTAAGGATTGATATTTTGTTACTTCAATATGTACAATTTGGAATAATGTTCTCTAAGCGAGTCATCACTTGGATTGGATCTGTTCTCCAAACGACCATCCTATTAGCTTAGCCTCTTAGCAGGGCTGAAAAGCTGCTCCATGAATCACAATTCAAAAGGAGACTCCTCTACCAATCACATACGTACATCTCCTTCTCATTTTCTTTAGGGTAAAAGACTTAAACCCCCCTTCATTTCTATCCTATATACTAAAACATCCCCTTCTTTTTCAAGTTGGACTAAGACCTCTCAAGCCTTGTAACCTCACAAGGCAAAAGCATCCCCTATGTTAACATTCCATATCTGTTAGCATTTGGCATCATGTGGGAGTTATTTTTTCCTTAAAAACCCAATTCTTTCCATTATTGCCCATTGCTCCGTTGTCTGTGCGTCATTGTATCGCATACCCCAAAACATGATAGAGGTCTGCACTCCCTCTACCACCCAACCACTAGGGGTGGCACTTTTTCACCCAACCCGCTGAACCCACCCAATCCACACAGAATCTAATCCATCCAACCCGCTCAATTACTTGTCGGGTTGTGTGATCAATCCATCACCCAATCTGTCCATTTAAATGGATTGAATTGGGTTAGGTTGTGGATAATCATTGGATTAATCATTATAGACATAAGTATTAATTCCTTAGCTTTTCTTTTCTTCATTTGAATTAAATAATTTATAATTAATCAATTAATTTTCTATTAATTATTGACTAAATTTAGTTTTGTCTTGAATCAACACACTTCACTCAACATAAATCCAAATGAATTTGACCTAAGTCCGAACCAGTTCAACACGGGCTGACCCGATCTAGCATATACTGATCCGGGTCGACCCAAATCCAAAATAGATCTCAGGCAGGATGGTTTGGTATTGCTTACTTTGCCTAGTTTGGGTCATCCGGTCCAACCAGAATGCACACAGCCTGATCCGACCCAGTACAAAGTCGATATGGGTCGACCTAAATCCGAAACGGTTCCAGACAGGATGGTTCGATGTTTTGTGTGCTTTTTCTCGGTCTAGACTGTTTGAGAGGAGCAATATCCACACACCCGACCTGAATCCGGACCAACCCGATTTACTTATGTGGACCCGCTTTGGGTCAGTCGGTCCAGTCCCAAACCCATGCACAAACTTGATATGGCTGATCAAAGTCAATCCACCACTGACTAAACCGGTCCGGTCCAGTTCGATCGGACTGATCCAGATCTAAACGGTTCAACCACCCTTTATGTGATTAACTTGAAGATAATCTAATTAGATAGTTCAAATTAGTCTTACCGGTTTGAACCAAGTGGTTCGGTCAAACCCAAAATCCGAACATAGTCAAATGGCTCCACCACTTGTGTAAAAATAACATGCATTAATGTGATTTGAACCTTCATCACTTATGTAAATAGTAACTACTATTACCACCAAGCTATATCCAAGTTATTTGTGAAGAGAGAGTTATTTTTTTTTTAAGTCCATAAATATAAGATTAATGGGTTTGGGCGGGTTGGATTGGATTAAAGCCGGTTTGAGTTGAACACAACCCATTTAATTTTATATAACTAGGTCATTAATGGATTGACGGGTTAAATGGATTGGATTGAAGCTCAACCCAAACCAAACCCAATTCAACCCGCCTAATTGCCACCGCTACCAACCAGTAACATCTCCAATCCACAAATGGCTGCCTCTCTCAACAGCAACACCACCACACTTTTTATTTTGGTATTGCGACATTGCTCATTTGGGTTGAACCTTGGCTATTGGCCAGACATGGTTGCATCTGGCTTCTTGATAGAATGGCTGCATAACACTATTTTGGAGGTTGCTTGGACTGATTTCTTAACCTAAGTGCTTGTGGGCAATCCAGAGGGTTTCTATGTCAGTGGTTGAAGGATAAAAGATTCTTTTTACACTTTCTTAAATTTAGGGTACCAAAGTATAGGGTACCTACCTGTAATTTACCCTTTCTTAAATTTAAAGAATAATGAAGGATAAAAGATTCTTTTTATTGTTTTCATCAAATTAAAAATCTTATTCTAACAGAGGAGGTTTAAGTCCTATTAAAAATTACAAGGGATGTATTAGTATTTACTTTAAACTTTAGGGGAGGTTTACGTCTTTTACCCACCAATGTGATTTACATTCTATTTAGTCCAATCTTGCCCAAATTTTCATTTAGGCTGCGTTTGGTAGATGTGTAAAATCAAACCGGGGTAAACTTTACACCCCGGTCTGATTTTGCAGGTATTTGGTAAATCAGTGTAAAATTACATTTGTCCAACTAATTACATCGATAATCAATGTAATAAATACATCGAAATTATTGATGTATTTATTACATCGCTCTCTCTCTCTCTGTCTTGCCATTGCTAACTGACGCTCCTCTCCTTCCGCCTAACTCCAAATTCCCGCTATAAGTCTAGCGATCTTCTACTTTATTCTATCTGGAGTAGAATACATCAACTCTAAGACCACAAAAGCAAGCGGAATCTATGGATTTGCCACTGCTAACGGGCATGAGGTTTAACGGAAAGATCTTCAATCGAAATGAGGATGAGAAGGAGAACGATAGGAACCAGAAAACAGCTCCCTCCATCTTTGGGTTTCTATAGATGCGGCTACAAGGTAACCGATGGAGGAGAAGGAGATCTCTAGTGGCTAGGTAACAAATTAATTTAAGCCGTTGGAGAACATCGATGGGGGAGAAGGAGATCTCCAACAGATAGGTAATAAATGAATTTAAGCCGTTGGAGAACACCGATGGAGGAGAAGGAGATCTCCAATAGTTGTCGGGTTTCGTCTCCCTCTCTTTCTCTTTCACTCCCTCTCTGATAAATCTCCCCAGAAAATAGGGTAACCTCTAACCAAACGGGATGAATATAAATGGGCACTAGCGGGTCCATATTTTACACTCTCACCAAACCATCATGTCTCAACTCCATTAGTGTAAATGTGCATTTATGCGGAAACAAATGCAGCCTTATTAATTGGACTCCATAAAAAAGGAAGGGCATTTTCTTATCCTACCTGACAAGATATTAGGTTAAAATTAAAAGAATAATTTGTGGCAAGTGAAGTTACCTAAGAAGGTAATCTTCAGATTAGGGTGAATTTGACATTATCTGTAACCCAAAAGCTTAAATTGTGGGATAATCTTGTGTTAATGGACAAGTGACAACCAATGGGGCCTCAAACTCAGACCCAGGATTTCCCTTGGCCCTTGCCTATAGGGGTGTCAATTGGAGTGGATCTGGTTCAATCCAATCCGGTTCAATATGAGTCCATTATAAATGGACCAGGTCCTATACAATCCAATGAATATTTTGGACCAATACATTCAATGTGTGGACCGTCTCAATCTGTTCAAATTGTTTTTAATTTAGATTTATTCCAATCCAAAACCTAGTCCATTGACACCTATGTTCTTATATTCTATCAATAGACCTGATATTGATTCAATTTCACCCAATCCAATATAAATCCATTATGGATAGATCAGGTTCACTCTAATCTATTAAATACTTTAGACCATTAAGTCTAGATTGGTTCAATTCAATATATTTTATTGGCCCATCCAATCCATTCAAATTAATTTTGATTTAGAAGGTCTAACTCAACTGGTCCATTGTGCAATGAAATATCAATACCTCTTGCTCTCGAGAGCAAGCATCCCTCTTGTCATAGCGCAGGCTTCCCTCCCTCTCTTCCCCTTCCACATCTCTCCTCCCACCACCATCTCCTCCCCCTCCCCCTCCCCCTTTCAAAGCCACTCTACATATGATACCATGGAAGAAGAAGACCTTTATACTACTTTCTCTAGAATGCTTACCCCTCATGCTACAAGGGGAGTCGAAGCCTCTTCAGAGGATGCCCTCCCTGGTGAAGAATGGAGAAGAAGCCTTACATTCAAAGTCTTAACGAATAGAATCATCAAACCAGGGGATCTAAAGGAGATGGTGAGCAAGGCTTGGAAGATACCTGTTTGAACTGTCTTGGATTTTGCGAAAGACACTTACATTATTAGTTCCCTAACAACTTTGATAGGGACTTGGTCTTCGATAAAGGCCCATGGCTTTTTGAAAACGACATCATTCTACTATGTAGAGGAGAACCAGATCTAAGCCCTGAAGACTATGAGATACCAACGGCAGATTTTTGGATTCACCTAAGTGGATTCCCTGTAGGATATCTATCAGTCAATGCAGTGAAAAAAGTGACAACTTCTATTGGTAAACCATTTGAACCTTCACCAAAAGAGCTGGCACTATGGAGCAAGTTTGCTCGCATTAAGGTTGTTCTGAATATCAATGAACCATTAGTTGATTCAGTCCCATAAGCTCTACTCTCAAGGAAGACAATTGCGATTAAGGTTAAGTATGAAAGGCTACCACGGTTCTGCTTGTTCTGTGGGAGATTAGGCCACGAGAAGGGTGCATGCAAAACTCTCCACCGACTGAAACTGTTCATTGAAGATTGCAGGAACCCGCATCAAAAAGAAAAGTTACAGTCCCTTAATGTAGATAGACTAATAGAAGACATTAAAGTCACTCCAGTTGGTAGGACTAATGTTCGTCAAAAGTCCGAAGCTACAAAAGGAGATCTTCGGAGGAATACAAACAACAATGATGCCCCCGGGGAGTTACGACCAGACTATACGCCGACGAACTCACATTCTCTGACAAATGGCAACAATGGAAAGTACCCAACAGAAGACGGGCCTCCCTCCAATTTCAGTGTTAGAGAGCCCGCCAAATCAGGCAAGCCCTTCCCACCTTCCTTTTTAATTTCTGACATTTCCAACATTGAAACGGATATGCAATCCTTCAATTTCTCTCCTAATCCTAAGTTAGTGGCACCAATCATGGAAACACACCTAAATGGTATGAGTGTTCATATTCATGACCTTACTACCAACCAGCTAGTAGCAAGGGGCATGGAGGATCATGCTATTGAATCTCCCACTATGGACAACGGGACCACCTCTATTTTACGTGGTGCTCCTGCCAAATCAACAATATTGGAGAACCATGGATCGATTCTCAATACTAAGGAACAACATGACATTAAGGGGAATAATATGAATGAAAGCTCACCCATGCAAACAAATGAAATACATGTGATTGCTAAATCTGAAATTACAATGGGGAAAAAACGCGTTGGTCGGCTTCTCAACCCCAACATCAAAGAAGCTGAACCTATGAAAGGATCATGGACATTCCAATAGACAATCAATTAAATGATTGGTGCGTGCAAAAGGAGATGATCTCCATCCTACAATTAGTTCTCCGAATCTAGATGAAGAATTGAGGGCCGGGGTGGCGGGCCCAAAACCACCCCACAATCAGCCATGAAAATCCTTAGTTGGAACTATCAAGGGGGAAGGAGGCCCCCGACAATTCGTCAACTGCATCATCTCCTGAAAAAACATGCTCCAGATATTATCTTCATTTAGGAGACTAAGTGCTCTCAGGAAAAGTCCTTAAAAATCTGTAGAAGCTTTTCTACATTTGACTTTCACATAGTTCATTCTGTAGGACGATCTGGCGGACTTTGGCTTGGCTGGTTGAAGCCTCTTAAATTAAATGTTTATCAATATTCTCCTTACATTATTGCTTGTGATTTCTTAATGGGCCCACCCGACTTGCAATGGACCTTATTATGCTGCTATGTCTACCCTAATAATGAAAGCCGACGGAATTCCAGTCTCAAATTATAAATTTTAATGCTTCTTCAACAAGGTTGTGGGCAGTGTTAGGTGACCTTAATATGATCCTAAACGCAGATAAAAAGGAGGGGGTGTGGAAGTGTCTCAGTCCAAGTGTTCTTTTTTCAATCTATAATACATGATAGCGCTCTCATTGACCTAGGCTTTAAAGGTCCTAGTTTTACTTGGTCGAACCACCAGGAAGCCTAATACCATGTCCGTCAAAGACTAGATCGAGTTCTAGTGTCTACTGATTGGTTACAACCTTTTCCTACAACTTGGGTTTCATATATCTTTGTGACTAATAGTGATCACCTCTCTCTATTACTTGAACTACAAAAGAAGATTACTCATGAGAACCAACCTCGAGTTGAAGCCAATTGGTTTAATGAAGAAGGTTTCAATCAGTTTTTCCTGACTTCTTGGGCAGCTCATGAGGACCCTTTTCATGTTAAAATGCCCAAGGTACTAAGGGATCTCCAAAATTGGGGAAACAAATGCTGCATCAACTTCCAACCCCATATCCCGAAGCTTAAATCCCAACTTAGTAAAATCCAACAGCTTCCCCTATCCCAAGTTACAATTACTGAGGAGAATAGAATTAAAGCTCAAATTAACGAGTGGTTATACAAGGAAGAGGTTTACTGGCATCAACAGTCACTTTCCATGTAGTGGTGTCAAATAGGAACATGAAGAACTCGGTGCTCTGGCTGAAAAATAACAACGGAATTTGGACATCAGATATAAAGGAAATTGGTGCCACATTGTTCTCCTTCCAAAAGCTATTCCAATCTTCTAATAGTGACATTGAAGATTTTGTTCTGCCTTCAAATACTGGTTGCACCCTCTCACATGAAGATAACAATAACTTATGCATGGTGCCTACGAAGGAAGAAATCTAAGCAGCGGTGTTCAGTACAGGGGCCAATAAAGCCCCAGGTCCTGATGGGATAAGTGCAGCCTTGTACCAAAGATGCTGGGATGTCATGGAGCCGGAGGTGACTACTCTCATTCAAAACATCTTTATGAACCCCAACTATTAAGGAGATTAACAAAGCAATTCTTTGCTTAATCCCCATGGACCAAAATGTTGAGGATGCCAATGACTTCCGTCTAATTGGATTAAGCAAGGTAAAATACAAGATTGTTACTAAAATTATCACAAACCGGCTCCGTCCTCTTCTTAAGAAATTGATATCCCCCATGCAAGGTGCCTTCACCTTAGGAAGATTGATAACAGACAACACTATTGTTGCACAAGAAGTGATTCATAGGATGAGGAGGGTCAAGGGCAGGAATGGATTCTTCATGCTCAAAATGGACTTATCAAAAGCTTATGATTGGATCGATTGGAACTTTCTGTTGAAAATGTTGAATATTTTGGGGTTCTCTAGAGAGTTCTGCAATCTCATTCACAACTGTCTTGCTACCAATGAATTGGCAGTGAAAGTTAATGGTGTAATCAGTTATGTCTTCAGCCCCACGAGAGGACTAAGACAAAGTTGTCCTTTAAGCCCTTATCTATTCATTATATGCATGGAATCTCTTTCCCGCACTCTCATTCACAACCTAGATACAAAGCAACTTACAGGTTTCAGGTTTGGGAAGTCAACAATAAGAATAAATCACTTGTTATTTCCAAATGACTTACTCCTATTTGGAAAAAATTCACTGCAAGAAGCCATAAAATTGAAGGATATTCTTGATGCTTTTTGTAGGTGGTCTGGCCAACTCCCAAACAAACAAAAATCAACCATTTTCTTCAGCACCAATGTGCATAGAAGAGCGAGACTCCAGATTTCTAGCATTATGGGAGTGACCCAAATAAAACTAAAGGATAATATCTAGGTAACCCTTTGTTTGTGGCTCGAAGATCCATTGGAGATTGGAACCAAATTATCGAAAAGGTGATAGACAGATTGGCCACTTGGAAGGGTAGGCTCCTATCTCAGGCTGGTAGATCAGTGCTCATCAAGTCCACACTTGAAAGCAACCCAACTTATACAATGCAAACTCACCTTTTGCTAAAGACAATAACGGATAAGTTGGATACCCTAAGCCGAAACTTTTGGTGGGGAGACGTGGAGAACCATATGAAGATTCATCTTTGCAACTGGAAATTCATGCAAAAATCCAAATATAAAGGGGGTCTGGGCTTTAAAAGTACCTACTATAGAAACCTGGCTCTAATCGTGAAACTGGGATGGCGTTTTTTAACCATGGTAGATTCATTATGGGTTACTATTCTATGACAGAAATACTTACAGAATAGTTCTTTTTGGGAAGTTAAGGCATCCAACAATGCTTCATCAATCTGGAGTGGTATCTTAAAGTGCAGACAACTCTTAAGGCTAGGGTGCAAATGGTTAATTGGTAATGGGTAGGACACGGAAGTAACTACAGACCCTTGGTTACCTAATGGCTCAATACCAAGACTTAAGCAAGAAACAAGTGCATGCCCTCACAAAGTTGCTGAATTAATTGGCCAGGACTCAATGACTTGGAGAGCTAAGAGAGTTGAGAGTCTTTTTTATGATACATCATGTGAAGCCATTTTGTCTATACCACTCCCTCCACTTGGAAACATGTTAAATGATAAAGTTGTGTGGCATGTGACAACTTCAGACAAGTTTTCCACTTCATCAACTTACATGCTTATAAGCAATTTGGACCCATCATCGTCACAAGATGGAGTCATTGCAGGAAACTTCAAATGGAAGCAGTTTTGATCTTTCACCACTATCCCTCAAAGAGTGTTACTCTTTGCTTGGAGATGTGTTCACAATCTATTACCAGTTCGAGCTTCCCTTCAGAAGCTTGTGCCAAATATTGATATGAACTACCCATTGCATCACAAAGTGAGGGAAACAGGGGACCATTTATTTTTTGAGTGTCCAGTCACATTTATAGTTTGGTTTGGATGTTCTCTATCACTCAGAGTGGCGGACAAACCATAGTTCACAATAAAGAATTGGTTCCTTTTCTGGTGAAGGGTGGATGATGAAAATGAGGAGCAGACCCACCACACCTTTGCTCTAGCCCTACTAGTCATGTGGCATATTTGGAGGGCTAGAAATCAGGTCATTTTTTAAAACAAGCCATTCGACCCTTCCTCTATCATTACAAATGCCCACCGAGATCTGGAAATGGTAGTGAAGAACAAAAGAAACAATATGGCACCACAAGCTTCACTTTCAGAAGTGAAATACCCATATGGCAAAAACCCACTCCGGGTTTTCTCAAAATCAACGTGGATGGTGCCGTGGCCCAAAATCGGTATGGAGTAGGAATTATTGTCAGAGATGACCATGATCATTGCATTTGTGCTAGAGCTGCCCCCTATCTCTTTGTCCAGCCCTAGAAGCGGAGACCCAAGCTATCCTTGAAGGGTTAAGATTGGCCTTATCTTGGAATTTTTCTGATACAGTTATTGAGAGTGATGCTAAGTTTATTGTTGACCTCTTGTTGGTGGAAAATTCTGAACCACCATGGCGACTCAGATTGGTGATTGCAGAGTGTAAGAGGCTTATTCATTAGCTACAAAACTGTGTCATTATTTACAAATCAAGGAATTGTAACAAAGTAGCTCATCGTTTGGCCAAATTTGCTCTTTCTTGTTGATCTCTTGGGGAGTAATTGTAACTTGAGTTGATTAATGTTAAGCCTATGGGCTTAAAAAAAAACTGGTCCATTGACACTCGTACTAGCATTCAACAACCACAACGAGAAAAGAATGTAAATATTATATACATTTAATGCCCTACAAAAGGACTGACCACAAAACATAAGAGATTGCACCTACGCCACATTCGCCAGCTGTAGAGCTGTAGTCTATGGCCCAAGCAACGTTCTTGGTTCTTCCTTAATCATTTGGTGAACGTAAAACATAGACAAAACTTGCTTGTACGAGATGTCCCTTCAAAATACAACCCAAGAAGTTCTCGTTACCCGTTGAAGCTTGAGAATATGGAGTTCCCAAAGATAATTAATCGTGATAAATTAATTTCAATCAAGTTTTATTTATTGGTAATAGCAAGGGGTACATTACATCAGATCTTATGTGAGCTCCATCAAAGCTACAAATTTATTATCTGCCGCCCTGATTTTGTATATACAAATATACACATAGCACTTATAGTGACTACCAGTAAAAAATTATTTAATATTTTCTTTTCAAATAAAGAATATATATACTTTAGATTTTTATCAAATAAGTATTGGTAGTAATGGGAATCACACGTCGCAATAGCATTGCATTGCTAGAAGTCAAGATAAGAATGCATAATTTAACTGTTAGACAGTGTATGCCCTTACTCCAATCAGAATGATGTACATTATGACATTTAATGTAAATGAATAGAGTACATATTTGATTCTTGTTATTATGGTGTGTTTCTGTGTAATAACTTTAAACTGTAAACATATGAGACTCGTGTTTGTTTAGAATCTTTACTAGAGAGATTTATCCTGCCAAGGCTGACACTGATGTGCCACAAAGTTGGTTGGGGTGGCTTGTCTTACCTGTCAGGGTGAGACCTGAGGTACATGCAGTGTGGGTTTTCTTGAAACCTTGAACCGGACCAAAATTATTGTATTGTCATGTACCTTGGAGATAGATGGGCAAAACTGAAATGTTATACCTGACCCCTAGACTCGATTATGATACTACACTAGGTGTCGGATTGGACTGCCTTTGATGTGCCAATCAGTGGGATCCATAGAAGGGGTCAAAACCTGGGTATGTTGGGACAGTTCAAGAATTCATCTGAGTGGGTGATCATAGTGACATGATCAACCCTTTTGTCGAACAAAATGATCGGGGATGCACTCTCTCTGATGGAAACCTAAAATGTCGGCAGTTGATTTCAACCGTTGAAATTTGTTTTGCAAAATATATTTATATAAAGATATACATATATATATTATGGTTTCAAAATGCTTGCAAAATGTTTTAATTCTTGAGATCCATATGAGTAGAGAATGCAACACTGTACCTTGCAGCCGAGGGAGAGATCCTCTCTTGTCGGGTAATGTTTGATCATTATGGGCTGAAAAGTTAAGTGTAAGACCATTGAGGATAATACCTGATGGGCTAATCTTGCATATGCCCACAGTTCTTGGCTTTTTATAAGGTGGCTTGACCTAATGACCATTTAGTGTAAGTGTTGGGCTCATCAAGAGCCCATAGTGATGGACTCTGGGGTTCACTGTCTCCTACAGTGAATTTGGCCAAGCCTTGTAACAAAGGCTGGGCTGAACCCATGTAGCTGATGTGTAGATTAATGTTTGAGTCCCATGCCATAGAAGGATAGCCAGCTGGGCAGTAGAAAAAGAGGGTAGTGAGCACATAGACTTAATGGGCCTAAAGCCCAACTCGAGCTGGCTTAATAAGATTAATTAAATGGGGGCGGTTCTGGGATTTGGATCAGTAGATAGGATAAGGGATTATCCCTATCCATTCAAAAGAGTCTAGATCCAAGAAAAAAGTTTGGATTAGGAAACTCCTAATTTGATAGGAAGGTTGATCTTTATCTACAGATAAGATAAGGGGTTATCCTTATCTCTTAAAGAGAGTCCAGATCCAAATATAAGATTTGAATTAGGAAACTCCTAATGGGATTAGGAAAACCTCTCTTTAAGGCTATAAATAGAAGAGCAAGGCGAACCTCCAAATCATCTAGCAATCTGCAGAATTACAAAAGAGAGACAACACAATTTGATTGCACTGTCTTCTTCTCTTTTGCTCTTGCCGCCCTACCAGTTTGATCTCCACCAGTGGGAGTGATCAAGAACAGTTCTTTATATTGCATTTTGCAAGAAGAGGCAATTCTTGCTGAAGAATTCGGTTCTTGCTGAAGAATCATCATGTTGACTCTACTTTACCTTGCACCGTGTCATCTTCAGTGGAAGTAGTCTTTGGTCTTCTCCTTGGGCATGAACACCTTCATTGGGGGTTTACTATTACTCCGTATCAAGTATATCCCTCTACTCCCTTTTGGTTTCAAGATTGATTGTTGAAAACGCAGTTTTCTAAAATAGGGAATGTGATTCCCACATGGGAAAGAAAAATTTTTGAAACTTCGCCCAACCTTACTGTAGGGTTCGGTCATCCATATGATGGATCTCTCATCCCTTCAATGGTATCAGAGCCAGGTTCAAATCTTGAACCGAATTAAGCCAGATCTGGATCTGCACAAATGGGAAGAAGGTGTTCTACCCAATTTACGTAGTTAACGTTTTACTGGGAAATTGGTTCCTAGTTTTTGGGCGATTGATCTCAAATTAAATCTTTATAAATCTGATTTATATTTAGAATTGTTCTACATATTTTTCTTGATTTTTGGGTTGTTCGTATGGTGGAGATCTAATTCTTTAATGGTGCAAGAAATCTGCGCACCTGATGTTATTTTCATTCTTGGTCTGTAATTAATTATTTTTAATTTTTAGATGGAATGTATAGGAATTCAATTCTGATGTAGTATTAATAGAAAATAGGTTTTCTAGTTTATTCCATTTGAAGATGAAGCAGATTGTGCAAAGGAGAAATTTTCATAGATATGGGTTCAGCTATCTACGATTTGCAGTTTTGGAAACTGCATTCCGCGATGTAATCTTTGTTTTGATGGGTAGCAATCCTATGAACAACCCTCCTACTGATTCTTGATTGTCTTTTATTAGTTATTTAATTTCTAATCATCATTCTTGAATTAAAAATCAAACCCTAGACCCATGCAAAGTAGATTGGACCAAACTAGTTGGATCGAATCTATGGTTCGATGGGGGCTATTCTCAGCCTTAAAATTTCATATTTGGGTTCAGGAGTTGATGATTAATTGCAAGATGCAATTCAGCCCACATCTGTAAAACCTAGTTTTAATATGTTACAATTGTTTTAGCCCATTTTAGCATAAAAACTATATAGGCCGAACTGCTCTTTGCAATTCAGCCCATATACCTAGATAATATTAATCAATAATATAATGAATTTATATGGGCTTTACTTATGGGTTTTATAGTTATTTAATTGATCGGATCAATTATGGATTTCATGCATGTGATGTATGGATGTGTTATGCAACGTTCATGGGCCATAAGTACTTGGTCCATGCTGATTTGATAGTGGCTCTTGCGCACACCATGGTTGAATGTACATCATTGCCATGGTGTCCTTCAGATCATTAGATGATCTCCCTTCGTGGTGAGCCCCACATCATCTTCATCCCCAAGAGGAACCGTGCGGAACCCTAGCCGTTTAGGGCCTATCTAAATCTGGCTTTGTGAAAACCAGTGGGAGCCACTTTGGTTTGACCCAAATTAAAATAGGGCGTAATATTTCGTTCCCTCCATAGAAATATGAGTGCATGTGATAAGGAGATTCATATGATGAACTCTCTAAAGGCCTTCCATCATTAACATGAAGATGTGTTCTTCAGTAATGAGGAAATGCATCATAAAATTGGGTTATCCATTTGTTGTTGGATCAGTTGGATTGTTTCATAAGATGATAGGGGCGTCATAGACCGATGTGGGAGGAGTCTATCCTAAAATGGAACTCTTTCATGGTACCTTGGCGTCCATGAATATAATGGGTGAGCACTCATTGGACAGAAAGGTTTAATCTAAAATGGCAAAGAACCTTGTCTAACAGAGGCCAAAGGGAAAACTCATAAGATGAGTGGATATGATCATTCACAGAAAGGTGGTGGGGTTATGTAGCTGAAACAATTGGCTCCATGCACCCTATGTGATTTCCCACATTTTCAGAGACATAATTCGTAGTCTCCGTCATTGAGATAAGAGGGAAATCTCGTGGATGAATAAATGGAAATGGAACATAGATTAAAAGTCATATCTATGTAGATAACATGAATCAAATAAGGTTGTAGACTAATATTTGCTTTGCCCTTTATTAGAAATGGCAAACGGTCAATTCGCTAACATGTTGGATGACAACAAGCTTAAGGGCCCAAATTATGCTGACTGGTATTGTAACCTTATGTTGGTCCTAACATCCGAGAAATTGGACAAGGTAGCTAAGAACTCTGCTCTGAAACGTTTGGGTGATAGGGCTTTTCTTGCCCGGTGCTATATCATAACCTCCTTAGATAATCAGATACAACGACAATTCGATCCCAAGTATATCTTGATAGTCTAAAGACAATGTATAGGAGTATAATCGTTCTATTCGTCAGAATGTCCTGAAATAGTTCATGACCACACAAATGTCCAAGAAACAGCTAGTTCATGACCATTGTCTTAAGATGATGGGATACATCAATGAACTGGAGGCTCTTGGATCTGGGCTAGATCATGTCACCAAGGTTGATGCCTTTCTGAACTCTTTGCCTCTTTCCTTCAATCAGTTCATCATGAACTATAACAAGAACAAGCTAAACGTTAGCACCTAGGAACTCATCAATATGTTGCAAAGGGTCGAGTAACTAATAAAGAAGGATGAGCCCATTGCCATGCTTGTTGAGAGCGGCAAATCGGGCAAGAAGTAGAGGAAGGCAAAGAAGAAGTCTCAGAAGAAAATTAGCAAGCCCAAAAGGCAGAGGAAGGACAAAGCATCAGATGCTTGTCATTTCTGCAGGCAAGCCTACCACTGGAAGAAGAACTGTCCTCAGTACCTGGAGACCAAGAAACAAGGTAATTTTGAATCCTTTGTTATAGAAACCAATATGTTGGTAACTTTTTCTTCCTGGTGTATTGGCTCCGGGGCTTCTACTCATACACGTAATACATTGCAGGGGTCAAGACAAGCAGAAGACTGAGTGATAGAGATGTGATTCTTTACTTGGGGGCTTCTACAAGTGTTGCAGCTACAACCATAGGAACTGTCAAATTGTATTTAAGAGAATGAACAATTACATTGTCTTTATGTACCCAATTTGAGAAGAAATTTGACTTTTGTTTCAAAACTGTGCGGATGGAGATTCCGTTCTCTTTAGTAATATAATTACTATCGAAATAAATAACAAATTTCTCGCATACGGAGAACTTGAGAATAGTCTCTATGTTCTCCATCCTTCTCTAGAAACAAATATAACCGAAAACTATTTAAAGGATAATGGGATAGTATCACAACTAGCTCCTCTTGCTACACCATAGTTAAATGGTGTGTCAGAAAGGAGGATCCAGACTTTATTGGATATGGTCCGATCACTTCTCGTGCACTCAGAGCTACCAACATCCTTTTGGGGTTACGCATTAGAGACTGCAATATACATGCTGAACCGGGTCCCTACCAAATCCATTCCAAAGACTCCCTATGAGCTTTAGACCGGTAAGAAACCAAGTGTAAGACACTTGAAGATTTGGGGTTGTCTGGCACATGTTAAAAGAACAAGTGCTGACAAATTGGAATCCAATACCAGTTGTTGCCTATTTATAGATTACCCAAAAGGCTTTGTAGGCTTTGGAAGATGATTACATCCTGAACAATCATCGTCAAGAAGTTGTTCTTGATGAGGAGAGCTCAAAGATAATGGGAGATGTCCCACAAGCTCCAGTTAATAACCAACCTAGGAGATCTACTCGGGATTCTAGGCCTCTAGTTCGTTACGACTATGACCAAGAAAGTTACTTGGTGGAAGCCACGACCAATGAGGAGGACCCCGTGACTTATACGGAAGCTATGTTGGACATAGATTCCTTGAAATGGGTAGATGCCATGAGAGCAGAGATGGACTCAATGGAGACCAATGGAGTCTGCACTCTAGTAGATCCGCTCCTAGGGGTAAAAGCAATTGGTTTCAAGTGGATCTATAAGAGGAAGAAGGGCCCCGATGATAAGGTCAAAACCTACAAGGCTCGTCTTGTGGCGAAAGGGTACACTCAGAAAGAAGGAATCGATTATGAGAAAACATTTTCGCCCGTGCCCATGCTTAAATCTATTAGGATCATGCCAGATGTAGCAGCATACCATGATAACAAGATTTGGCAAATGGATGTCAAAATTGTGTTCTTGAATGGAGATCTTACTGAAGACATCTATATGCAGCAACCGCAATGTTTCATAGCTGCGGGTTAGGAACACATGGTATGTAAGCTAAACGGATCCATATATGGACTTAAACAAGCTTCTAGGAGTTGGAACATCATGTTTGAATCTACCATCAAATAGTTTGATTTTGAACAAAATCTGAATGAGCCTTGTATTTATAGAAAAACTACTGGGGATAATGTTACATTCTTGGTTCTGTATGTAGATGACATTCTACTCATTGAGAATGATGTAGGAATGTTAACTACGGTGAAAGTATGACTTTCCCAGTAATTCTCCATGAAAGATCTTGGAGAAGCCTCCTACATATTGGGTTTTCGACTCTATAGAGATAGATCGAAGAGGATAATAGGACTATCCCAATCTGCTTACATTGACAAAATTGTCAAGAGATACAACATGGAGAAATCTAAGAAAATAAATGTTCCTTTCAGGTATGGAGTCACTCTCTCCGAAGGTATGTCTCCCATGAATCCCGAAGAGGTTGAGGGCAAGAAAGAGGTTCCCTATGCCTCAGCCATAAGGAGCATCATGTATGCCATGTTGTGTACTCGTCCTGACATTTCTCAGGCATTAAGTGTGGTAAACAGATACCAATCTAACCCAGGGTAGAAGCACTAGACCGCTATGAAAAACATACTAAAATACCTTCGAAGGACAAAAGAGTTTTGTCTGGTATTCGATGGTAGTTAACTATAGATCCAGGGGTATACTGATGCCGATTTCCAGTCAGATCCAGATGATAGAAAATCTACATCTGGTTATATCTTCATGATAGGATCGTGTGCTATTTTCTAAAAAAGTAGTAAACAGGGGTCCACCGCAAATTCCACAACCGAGGTCGAACACATTGTCATAAGTGAGGCTACCTAAAGAATGAAGGTGTTCATTCTGGAATTTGGAATTCAGCACATCACCCATTACACTGTTGTGTGACAACACTGAATCTACAGAAGATTGATGTTAAAAAGGTAGCATCAGCGGAAAATGTGGCAGACCCATTGACTAAGCCACTGACATAGAAAGTGTTTGAGAAACACGTGGAAGGTCTAGGACTCCGGCTTATACCCGATTGGACCTAAGTGCAAGTGGGAGCTGTTAGACAGTGTATGCCCTTAGCTCCAATCAAAATGATGTACATTATGACATTTAATGTAAATGAATAAAGTACATATTTGATTCATGTTATTATGGTGTGTTTCTGTGTAATACCCTTAAACTAGACACATATGAGACTCATGTTAGTTTAGAATCGTTACAGCGTTGGATAGATCTGGGGAGATTTATCCTGCCAAGGCTGACACTGATGTACCGCTAAGTTGGTTGGGGTGGCTTGTCTCAGCTGCTAGGGTGAGACCTGAGGTACATGTAGTGTGGGTTTTCTTAAAACACTGAACCGGACCAAAATTCTAGTATTGCCCTGGACCTTGGAGATAGATGGGTAAAACTGGAATGTTACACCTAACCCCTCAACTCGATTATGATACTATACTAGGTGTCGGATTGTACTATCTTTGATGTGCCAATCAGTGAGATCCTTAGAGGGGGTCAAAACCTGGTTATGTTGGAACAGTCCAGGAATTCATCTGATTGGGTGATCATAGTGACAGGATCAACCCCTTTGTCGGACAAAGTGAATGATCGGGGATGCACTCTCTGATGGAAATCTAAACTGCTGGCAGTTGATTTCAACCGTTGAAATTTGTTTTACAATATATATATATATATATATATATATATTATGGTTTCAAAATGTTTGCAAAAAGGTTTTAATTCCCGGGATCCATATGAGTAGAGAGTGCAACACTGTACCTTGTAGTCGAGGGAAAGGTCATCTCTTATCGGGCAGTGTTTGATCATTATGGACCGAGAGGTTAAGTGTAAGACCATTGAAAGTAATACCTGATGGGCTAATCTTGCATCTGCCCATAGTCCTTGGGTTTTTATAAGGTGGTTTAACCCAATGACCATTTAGTGTAAATGTTGGGCCCAATAATAGCCCATGGTGATGGACTCAGGGGTTCACTGCTCCTATAGTGAATTCGGCAGGTATTGTTATAAAGGTTGGGTTGAACCCATGTGGTTGATGTGTAGATCAATGTTTGGGTCCCACGCCATACAAGGATAGCCAAATGGACAGCAGATTAAGAGGGCGAGTGAGCACATAGACTTAATGAGCCTAAAGCCCAATTCGAACTAGCTTAATAAGATTAATTAAATGGAGGCGATTCTGGGATTTGGATCAATAGATTGGATGAGGGATTATCCCTATCCACTCAAAAGAGTCCAGATCCAAATAAAGATTTGGATCAGGAAACTCCTAATTTGATTAGGATGGTTGATATTTATCTACAGATAAGATAAGGGGTTATCCTTATATCTTAAAGAGAGTTTAGATCCAAATATAATATTTGGATTAGGAAACTCCTAATGGGATTAGGAGAACCTCTCTTTAAGGCTATAAATAGAAGAGTAGGGCGAACCTCCAAATCATCTAACAGTCTGCTGAATTACAGAAGAGAGACAACACAGTTTGACTGCACTGTCTTCTTCTCTCTTGCTCTTGCCGCCCTAGCAGTTCGATCTCTATTAGTGGGAGTTATAAAAAATAGTTCTTGATATTGCCTTTTGCAAGAAGAGGCAATCTGAAGCCGTGCTCACCTTGCACCGTGTCATCTTCGGTGGAAGCAGTGTTTGGCCTTCTCCTTGGGCGTGAACACCTTCATTGGGGGTTACTATTACTACATATCAGGTATATCCCTCTACTCCCTTTTGGTTTTAGATTTGGCCCGATTTGGTTTCAAGATTGATCCTTGAACATGCAGTTTTCTAAAATAGGGAATGTGATTCCCACATGAGAGAGAGAGAGAGAAAAAAAAATTTTTGAAATTTCGCCCAACCTTCCTATAGGGTTCGACCATCCATATGATGGATATCTCATCCCTTCATTAACAACAAAACTAATTTGTTATTATAAATATTATAAACCCAAAGCTTTCTCTTTATTCAGATGAAGCAAAAAATTTCCTCTATTGGTCTCTCGTTAGTCTGACTCCAATTTGTGATGCAAATCATATACAACCTAAAACCTTGAAACATGGTTTTAAAAAATGACTTGGACAATTTGTTCTCACAACAAAAAATTTTAGAAAAATAATTAAAAATATAAAATAACTAAAAAATCGTTGAACAAGTCTACACATTGATAATTTGACCACCCGGATAAAAAACGGAACCGATTGCCTGAAATCCTGAATGCTTCTCGGGCTGAACGATGCAACCATTCGGATGAAACACGGTTCGAAAACCATGCCTTCAACGATTGGTAGTTAAAAAGGAATCTACCAGTCAATCCAAATTGACTTTTTTGTTGAGCTAAAGTTGAAATTTTATCAAATAGGAAATAAAATTAAAGGATGTACTCGTAGTCCCCATTCTCAAAAAAAGTAAAGGGTAATAGGAAATCCGTCCTACCAAACAACAACGCAAGTCACAGCATTAGCCAATACAAAGCATATAGTAATACATATATGATGATCTTCCTGTTTAAAGGAACTGATAATATATGCATTAATGCCCATGAAGCCCTCTTTGAAAGATTAACTGTTAAAAAAAAAAAGAAAATAAAAAAACTCAGGTGTTTCACCCAATTCAATTTAAATATCGGATTAATGTTCAAAGATGTTTGGCTGGTAAAAAATAGAAAAGTGATTTGTTAAGTTGAGGGAAGAGCCCCTAAAAGGTAGAAGTAGAAAACCGTTCTCCTCAAAGAAAAAACGGTGGTAGTAAAGAAAAGAGGACCTTAGAAATTACCATGTATAAATGGATGGGATCATGATCGGGTATTCTGGTCTGGTCCTATTTTAGTTGGATTCAGATATCCCCATTGGATTTTTTAATTCAATAATAGGATCTGATTTTTAATTGGGTCTAATCCGGATCACCCCTATCTGATGATATATATGCTATTTATTTAAAATTTGTTTATATTGCATTTTCGTAATTTTTTATATTATTTATTCTTTTTTTTTATATAAAAAGACATGTATATATATGATGAAAATAGTTTGTTATATAAATTGTTATATTTTTTCTTTTATTAATTTATAAAAATTTTCAGAAATTAAATCATATTGAATCATATTAGGATATCCAACATCCTTAACTAATTCAAATTCAAATTAATGTTTGTAAAATCCAATAGAATCTTTAGATTAAATCTAAGATTTATATTATCAAATCGGGTTTAGATACAACCTAAATCAAACCTGATCTGATTTGTTTGCATCCCCAGGCCGAAATGAGAGAATAGAAAAAAATTAAATGATTTATTATAGGGTAAATTACATATTGGTACCATATACTTTGGGATAGTGAGAGATAGGTACCCTGAACTTTCAATTGCAACACTTGAGCATCTTGAACTTTCAAAAATAGACACTTGGGTCCATCTGTTAGTATTCCATCAATTAAATGTTACATAATATAAAAAAATACCCTTCTCACATATTTTTGGGATCATTTTATGGAATAAAATCATCACCAAAGAATGTCATTGTCGAAAATTTTGAATATATTATTTGTTGTTCATGCGAGAACGTCATTATGGGAAAATGTTCGATTACCTAAGAATAATCTCAGAAATACCTGAAAAAATATATTTTTGACATTATATAATGATTAAATGACGGAATATTGAGGGATTGACCTAAAAAGGTCTATTTTTGAGAGTTCAAGTAAAGTGTTGCAATTGAAATTTCATATTCCTATCACTGGCCCAAGGTACATTAATCTTATATCTTATCTTACATATATACTTAAAGTAAAAGGGGGCTAAAGGGAGGGGACGTGGATGCATGAGAACGGAGTAAATAACATATACACGTGTGGAGCTTGGGGCATGTAAAATTTACCATTATAAATTTGATATTAAACATGTAATTAATTATGATAATACCATTCAATAAAACAAAAAAAAAAAAAAAACAATGATAACTTGTAATCTCTCCTTTTCCATTTTCATATTTGGTGCTAAACTTATAATTATTTACAATATTGCCACTGTTAACTATGCCACTAAATTTTTACGTTTTCATATTTATTAAAAATTATCTCTCTCTCATTTTATATACAATCAAGTTGTGTGAGGCCATGTCGTGCAGGCCATGCTTCCCTCTCTTGGGATACCTTAGGGGGTCAGCCCAGCACGCCTTGCCACGGGCCAAGTCTTAAGCCAGGACGGGCAATGAAGTGGGCTAGGCCATGTTTTTAAAAATTAAGAAAAAAATAATGAAAATTTTAACATAAACTAAAAATAGACAAAAACTAAAAAAGATCTTAAAATTTTATTTTATATGATTTTTTATGTATACAATTGTTTATATGTGATATATAAAATGAAATAATATAATAAAAATAAAAATAAAATTATGTATACACTAATATATTATATAACTATTGTATATAAAATACGGCTCGAGCCCGTACGGGGCTGTGTCGTACCATGGGTCGGGCTGGTCCGCGAGCCAAATCTTAGGTCAAGTTGGGCCATGAACCGAGCTAAGCCATGTTTTTTGAAAATTTTGAAAAAAAAAGTAATGAAATTTTTAACATAAATTAAAAAAATAGACAAAAAATAAAAAAATATCTTAAAATTTTATTTTATACGAATTTTGATGTATACAATTATTTATATATGCAATAATAAAATGAAATAATATAATAAAATTGAAAATAAAATTATATATATTAATATATTATATAATAATTTTATATAATAAATATAATATACATATTATATTATATAAATAGTATATATAGGTCGTGTTGGGCTGTTCCGCGGATGACACCACCCAATTTACACTTCTGCCCGCGACCTAAAGGCAAAAACGACTCGACCTATGGTTTGGTTTTTAAAACATTAGCTTTAACCTGTTCCAATAAAGTTGGGCTTGGTGTTTTAGGCCCGAGAGTGAGCCCGGAGGCCTAAATTCTTATCCAAGCCTAACCAACAGTGAGTCGTGTAGGCCATGTTGAGCTGGGCCATGCTTCCCAATTCCCTCCCCTAGGATACTTTAGGGGGTCATCCCAACACAGCCCATGGCCAAAGCTCGCACAAGCTCGTGCCATGCCGTAGACCAAGTCTTAGGCCAGGACGGGCCACCAACCAGGCTAAGCCATGTTTTTTAAAAATTTTGAAAAAATAATGAAAATTTTAACATAAATCAAAAGAAATAGAAAAAAATGCAAAAAGATCTCCAAATTATATTTTATATGAAATGTGGTGTATACAATTGTTTATATATGCAATAATAAAATGAAATAATATGATAAAATTTAAAATAAAATTTATATATATTAATATATTATATAATTATTGCATATAATATATAGCCCGAGCTTGCACGAGCCTGCGCCATGCTGCGAGCTGGTTGGTCCACAGGCCAAGTCTTAGGCCAGGTCGTGCCACGAACCGAGCTAAGCTATGTTTTTTTTTTTAATTTTGAAAATAATAATGAAATTTTTTACATAAATTAAAAAGTAGACAAAAAAAATTAAAAAGGATCTTAAAATTTTATTTTATATGAATTTTGATGTATATAATTGTTTATATATGCAATAATAAAATGAAATAATATAATAAAAATGAAAATAAAATTATATAATATATTATATAATTATTATAAATAATATATAATATTATATATATAAAATATATATGGGTCATGTAGGGTCGTTCGTAGGCCATGGGCTAGGTCGTGCCTACATGCAGGCCATGAGCAGCATGGCCTGCTGGATTGTGCCGTGTCGTGCTAGCCCATGGACATGAAACCCTAAACCCAGCACGACCCATAGTCTATTGTGTCAGGCCGCGGACGACATGACCCGATTTATACCTCAACCCACAACCTAGAGGCAAAAACAGTTCAACCTACGATTGAGTTTTTAAAACATTGGCTTGGACCAGTTCCAATAAAATCGGATTTGGTGTTCTGGGTCTGAGCCTGTGCTCAGAGGCCTAAATTCTTATCCAAGCCCGACCAATAGTGAGCCAAGTAGCTCGATCTTTGGAACTGGAGCATGTGGACAATGGTCGAGTCTGTGAGGAGGTCTAGTCTATCTTGTTTACGTCTGACCCGATGATTGGGTCACAAGTTGCACACTAAATGTGTATAAAAAAATTTTAAAACTGAAATAAAAAAAATATTTAGGGTTGTCAATGGGTTGGGTTTGGTCCAATTGGTTAAATCACTCGAATCATCACCTAGTCAAGATTTTGGGTCTAGTTTTAGTAAAACCTAAGTGGAGGTAAAAAATTGTTGACTTGGTCAAAAACCATTTGACCCAAATTGTTGGAGCATTAACCCATTCGACCCAATGACCAGGTCATGGGTTGCACACTAAATATGTATGCAAACTTTGGGAGGCCATAACTTTGCACTCTAATGTTCGATTGAAGTGATTTTTTTTTGGGTAACTATTTTTGCCAAAACCTCTTTTTTGCCCTCAAATTGTATTTTTTTTATATTTTTACAAATAGAAAAAACTTAAAACTAATTCAAAAAAATATTTAGGGTTTCCAATGGGTTGGGTTTGGTCGAACTTGACTGGTTGCACTGCTCAAACCATCACCCGATAAAGACTTCGGGTCTAGTTTGAGTGAAACCCGGAGGGAGGTAAAAAATTATTGACTTGGTCAAAAAATGTCTAACCCAAATAGTTGGACTGTTGACCCATTCGACCCGGTGACCAAGTTATGGGTTGCGCATTAAATGTGTATGAACTTTAGGAGGCCATAACTTTGCATTCCAATGTTTGATTGAGGTGATTTTTTTTTTTATTTTAGATAACTTTTTGAGATCTATGTGTCTCAAGGAGTCATAGGCATCCTTGCCCTTCTATTTTCTCAAAAAAAAAAAACCTTTTTGGCCTCAAATTGTAAATTTTAATATTTTTTTACAAATAAAAAAATTTAATATAAAATAATACATACATTACATGTAAAACATGATTATACATTATTTATTGAAAAATGCATTCTTATAAAAATGGTTCAACCTGTGGTTCGACCACAACCCAGAGGCAAAAACGGTTTGGCCTCCGGTTCGATTTTCAAAACATTGGCTTGGACAAGTTCCAATAAAGTCAAGCTTGGTGTGTTTAGGTCCAAGCCTAAACCTGGAGGCAAAAACGATTTGGCCTCCGACTTGATTTTCAAAACATTGGCTTGGACAAGTTCCAATAAAGTGAAGCTTGGTGTGTTTGGGTCCAAGCCTAAACCTGGAGGCCTAAATTCTTATCTAAGCCTTGCCAATAGTGTGTCGGGTAGCCCAATGGCCCATTGACAACTCATGCTCAAAAAAAAGTCGGGCTTGGTGTTTTGGGCTTGAGCTCGAGCTCGGAGGCCTAAATTCTTATCCAAGACCAATGGCCAATTGACAGCTCAGGCTCAGAAAAAAGAAAAAAAGTTGGGCCCTAGCCTGCAAGCCTAAATTTTTGTCCAAGCCAGACCAAGAGCAGGCCAGATAACCCAAAGACCCAATGTAGTTTGTTGGCAACGCTTAATTAATTAATTTAGTAAAATAAGTAAACAAATAAACTTGTTGACGACCCTACATGTTGGGCTTAGGAGAGAAAGAGAGATCCGAGAGAAATAGTCTATTAGTAAATAAATTATTATTTAATTTAATAATTTAGTAAATTCAACAAATAAAAATTGATGGATAATAATTTACTTAATTTATTAAAATAAATAAATAAATAAATTATTTTAGTAAAACAAAATAAATAAAAACTCGTTTATTATTGGGATGGAAGAGGGACAGGCTATACCAACTAGACCTAGAATCGTGTATATATTTATATATATTTACTCTCTCACTAGATTATCTATTTATCTCATCTATTTTACTAAATTTATTTATTTATTAAATTAAATTAATTATTATTTAACTATTTACAATTATTCCACTATGTAAAACAAAAATACAATGACAAAAACTATCTCTCCCTCTTTCACTCTATTGCCTAATGGCCCTAATTATTTATTTATTATTTTGTTTTATTAAATTAAATATATTATTATCTATAAATTTATATTTATTTTAAATAGATCTTTTTTCAATAAACTTTTAATTAAAAAATTACCTTTCGCAAATATTTTCTATATAATAATTTAGCTTTGTCAAGCCACTTACCATCGTGTTCCTCACTAGTTTACCCCTTATCATAATATACCTTCCTTACCGACCACAGAGAACATGTTAGACATTCAATAAAACTAAATCTTTTGAATACCGAAAAATAAGAATAGTCTTTTCTACTTTCAAAAAGAGTACTGGAGTCTCCATCTTACCTCCCAATGGCAATGGCATACAGGTCATTTTTTAGAAAATGATGGCTAATTTCGTAACTTCCAATCCCCAAACCCAAACAAGTATAATGAAAGAACCACCAAGAACGACTGACAGCATTCTCACGCAACGAAGGCAAACCAACGCCACAAGGAAGAGAAAGTCTCCAAGCAACCACCCCTTCCTTCCTTCCTCTCTCCCCTCCAACTCCCCAACCAAAGCAACTTCCTTCGTCTTTCCTCTCTCTCTCTCTCTCTCTCTCTTTAAGAACTCAGTCTCGTTCTCTCTCTTTACATGTCAGAGAGAAGTTTCCGGCGACGAATTCTGGCAAAAGCCCCAAAAACTAGACCCCCATCGCAACCTATTCCGCCGCCTCGTCGGCGAACTCCGACGCCTTGTCGCTCAAAACCATCAAAGCCCATCGAAGTTCTGGAGAGATGCTCCTCCGAACCGATCCTTTACACCGTCGGATTGGCCTTGAGCGACGACCAAAATCGTAGTACTTCGAAATCCGATGTTCCACTATATCGCCTGCAGACATGTATGGACGTGTTCACAGCAGCACCGTCTCCACTTATATCTCCGTCTCCCTCTTCTCATAATGTCGAGGTACAGCGAGTCAAACCCATAAAATATAATTTCTTATAGATGTATTCGAATACTGAGATTCGATTTCGACAAAATTTGGGGGTGGTGTAAATGCAGAGATACAATGAGGAAGCGAAGGTGGTGGTGAGTGTGACGGTGGAAGGAAGTTCGGGACCGGTTCGAACCATGGTCCGATTGGGTTCGAGCGTGGAAGATACAATAAGACTTGTCGTTCAAAAGTACAGCGAGGAAGGGCGAAGCCCCCAGCTCGATCTCAGCGCTGCTTCGTCGTTCCAGTTGCATCATTCCTACTTCAGCCTTGAAAGTGAGCTTTCTGATTAATTTTAATTTTCATCTTTACTTGATCCAATAAACAAAGCCAAAAAAAAAAAAAAGAAAAAAGAAAAGATTGCCGAGTCAATAATTGACTCGCCCAGCTTTCGTGCTTCAACGCCGAGTCTTGGGTCAGGAAATGGACCGAGTCAATAATTGGTCCTTACTGAAAGATCCATCACAGATAACCCCGGGGCCCAAATTCGATGGTCTATATAGCTTATTTGAGGGATAGACATTCTTTTACCGAGAAACAAGAGTATCATATCATTTCCTTTTCCAAACGACGAGTCGTAGTGACTAGTGCTACGTGCCTAGTGGAAGTGGGGTCATAAATCAGTAATTCAGTTCAGTGTGGTCGGCCTGGGCCCGTCTGCTGCACTTTGGGCCACACTATGAAGGTGAAGCCCATTCCACGGTGGACCTTGCATTGTCTGTACCTTGGCCCGTATCCATATGCAGGGCATGACTAACAAGTCATAACTCATAACTAAAAGTCTAAAACCAACGAAAGGAGGAAAAAAGAAGAAGAAGATGACGGAGTAGAGTAGAGAGTAGAGACTTGTGTTTCGACTTGTGTTCTGTGTTTTTTGTGTTTGATAGGTCTGGATAAGACGGAGAAGATCGGGGAAACCGGGACCAGAAGCTTCTACCTCCGCAAGGGTGGTAGTGGTCGAAGTAATAATAGTTATCATGGCCATGGCCAAGCCCGAGGGATGCTGCAACAACCAATTTCTTCTTCTTCTTCTTCTTTTTCAACGTCGGAGGTTGTTTCCGTGAGAGAGAGCGCTCCCTTGCCACGGCCGCCGGTGATTTCACTACCACGTTTTGTCTTTTTCCCAGCCTTCATTGGCCGGAAGATGGGCATACTCGGTAGAAGAACGCGTAAGCTTTGGAAGATCCTAGGCTGTATATAAATCAATTAAAGATGGATGGCCTGGTTATGTTGATCACCATTATTTGTTTAGAACAGATCTTCTTCATTTTCTGGGTAAAGCGTTAATTCGAATGTATCAATGGTCAAGTCTGGCTTCCGGGCATCGCCTGGCTTTGTCTTCGTTAAACCAGCTGTGGCTACTAACACAGGGCTAGGCTAATTGAAAACATACTAAGAGGGGGTGGCAGGACGGCACCGTCGGCCAGAAAAATTTCGAACCAGTTAAGGCGATGCAGATTCGATCCGTTTATAATTGGATTGAATTTGGATCAAATCAAATTATGTACTTTGAATGTTGATAAAGTCATTTTGTTCATGATAATAACTTCATTTATATATTAATGATATATAATATTCTTATCGTTTTTAATTTTTTATTGTTGTATTCAATATTATCTAAATCAAATCAGATAGTTTGGATGTATAATATTTGATTCAAATCTAAATATTAGCAAATCAATTTTGGATCTAGTTATATCCAATCCCATCCCTCCATTTGCAGCCCTAGAAGACAGGCTTTTTTTTCCCACTCCCTTGCTCAGTTTGGGAAGAATACAAATACAAACATGTAAAACATGTTAAATGTAAGATTTTGTATATTGTTTTTCTAAACCTTGCATTGGCATTGTACATTACGAGGGGTGATTTGGCCCTCCAGCAGCCTAGTGACATGTGGCATTTGTCCTCGCTGCATGACACCTACAGTCACGAATCTAACTAAGTCAAGGAGGTGGACCCCGAAACTAGTCTTAGCACCTCGTATATAGCTCGAGCACCTTGGAAGAGCGCCTAGTAACACCTTGTCCAAAGCCGACTTGTTGTACCTCGTCAATACTGGTCCAAAGGACCTCGGCGTGAGGAATGACCTCCCCTAAGGAGTTGCTGGCCTGACTAAGGACCAGGTGGTGACCTACATGACATGTTCTCCGACCTCCTCTGCATGCACCTTATCACTCCCTAGTCCTCTAAAAGTCAGCTCTTGCACCGTCCGCTCTGGAGGCAACCAGATAAGGCCTTATCACTTCACACGGAAGCCTAGTCCATGTGCAAAATTACCTCCAAGGACAGCGGATCAGTGAGCCATGTCCTTCCGGAAATCTTGAACACGTTGTGTGAAGCTTACGATGACCAATGCCTATATAAAAGCCTCTCCTTCAACCTCACGAGGTATGCGCGATTCAGCACTAATAACTCTCTTACTCTTAAGCAATGGAGTGCCCACCCTAGGTAAAGCAAGCCAGACACTTTGGCATTGTTCTCTTATAGCTCACCCAAGTGACCACACCAACCTGGCGTTCGAGCATTCACCACCAGGGAGCACTAAATTGCACACCATAAGTACATATTTGTATTTGTACGCTTTCCAAACTAATTTTTTCATTTGGTAATTTGAGTGCAAAGAGTGAATTCACTAATGTGAATGCAAATTTGTTCAAACAGAAGGATGTAAACCTGGTTTGGTTTTGCACTCATAAATTTCCAGTATATTGTTTAGTTGTGATGGATGCAAATATGAATTTCAAGACTAAAACAAACCTATTTTACTTTTGTTTCAGTACAAAAATAGGTTCTTACTAAACACTTGCAAAACTGAACTGAAATACAAATTGGATTTGATTCCGCATTTATACAAATACAAATATGTATAATGCAAATACAAGGCTTAGAAGCACTTTTTTTTCTTGGTTTTTGGCCTAATGGCCTCATGGGGCTACACAGAAGCGAGGTAGCGTATTTGGGATGATCATGGGCTGGGCTGGGTTGGTTTTAGGGTGTTAACAGCTTTTAGGCCTGCCTGGGCTGGCCCATATGAACATACGGTATTTATATTTTAAAACAAATAAAGTTTTAATTGAACTTTATAATCAAAATTACAGAAAATATATATATATATATATACATGTTCATATCATATATGCTTATATGCCATTTGGTATAATACCATGCATATATGTAAGATACTATTCAATTACCAAAAATGTAAGACATTATACAAATAAATAGGGTATTATACCAATTGTATAAGATATTCTAAATATATAATAATTATACACAATTGGCCCGGGCCTAACCCACATTCACTAGTGTGTACATGCAGTTTCAGTCGTCTCATAAACATCAAACATGGATGTAGAGTTACGGAAGGTGGAGGGTTTCAGGTCTGAAATTGGAAATTGGAGAAAGAAAACGGATTACGGAAGGTCGAGGGATACTTACCTCCTGTCGGAACGGTCATCGGCGTCGACCAACGGATCTCAAAGAGAGCAATCTCCGGTGGATTACAGAAGGTAGAGAGTTTCAGGTCTGAAATTGGAGAAAGAGGATAAGGGAATGATGCCCTTTTGGGCGAAAAAGAGATAACGGGGCAGAATTAACGGCCGTCCTATGAGCTCCGCACGAATCTCTTTATTTCGCGTGTGAGCGGACACATGGCACTCCCACAACGCATGAGATGTATTTGGAGACCAACTGGGGGGGGGGGGGCGGATGCGAACTCCACATCCCGACCTTGTATTGGGAACATCTCCCAATGATATACTATCATCTGAAGATGTTCCCAGTATTAAGGTCGGGGTACTATCAGCGCCCCACGAGGGGCACCGACGTTGTGGGGCGCCTCCCTGTGGAGGGGCTACCAAGCTCCACCCATCCATTCCATCATTCTTCAATTTCCATCTACCAATTATTAAAGAGTTGCTTAATCATATGTTTTCTCAATTGTATGTTTACTCGGCTGACTGTATTAAGTTTTTAATTAGATTTTTGAGAATCAAAGAGATTGGTTTTGAAGCATGATTCAACCTTCTAGATGATTCAAAAAGTGACGTCATACCGCATCAGTTCGTTCTTATTTCATGAGATTAATATGAACAACCTGGATTGTTCAATACAATAAACAGTAATCAGCACTGAGATAAACTCCCTTCCCATGGGAAAAGCAAATTACTAACTAGGCCAAATAATGAAAGTAATGTTTTCACTAAGCCAATATGTTACTAATAATAAACCATAGTATCATACATTACTTGATTACACTGGACGCCATGGATATGAAGAGAATGCACTCAAGCATGCTCAATCTATACTAGCATCAGGTTGTCTTTCCGGCAAAGAAGCTTGGAATGCTGGGTGAACCTTATATGCTTCATAGATCCTACATAGAGTTGGGAACTTGGACTGCACAAATACCAAACAAAATTAAAAAAAAAAAAATTCTAATGAAGATTGAACACCAACCAATGGGGGCCAAAACATGCATATCAAGTAGCAACAAAACTACAGAAAATACATCACAAGTTTGCTGGCATTGCAGTAGATAATTTAATTCCAGCAATAAAGAAAAGTAGAACAGGACAACAGAAAGGAGAGAAGAGTTTCACCATATCAAACTTGAACCTCATAACAGCTACACTGATCTGTGGGGCCAAAAAGACATCAGCCTGCATATTAAAGAATCTCTGATTAGCACTAAGCTCAAGCCACCCATTAAGTATTCTGAGGAATGTTGCATGAAATTAATCATACCATAATGCTGTTCAGAATAAACTATTTGAGTACATAAAAAGAACTTTATTAATGACAAAACATTTAAGCTATGATTACAGAGCTAATACCTAAGAATTTTTTTACTGCAAAGAGACTTCACTACTGAATCTTAAATTTTACATTATTTCTAACCAAAAATCATTTATAGAAGAAAATGAATGGACAGTTGAGGATGATCAAACATATGAAGCCAAGAATTTAAGTAGTATTTAGAAAGAAAATTTATGTCATTCCAAAAGAAGGCTGGGGAAGATTAAGAACATCAACAAGAATCATAATGGGGTGGAATTAGATAGACAATGCATATAATTGATTGGGGTTTCTGTGATGATGGGAATCATTTAACATGGTGAGAAAGGTGAGGGAATCAGAAAAGAAGCATTAAGATTTCTACAGATATGAGGAGTTTGGAGATTTCATTTGTTTTTTATTGGGGAACATAAATAGAACCTTTCTTGGGAGGTTGCTTTTTTTTATATGCATAACTTTGATTAGACTCCTCTGTTTCTTATTTACATCAGTTGCTTTTTTGTAATTGTCATTCATGAAGGGGGGAGGGGGGAGGGGGGAGGGGGAAGACAACATTAATAACTTATTTTTTTCAACTTAAAACTAAATACATGAATGTGCTAGCTGGCTGAGCTGGTGATGTATCCTGTTCATTGCAATTGAGACCTGGATCAATCCCATCTTCCTCTGGGTTGATTGGTGTTTGGGGATGGGTTAAACCCCCACCCCGAGTTGTTTTAGCCCATTTGCCTAGCAAAATTGAACAGAAAAATTAAAACTAAATACATAGGAAGTAGATAACAGGGGGAAAAAAAAAGAAAAGGAAAAATTAAAATCTAGACCATTCTAATTACATTGAAGAGCTAGTGGCTAAAGCATCAAGTCAATTCAACATGCCACAACTATTACTGACAGAGAGAAAGTAACATTCTAAATAATGATTATTTACATAACAACCTTCACACCTTCAGAGTAAATCATTATTTGGAGCTCCCAAGTATAGAGAATAATCATAATGCAATGAACGAAAACATAAGCTATTACTCTACAGGTTTGAGTGGTTTCAATATGTATCATAAGAACATAAAGAAACAGAAAGAAACCATGCATATTTCATCCCCAGTAGCGTATCTTCCAGCAAAATCTTTCAACAACTTCTCAAGAGCTGTATACACATGCACAGACAATTTAGATTAGTGCCAGTAGTAGAGTGATACATTATCATGAAGGCTAGATAAAACAACGTACCTGAAGAACAAATATCAATACAAACTTAAAATTAGAAGCACAAAAAATGAAAATAAAAAATTGTAGTAGAAAACATACTGTTAACATCAAGTTACAATTAGAAAAACATATTGGTATCATTCACCAATTTATGATTCACTGTTGCATATATTCACTGTTGTTCTTTGATATTTAGTTTGTTCTGTTGTTTATTCACTGTTGCTTTTATTATTTATTATAGAAATAGTTAAGAAAAGGGTGGCAGATGGATTTTTTTTGCTTGATTGTATATAAACAAAAGAGACAACATGAGGAAGAATGTGCTTTAAACTAAAATAGATATCAGATGAAACAGCTTGTTCAATAGAGAATTCATGCATGCGAATTTCCAAATGTCAGTTGGTCATGAGCACAGTGGACAATATGGAGGATATAAGAACATACCAGCAAAACCTTTCCCTATATGATACTCAGCCCATGATTGGCGTTCTTCAGGACCAACTTTTTCCTCAATGTACTTCTATAGAAATGGAGATACAGATATTGAATTATAATAAATAACACTAGGCTGTCAGATAAATGCTTTTAAAAAGACCAAAATTTATATGCATTGAGGCAAGCAGAAATACCAGCACTGACATCATATGAAGAGGTTGCATGCTAGAGGTAACAATACTTGCAGCCTGCATTATAATATTCTTCTTTTAGCATATAGTGGCGACCACTGAGAACACTACAAGAAGGGCTGCTATATAGTCAGACCAGGCAACACCAAAATGAAGCTTGCAGGTTTTCCAAGAAGTGAATGTGCTATGTGTAACAATTCAATTAAGCTGTACTCTTTGCTCAAACTTTAATAGAAAGATTCCCAAATATTCTCATAAATTGTAAGCCACCAAATTGAATGACCTTATTGGTGATTCCCCAATCTATGGGATTGAAATCTGAAGCTCATTTAGAGGATGTTTGTTATAGATTTGTCTATTGCCATTTGAAATTTGGACACTGCCATATTAGCAGTTCAGCACCACATTGGTATTTAGAACTCAATGGTAAGAAAAAAAAAGAAAAAGAAAAAGAAAACATGTTAGGTATGGCCTGTTTATGGTGGAAGCTGCAAAACAACACTACACCTCGGGTTATGTGAATAAGCCCTGTCTTTTTTTTTGGTATTTAGCGCAACACATTAATTAGTCTCGAAGATAGGTGGTAATAGCAGGACTCGATTCTGCATATCTGCAGGGATTACCCAGCTAACGTACCAACTGAGCCACCACTCAGTTGGAAAGCCCTGTCTGAGGATGCCAATTTTTTAGCTTCCTTTAACATCCATGTGTTTCAGAAGCTATGTGACATGCCAACATCATAGCAATGAGGTATACCAATCAATTTGTACTTTTGAAATGCCCCACCTTGATTTCAGGGGAAAACAATGCAAAAACTGCCTAGTCAGCAGTTTTTAAAACCAAACAGATTTATGGTTATAACAGAAACACAATGGTGAGGTGTTGTGCGGACATTTTGAAATTGATTGTTTGATTGGTATCATAGCTAAAGCATCCATATCATGTGTGTGGATCCAGAAAATTGCAGATTCATTGGTGTTTCTGTTTCCTTTTCTTTGGGAGGGAGGATCATTTGAAATTCCACATGGTGATCCATTAGTCCAACCAAACGTTACTTACAGCATCTACACTTTTGTGCATGTCAGGATAAATGTGGTATTTTGACACTGCATCTTGAAATGCACATGACAGATTATTCATTTGAAATTTGTGGGTGCAGGCCATATGTTAGGACTTCTGACAGTTGTGAAAATCTACTTTTCAACATTGAAATACATGATTCACTATCAGAACTTGGCAGGGAAAACTCCTCTACTTAGAACAAACCTAGGTGTTCACCCCACTAAAAAGGAGTTCGGATCTGCTAACCACAACACATTGCTGGCCACGTTCACCCAGTAGCACATCAAGAACATTGGTTGTACTTTATATAGCCGATATTCTCAATGTGGGGCTGGGTGAATGTGACCAGCAATGTGTTGTAGTCAGCAGATCCGGACTCACTAAAGAGAACGACAATAGATCTTGCCTGGAGGTTGACTGCTCTGCGTTTGGCATCAACTGGCAAAAGGATACATGATTCACTATCAGAACTTGGCAGGGAAAACTCCTCTACTTAGAACAAACCTAGGTGTTCACCCCACTAAAAAGGAGTTCGGATCTGCTAACCACAACACATTGCTGGCCACGTTCACCCAGTAGCACATCAAGAACATTGGTTGTACTTTATATAGCCGATATTCTCAATGTGGGGCTGGGTGAATGTGACCAGCAATGTGTTGTAGTCAGCAGATCCGGACTCACTAAAGAGAACCACAATAGATCTTGCCTGGAGGTTGACTGCTCTGCGTTTGGCATCAACTGGCAAAAGGGCGTTTTGAGGATACTTCTCTTCCAAATACTGTCCATGAACAAGAATAAGGCAGAAAATTTCAACATTAAACAAGCAGCTTGGAAACATCATACTAGCATAGAAAAGGACAAAGTTAGCATCAATGTAGATTACCAACCAGTAAGATTGCAAAGGAGTCTGAAACCACAAGATCACCATCCACTAACACCGGAACAAAGTGAAGAGGGTTTAAACGCTCAAACTCTGCAATGTAAGCATGATATGTGTGAGGTCTTGGATCGACCAAGCGCATAATTCTGGTGCATTTGAGAACGTAAATATCCTTGTATAGATAACGGTTTGGATAAATCAATGAATAATACACGGAACACTTTAGACCGATTAGACTCTAAATAAAAAGCTTCGAATTCACCTGGACTAAACTGCTCTCCTTTTGAAAGGTTGACTGCTTTGTACTCATAGGGAAGTCCTACAAATCCGATGAAAGTGCGGAAGAAAAACAGATAAAATTTTCCAGAAAGACTGATTAATTCATAACTAGGCAATGCTTTGCCACATCATCATTTTAACTCTAATCGCGTAAACAACGAAAATAAGAACATAAAAAATAATAAAATTAGTAGTTACGCAGGCCAGCTCTCTGAAATCAACAAATACAACTTGGCAAATTCTTAAGTGGTGATCGAACTGACTTTTCAGGTTTAAGGCGAAGCGAACACGCCACGAGCACGAGCTCTGCCAGTAGGAATACAGCTGAAGTTTATCCGAGGACGAGGAAAAAGAACTGCCAGAGGTATCCTGAAAGAAGATGGAGAAAACTTATCTTAAGTAAATCTTATTTTATAAGATTTCTATTAAAAGGGGATTAAATGCATAACAAAATGGTTGCTCAATTTCGATGGAATTCAGAGTGGAAGTGCTAGAATCGTAAATTTTGCAACTAAATGAGCATGCAGTGGAAGATACGAAGAGGAAGTGTACCTGATGAGGTCTCGAGTCCATTGCTCAGGAATTAGAGAAGATCGGGAGAAGCAAGACTGAAGCTCTCGGCAACGAAGTGGTGGCTTCGAGTCTCCCCACGACTTTCGATCTTCGAATATGATCGACTGAAATAAATTCGAGTCCGCAGCCAACTCAAAAAAATAATAAAAAAAAAAGGGGGTTTTATTGTTCGGCTCCCCCTCGGACTAGTAGAGTAGTAGACTAAGAGGGGCTGTAATTTCAGATTTTCCAACAAACAAGTTTCAACCTCTTACCAATTCATGATTTAACACCGTATATCTGATATCTCACCGTCACCGTGAGACTGACACCCACCATAAAAGTAACATCCGCCATATATAAGATGTGCGATGTGAGATTATATTGATAGATGGTTAGAATATACATTGTTGGCAGGTGATTTGGGTTCAATTGAAATTGGGATTTGCCCTTTACAGTGCCTTTCACACCGACCTCACAGCCACATTCCACCTTGAATGTACCAAAGATGTTCCCAATGTGTAGTCAAAACATGCTGTGAGGTCTGTATGAGACACTTTCTATGAGGAGCAGATTCGGATTCCCATGCGTATCAAATCAAATTAGATCAAGAGTGTGTTGGGGTGTGGGTGGCATCAGGCTAAATTTTGAAAGAGTACAAATACTAATATATACAAAATATTAGGTTTGATGTATTAATAATTGTCTAAGCCAGGAAATAAAGATTAAATAAATCGAACCAATTAATATCTGACTCGAATCCATTAATAATTGGATTACATTTTTTAATTTAATCTAATTATAACTCGATGAATTTCTAAGGAAGGGTTTCATGAAAAAATGGTTTATTATTGTTCTTAATGTATAGTTGTAGACTTGTAGTGTCTTCCCAGTGGGTAGGATTATTATGTGAATCTGTTCAAGGGGTCCAAAATCCAAACCACCACTGAAGGGCCATCATGCCAAGGCCCAGAAAAGTAAGCGTCAGTGCAATCCTTAATACCTGCAGACTTGCAGAGAAAGACAGGTGCCATTTGAATAGTTAGGCAGTTAGAGACCCTGCATGGTGTTGGTACAGCGTTCGCATGGCGGGGTCACTGGTAGACCTGATGGACCGAGCTTCAGGCCCAATTTTATATTTGTCTCGGCCCATCAATAGGTCTATTCACTGGGATCCAAGGTTTAAAGTATGGATAGGATACGTATTTCGGCCGTATCATATTGGTACTTAGAAACAGTCGAAATACTTTTTTTCTTTTAGTTTTATTTTTAAATTTTAATTTCTTTTGAAAGCTTAAAACATGTTTTTTTATTATTAAAAAAAGTTGGGGGTTTGAAACACTTGGAAACAGACATTTTGGACCGTATCTTTTTCAAAAGATACGATACAATATGTTCGATATGGGGCGTGTCGTATCGATACTTTAAACCATATTGGGATCTTTGTTCCTATTAGATATAATAATGACACTGGAAGAGTTTCCATTCATATATGAGGGCCCAAGCCCAATTCAAGAAAATGATAGTAATCTGAAACAAAAAAAATATATGGAATCGACAGGTTTATTGCTGCCTTATAAGTTCATATTATTATTATCTAAAATCAAATACAAATGAAGATGTGGAATTTTTGTTTTTGATTAAAATATTCTTATTTTTTAATTTAGTGTCTCTATTTGTGAAAGTTGAAAGTGTAATTTAAAATTTTGAATTACTACTTTTTATCACATTTAATTTTCTCATTAAGTCTTATATTTAAGGTATTAACTATTATTCTCTCTCATTAAATCTTATATTTTAGGTATCAACTCTCATTCTCTCTCTCTCTCATTTAATTGTAAAGGTAAATAATGTAATTTAATCTACTACTTTTCATTTCATTTATTTTCCCTTTTTAAGTCTTATATTTAAGGTATTAACTCTCATTTAATCTTATATTTAAGGTCCACTACTTGGAAAATCAAACAAGATCGATTAGTAGGCCCATCAAGTTCAGTCATATCCTTGAAACTTGAATGTGTTAAAACCAATCAAAATCATCAACTAGAAAACTGTTGAACTAGTCTTGGTTTTTGAAAACTGGTCAATTTTTTTTATTTTTTTTAAATATAAATGCAAATGTCCACATGGAATAACTTTTTTATTTCCAATAACTTTTCAAGATCTATCTTTGCATTTGGACGCCATAACCTTTCCCTACTATTTTTGCCAAAAAATCGCCTTTTTGGCCTCAAATCTTAATTGTTAATATAAAAAAGTTGTAACTAAAATAAAAAATATTTGTCATAGTAGAATATAATCATATAATTGAATATATGTATACACATAATAGTACATTAAATTACATTTTCTGCCCTCATTGTCAGAGGTAAACCAAATTCAAAAAATAAGGGTGTTTTAGTCAAGAAAAAAAATCCATAAAGTGCATTTATTTAGTATACCTTAGAAATAAGATTTAATGAGAGGGAATGAGAGTTAATACTATGAATATAGGACTTAATAAGGATAATGGAATGAATTTAATAAGAGTAGTAATTAAAATTATGTTTTTATTCTCATAACAGGCACCAATTTCAAAATAGGGATATTTTAGTCAAGAACTTCAAAAACTAAACCTCACTTTTTTGGGAGGAGCCTACTGCCCTGGAGAGTCGAGAATGACCTACTTTTGTTTGCTTGAAAATTGAAATCAAGGTAGCCAGAAATTGAATGGATCTGCCCAACCAATTTCTCAGGTAATGGCAGGACTAAGCAAGTAAGCATTACATGACAACGATGATGTCATGATGGTAATTGTCATAATTCATGTATAGTTTATACATAGAATGCCCCATTCCCCATACCCATCCTTGTAAATATGGATACAATACGTCTCGTATTGGTATTGTTGGAGAAAATGGAGTCACTATAACTTTGGAGGAGAAGTTCTGAGGCGTGTCTGAAGACACTGTCTTTAGAACGTTATTTGCCCCCACTCAGTTTTACTGAGTTTGCTGTTGGGTTACAGGCAAATTCGTTCCCAGGATGCAACAGAGACTTGGGTGAGAATCTGCAACCAGCAAAGTTGAAGAGTCTCCAAAGAAACCTTATTTGAGACTGTAGTAGACCGGATTGGGAGAGAAAGAGAGAGAGAGAGAGAGAGAGAGAGAGTGAGTGAATTTTGAAATTGCGTGTTTTGGAGTCTGATTCATGCTCCTTAAATAATTTGTGAAGAGATATGAGGAAAATGTAAGTGCTAGTTTAGAGAAGGCACATTGAACAGTCACAATTTCAAACATTGTGACTGTTTAAAAAGTAGTTAACAGTTGGTGACTATTAACTTTGAATTGTGCCTCTTGATCACACTCGATCGAATTGTGACCGTTGATCTCATCAACAGTGATCAACGGTCAGCAATGCACCAAAACCAAAGCCGCCCATCGTGAGCCACACAGGTGTGTGCGAAGTGCGAGCAAAGTGCGCATCTAAAGCGCCTCATTGCGTCGCACACGCGTGCGCGTGCGTTGCGAGGTATCGAATCTCCATACTCTCCTCTACTAATTCTAAGGAGTGTAAATCAGCTCCTATTGAAATACTGAAAACAAAACTTATAATTTTCCAATGTGGGACAAGTTCAAAACTACGTTTTGCAAGAGAAAAATTCATTTTTCAATCAAGTGCAAGTGCAATTTCTCACGTAATTGACCAATCAAACCCATTAGATTTAATCTCTTATGAGATCAAAATCCAACAATCCTCCACATTGATTGATCAATTACATAGTTCTCTCTCAATCCAAACTACTATGACACAATTATGCATACAAAAGGTGTTTATCAACTTAAACCTCATGTTAGTATAGTTATCTCAGAGCCTTGTCAAAATTATTGGTGGTAAGACCTTAAACCAATTACTCTCAAGAAAAACCGGAAACACCTATACACACAAAAATGTTCAGTCTCTGCAAAAGCTTCAAGTTTTGCTCAGCACTATTATGACCATGTGCTTCTTTCCTGGTTTCATGAACAATCCCGAGAGCAAACCCAAACCCTCATGAAAAGCAGCACCACTTCTATGTTCACATAGGTGAAGTTCTACTATGTGCTCCGTTATTTGACACATTTCAGAACTTCATTAAGAGTTTATCTCAACCTCTCATCATAACGAACAATACTGTTTATGTTGTGATGGGAAATTTCTCAATACCAGTGCTAACAGTCACATTGCTGTAACTTATTGTTACCCATTAAACCCAATACTGATGGTTTTCAGTTCATGTTGGATTACCATTACAGGTGACTAAGTAAAGGGCTTTAATCTCATCTCTTTGGTTGGCATTCTTACCAATTCTCTGGCCAAGCCCTTGGTAAGAGGATCAACCAAGTTTTTACTTGACCTCACATAGGTTATAGTAATGACTCCATCTTTAATCAGTTGCCTAACAAATTCATGTCTCAGACTTATATGTCTGGACTTACCATTGTAGGTACCACTATAGGCCCTTGACAGAGTTGCCTCACTATCACAGTAAATGGAAATTGGAGGCATAGAACTAGGCCAAAGTTTTATATCCAATAATAAATTCCTAATCCATTCACCATCTTTTTCAGCAGCCACTAAGGCTATGAATTCGGATTCCATGGTCGAGTGAAATATACAAGTTTGTCTCTTGGATGCTCAAGAGATTGCACCCCCACCAAGGACGAAAATCCATCCAGATGTGGTCTTGTTATCTCCATTACCGGTAATCCAATTTGCATCAGTGTTCCCTTCTAGTACAACTGGATAATCACAGTAAAACAAGCCAAGTTCCAAGGTTCTCTTGAGATATCCAAGAACTCTCCCAATTGCCTTCCGGTGCTCTACATTGGGATTACTTGTAAATCGACTAAGTTTACTTATTGCAAATGCAATATCAGGTCTGGTACAAAGCATAACATACATCAAGCTTCTTACTGCACTAGCATACTCAAGTTGTGCAATTGCTCTACCAGTATTTTCTACTAGCTTTATACTAGAATCATATGGCGTGATATATTCTTTAAACCCTAAATGCTTAAATTTCTCAAGTACTTTCTCGATATAATGTGATTGGCTTAATGCATAGCCCCTACAATTTCTCAAGTAATCGCAGGACTAAGTAAGTAAGCATTACATGACAACGATGATGTCATGATGGTAATTGTCATAATTCATGTATAGTTTATACATAGAATGCCCCATTCCCCATACCCATCCTTGTAAATATGGATACACTACGTCCCGCATTGGTATTATCTGCAATTCACAAACCCAGAAATACGATGAAACGAATATAATTGAATGAGAGGGAGGGGGGAAGCAATTGTGCAACCGATAGCCATGGTAGAGAAAATAGATGGAAGATAGTTTTGGGTGGATGTAGAGAGAAGACAATGAACAGCCGTGGTAGAGAAAGTTTGGTTCATGGCAGGATTTGAAATCGCAATCCCTCAAAAATAGAATGGTCTATTCTTATAATCCGTTTGATTCAAACAGGAATTGGATTCAACTGGAATGGGATTTCATTCACAAAGGAGGGGGGGGGGAGGGAAGACCATTCCCTCAAGTGAGGAATAACATTCTATTAAGAATGGAAATGAGATTCCAATTCTACCCAACCAAATAGTTGAAACTGAAATAGCCCATTTTGATACTAATTCTAGACATTTATTCCTACGAACCAAACGGACCATAAGAGTTTTTATTTTGGTTAATGGTTAAGAAAAAATTAACAAAGGCATTCATCTATGTCACCACTCACCAGTGGCGAGTCACCATCATTAGCAGAGAGACTTTGGAAAACAAGTCTCATAATGTCCAAGATAATAATAGGGAATGATACAATGCTTCTAAGGCTTTACCACCACAATAGTACTCTCAATAAAACCACTACGGATCTCTTAAATAAGGTTTTGTGATAAAGTGTACACTAACAACGATAATTCATCAAAATTCACTCACGGGAGGAGTGGATTTGATTAACCAGGTTGATAGAATTCTCATTGATTAGTATGGTGCTTTAATAACAAAGCCTCAAGCTTTGGAGATCCGGACTCCTATAAATCATAACAGAACAATACCATAAAAATGGAGAAAATTAGAACTTGTACGGTTGTACCATTGCTGGGTGACGAGGACTCCATCAAAGTAGTTCAATTTAAGTTTTCTTTTTGCGTTTGTGTTTTTAATTCTAAAATATATTTTATTTAATAATTCTTTTGTTCGTTGAAGTGTTGGGCTCCATGAGTTTGGCAAGTTTCAATCATAATAAGAGAGAAAAAAGAACAGGTAAAAGTCCTTAAACCTCGCCTAAGGTAAATGTAAAAGACCCCCTCACCTTTCTAAGACACTAGACAATCCTGTTCACTGAGATGGCAAGAAAAACCCCACAAGTCAAGCATTTTTAGGGATTCGATTCAAACAACCAAAACCCTACAAGGTTTTCCTACCTTTCCCTATTTTTTCCTTCAAATCAAAAACAATCTAAATGAAAAATGGGCATTCTTGGTTTTCCAGGTCAAGGAAAGCAACCCATTTTTGTTACGATAGTGCCATAGCCCTGAGTTGAAACCATGGTTTTTAAAATCAGACCGGAAAAACCGGAAACCAATCAAGTGACTGATTCCGTTTTTCCTCAAAACCAGATTTTTGCGAAAAAATCGTTGATTTGGTCAGCAAACCGCTGACTCGAGCGTTCGAACCATTCAATGGTTTTGACTGTTATTTATTTATTTATTATTATTTTTTTGTCAGAACAAGTTGATTGTTCGATTCAAACGGTCGGACCGTTCGACCTAGGAACCAAACCCCTAACCGATTCAATCTCCGGGTAGATTTTAAAAACCTTGGCTGAAACAACTAAATCAAAGCCTTTGATTTGTTTCCATGTCCCCACCTTGAATTAGATATAGTGACTTTTTGATGGGGCCATGCAATACATCTAAGGTCATGAAAAGTAAACTCTAAGGGGGAAGAGAGAACAGCCAAAAATTCAGTCCAATAAAGCATAAAAGTGATGCAATAAATGATCGATTAATGGGGCAAATATCAGCTTAACCTCCCTTGCCACATGGTCAATAAAACAAATTTCTTGTTTAAACGCATGAGAATTCAAAATTTTGAGTGGTATAACTTGGGGTTTGGGGTCCTATCTTCCCACCCTTCTCACTTGAGGAGTAACATCTGTTCCATTACACAAGTTCTGTATTTCCAATGTGCAAGCAATCTCATTTCTCAAGGCTGTGTTTGGTTTGAAGGAAAAAGTAAGGAAATGAAGGAAAATGTAAGAAAACCTTTACAAATCTTGTATAGGTTTTCCTATGTTTTCCTTCCTTTCCATGCCTTTCCTTCAAACCAAACATAGCCTGAGGGAAAACCCTTTCTCTACCGTCTGTACAATATAGAAAAGGGAACACAAGATGCAGTTCCCCCTCCCTCTCTCTCGTTTTACCGCTGACTCTACAGTCTCCATCAACCTTTCACCAAAACCTGGAACCCTTCTCAGAATAGTGTCTCCTTCCTGGTTATGACATTAGTTTTGCCTTACAAGGTTTTTCTAATGGCCTAAAACTGGAAACCTGATCCATGGATAGAAAAGATGGATAGCAATAAATCCTACATTCCTACTTTCTTGGGTTAAATCTCAAAAATCTAATACAGGGAGATTGAATTGGTAGGAAGCAAAAAAACAAATTTTTGTGAAGAACATATCTGGAACTACAAGGAGATTCAAAAATCTATGTAAATGTCACCCACTTTCTTTACTTTCAAATCTTCCGTTTTTCATAAGCATTAAAGTCGTTTAGGAAACAAAATGCAAAGGACAGATCAGAGAGAGAGAGAGAGAGAATTGAGCTCATGAAGAGAAAAAACTGGTAGGATGAATGGTTAGGGTTGAGATACTGGGAGAGAGGAATTCAACCCATATCGACCAATACGTATCATTCCGAGAGCTCTGCGATATGCCCCTACAGAGGGTGGAGGAACCTTGAACCCACCCCCCCCCCCAACTGGTTTTGAAAAAAAAAATAAAAATAAAAGTAATAAAAAAATTATCGATATCACCCAATACACCCCTACCTGCAGATTAGACTAGGCAAATATGGCCTATCCAGGCATTTTCCTATCGTCTAAAAGATACATTCTCCTGGCAAAAACAGGTCAGGTTGTCCGCCGAACTTCCCTAGTTTACCCAATTACTAAAACTTCTTTCCAACAACGAAAAGAGTAACTATTTTTTGGCAGAGATTGGATGCAAAATGAGGATACATCTATATATATATATATATATATATATATATATATATCACAAAAGGAGCCTTAAATTGATATCAGTGCACTCTATATCAATAGAGAAGCAATTCCACGGTACACCTGGTTCTTTACAGAAATGTTGGCTCACTTTTAACCAGAAAACTCCTGGCCTCCTCTTCCGTTGCATCACTGTACAAGTGCAAATACAGAAAATAATGAAAGTCAACTTCTCTGTAATAACTAACAAATGAATGAGAATAATTAGGGGCTGGAACCTGGTATACCAACCCAAGCAGATAAAAGAAAAGATGAAACAGAGCAGAGCAAACCTGTCTACAGCTTCTGTTTTGGTTATCAACGTAATTTGTTTGGATGTAAGGAATTCACAAAAACTGCTCAGGTCTTTCTTCCGGCAGAATTTACAAAGATGACGTAGAAAGTCGTTGAACTGCTTTGGCTCCTGCATACAATGACTATTAAAACAGAGACCAGTGATATGATTTCATTTGTTCAGCTACACGGATATGACATTGGAAAACATGAAGATGGGATTGACCCACTTACGAAAATGTAAACTCAAAGTTGAAATGGAGATGGACCAACAAAAAGGTTAGATGATCCCTTAATTTCAGTGTGAAGATCCTTTCTAGCCAATATGAGGAGCACCTTTCTATTTACACAATAGCTAACAAATAGCTAGATGCATATCTGGAACCCTGATAACATTATTATTTCTATGTACAAATACATGGATTGCAAGACATATCATGATTGAATCAAGAAAAATCACAATGGAAACACTCTATTAAGTGGTATCATTCTTTTAAGACAGTAATTTTTTTTTTTGGTAAGTTTTGAGATATAAATTCAGGACAAAAGAAAGGCATCTTCCTATAATTTTATAGACATGAATCGAAAAGCATGATTGCTGAACAAAACCTATTTAGACATTTCTAGAAATATGGTGATTATGAGATAGCATTTCCATAACCACACATTTGCATAGTATTAATGTGGCAACATAACAGCAGTTAGGCATCCATGAACAACTACAACTGCTTGTAATCACTGGACTTTTTTCTCAGTGAACAACTACAAATGCTTGTAAGCATAAGTTTTACCAATCCAAATGTAACACCAAAAAGAGATAGCATACTACCATCTTCAACAGTAAAAATTCATGGGTGATGGAGAGTGTAATTTGTGCCACATCATGTAGTCTTCGCCTACTCATGTACTCATGGGTCAAAGGCTCATGGATCTTTTTTTCCCTTTTCGGATCAGTAACTGTTAAAAGATCTATTAAGATATGTACAAAGGAATGATATACAGCATTGGTGTTCCTAGACCCCTAAAAGGCTAAAAGGAAGTTAGCCATGGCTAACCACCACAATCCAGTCTTCCAAGTCCCTCATCCCCTTGGGGATTAAAACCCCAATACATTTGAGTTCTATTCACTCACGGGTTATGTTTAATTGGGTTTCTTTAGGTCTCTATAGGTCTGTTTGAGTGAGTTTCTATTTTGAATTAATTCTAGGTTAGTTTTCTATGCAAGTTCTTTTTGGATTCTGTTATTTGTATAGGTAATATGGTGAGAGACGTAAAATTGTGGATGAAACCATGGCAGACAGTGGAATGAAAAAATGCAGAGCCAAAAATATTATAAAAACTAAAGATAAATTCCTAATCCTTCCAATGCAATAACCAATATATCAGAAAAAAAAAAAGGATGAACCAGAGCCACAGCTTTTTCTTTATGCTTCATAACGTTCTTCTGATTGAAATAAGAGCTAAATAACCACTTTCTTCAAACTCAAAATCTCAACACATCATGCGTGTTTAGAAAACAAGGAAAGAGAAATCAAGTGATACGACTGGATGTCACATTCACCATCACAAAATCTACACAAGTAATAAACTGCATCTTGTATTAATATGATACCTTAAGAGATATGAAACAGCAACTTCTACCAGATATGGACCCAATATCTATTCTGAAGATTTGCTAATTTTGAACCCACCAAACGATTCATGTGGACATTTTGATCGTCTTTACTCTATAAATATTGTTGTTTTAACCCCTTCCCCTGAAGAAAAAGAAAAAAAAGGGAGAAGAGAGAGAGAGAAATACTGTGAGTCTGTAAGACAAGTAATTCTCAACTCTCAAATGTAATATTTCTTTTCCCTCTTTTAAGAAAATAACCAGAATCCCTTTGATTAACGATAATATAATTGGAAATATCTATCTTCTTGCAGCTACTATCGGAAACTGGTAAGCTGAAAACAAAACAAGGAAAAGAGAAGGCATTGCCATTTTGAAAAACTGAATTTCCAGTGTCATTATATTAGAGAATATATTATACATAGAGCAGGCTCAGAAAGGAAAAATAACAGGAACTACCACTGAAATCTAATGTTATTTTTCTAATTGAACTAAAAGGACAAAATCTAAACTTGGCAAAGCACCAAGAATAGGCGCATGAGATCATAAAAAAATATTATTAATTAGAATTATAAACAGATAAAAAGGTCAGATGAATGGGAGGAAATAGAGACAATGGAGTACCTGTTCAAGGATGCAACCCTTGCGAAAAGCAATTAAACATTCCACTGCCTTCTGATAGGTATCCCCTTCATAGGAATTTTCTACTAGGTCAAAAATTATATTTTTCATATCTTTAATTGCTTTGTTAACCCACTCAGTACTATCTCTACGTGACATCATGGCTTCAAAATCTTGGACAGGAGTCAAATCCCCAATTTTGTCAACCTTCACAGCAGACTCATTTTTAGCACTCTCAACTGCCCGGGCATCGGAAACATCTCCAGCACCCTCTCCCTCATTTGATCCCGATGGTTTTTCTCTCCACAATCTTCTAGATGACTTCTTTATCTGCAAGAAACATCCACAAAATAAATTAGCATAAATATTCACCAAATATAAACAATTTGTTTTCTCAAGTCACTCTTGGAATAAAATGACCTTTATGTTCTCCATAAGCTCAAACTGCTTAGAGAATTCATCTATGAAAGATTTGTTCTGAGAAAGAAGTTCTGGATCAGGTTCAGTTATCAGCTTAAGAGTGTTGTGAAGTAGAGGTACAGTTGCATCTGGCTGCTTTGATTTCAATTCAAGGAAGCAATAGAAACGCTGAAAGAATATACAAACAGCAAGATAAGTTTGAAAACAGAAAGAAGAGAGATAAGCAGCTATCATAAATCTCTGCTCAGAACCAGCAGATAGATATGCATATTCGATACCATTTTTTCTCTTGCAGCTGACATTTAGTTGCTTAAGTATAGCTATATACCACAAGACCATAAGAAAAGGAATGGGAAAAGCATAAACACCAAGGACAACGGTAAATTGCATAGAAAGGTGAGTCTAAACATTTCCAAACATTGATGATATATATATATATATATATTAAAACAAAGCAGTCAAGAAATTTTCTCCTTTTTTTGAATATTTTGTTTTTTTTATTCCATGTCATTTTTGAAATAACCAATGAGATGCACTTTCCCAATAAATAATTTCTTCTCCTAAAATTTATCCTAAACTACCTCCCCCACTTTCTCCAGAATTATCACTAATTCCTATTTATCTTCTAAATTATCTCTAATTTAGTACAAAGTTTTTCTCCTAAATTATCTCTAATTCCTATTTATCCTCTCCCCTACTTTTTATCTATATCTAACTAAAGAAAGTTTCGATTAAAAATTTTAAGAATTATTTAAATATTCTAACAAAATTAAATAATAACTTTAAAATATTTATTAAAAACACAAAAAAAATAATTTTATATTTTTACAAAATATATCACGAAAAATAATTATAGCATAATATTGAAATTAATAATAATTTAATATAATACAAAATTAACAATGAAATCACGTAATAATAGTATAAATTGGGATTTTATCGATAATTAAATTCGATAGATAATTAATATTTTACATATTATTTAAGTATTTAAATAACAAAATATTTTAAATAAAAAATATTTAACATAACTAGATTTTGAATAGCTAAAATAAAGAAATTATGTAATAAATTAAAAAAAAAATCTGAAAAGTAGAAAAATAATTATAACATAATATTGAAAATAATAATAATTTAATATTTTTACATAATATTGTAAGTGACTAATTTCACTTATATCAAGTAATAATTCGAAAAAAATAACTTTCAAAAAGATTAATATTTATGAATAATAATTTTAAACTCTTAATATGTATATATTATATAATTATATATACTAAAATTAATATTTATTGTATTTCAGTAATTATTTATTGTTTTTTTGTGATAAATGTATTTTCAATGAATATGTATAAAGTTATTTTGTTTTGTTATTTAACAGAAAACTTTCAATAATTATTGGAGATTAAACTACTATTTTTGAAATTTTTAAATTTAATTTATTGCATTTTTGTTATAACTTATTGATAATATTTATTAGATATTAAACTATTATTTAAGATTATACTATTTATTGACTAAGTTAATATACTTTTAGTACTTATTGTATTTTTGTAATTATTGTATTTTTTCATTATCAATATATTTTCAATAATTGTGTATTTTCATTATAAATTTTCAATAATTATTGGAGATTAAACTACTGCTATTTAGCAGATATGAGACTATTAATTTAACTAAAATTATGAGTGTTCATAAGTTGGTTTAGTTCGGTTATAGGATATTTGGCAAACCAAATTGACTTGGTCAGGTTGGGGAGTTGGTCAGCTGAAACCAACTGACCTTTTGTGAAAACTGACCCACTCAAATGGTATCGGTTTGGGTCTATTTTTTTGTTTTGTCAGTCGGTTCAAAAGATTTAAACTTAAAAATTTAATTTAATTTTTAAAAATATAGTGCAATTATTAATTTTAAAACATTTTAGACTGAAAAATATGGGAAATTTCCCACTTTCCATGTTAAAAAATATATTTAAAATATAAAATATTAATATATCCATGGTAAGATTGTTCGATTTTGATCAGTTTACAAATGGCCAAAGTGAAACTGATGCAACTTGGTCGAATTGGCAAATTTTTTAACCAAAGCCGACCTAAAATACTAGAGAACCTACCAACTCGAGTCGAGTTGACCGGGTTGGTTGGTTTCATCAGTTTGATGAATAAACCTAACTAAAATTAATTATTGCTATTTTTGTATTATAAAAAAATATTAAAAGTAGTATATAAAATATGAATAATTATTAATTATTTAAAAAGTTGAAAATATAAAACAACTGTATATTTTTATGTGTTTTTATTAGGGTCATTTACTAGAACACACCATATAGTTTTACATATTTACTTAAACCTACCTTTTCATTTTACTAAAACATCTCATATATTTTAACACTTATTTACTTAATCAACCTTTCATTAAGGAGTGTTTGTTTTTCCATTAGGCCCGTGATTTTTTATTCCAAAAATACACTTAACACTATTTTTGTATAGAAAAAAATGGCCAAATATAGCCAATAGAGTAGTTGCCCGTGTCTTATTAAGGGCAAAAAATGGTATTTTTAACTTTATTTTCTTTTGATTAAATTTATTTAAATGAACATTAGGGTCGACACTATCATCTAATGGAAGATTGATTAAATCCATTGCAAATTATAAATGGTGTTTTAGTAAAATGCCAACTATAGGATAGATTTTAGTAAATCCATGAAACTATAAGGGGTATTTTAGTAAATAACCCTTTCTATTATTTAGCTTTCGCTTAATAAATCCCGTGCATCGCACGGGTCCCCACTAGTGGACTGTTATGCTTATGTTTATTTGTTGGATTAGTGGGCTTGGCTCGTTAATAGTCATGTAATGAGTTGGGACCACATTTAATATGCCCATTAAGACTTGGAGAGCTTGGTGTTGGCATTGAGCAGCCATTAAGAATATATTGTGACAATTAGGCTGCTATCAACATAACCCACAACCCAATACAGCACAATAGGGTGAAGCACATAGAAGTGGATAGACATTTTATTAGAAAGAGAGTGGCATCTGATGAAGTATGGCTTCCATATGTCCCCTTCCTCTGTTTTCTCTCTTCTCTACAGCTTTCTTCTTCCTTTCTTTTACTATTTTCTCATTACTTTATCAGTCTCATAATTTACAAGTCCAAGCATGCATTGTGAGGCATTACAGAGATCTATTCTTTAGTGGACCAACTTTTGTACTTAAATATTTCCAAATCCATTCAACACACACATCAAAGTAAATAAATAAATAAATAAAATTTATGGATCCCTGTGGGTGTGAGGTGGGGACCCATAATGGCTTTTATCTCAAAATACCAGAATTTTGTGCATCACACGATATATTCAGTATACTAAATGAGGTATGTAAATGCTCTTATTATTAATAGGAAAAGAAAGATAAGCACATATTGAAAACGCATAGAAATAGAGAATATGTATCAAACACATCAGACGTCCTAATCATGTTACCATTAGACAATGCAGTTGTGGTAAATTCACCTTTATAACTTTATTTAAAGGCATATTGTGATTTTAAATATCAGTTGCACTTTCAAAAATGTATAAGCAACAAATCAACTAGTAAAATAAGTACTTAAACTAATAAATGAATCAGTCAAATATATGCAACACAAATGAAAAATGTATAATCTTGTGGTATTTTCAAGAAAGAATTGCAAATTAAGAACCTCCAAGATGGGATTAGGTGTCAAGTCAGGTGGCAGCACTTCTTTTCCTGGTGATCCAAGGTCAAGCATCTTGACCAAATTGTCTGCTGCCTTTTGCTGCTGAGCATTTGGCTGGCATGATGAAGGCAGATATTTGAAGGAGGGAAACTGAAACTCTCTGATATCTTCAGCAAAAGGAAGTACATTGAAGTAAAATGAATCCGGCTGCTCAACAAAGTAAACAACCTTGCTGAATCAAAAAAGTAACTAAAGCCAGAAAAGGAAAGAGATTCTTGTAGTGTATACACATACATATAATTATATATGTATTAAAAAGGTGAAGTAAAGCATGCACAGGAACCGGATAATAGAACTTACAATATTATCCTGGTGGGATACATTAGGTGTCAAGACCCCCACAACAACATTCCCCTGTCCTTGCCTCCAAACACAGCGCAAAATTGCCACCTTATTCATATCCCGCATTGCTCTTGCAAGGGCAGAAACTGCAAGAATGGCCCTTGTATTGCCCGGTTCAGCCATGAAGATGTTCACATCTCTCATATAATAGTGTCTTTGAGGTTATATATAAAAATAGATGTAAATCAGTCCTCCAATATCAGATTTAAAACAGTGAAAAACAGAACAAATAAGAGCTGAATAATGGTGCAAGAGATGTGTATGTCGAATAGAAGAGGTAAGAGAAGGAGTTGAATCATCCACCCTTCTACCCTAACCCTATTTATTAATTTCTAAAAAAATAATGATGACAAGTATGCCCTTAAGTGGGCGGCCAGCTTGGCAATTACATAAAGAAAATAAAACATGAATAAATAACAGGCCCATTAAGAGAGGCCCATCAACATAAAATAAAAAATAAAAAACAAAGATATCACATAAGAGGCTATTAGGGCCCATTCGACCCAGTCTCTTTACACTCCCCCTCAAGCTGAGCATAGATGTCAATCATGCCCAGCTTGCTTATATAATGTGTCAGCTTCCCTTTTGGAACTCCCTTGGTCAAGACATCTAGCAATTGCTCTTCTGATGTAATAAATGGCAAACAAACTTCCCCTTAAGAGACTCTTTCCTTTATGAAATGCCTATCAACCTCAATGTGCTTAGTTCTGTCATGTTGAACAGGATTATGTGCAATGTTGATAGCAACTTGATTGTCGCAATAGAGCATCATTGGTTTCTCATAGTCCGCCCCCAATTCCTCTAGGAGAGATCGTAGCCATAGTAGTTCTGATATATCATGAGCCATAGCCCTGTATTCTGCTTCAGCTGAGGATCTAGCAACCACTGATTGTTTCTTACTTCTCCAAGACACAATATTTCCTGCCACCAGAGCACAATAACCTGAGGTGGACCTCCTATCATCCACACATCCTGCCCAATCTGCATCAGTAAAGGCCTCCAGCTTCATGTGACCATGCTTAGCAAATAGAATATCTTTCCCTGGAGTACCTTTCAAGTAGCACAGGACCCTTTCCGCAACAACAAGATGAGTATCTCTAGGCGAATGCATAAACTGACTAATAACACTTACTACATAGGAAATATCTAGCCGAGTCATGCAAAAATACAAAAACTTCCCAAGCAGTCTCTAAAACACTCCCTTATCAAACAAAGGTTCACCATCTGTGGCAGAAAGTTTATGATTAGGACCAATGGGAGTGGAGATGGGTTTAACTCCAAGTTTACCAGTTTCAGCAAGAAGATTAAGGACATATTTGCGCTGAGATTTGAAAATACCCTCCTTAGACCGAGCAACTTCAATGCCCAAGAAATACCGAAGGTCTCCTAAGTCTTTGATTTCAAATTCAAAATTGAGGAACCCTTTTAGTTTCTTGGCCTCTTCACTGTCATTACCCATGACCACAATATCATCAACATAAACAATCAAGAAGGTCACCAAAGTGTTATTTCTCTTCAAGAACAATGTATGATCATATTGTGTTTGAGTATATCCAAAGGAGACAAGAGAAGCCTGAAATCTCTCAAACCAAGCCCGAGGAGATTGTTTGAGACCATAAATGGATTTGTGTAATTTGTACACCTTGCCTTTCATCTCTTTCCCATACACCCCTGGAGGTAGAGACATATAGACTTCTTCATGTAGATCTCCATTCAAGAAAGCATTTTTAACATCAAACTGGTGTAGGGGTCAATCAAAGGTAGCCGCTAGAAAAAGCAAAACCCTAACTGAAGTCATCTTAGCTACCTGGGCAAAGGTCTCAAGATAGTCAATGTCGTACATTTGGGTGTAACCCTTGGCAATCAACCTAGCCTTATACCTTTCAACCGAGCCATCAAAGTGATATTTAATGGTAAACACCCATTTACACCCCACTGGTTCCTTCCCTTCCGGCAAGTCCACAATATCCCAAGTATGGTTCTTATGTAATGCTTCAAGTTCAGTCATCACAGCATCCCTCCATTCAGGTTGAGATAATGCTTCTGGTACAGACCTGGGTATCACATGGGAAGAGACAGAAGCAAGAAAGGAGTGGTAGAAAGAGAGAAGGCTATAAGATAAATGCTTGGAGATGCAATGGGTTGTACACTTCCGCTTGCCCTTGCGTAGAGCAATAGAAAGGTCAAGATCTGAGACGGCCAAAGGTGAGTCGACAGAGGGCTGACCTGTTTGCTCAGGAACTATGGGAGTGGCAAGATGCTCTTCTGAAGGAGTGGAAACAACCTGCATATGTCTGAATCGCTGCCTTTGGTAACACGTTTGGAGAGGAGGAGCAGGGGTATTAGGGGTGGGTCCAGTGGAAGAGGTGGACACCCCATGGTCAGACTCACAAGGGATGGGAAGAAGAACAGCAGGAGACACGGCAAAAGGTTCATCAGATTTCTCCCCCTCAGGAGGAATACTAAAGAAAGGAGTCAACTCTGCAAAGGTGACATCCCGAGATGCAAAGCGGGTGCCACGAACTGGATCAAAACAACAATAACCCTTTTGTGTAGAGGCATATCCCAGAAACACACACTTATGAGCCTTAGGTTCAAATTTATGCCTTTGGTGACTATGAATATGCACATAACAAGTACACCCAAATATACAAAGAGGGAGAGAAAAGATATCCTCATCCGGGAAGAGAAGACTAAAGGGGATTTTAAAGCCAAGGACCCTAGAGGGCATACGGTTGATTAGGTAGGTAGCAGTATGAATAGCATCTCCCCAGAAACGTATAGGCACATGGGATGCAAACAAAAGGGATCTGGCAACCTCAACCACATGTCTGTTCTTTCTTTCCGCCACCCCGTTTTGTTGTGGAGTGTAGGAACAAGAACTCTGATGAATAACCCCACCCCAAAGGTTTCAAGGTAGGTAGAAAGGGTTCTCTCAAAATACTCCTTAGCATTGTCAGAACGGAATATTTTGATACGAGTATTAAATTGGGTGAGGATGAGTTCATGAAAATTTTTCACAATAGTGGGTACTTCATCCCAGGATTTCATGAGGTAAATCCAAGTATAACGAGAATAGTCATCAATAAAAATGATAAAATACCTGTAGCCCCCCATGGTTGGCATGTGATATGGCCTCCACACATCAGAGTGAACAATATGGAAAGGAGAAAGGGATCTTTTATTACTGATTGAATAGGAATGTCTACAATGGTTTGCTATCTCACATGACTCACAATGAAGACTAGATAAGGACACTCCTTTAAACATATCTGGGAACAAATGACTTAAAGCAGAAAAAGACAAATGACCGAACCGAAAATGACATAACAAAATTAATAGACTCTGACACAACTAACTCGAAAGCAACTCCATGAGGTGGTCCAAAGGCTTGATCTGGTGTGTCTAGCAGGTATATCCTGTTCGCCTCATGGCCACTCCCAATCGTCCTTTGAGACTGCAAGTCCTGGAAAACACAATGAGTGGGAAAGAAGGTTATGTTGCAGTTCATGGACTTTGTTAAGCTACTAACAGATAAAAGGTTTGTGTTAAGCTTAGGAACATGGAGAACAGAAGATAGGAACAGGGTGTCAGAGGTCTTTATATCTCCTTTACCAGAGATAGGAGCAAGTGACCCATCGGCGAGGGATATTTTCTCTTTCCCAGAGAGGAGATGATATGAACAAAAAATGTTAGATAGGTTGGTCATATGGTCTGATGCACCGGAATCTATAATCCAATGGATATTATGATTACCTGAGACTGAAGCATGATGTGCTGAGGCATATGTACCTGAGTGAGCAAAAGCTGATGAAGAGGATGCACTGTTGGACGGGTGGGCAGAAGAAACTGTAGCTTCCAAGTGATTTAGGAGTCTTCCATACTTCTCAAAGTCTAATTTCATTGCGACCAACTGCTCAAAGGTTGATTTTTCCTCACTCTCCTTACTACCCCTTCAGGTACTGTAGCAGCATTAGCAGTCTTGGGTTTTCCCACTTGACTGCCCTTCTTAGGATTGTTCTTGAACCTCTCAAGGAGTAGTCCAGGATGAAGTTTCCAGTAGGTATCCTTGGTATGTCATGGTTTCTTGCAATATTCACACACCTGCTCCCCTTTTTCAGTAGGCCCCTTAGATTTCATTCCCGCATGTGCAAGGTGTTCTGTAGGTGGATTCTGCAACTGAACCTGTCGTCTACTATCCTCACTACTTATCATCGCATATGCCTGTGATAGGGTAACCTCATCTCTGGCCAAAATATTATGTTTGATAATATCAAACTCAGGGTTGAGTCTAGTGAGAAACTCGAACACCCTATTTCTCTCCACCAGTTTTCTGTACATTTCAGCATCCTTTTTACTCTCCCATACCACAGTTTCCATAACATCAATTTCCTGCCATAGGGATTTTAGCATAGAGTAGTAGATTGCTACACTCTTCTCCCCCTGTCTCAGGTTTTTCACATCACTTTTCAATTTATATGCTCGGACAACATTCAGTTTCTGTGAATAAGTCTCAGTTACATTGTCCCATATCTCCTTAGCAGTAGACATCCAGAGATAGTGTTGGCTTATATGAGGTTGCATAGAGTTAACTAACCATCCTATAACGGTATAGTTCTCTTGCATCCATCTCTCAAATTCAGGATTTGTTTCTTCGGGTTTCACTTTACTGCCTATAAGATACCCGAGTTTTCCTCTACTACAAACATAAATTTTTATAGATTGTGCCCAAGCAAGATAGTTCGTCCCATCTAGCTTAATTGTGGTCACACCCGTCAAAACGGAATCTACTGGGGCAGGTCCAAAAGCTGGCACCTTCTTGAACTCACTTCCGTATGTCTCCATTAATCAAACGAAAATCAAAGAACAACAAATTTTGACTATGTAAACTTACTTGAAGTCAAACCAGAACTTCGGTGCTTGAAAACCTAGGGTTTTGCTCCATCTAGTAGATGGACGGGAGAGAGAAGACACTGCCGCACCTACCAGAATAACCCAAACTCTTCCAAACCTGAACCGCCCTCCTCTAGCAATCACCAGACACCTTCCAAGCATAGAGCGCCACACCCAAGCTTCACCTTTCCTGGTAACTTGAAAATCTCCAACCGACTAGGGTTTTGGGTAGCAACAAAACAGCATCACTTCTTGGCAAAATCTGGACAGAACTAAACTCTCCAAACCCTTCTACCAACTAGGCAAGTGATTCTCTAACTATTGAGAACCTATCTCTCCATACACTCTCTTGATTTTAGAGTGTACAGGAACGAAGAAAAAGAAGAAAGAGGAATTGAACCCGCTCTGATACCAAGATGTAAATCAGTCCTCTAATATCAGAATTTAAACAGTGAGAAACAGAACAAATAAGAGCTGAATAATGGTGCAAGAGATGTGTATGTCGAATAGAAGAGGTAAGAGAAGGAGTTGAATCATCCACCCTTCAATCCTAACCCTATTTATTAATTTCCAAAAAAATAATGATGACAAGTATGCCCTTAAGTGGGCGGCCAGCTTGGCAATTACATAAAGAAAATAAAACATGAATAAATAACAGGCCCATTAAGAGAGGCCCATCAACATAAAATAAAAAATAAAAAACAAAGATATCACATAAGAGGCTGTTAGGGCCCATTCGGCCCAGTCTCTTTACAAAAATCAAACAGAATTAGAGGATAGAGAAGCTAATAGTTCATAAGTAAAAAAGATTAAAAATGGCAATGGCTTGCACTAGCCATTGTAATCAGTATGAGAAACAAAATTATATGAAACCAAATTTAAAAAAAAAAAACTAGACTTACCGCAATATGTTTGAAGAATCTGTAAATCCTAACAACTTAACACTCCTTTCTGGTTTGAATTTGACTGCATCCCATTCTGCAGATGAAATAGGAATAACTTGAGGTCCATAGCGATAACCCTTAATCCTTTGCTCTGGGGGTACAACTTTACTAGGATCATCAACCCTTCTATATTCATAATCTACCTTCACTTCATGAGTTGCAAATCTATCAGTTGGAGGTGCTTTATCAGAATACTTCTTTAGCCTGGGGAACCTCTCCTCACTTGTCTTCTTATACACCCAGACCTGAATCATAAGCAAAGTTACATTAAATGAACCAAGACACCTTGCTCTCAAAATCCAACTTGTAAGATAGACTGATAAGATGTTTAATTCACACATAATTGTGGTAATGGAAATCAAAAGATTTCATTTTTTTATCATAGCAGATCAATAAGAATTTTATTAATGTAGTAAAAATCAGAAAATAGAAAGAATTAGCTTAAATTAAGCTGGATCAAAACAGACTTATGAGAGGCCAGGAATTAATGAAAAAAAGGAAAAAGAAATGAATCCAAAAGATATTAAAATTATCTTGTGCCCACCCCCCCCCAGGCCCCATGAGGACACCCAATACAAAATCTTCTCTATTTGCCTGTTCTCATGCTAAGGAACCAGTGGTAGAGTTAACTGATCTTAGCACCCATCTGAATGAGGTGTTCATATTAGATGCCAAGGATCCAGCCTCTCTTAATGCATGAAAACATAACCATGAATCTGATAGACAGCATCCATCCAATGACAACCTGTTAATCCCCTATGAAGAACAAGTGAAATACCCCCAAGGGATTAGAAGCCAAAACTCTACTATCAAATTTTGAAAAGTCTATAAAAATACCCTCAAGTGAAATAAGCGGGTCCAATGTCAAGGGGGTTTCAAAATCCCCTGTAGCCCTTTCTTGAAGTCAAATCCATGCAATCACAAGGTTTGAGGATAAGAATGGTTAAAGAAAAATATTTTTCAAATATCCCTGCACCAGACATCTTCCCAAAACTTAGTACATTCCCAGAACAAATATCAAACCTGATAATGTCACCAAAAGAAAGGGAACAAACCAGAAATGGATGCTAACCACCATCCATTAGAATGCATTATCCAAATCAGACAGAAATCTCCACCCTAACGTTGCCCAACCCAAGCCCACCTTGCTCTTTTTCTTTTGCACACTATTTCCCACTTAACTATGTGATCCCTCTTGGATTCAACAAGCCCCCACAAGAAATCTCTCATGACTTTTCCTAGCCTCCTAGCCGCCAATGCTGGGATTCTAAATCATATTAGTCATCCTCAATTTTTTGGGTCTATAAAAATACATAAATATTTATATGTAAATAGAAAGATAGGAGGCGCACAATCAAAAACACATATATATGGGGAAATCTTTGCTAGCCAAGTTGTTTAGAAAACTCTAAATGACCCAAGAATCTTCAGCAGAGTAATGTAGGTATGCATGTATACATGCATCATACGTCTATCCATCCATACATATATGCATATATGCATACATATAGTGTGTTTGTGTGTGTGTGAGTGCGCACGTGCGCACATGCCGACATGCAAGAGAGAGAGAGAGAGAGATCATCACAAACAGTAGAGCTTCCATGAAACATCAGATGAAAACGATGGACAGACTATTACTCCTCTAGTAGAGCAATGCCCAACTTAGCCTCTGTGAAGTAATTAGATAGAATAATAGAGTTGAACATTTTATCAAAAAAAGCAGAGAGAAACAGTTATATTTACAAGGTAAAAATTATCTTGTAGGTATAACATTGCATGCAGAAATTAATTGGCAGGAAAGGTTATCTCACCTTGATTTTCATTCGTGGGCTTAGTTCAAGATCACCTCTGAATATTGTAACAGGAGATATATTTCGAGTTCTTATAGCACCTAACAGTGAAGTTGGACTCTCAACATATGCTGTTTTTGCACATGATTTCTTTGAAAATCGATTCAACAAGAGATCATTTTCATCCATTATCCTCCTATTTGCATCACCAGTTAGCTTTCCTCTAACTATTATACATTCCAGTTTCATTCCATTAGCATTCATTTGTGCAGCAATCATGTCAATCTGATCTTCTTTTGTTCCTTCATATGGCTCTTTAATGCGGTACTGGGCACTCGTCAGAAGGCAAAGGCGTTTCTTTCCCTTGTTTGTTGGTCCAAACTTCTTTATCAGCATATCCATTCCTACCACAATAGCATCAAGAACTAGAGACAAGTCAAGGATCCTGCAACTCAGTGCCAACAAGGTACAGAAGGAAAACAATGAACAGAATACTGGCTTTGAATCACTGACTTGATAACTTCATAGGCAATGTTGTCAAACTTAGACTGGACAGAGAACCATTTTGGTGACTGGTAACAGACCAAATGGTTAAACAATCCAGTTCAACAGCTTGAATTGTTCAAATATAAAAAGTTAAAAAATTTTGGAAATGGTTCTGGATTGTCTTTTAAAGCTATTTCACATCAAAATAAGCTTAACACAATAAATATGAGAGGGTGTAATACATATTAGCACATGCAAATAGGGTTATTTGACCAAGTCAACTGGGCAACCAAAAATCCATTTTGGCTGTCAGTTCTCAATTCTAGCACTTTAACCATCCAGTTTAGTCTGAGAGTCTAACAACGCTGGCATTAGGCATATGATGGTATTTACTCATAAAGGATACTTTTTGTCATTGTACTTGTACAGTCATATTATATAGAAGCTGTTGATCTAGGTGGCAAGCCCTAGGTTTTGTTTTCTCTTCTAATTTCTATCTTCTACCTTTACTCAAACATATAATACTCAATTCATAATACAAAAAAATATAACCCCTTACACCTTGTGAAACAAAATATAAAAATTGTCTTTCTTTAAATTGAAATTCAAAAAAGTAATAGATGCAAGTTGCAATTGAGCCCAATACAATTTATCCCTGTTTACCCCTTGCTTAAAAGCATCTACCATCACATAGGCCGATCTCCTAACTCAATTAATCCTCAAATCCATATTTCTAGTAAGCCATTTAAATTTCTTCATCTTATCCCTAAAGCACCAAATTATAGACTTTGGTTCCTTCAACTAGCCTACCACCAAGGCACCAATTTAGAGTCCCCTTTCAATCTTCGCATTTATCAAATTCAATTTGTTTGCAAGCTGCATCCCTTGCAATGCAAGAAGTAATTGGACCCCAATGGAAACCACCTCTCCTACTGAACCCAAGAATGAAGCAACGTTATTTCCTTCTTTGTCTCTCTCAGCCCTCCTGTTCCAAAGGGGCCTAGGTTACCTTGACGACTCTAGTCAAAGTTTAGCTTCACAAAATCATCAACAGGAGGCTTCCAAACTAATTTAGCTCTTCCTTTTTGGATGAACTTATAGCCAACACCTCCCAATTTCTCCAAATATCATCCAAGGAAAATTACGAAAATGAGTCCAAAGTTCTAACCCAATGTATCCCCCTAACCATTACACAATCTCTTACATCTTCTTTACTCCGCACCTTCTCTGAGAAGATTCTAGCACTCCCTTCTTCCCAAAAGAGTCCAAATCACAGTTGTTCTTACACATCTCAACATAATCCTTCCCATTCTCTAAGGTCAAAGAAAGGTAGAAGGGTCAAAAAGCATGCACCTCCGTTGGTAGATTCTACCTGCACCCAAACAACGAAAAAACCCTTCCCAAATATCCATGGCAAAAAGACATGAGATTAGCAAGTGACAGCAATTCTCTCCATTGGATTACAAAAAAATGCACCAATTTAGGGATAAGCACAAAAAATGGTCTTCCTTTTTGTAACAAACCTAGAGTGTTAGCCTTCCCATGAGACACTTCCTAACAAAAATCTCCTATTTTAGGTGGAATAGGCCAAAACTAAGTAGGAATTGCAAGGAAGCAACTGCGCAAAAAAAAGGAACATAGGGATTATCCATTTGATGCATGAAATAAATTATCTTTTTTCTTTTTTGATGGGTATATGCATGAAATTATCTTATAACACTTTTTCATTACCAAATTAATAAAATTCATAAGATTTTATTCATCCAGAAAAACATTATTAGTAAGATCAAAAATCATGGAGGATGAACAACAAAAAAACTAATCGGATTAGTAACCCAATCAAAACCAAAGACCAAAAACATGTCCCTGTAAGAATTAAAAGAGCACAAAGAAAGCTTCGCATTCATGATCTTGTAGACCATCTAAAACTAAATTACTAAAATTTAAAGAATTACCAAACATTCCAAAAAGAAACATGGTTGTGAAAAATGGAGAAAAATATAGGCAAAAGAACATTGTCCACACCATAGGCCTTCCCAATTGTAGAGACTAATTTAGGTCTCTTACATCTTCTTTCCTTTTTTGGCTCTTGGGACCACTCTTTTATGTTGTAACTTATGTACACTATCTTTTGTTTTACTCTTTCTTGTAAGATAAGGGCACAACTGTCCTTTCCATAACCTTGTATTCTTTCTTAAATAAGTTAATCATATCTGGGTGTGTGATTCGAGAGAGAATACACCCTTTCATTCCTAGCTTTCTTCTCCGATTTGAACTAAGTTGACATGGTATCAGAGAGGGTTTTTCAACCTGTTCTTGATTGAAATCTGTTTAGGACTGTGAGATCAACCCACCTAATTCAACTTTGGATCTCGTAGGGTGCTGTACTGATCAGCACATCTCTGCTGTTCTTTCTCTGGAAGATCACCATCAGCAATAGGGTTTCTTCTTTTTCTCTCAATCGGCTACTCCAAACACTGAAACTTCAGATCTGAAGTCGCCCAGGTCAGATCTAGATAGATCTATATTTTAGTTCTGGTTCAGATTCCTTTTGAAGGGTGTTTTGCCCTTCTTCTTGTTCGAAAGTCTAAAAAACATACCTTTTTTGGACTTTTATGAGTTGAAAACTTTGTGATTGGATACACATATTCCATCAAGTTTTGGATTCATTTGGACCTTCGAGTACTCTACTTTCTTAGTTTTTCTGTTTATTCATTGCTGAAATGGCCATGGAGAAAAGGGATATTCTACCAATAAAGTCCAATGGGACAAACTATGCCTTCTGGAAATTCCATTTCCAGTTCTATGTTGAGGGAAATGGCCTATGGGGATTTGTGGATGGTTCCACAAAACAACCTGATGAATTTGATTCCAAGGGGCTGAAACAGTGGAAGATCAACAATGCCAAAGTAGTGTCCTAGTTTCTCGGCTCCGTTGAAACTGAGATTGCAATTCCAATGGAAGTTATCAAACTGCTAGTGAGATGTTCACCTATATGGAAAAGGTGTACCAATAGTCCAACATCTCTCGTCAATATCAGATTGAGACAGATTTTTTCTTACAGTCAGGGTGAGAAGAAAATACAGGAGTACTATGTTGGCTTTGTGAATTTGTGGACAGAATATGAATTAGTTCACATGGGTGAAAGCACCTCTGCTTGTTGCATCAAAAATTTGAAAGAGCACTTTGATAGGAGGAAGATCATGCACTTTCTAATGCATCTGAGACCTGAATATGAAATTGTAAGGTCCAACATTCTCAGTAGGGGCACTCCTCCCACACTTGACACAATTTTGGGAGAGTTTCTCAAGAAGGAAACTAGACTCATAACTCAATCAACCTTGAGGTCGAAATCTGATTCTAGAACACAGAGACAACATTTCTGATGAACAAACCCAAGACCAAAGACTTGTCCTGTGTACAGTGCTATGAATGCAAGGAATATGGACATCTTATCTCACACAGTCGGAAGAAAAATTTGTGTACACTGCAAACAACATGGGCATATTATTCTTGAATGTCCTACCCGGCCAGCAAAGGAGAACGGTTCAAGTTCTAAGAAGAGTCAATATAAGGCTTTCCAAACAACAACTGAAGGTGCAAATATAGGAAGTACAGCTTCAGCAGGAATGGATGAAAACTCTGGAACTCTTACAAAAGAATGCGGCAACTAGTATCCTCAGCTATTTCCTCTGCATTTTCAGCCAGGCGTTCTTTCAAGTAAGTCATCCTATTATTGTTCCTCTCCTAGTCACTTATGGATCATTGATTCCAAGGCCTCTAACCATATGACAGGGGCACACACTGGTCAGTCTGTTAAACCCAAATCTCTTAATAAACATATTATTACTGTTAATGGAGAGAAATTGGATAATGTTGGTTGCAATGATTTGTCTTTGACTACATCTGTCAATTCTTATTTTCATCTACCTAAAACTTTCTTTGTTCCTAAACTTACAACAAATTTGATCTCAGTTGGTCAACTAGTTGAGCGTAGACTGGTTCGGCTATTTGCCTTGGAATTTGAAAAGACACTAGGGCCTTCATCCACATCCTGTTTGCTTACTACTACCCCTAATACTAAAAAGTACTAAAGTACCTTAATAATGCAATTAATGTACTTCCTAAGGATAGAAGTAGCGAGGTCCAAGAATGGTATTAATCTGTTCCAGAGGAAAATGTCCTTGATCTATTAGAGGAGACAGGGTTGTTAAGTGCCAAACCAGTTGAAACACTCATAGAACCGAATGTCAAGTTAAGTAGTAATGCATGTGAGGAATTTGAAGATCCTAGAAGGTGAAGAAGGTTGGTAAGTAAACTGAATTACCTAACCATCACTCGGCCCAATATCTCATTTACAATTAGTGTAGTGAGTCAGTTTATGCAAATTCCTCGAATTCTAGATTGGGAGGCGATTCTAAAGATTGTACGGTACTTGAAAGGAGCTCCAGGTCGTGGTTTGTTATATAAGAGTGGAGGAAGTCGAGAGATAGAGAGATACACGGATGTTGATCAGGCCGGTTCCATATCTGACAAAAAGTCCACTACAAGGTATTGCACTTTTCTTGGTGGCAACTTAGTGACATGGAAGAGTAAGAAGCAAACAATGGTAGCAAGAAGTAGTGCAGAGGCTAAATATAGAGCCACGGCACACACAACAAGTGAACTAGTGTGGTTGAAGCATCTCCTAGAGAAAATGGGGTACTCGATTGACACTCCTATGAAGCTATATTGTAATAATCAAGTTGTAGCTCACATCTATTCTAATCTAGTGTTTCATGAAAGAACAAAGCATATAAAAGTTGATTGCCACTTTGTACATGAGAAGATGCTTAATGTAGTGATAAGTACAACATATGCGAACACAGGAAATCAATAGACAGATCTGTTTACCAAAGGGTTGAGTCGGGGAAGAGTGGACTACATATGTAACAAGCTGGGACTAATATGACATATACTCACCAACTTGAGGGAGAGTGTTAGATTCGGCTATAGAGGGGTAGTATAGGCATTTTACATTTAAGTTATATGCTAAATGTAATTATGAGTAGATCTTAAGTTTGCTAATGTGTCTCTCACTTAAGTGAGGAAGTAAGAGTAATTCTGATTTGTTTAGAAAGGTATAAATAAAGCTTGGCCGACTAGAGAGGGTGATTTTTCTCTCTAGTTCGACCAAAACAATTTTCTCTTCTTATCTTCTCTTTTCTTCTCTTTTCTTCTCTTCTTCCTACTATTTCTACATATTCTTCTTATTATTAACTAGAATTATAAGGACACTATACCTGAATTCTATCAACATGCAAATTAAAGAAGTCCTTATATGTATTGAAACAATCACCCAAAGCTTAGTTTGACTAGTTTAGAAGTGCATTGATTGGTTTTGGATACACTCAAACCCAGTCTAATGGCACTAATCATACATTTCATTACCTTGTCTGTGAAGAGAAGGGGATCATTGTAGTCACAGGGAATGACCTGAGTGAGATTGGGCATTGAAGTGGCAGGGTTCAAATTTGGGAACTTCATTTCCCAAAGGAAGTATGTGTTGGACAAACTACGAGACACGGGGAAACTTAATGTTAAACCAATTAATACACCCATTGACCAAAATCATAGAACTAATGCTTCAGATGGTGAGCTAGTAATAAAGGATGTTGGGAGGTATCAAAGATTGGCGGGCCAACTGTTATACTTGTGCATGGCACAACCAGATTGTTAGACAGTGTATGCCCTTAGCTCCAATCATATTGATATACATAAACATTTATGAATGAATAACATAAGTACATTATGGTTTTATGTTCGAATTGGTGTTTCCATGAATTACTCCTTAAATTAGACACTTATGAGATTCATATTAGTTCATAATGTTCTTAGCCATTGGATAGCCTTGGAGAGTTTATCTTGACAAGGCTAACACTGATGCGTTGCCAAATTGGTGGAGCAACTTGTCTCAACTACTAGGGTTAGACCCCAAGCATAGTAGGTGAGTGTTTGGAAGAAACACTAAACTTGGACCAATTTTCAATTATGCCCTGGACCATGGAGACAGATGGCAAAATTGGAAAGTTGCACTTAACCCCTGGACTTGATTATAATATTGCACTAGGTCTTGGACTGAACTGCTTTTGATATACCAACTAGTGAGATCCATTAAGGGTCAAATAACTAGGCATGTGGAGCAATTTGGAAAATTACCTAAGTGGGTGATCATAATGATAAGATTTGCCCCTTTATCAAACAAAGTGAATATCAAGGTTTGCAAACTCTCTAATGGAAACATAAACTGTCAGCAATGGATTTCAACTGTACTTGAAATCTGGTTTGCAAAATGTATTTATATAATTATATGTTATATTATTATTTTATGAAAAATGCTTGCAAAAGATTTTAATCCCAAGATCCATCTAAGCAGAGAGTGTGACATTACAATTTGTAGTTAGGGAAGAGGTCTATCCCTATAAAGAGTGTATTGATGATTATGGGCTAAGAGGTTAAAGACAAGAGACCATTATAGGGATGATTACCTAATGGGCTTGATCTTTCATAAGTCCCTTATCCTTGGGTCTTCAAAGGGTGGCTGAATCAATTGATCATTTATGTTCAAATGTTGGACCCAAACTGAGCCCAAGCTGATTGGGTCAGGGGTTGATTGCCCTTAGGCAATGAAATTGGGCTGCCCCTTTCTAGGGGTGGGGCTAAACCTTTGTGGACTTATGTGAGACCTTTGTGGATCCCATGCCACACGGTATTCAGGCCTAAAGTGGCCATGCAATGCCTTGGGCCTTAGGCCCATTATTAATAAGATTAATTAAGTGGTTAAAGTTGTCATGTGACATGGGTCGAATATGGTATGGAGCACCCATTTTTTTTAAAGAAGATAAGGCTTATCTAAACATGGAAGAGTCTTGATCCAAATTAGATTTGGATCAGGTCCTAATAGGATTAGGAGAGTGCTTTATATAAGGGATGAGAGAGAGAGGGAGAACCACCCAATTCTCCCCACTCTCTTGCACTCTTTCTCTCTTCCCTTGCACCCTAAAACCCTAGTTCGAACCAGCCAGTGTAGGGGCTGATGCTCTTCAATTCTTAGCTGAGCTTTTGGAGAAAAACATCAGTCACATCAAGGTTCACACAGCTTGATCGATCCAAGGAGGTTGGAGGCGGTTTTGCTGAAACTGTGTTTTTTTACAAATAACACAAAAATTGATTCATTAATTTTAAAATGAAGATATACAACAAGTTATTGTGGGCAAAGACAACAAGCCCAATGAGAACTATCCCAATATTTACAAAACAGCCCAACATGGATTGTCTCTAAATTCCTTATTTAGCTAAACCATCAGCCATACTGTTTGCAGATCTCCTAATCCACTTTATTTGGATCATCATGTCTTTAGATATCTATTTGAAACACCTGAACTCATTCCTTAACTTCCATTTTACTCCTTTCCTCTTTTTCAATCAACCCACAACTATTTTTGAATCACCTTCAATAATCAACCTATCAACCCCCATTTCTTTAGCTTTCTCTACTCGATACACTGTTGCCATCAGTTCTGATCTCAACACATCTCCATGCTGAACAAGACCTGAATACATGGCTAGAATGTTTCCATTTTCTGCCCTAATTACCACACAAATACCTGATGGTCCAGGATTGCCCATGCAACTACCATCAAAGTTCAATTTCCTCCATCCAGCACATGGAGGTGACCAGGCCTCATGTATTTTTTGTCCTCTAGAGGAAGAGTTTATTAATCCCCACAAGCTGAAGAAATCTTCAACCTTAAAGTCAACAAAGAGCTTTAAAGTTTTCACCCAATGTGCCACCCTTAAGGTTATAACCTCTATCACAGCTTACTTACTCCTTTTTTTGTCTTCAAATATTCTTAAGATCCTTTCTTCCCAAATTCTCCAAACTACTGTTGCTTTGGTGCATCTCCCCATTATCCTACCTCTTCTTTTAGAGCAACTATAAACATGAGAGCTAAACAACTCTCCTAGACTATTGGGAGGAAGGATTGCTTTTGTTGTCTGATATTGCTGAATCAACTTTACACACTGATGTGCCATCTTTAGCAAGAGGCAATCTAGGTCTAATACTGAGCATGAACTACCACTCTAGGAGCTGCTTTTGTGGACCCCATTTTATGTAAGATCAGCATTTAATTTGGATTTCAAATCTGGTCCATTTCAGTGCAAGATTGATCCGAAAATTCAGATTTCAAATTACCGGGAAATTGGTTCCTGGGGTTGGGTTAGAAATTTTTTTATAATTTAGCCAACCACTAGATCTGGTTCATCCATGTTAAGTCCGATTTCTAATCTAACGATCACAGATATCTCCAATGCAGTTAGTGTGGTGAGTCAGTACAGGCATGCCCCATGAGTTCACATTGGGAAGCCATTGACATGATACTTGCCTATTTGAAAGACACCCAGGCAGAGGGATATTGTTTGCTGACCATGGACATTTGATGTTGAAAGCTTACACAGGTGTTGATTGAGTAGGGTGCTTGGATAACAAGAAATCTACATTAGGAATTTGCACTCTTGTTGGGGTAATCTAATTTCATGGAAGAGTAAAATGCAACCAATTGTAGCTAGATCAAGTGCAAAAGCTAAATATAGAGCTATGGAACATTGTGTTTCAAAGTTTTCCTAGGTTAAGTCCTTACTATGAGAGCTTGAAGTTGATGAAATGGAACCTATAATATTGTATTATGATAATCAAGCAGCAATTAACATTGCCCACGATCCAACTCAACATGAAAGAACAAAGCATATAGAAGTGGACAGACATTTCATAAGAGAAAGGGTGACATCTAGAGAAGTGTGCCTACCATATATTTCATCTAACTTACAACTTGTTGATGTACTCACCAACGGAGTTGCAAGAAATAAGGTTGAACATGATCTACGCAAGTTGGGAATGTGTGACATCTACTCCTAACTTGAGGGGGAGTGCTGAGATATTCAACAATTTTTTGTTTCTCTTTATTTAGCATCATTAGTTAGTGTTATTGGGCCCAAGACCCATTAGTTTATATTGTTTTTATGTTTTTAGCAACAAGCCAACAGCCACTCTATTAAGGACATATTAGTCATTGTAATCTTATTTTGTGAGTATATAAGATAATGAGTGGGGTGGCCAGATCATTATTGGCTTTTCCGTTCTCTTCTTCTCTTCTCTCCAAGAAACTATTTTCTCTGTATTATCAAATCAAGTTATAGTTCTAAGTTTTCTACTATATCTTACTTTTTTTCCTTTATTTTAAATAAATCTTTTTTCCCAAAACAAACTTTTAATTAAAAATTTCAGGGATCTAAGTCCCCAATGGGGAACTCATCTTCATTAGAGACCGGGGGGTGGAGGCTAAATTTTTTCCCGACAGAGATCGGGCTATAGGATGGGGATTAATTTAAAAGTCAGGTTGGGGACATGGAATATGGTCACACCTTGAATCCACCCCATTGCCATTCCTAGTTGTAATTGGTTTATCAAGGATAGTGGAGTTTTCAAAAATGAAGGAGGTAACATTATGGCTCTAAACTCAATACCAATTGGTTAAGGAAGCTCAATTAGAGCTGAACTAAAGGCTGAATTGCATAGGTTAAGACTTGCTAGTTCCATCTAATGGCACGACTTGGAGTTGGAAGTAGAAGGGACTCAAACAAAAGTGGGATGGCTGAAAAAATCTGATACAGCTTTATGGGTCTATAGAGGTATCTTGAGGGAGATGAAGTAACTGAAGGAGGAGCTCATAATCTGTTGAAAATGGACACCAAGGACTGCCAACTTTCTTATGGATGGGCTAGCAAAACAGGTAGCTAACAGAAAACAACTACTCTAGGGTTTGGGCCCATATGGTATTTGTAAATATCATGAAGGGTGGCTAGTGATGCTAGGCCAAATCACGAGATAGTATTGGCATATCATGTTATTAACATTCTTCTTATCAAACTAAGAAAAATCCACAGTTCTAATCTAAAATGAACATGTTATAAGCCCCCTATGACAAATTTATTTCCAGTGCTACTGGAACATGCCCAATTTGAAAGTTATATTTTCCTTATTAGTCATGTTCTCTCTCTCTCTCTCTCTAGTCGCTTCCAAACCAATGAAAGAACATTTCAGGTTCTCTACAAATATATATGGTCATTAAGGTGAGACTCCCAATGTATTACTGGGACTCGATATCCCCTTCTGCTAGATTGGTCCACTTTGGATATCATTCATCAAAGTACCCCTGTGATTCCTAGAAGTAGTAGAAACAACCAATTTCCATGCTCAGGTGCAAGTGGGGGTAGCGGGTAGCAATGTTTTGTAGCATGTGTAAGTGTATATTGTCTCTTGTATAAAGAAACAATGAATAGTAATTCAACCCTACAATTCTGTGGATACAATCACCAGGAGAAGTTCCTCTGGGAAGCTTTTGTAAAGTTTCAATTGTATCTTCATCAACAACTTTGATCTGTTGTAAAACCACAATATGTTCATATCCACCCACTTCCTTTGTCAGATCATTGTTTGTCTCTGAGGATTCCAAGAAGAAAAAGAATCAGATAAGTAGTAATTTAATGAATCAATTGATATAGTAGAACATCAATGTTTCTGAAGAAAGAGCAACGATATAAAGTAAGAAAAAAAATCAATGATCTATCTTGTTATGAAGTCTAATGTGCGGGATCTCATTATACATAGGGGCTTTATATACACCATATTATTATATTTTTTATAGGATACACCTAATTATTATATTTTTATAGGCCACACCTTATTATTATATTAATACAATCATACTTTACCTTTTTCCAAAAAACTTATATAGAAAGAAAAGAAAACAGAAGAAAACAATAATTTCCACTGCAATATGGATGAAATAAATTAAAAAAAAAAAAAAAGAAAGTTACAGTGAACTAAGGCTGACAAATTAGTTTTCTTAATGAAAATATTACTGTTTGCCAGTATAAATATAAATAGGAAGAACAAAATCCTATAATAAATGGTTTCCAGTTTGATCGTCCCTTCACTCCTCTTTTAGGATTTAAAGTTGTAATCAACTATCATAAGCAGCTTAGAACTTGCCATATTGCTCATTTAGATCTCTACAGCACATTGTAGTAATGCTGTACAAACCCATGCTTGGCACCTAAGTGATACCTAGGCCAAAGTCATCCTAATGGTTTTCTGAGCAGAGAAACCTCATCAAACGGTATTTTAGAATCTTTTATTGCATGGAGACATTAATCAAATTCCAGTTTAGCAATGTATGAGAACAAAGATTTTAAAAGAAAACAAAGAAACTTATAATCATTTAAAAAAGTTTACATGGTGAATTAATAAAGCTACTGTCTGACTCCATTGCAACTTTATAAATGCAAAAAGACAAGGATACCAAAGCTGTCTTATTTATCAAACCAAAGTCAACACGAGCTTTCTGAAGAGATCAAAAGGTACCATCAGTTCCAAATAGAATAACTCCAACCTCATCGCTTTTGCTGTAAATTAGCTGCACAGTACAGTGAAATGATAATTCATAAGTTCTAAATAACAACAATGTACCTTCAATTATTTAATTAATAAAGATTCAACCATTAATACTAGCTCTTAGAGAAATAAAAATGAGGGAAAATCTTATTCTCACTCCGTCAAAAAAAAATCTTATCCTCACTCAATGAGAAGCCGCAGGAAATAGTGAAGAGAATATATTAAACTCAAATTCAGTTATAAAGATAAGTGTAAACACTCAGAGTATAAAAATAACGAAAGCTAGAAAACTAACAAAAATTAAGGGAAGGAAAGAGGAAATTAAACTTGGAAGAGGTACCTTCTTTTCTATGAGCATGGAACAGACTCTTTCGACTTCTGTAAGAAGATTGTGTATTGATGGACTAACATCAATAAGCAAAAGCAATGCTTCCTGTTGAAAGAGAGGAAATGAGTTCGTGAAACATCAACCCTAACACCGAGATGCCTCCACAAGGAAGATATTAACTTTCCCTGACATATTTGCATTAGTTTTCACCATTTTGATCATCAGAGTGTACACAAGGTTCATATGAACTAACAATCCATGTAGAAGTCCAAAGAAAAGTTCGAGAAATGGACCAACTCGGCAAAGTAAAAAAAGAAAAAAACAAGAAAATTAAAAACTAAACAGAACTTTTTGCTCTTTTCCACTTAATAGAACTAGATTCCTACAGAGAGAAACAACAAATAACACCAAAAAAAAAAAAAAACTACTGAATGACCAGGACATAAGTGCGACTGCGTAAACTGGGGAAAAATCAAATGCATGGACGTAGGAATCGATCATTCAAAAAGAATTACTGAAAATAAATTCTTGCCTTATTTCTGGCCATTGAGGAGTGATACAGAGACACTTCGAGAGGAGGCAAGAAACTGTTTGGCTTCTTAGTTCTTACTTCTCAGGAAAGCTGGAGCTAGAGTGCGTTTAAATATGCAATATTTCCTGGAAATGTTTGCTCGTTGTTCCCGCCGCTTAGTTGACATTACAGAAATACACCTACCTTTCAAATGGAATGACATCTTTCGCACACAAATGACAAATCGTCCTCCGCGGGTCAGTGACTCGTGGTCCGAGTCCGACTTGCCCAGGAGGCCATTTGCCCATTTTTTACCTTAAAATGTTTTGAAGTTGGGACGGTCGATCATGATTACGTTTGATAGTTTTAGGCCATGGTTTTGAAGTTGGACGGTCGGACCAGTTGACCCGGGAAATGGCTCTTCCAACGCCTATAAAATCGAACCATTTTAAATTTACTTCCAAATGCAGTATTAGGGGATAAATTGGTCAACCAGATAACTGACCATTCTCATGCTGTTATACTAGTTTCAAGGTAAGCAGATTTTTTTCCAGAGAACATCAGTTATCCAGCTGATTAATACTTTCCGATAATAGGGCTGTAATCGGATTGGCCCAAATTTGCATTTTATAATGCTTTGAATACCCGAGCCCAATCCAAGGACAAAAAAATTTAAACCCAGTCCGTTTAAAATTTTGGGCTAAGTCAATTCAGGCTCGGGTTTGGCCCACCCTAATTACACCCCTACAGAAGAATGTTGAAATCGAACATACCCCAACTTTTGCTTGGAAAGCACTTATTTGTGTAAATACTTACCTAAGTTATTGGGCCGAAGCTTTACCAGTGTCTGAACGGGATTTGTTCCTTACACTTGGGCGCCTCATATGTACATTCAATGTGCATTGAAAACATCTCTCGTAAAAAATAACTTATAAACACGGGAGATATTCTCAATACATGGTAGGATGTGCGTGAGGCGCCCTACGTGAGGAAACAGAATTCAATCAGAGCAAATGCCATTCGAACAGCCATCATAGCCTTGAATTGGGAATATCTTCCCATGAAATAAAGCAAATACGGATTTTGCTCTGACTGAAGCCAATCTCCTACGTGAGGAGCAGATCCGGTCTCACCGGTATCCTAATTAATTGTGGTTTTGATTTGCCACGTCACCATGAATTAACCACGTCAAACGACGGATGGCTCACCTGCGAGTGACGCAATGGCGCATCGAGAGATTGGAAAAGATGGCGTATTATGCAATTTATGTGGTGGTAGTATTAGTAATGGTATGGACATTGTTCAATGGGGACAATGGACCTCAGTTTAGACAACTATTTTAAAAGTTTAAGCGCAGGAAGAAGAGGGGAAAGCGAGGTTCATATCGTTTTCACGACCTTCTGTTCAGAGCTTCGAACATGGCCTCCATGGCTTCTTCTGTAACGAGACCGAGCAAATACTTGCGTACTCATAAGAAAAGGTATAATGGGTATCCCCCTGCTCCCCGTATTATTATAGCTTCACAGCAACAGCAGAGCAAATCGACCGACCAAATGGGACGAAGGTACCGTAAATCTCTTCGTTTGGAAAGCTCTTTCTTTTATTTTGTATGCATTGTGTGTTCTGGAGAAGTTAGGGTTCTGATATGTTTATGAAATTCTGAGAAAAATTAAGGGAGATCGTATTGAGAAGCACCGAATTCGCTGTCATTGCGGCCATCTTCCACTTCAGGTCCTTCATTCGAACTCCTTGTCCATCCCCGCTACTCTTATTTCCCTCCCTCTATCTCTAAAATTTCTAGTTTGGGATGTATCTAAATGTGACAGCGGAACAAAACCCAATTACCTTGGAGTGCAGAAGAATCCTCCAGCTCTAGCTCTGTGTCCGGCAACTAACAATTGCATTTCAACTTCGGAAGGGGTCAGTGATCTCACCCACTACGCCCCACCTTGGTAAGCTTGCTCCGATCCAGTTTCAACTCTGTATTAATTACAGTCAGAAAAACCTATGTCATTTAAATTATCTGTTGGTCATCTCTTATCTGATTATTCTAGTACGAGACTTTCAGGAACTATAACTCTGAAGGACGGAAAAAGCCGATCGGTAGAGAAGACGCAATGGCCGAGCTTATCCAAGTGGTATAACTATAAACTTAAAGGGAGTGGTCTGAAATATTGGATTGGACTGAGCTAAATTTAAGCATTACTTTCGCAGATAAAATCAACAAAACCAGACAAATTTACCCCACGTATAATGGAAAGGAAAGACGACTACATTCGCGTAGAATACGAGAGTCCCATCATGGGGGTATGTGATCGGCAAGCGGATATTGTCATTCTTCCTTTTATTTATATGAGTTAAGGTTTAAATCATAAAATCAAAAGGTTTTCATATTTTTCTCTGTTAATACAGTTTGTCGACGACGTCGAGTTTTGGTTTCCACCTGGGAAGAAATCAATCGTTGAATATCGGTCTGCATCCCGCTTGGGAAACTTCGATTTTGATATTAACAGAAGGAGAATTAAGGTATCAAGCCACATTTTGAGTTTTGATTGCACATAGAGGAAAAAGCAATTCTTAGTTTCTTTCTTGTTTATCAATCCCACAAAGATGATCTTAGTTTATTTTTTGTTTACCAATATCTTAACCGGTTCAGAGAGTGGATGGGCCTTAAACCAGCCCTTTTGAATCAGATTAAAAAAAAAAACTAAAAAAAATAAAAAAAACTACCAATACTGTCCAATACACCACTACCAGCATATCAGGCATATCAATATTTTGAACCTTGCTACAATGTGAATTGTTTTCTTGTTACCGGTTCCAAAAATAAATCAAAATCATTTGACTTGAAAATAAATTGTTTCTCAATACAAGAACACAAAAAACATGTTCTTAGTTGTGTGTTTGTCTTCTGTTTTAAAACTGAAACCAAAAATATGTTCTATTTGGTTTTAAAAACATATTTTCATCTGAATATTCAACTTCATGGTCATCTAACTTCTATATTAAAAATTTTATTTTTATTTTAAAAGTTAATATTTTGTTGATTTAAAAATCATGTACTGTTTTTTGAAATAAAACCAACTCATTTTTCCTTTTGGAAGCAAAAACAGAGTTCAATGTTCTTCTGTAATGTGGCAATTCCCAAAAAATAAAAATTGAAAACAAAACCAATCATGTTATAGAATGTCTCCTTATAAAGATTACACAATTCTTAATGTTAGCTTATGTTGCCTTCTGAGCAACCAGCTCATATGCCCACGTTTGACTCCGTGGGGGTTGGGCATTTGTGGTTAGCTATCCATGTTACATGCTTGATTAATGAGTTCTTAAATATGTAACAGGCCTTAAGATTGGAGTTAGAGAAGAAGGGATGGGCTTCAGAGGGGAGCTTCTGAGCTCACTTACTAAACCGTTATGGATCTTGGTTCTCAAGAATGGATGGTTGATTAAAGTTATCTGCGTCTCCATTTGTAAGATCAAAATAACTAGAAAATTTCAAGGTTTCTATCTCAATAAAGTTGAAAGGGTTGCGAAAAGTCTCCTAAGACAGCCTGCTCACTTGTTTGAAATAAACCACCATCTGAATGTATACGAGGATAATAATGAAAAATAGAAAACATCAGGCATTCCCCGGTTTCAATTACATGCATCTGCATCCAAGACATTTCCCTGTTGCAAGTAATTGTATGTGCTTTCCAAGCAAAAGATAAGCATCCGAGGCCAAAATACCATAACAACCATTGACGCAGAAACAGTGGTAGAAGACATCAGTCTTTCCTCATTTCCAGGTATTCTCGTCGAATACCGTCTGCTTTTACAACGACTATTTCCAATTTGTCTCCCTGCAAAACATTGGCAACGGATTAACAAAGACAATGGCCCAAATCGAGTATCATTGATGGCTTGTTCTTTATCTTCTTAATTTCCCCTAATCTGGCCTCTAAAATAATTCAAGTCCGAATCTCAAAGGTGAGAGCTAAAAAAGAGGAGAGAATAACTATATGCTAAGAAGGTTTTGTAGATTGGAGTTTCCGATGATAATCACTGATGATATTCATCAGAAATCGGGACAGCAATAGCTCGAGTTCATTGAAGTATAAATCAATTTAAAGGACAACCTACCCAAACCATGAACAAGGTACGACAGGCTGAGCGATGTGACAAACATAAGATAAAATGCCTTGATAAAAAAAAAAAAACAAAATGCCGCAAATTTTTATATGGACCAGTTCCTCAAGGACATTTTAACACAACTAATAGTTAAGTTTCAACACCAACAGAAACCCAATTGCAATCACACCGGACCTAGCAAGGGTGGAATGGGTCACCAACTCACCCATTTAACCAGTATATCTTGAAACTCCCGTCTGATAGTTATTTTTCCATTACCACAGTAAGAGTCTTAAAAGTTAAATTTCTTAGATACTATAGAAATGCAAGTAACAACCATAAAAAGAGGCACTAAGCTACCTATGCAATCTCCTTTACTTTCTTACTGTCATTCAGAAGATGCTCCAAAAATCAACCAAAAATAATAAATTTTGAGATGCAATATCATTTAAAAGAAACGGTAACTATGTGCCATGTAATATCATTTAAAAGAAATGATTCTTCGATCATCACCTGTTCTGTTTTATTTCAAACTGGTCCAAACTTGAAATATGAAAGCAATTGCAAATGGAACTCTGAGCAGGCTTGACAGAGATAATAGTAAATGTCAAAATTGGGTTGCTTGGTAAGCTTCCTGCTCAAGTTTGAAAGGAGTACAAATACAAATATGTATAATGCAAATACATACAAAATACAAGGTTTTGTATTCTACAAATTTGTATTTGTACTCCTTCCAAACTGTGCCTTCATAAACACACCTAGAAATCTTCCAACTGGCAACTTTGTTTGAAGATGAAAAGAAATCTTATATTCCTCTCCCCATCCTTTTAATAATACAAGGTTGTGTATGGGGTCAATATCCATAAGAACTAGATTTCATAACATTTTTGCTTAATACACTGTAATTTTTGTCCCATGCCAATTAGTATCTAGATTTTCAGACAAGAGAAAGAAGTATAAAATGGAAAGAAAAAACTTACAGAGTATATGTCCCTTTCAACTGCAGATGCAAAAACATCCTTCACCAAGTCAACTGCTTCTGATTCCGAGAGTGGGGTCACAGCATCCTGCAAAAGCTTGCATTAAGTTGATGGTCAAAATGACTTGACAACCACCAAGAAATTCAGGTCAAAATCTCACCTTGGCAGGTAATAAGAGAGGGCTAGGAGATTTCAGCTTGTTGTCCAAGACAGGCATGATCAGCGTAGAACCAGAACCTTGAGTACTGTATCCAACCCTCTCATAGGATCCAACAGCATCATACGTGAACACACAACCCTTTCCTAAAGGAGTAATTTATGTGATAACCTTGCATTGTAAATAAAGGCATATAATAGATTCTATGAAATATAGAAATACCTTCATTGTCAAGGCCACCTAAGACATTGAAAGCATAATAAGGGAAGAAACGTTTGTAGTATAAAGTGTTGGAAAGGAGCTGCGCCATTGCAGGGCAGCTCATCTGCTTGTTGTGTTGATGCTGATAGATCTAAACCACAAGAAAAAAGGAACCATATATCAGTTTCTATACAGTTTCTCAAATTCCTTGCCTCTTAGAGCAATAATCCCCATATAACTGGATGCCACATTTTTGGAATCCAAGATGTTAAATTTTGGGCTTTAAGATGCAGTCTCAAATTTCTTCAAGAATAGAAGACAATAGGCATACATACTCTTTTGTATCTTCAAATTGAACTCTAAATTCTTTGACATTAAACCCTAATTTCAGTTCTAATTCCTTTGCTAAAATAGATATATAAAATCATATATTCTTGTATTTATTCTCTTCTTCCACATAAAAGGACCATTACACGATGTTGGTCTCGGTTATCCAGGGTCTTGGGAGGGTGGACCAGATACGGATCTAACCTTTATTTGCTTGCATTAAGTGGCTGCACTCAGACTTTAACCCACATTCTCAAACTTGTGAGCCCCAGATTTTATCATTGCACCAAGCATACATTCTTGTATTTATTTTCTCTGATTCCACATAAAAGGGCATTACCCAATCTTGGTCCTGGCCATCCAGGATCTTGGGAGGGGTGAAACGAATACGGACCTAACATTCAGTATTTTCTTGTATGAAGTGGCTGCTCTCTGACTTGATCCTACATTCTCACACTTGTCAGCCTGATATTTTACCATTTTACCAAGCAATGGCTCATAATAGATTCCTTTTACTTGTCCAGCAAAAGAAAAGTTAAAAATAAAAATAAAGTGCATATTAATCAAGCATTATGCAACAAGATAAGAATAGAAGAAGTGTTTATGAATCTGCTCTAACTCTGCTGCTGGGGAGGGAGGAATTCTGTAGTCCATACTGGCGAACCTTCCAGAAATTCAGAATTATCAATCCCCATGCACATCTATGTGAGTCAAGTACCACAAATAAAAAGGTAGAAACAAGTTTTCCCCTCCCTGATCAGAAATCATCCCAAATCAAGTTCAATGACAGCCTGACATGTTCAAGAGTCCAATGGAACACAAATCCTACTACACATTCCTATTATCCTATAACCATCATTTGAGGTACATACATGGTCCATCCAGTAAGATGATTTTAGTGCTTTGTTTCTGCAAGAATTACATTTTGTAGATATGTAAGTTTAATAACTTACCTAGATAAACAATACACAATTCCAGCAAAGTCGTCCAAGTTTCAACCCCCCCCCCCCTACCAAAACAAAAATCATCAGAAATCATCCTAAATCAAGTTCAATGCTATGTTCTAAGAGTCTAATGCAAGATAAATTTCACCCATCCATTCCCAGGGTCCTATAACTCATTAGGTGTACACACACAGTCCATGCAGTAAGAGGATTTTAGTGCTTTATTTCTGCAAGAACTAGAGTTACAAAATTCTAGTAAAATAATCCAAGATTCAACCCCCCCCCATCACTTACCGCATTGCTTGTTGATTTCTAAATGTTTCTTTTCCCTATTTTTCCTCTTGTTTTACTTGAATTTCTGATTAAGGCATCCCAAGAACAATTAAAGGAGGGAGTTAGGACCAATGTTTTGTATCATGTCTTGACTTATCCTTGATGACCTTATCTATCAGTTTTCTCATTTGTTAAGGACACATCAAGTTAACCACTCATCCAATTTGTAGCACACCCATGAGAAAAGGCTAACAAAATCATATATTATTACCTTTGCCCACTGGAATGTGTCAAACGTGGTAACAAGCCAACAGAAAATTCAAAAGATGCCAGAATTCTGGCCAGGCTTTTACTTAGCCATATTTTTATATGCTTGGATGGCTAAAGGAAGAAGACAGTGGTTTGTGGAGTTATAACGATGAGAAGAAAAAAATTCAAATGGCTGAGTAGGGATATTGTGCTGCATTACAGCTGGGCGAAGAGGACTGCTAACTCATTTGCTGATGGATTAGCCAAGGAAGGGGTGAATAGGGAATCTATATTTTGGGCTAACTTTTGACTTTCTTCCAATGTATTCTGTTGGTGGGGAGTTAAGACATTTTACGTCCCCCCCCCCCTTGTACTTGAAGTTTCACATAGTTTCATATCATTAATAAAGTTTCTTGTTACTGATCAAAAAATATATATATAAAATACATTGTCTTCAGTATCTTGAGTTAAGATGGAATAATAGAACGTCAAGGAGACGAGAAAATGAGACACCAAACTTTTGACAAGAAAATACCTTCAATGTGAAGGGAAAACCATTGGACCTAGTCCAGAGAAAAGTTTAACTATCTTAATAACAATGGAGTTGCAAGAAGGTCCCTTCTAGTCAGATAAGGTTAACATTAAGAATGGAGCACGAACAACTATCTTGGGTATTACAAATAAATCACCATATAAAGGGTATTTAAACAAGAAAAATGGAAAAAAAAATAACTCGTGTACAGAGGTTGCATGATTTTCTTCCAAAAGCACTATTTGAGAAATTGATCAGTGCACTGAATAAGTGGTCACATAACTAGGGACATATCACAAGAACCACGAGTCCAGAACCTTGGATAAAGAAACATATCAAACACCATAAAAAGCTGTTTTTGTTTTCCTTTCTTTCCCAATGCGTCAGGAGGCTTTCCCAATCTCAAGAAGTTTCTTATCTTCACAAGAGGAAATATACCAAAAAAAAAATTGTGATTTCAAGGGCCTCCAGCACATAAGGAGTTCACTTTTTCTTGGTCAAAAGGCCTTGTGGGTCCAATAAGGACAGACCCCAACAATCCCCCACCTAAAAAATTAGTCTCATGACTTCTATAAGTACAACGCTCCTATAAAATTCCTGATCATCGTCAGGCGGTGCATTCATCATCATATTTTAATCAAAGTTATTGATATGGTTCTATCCATGTTGCAACACTATATCCCAAATCCACCCATACATCATAATTCACACAACACGTAGCATGCATAACCTTTGTACAGAGACCTGAGCTGCTAGTTAAGCAAATTGCTAATTTAATTGTCACAACGAACAACATACTTCTCCTTGTTTAAAATAAAATATTCAAAAGAATCTCTCACCCACAATGTCTCCTTGCATACAGCACACCCCAGTTGTAGCATTTTTTTAACCTCAGTAGTGGATAAACCACATACATACTTTTGTAGTCTCTATTTTCAAGGGATTGCTTCCTCTAATCCCAACATGGATTAAACAAAATCAACACCTTCAACCATATCTACACCTAAAAGACTTCTAGCATAGGCCTTCTAGCTGCAAAGCATAAACACATCTCAGGCTACTCCTTGAGATGCCTGAGAATCCACTTAACCACTGCCAAATGCTCCTTCCTAGGACTAGTAAGAAAGATACCAATATCACCAACTAATGCTGAAAATTAGCTGGTACCTCATGCAATGTAGATTGTAGACTTCCTAAAATCAGCATTTTCAACCATGTCTACAGCTATAAAATTTTCTAATATAGGCACTTCAGATTACCCCTTAAGATACCCATGAATTAGCAAGAAACCCACTAATAACACCAATTAATGCCCCTAATTATAGAGTTTCCTCTTCACGGGTGGGAAAGAGAATAAGAACAATGCTACTTTTTCCATTTATTTAGAATTTTAGATTGTATGTGGTGAAACCCACATTCCACTTACTCTTTGTTGATTTAAGAAAGAAGCTGACCAATACATATTTGGTATCTGGGTCAACCTCTTCATAGTGCTTTTAATATCCTACTCATTTAAATGCAATTCCATTTTTGTGCTTCATTAATGCAATTATCATGTATCTCATGTAACTATAGATTTCTTCATAAAAATGCTTGGAAGAAGAGGCAGTCACCTCTTGTCTGGGTGAGATTTTCACTCGTTTCTTATTCAAATACACATTGAATAGCAATTTCTTGTTAATACCAAAGGGAATCTTTTCCTCTTTACACTCATTTACCTTAGGTTGCAAAAAGAACATCTTCTAACTACATTAATTTTAAAATAGAAAGTTCGTGGTTTTCCCCTCATATTGGGCTTTCTATGTGGTTTTCCACACGGGGGAAAAACCTGCCTATTACTCTGGCCTCACTGCTTGCTTGCCAATTCTATTCCAATAAATTAATTGTTTTGGTTATGCATGAAAAATGTTTACAAGAATGATATGAAGAAAGATCACGGTCATATTTAATTCAGCCTTAAATATTCAATCCCAACTATTTTACACATTCCATCCCATCAGTGAGTTCTATCAAGAGCCGTGTTTTTGGTCAAATGCCCGCCTAGGCGACGACAAGGCGCCCTTGGAGGCTCGACTCGCCCAGTCTCCAAGCAGTTTTGTGCACTGGGTTATAAAATACTTTTATATTTTTAATTTTTTGACATTATAATTATAAAATAGACATTATTAAACTAGAATATTCATTTTATGTGTTTATATACTAATTTCTTTTTATTATTTTCTTATTTTGTTAGGGTTTAATCAACGCAAACATTGCTAACTGCTGTAAACCCATGGTTCAAAGTATCGATACACCACTGTGTATTGGCAGAGGTGTATCGGTACTTATAACAATATTCCCCCTATTTTTTTATTTCTTTGGTTTTCAATTTCATTCTAAAATATATATATATATATATATTATTTAAAAAAAATGGGTCCCCAAAAACACCTGTAAACAGGTATCGGGACCCCAAAGATACAATAGAATACACCTGATACGGGGTGTGTCATATCGAAATTTTGATCCTTGATTGAACCCTCAAAATTTTCAAAACCTGAACCAGTAAGGGAAGAACTTAAAATTTTGTCTGATCAACACATTTTCTTCTTCCACCTTTTCTTTTCTTCTCTCCTATAACAAAAGTAGGGGTTCAGCCCCTATATTTTTTGAATTTTCTTTCCTTTGTTCTTTTTCTTCTCATAAAATGTTGATTTTCTAGACTTAAACATGAAATTTATACTTCTTTTATGAAAATTATGAATAACTAAGGAAAGATGGTTATGGAACCTAGGGAACTACCCTAGGATATATGGTTTTACTTAAAAAAAAAAAAAAATCCATCACCTAGGTGTCGCCTAGGTGCCTCCTAGGCGACTAGGCACCCCCTTGTCGCCTAGCCTCACCTTGGCACCTTGAAAACTATGATTGTAAGTCCAAGTCCTTAGAAAGAATAGGACTGTGCATACTGGAATTTTCTCCTATACATGCTATGCAAGATGGGGTTTCAGCTTATACGAAGAAATTAGAAAAAAGTCAACACATTGATGGCATCATTTCAATACTTGTAAGTTGTGACAGGTGCATGACTAGATTTCCAAAAGCTCTGGTCAAGAGGGGGAAACTCCCTCTTCTTTTATGTTTATTCTACCATTTTCCAAACTTCCTAGATTGGTTGTTCACACATTGCATATAAATGATAAGCAGAAAAAACACATTCACCTCACAAATTATAAACAGACAAACAGAACTACGTGGCACCACATTAGCTAATGGATAAAGAAATTATGATGTGGACATGTTTTTTATATAGTATATACTACCCTTTATAATTAGGACTTTAATGGGAGAAATGATGAGTAAAGACAGTAAGCTTTTGATTCTTCCAACCACTTACCAAGTGCCTAGCAGATAAAACTTTTTGTAAAGCTTTCACGTCAGCCTGAAATCCAGAGGAAGCCATCAGACACTTGTCTGCTCTGCAATATTATCAACATAAAGAACATAGTCAGGTTATACAAGTAAAACCTTTTTTATCAGCATATACAAGTAAAACATTATTACAAACGTAATTCAAGGTGTTAACAACATTCACCACCATTAAAGTTTTATATTCCCACTACAGATTTTACAACATGAAGCACCACTCATGATAAGAGCAATGAGATAAAAGCTCAGTCATTCACTATAAAAGGGAAACCAGAAGGATAGTGGATTTATAAACCATTGATAAATGATAACAAAAGAATTACCATTTATATTTACTCCACAAAAACAGAACTTATCTTCAAGTGGGTATAAATAAAATCTTGAAATTTTTCCCCAGTCTTCAAAAGAAGGTCACCATTGATTTTTTTTTTTTTTTGAAAAGCCTTAAAGTAAACTTCTTTCTGATACCCAACTCAGATTATTATATCAAATCTTATATTTTTGTAACAGGTCAGTTGTGCACAAAACAATCTGTTATGAAAGTTGAAACAGAAATCCCTATTAAGTGGAATTTTACCTTTTTTGATTGATAACAAGATCAACAGGATTAATTAATAAATAGTAGGTATAATAAGAAGTGCAGCCGCTTCACCCATGACATGGTGAAGGGAAACAGCCCAAAGAACCAGTAAGCCACTTGACAAACATCAGCCAGATGTACATTTGTAGTTGTACACATTACACAACTAACTTGAATAATAGCTGTGCACCTAATATTTTCTAAACTCCTAGCAACGGTATCCACTTGGGAAATTATTGACCTCTAGATCCATTTTAGAGTTCTTCATCATTCTATCTTTCCTGATGGCATGCCTCAAAATGCCAAAATCCTTCGGAAGATATGAAAAATCTAACCTATAATCGCCATAGAATTTTTGAGTTTTTGCCCCTATATGGTATTAATTTAGGAGGAGGTCATTGGTGAGATGAAAGCAATCCTCAAAATCCTTCCTTTTAGCTGGAATAGGAAGATGGCTTTGATCAAATAGATTTTTTAATTGTTGAATTTGGGCCATCAAATTTCATCCTCTTTTCTTATTTTACCTTTTTTCCTCACTTCCACATTTAGGTTTCAGAAGTGAAACCAAGGAGCCAAAAGTCCCATGAGATCAAAGATGCAAATCGGGCCAGTAGAAATTCTTTCAACTATTCCAATTATTACCCCTATATTTCCTATAAATTTATTAATAAAAAAGAACTAAAAAAAAACTAAAGCACCAAATCACCAATCACCCCCCCCCCATCGAAGGATGCCTTGTATGTTTTATACAAGAGTGTGGTAGCAATTCACTCCGATTATTTCGCAAGCACAGAAAGAACAGAAGAAGTAGCCGTGTGGAGTAAGTACAATCAACGGAGACATACATCGCAACGGGATCAATAGAAATGCGTACAACATTTAAAAGGAATCAACAAGGAGCAGAATGAAAAGGCAATACAGTTTGCAGATTTTGGAGTAATCTCGAGTTAATATGTTATAACCCGTCGACATTCGAGTATCTGCAGCTATGACACAGTAATCTACACCTGCAATCGCAACACATGTTCTGCAGATGAAGATTGTATACGTTAGGGTAGGGAGTAAAAAATGGGAAAAAAATCACAAACGAAATCAAAAGGAAAGCAGCTTACCCTCCATTGTTTTCGTACGGAGACCAGTTGGCTTGCTGCTTAATACCCATGGCTTGGATCAGGAGAGTCGGGAGAGAAGACGAATGAGGGTTTTCTTTGTCTACCCTGGTTTTAGCCTTTTGATATTCTCTGTTTCTTTCTCCCGAAGAAAAATAAATACAGATGAAAAAACTAAAAACGGGTTGTTTTCTAGATTCATAAACGGGTCGTAATTGCTTATAAACGGGTTGGATTTATTCCTCGTTGAAGCGGGGGTGGACGCCTGGATGGCTCTACACGATGAGCCCATGAGTACGCCCATGTTGCGATAACTAAAAGGCCCAATCGGCCCAATCGGCCCAGCCTCGCGACATGTGGTGGCTCAAGCGCTGTCAATGGACTCGGAAAGTCTGATTGCCGATTTAGGTCTCGTTTGGTGTGTCTTTCCGCGCGAATTGTTTGACAATTTATATTTTCGTCGGTTGAGCCATGAAAAGATTCTGCCCCAAAAATATCAATGGATTAGCCAAGTTTATAAATTTTAGAACTTGCACCCAATTAATAAAATCTACAGAGATTCTATCCCATCATATACAATTAAAATCCATATCTTATTATTATTATTATTATTATTATTATTATAAGTGAGAATAATTAACTTTTTAAATAGTTTTTATTTTCTTTTTTTGTTCTTTTGTCATTACAAACACGACAAGTGCATATTAAATCTAAATCTAATCCGAATCTAATGTATTAAACTGCAGATTAGATACAGATAATTGAAAATCAGATTAGATGCAGATGCAAGTGAGAATTCCTTTGTTTTTTTACAAGTCTAGCTGAATTCCATCTAAACCCTAGCTTGTTACAGCCATAGTTAGTATGGTACTTCCAGGCAGGGTTAGGATGGACAGTTGAAATACAAATAGGTGATTTTATGACATCGCTGCTTTTTTTGTGTTGTCATCTTGTTTTAAGATGTGTTATCCGGGGTGATCATTTATAGTCTGACCTGGCCCAACTCTCAAACGTTTGGGCTTCAGCCTATATTTTATGCTCAGCTTATGCCTAAAGTATATGCTGATGTGTCATGTAACAGTTTTATATTACACGAACCCATAAAAGCATGCCATACAATCTATATATACACTTAAGCACAATGCAATTATAAGGCCCAAGACCGGCTAACCCATGCTATAGCCCATATAGGTATTAAGCCCTAGGAGTGGACTCAGAAGTGGAGGAGGGGGAGCCAACCCCAACCCCCACAATCCCGTATCCCACTTATATTTTGGCCCCATCTATGTTTATTAACATTTGAACCATCTAAAAAATCTTGGTTCCACTCATGCTAAGTTCAGCCAATTCATGATCACCCTCTTATTTCCTTAGGTTGTGTAGGGCTTAAGGAAAAAGTAGGGAAAGGATAGAAATATAGGGAAAGCCTTAGTAGGTGTTTGGCATTGGTGCTGGGAATACAGCCCCGTTTTCTCATAAAAATGGTATTAGTCATGTGTGAAAAAACGGTGTTTATTTTTTGTTTGGAAGCGGTACTGCCACATAGACTGTTTTCTCGAAGAACAACACTAGCTTTGTTTGGTACCAATGCTATAGAACTGTTTTCAGCACTAGTCATATTATCCAACATCCAAGATGAGGCCACGTTGATGCCACATCATAGTACCATTGGCAGCAACATGTTGTTTTATGAGAAAACATCAAATTTGGTGTTGCTTCAGACCACACTTTCCCAATTTCCAATGCATGGTCTGAGGATGATGCAGTCCCAAAGATCCTCAATTCGGATTATTTCTATCAAATCCAATTGCATGATAATATGATATTTCCTCAAACATTGTCCACATGAACATCATGCTCAACACTCGCAATGAAATATACAAGTTGATTCACTTACCTAAAGACATGTTGGGCCTAGAAACTCTTCCCACTCTAGATCTACTCACAAACCTTTATCACATCCCTACCCACAAGACACAGCCACCATTTATTGGGAACATCTCCCCATGAATGGCAAGGGAGATGTTCCCAATGCATGGTTGTAATGTTATGTGGGTAGAAAATGTGGGAAGAGTTTGTGGGTAGCTAAGCTCTACTTTTCCTACCTTGCTTGATCAGCACCTAGATGTTTCATGGGGGGCTTTCACTTGTTGTTGAGGCAATCAATTGTGAGTTGGGATTCCCCTTCAACAATGATGTAATTGTAGCCCAAGTTAAATCATAATTTTGATGGCTTCTTTGTCTCCCCATGCTTTTTTCATCTAGATTGTGTTGAGAGTTTTTTTTAATAAGTTTTAAGTAATGATATTTCCTCAAAAATCTCTTACAACCCATGCAATCGTGGATTCTCTATCTTGTTTAACAAAAACATCAAAATTTATTTTTAAACAGCTTTGACCTAATGAATATGGTTATTTTTCAGATTATTACTTGATGAAGATCAAAATTGGCCACAGGGGCAAGGATGGAAAGTTGTTGGAGAAGGGTGTCACCTTGGCTGCTTAGATAGACCTGCAACCACAAGAAATGTCAAAGACCCCGGGTGATATCCCAAGGGCATGAACTCTAACAATTAAGTCAGCAACGCCAAGGGAAAATAAGGTGAGCTGGAGAGCTTAGTGAGATGAGGTGAGAGATCATGTGGAGAGCTAAAGAGCTTGTGAGGAGAGCTAGTGAGCTTGTAAGGGGACCTAGAGAGCTCTATGAGATGAGTTGAAAAGCTCATAGGGAGAGCTGGAGGGCCCCATGTGCCAAGGTGTTAGGCGTGCCTTGTTTGGTAGTGTACTACCATGTTCAATTGTGTCCAAATGAATGGGGGACTCACCTATTTATAAGAGAGGGGCTTCATCCAAGAATCAACACGTCTCTCACACATGATTAGAGCTTAGTCCACTTGTCACACCCTCAATTAACACATTGTGTGCATGTGGTAAGTAGTGGGCCTGCAAAGAGTGTGCTAGCATTGATGTTCTAATCACCTCGGCCACATGTTGCTTGTGCATGTTATGAGTTGGTGTCAAATCAGCTCATTATGGCAAGGTCAACTTGTAGCTCATCAGGACTGAGTTAACTAACCAAGACAGGTTAGCTCGTAGCTCGTTAGGACCAGGTCAACTCATTAATTAACAACTTTGCCCTCCAACATGCTACCACTTGGCAGTTTCTAACTAGTGGTCGGTTTTAGCCTTATCATTACTCTTCACAGGTTTTCTGATTAGCTCCCATGATACTCAACAAATTCCAAGTTCGCTCTATCAATATTTCCTAGTCAAGTTTGCTTAAGATTGATTGAAGACACAACATTTCAATGTTTCTACATATTCCACGAAATATAGAAAATTTTCTCCATTCTCTTTCCCCTTGTTAGACTCCAAGGTTTAAAATAATGGTTATCTTTCAAGCCATAAATTCAAGGTTTAAAATATTGACAAGATATACCTAGGAGTATCATATCTATATCCAAAGGTGTGGGTATGCGAAACACAACAAAATGATACAATCTATGGAGGTGGTCATGATTGCAACAAAGGTTATAAAAGTGGTTGTAACTAGGGGATGATTCGAGCCAAGCTAAACTGAATACTTGGCTATTCGAGCTTAACTCGTAGATATAGTGTTAGGCTCAAACTCGATTCGAACTAGAGACTTGAGCTTGAGCTTGACTCGGTTCAAAGCTTGCAAGTTCAAGCTCGAGCTCGATTACAAGCCAAGCTTTTTCTAAAAAAAAATAAGAACTATACATATAAAAATATTTTTTTTATTTTACATACAATTATAAATATTATTTATTATTACACATACAAAAAATAATTATTAAAATTATTTAATATTATACATTAAAAATAAAAATATTATATATAAATATTTGTATGTATGTGGGTGTATATAATAAAAATAATTTATTTATTATACTAGGCTCAATTAGGCTTGCAAGCCTCATGAGCCGAGCTTCACTAGGCTTGAGCTCAACTCAATTAGAAAACTATCCAATATATCAGGCTCAAGCTTTGTTTAAACCGGGTTGAGATAGCTCTATGACTACCAAGTCAATTCTATTTTTTTGCTTTAAAAGCATAAAAGTGGTACATGGATAATCATATAATTTCCCATTCATTTTGAACACAATCAAGGGTTGAACATCACATAAAAGCATAAGCGGCTAAGGTAGCGTTTGATAAATTTAAACTTTGAAGTTTGAAAAGCAGAAAACCTCTGAAAAAGCTCTTAAAGTATTTAGAGGAAGTTTTGTTTTTCTGCTTTTGTAGATATCTGAATGTAATGGAATTGTTCGCTAATCTAAGTGTTACAAGGTCTGAAAATTTTGCATTTTACAAATTTATCCCTCAAGTTGTCATTTAAATTATTAAAATATTATAATATTGTAGAAAATAATATAAAATAATAAATAGTATAAAAATATTAAGAAATAAAAAATAATAAAATAAGTAATATTAAAAGAATATTATGATAAAAGTAATAAAAATAAAAAGATTAAAAATAAATTTAAGCAATAAAATAATACAAAATGTTAAAAGCAATAAAATCATTAGTAAAAATTAAACAATAGTTTAATGTAAAACAAATAGCAACCAACTACTCATGCATAAAATACTAAAATTATCAAAGTTTGTATTATTAAACTAATATGATTAGTATGATACAATTATTATAATAAATAACTAAAAAATTATACAATAATTAAAAGTGACCAAAATTAGATGGGCTTAACAATTACTACAGGGTTGTGACAGCGTTACAATGGGAACATATTACCTAGTGTGAACACAAAACGTTGCACACAAAAACAGAGGTGAAAGATTGTAATGGGTTTGGTTTTAGACCAATCTACAAAAGAGGAGAGGTTTCAAGATAGCTAAATTGGTTGATATAATAATAACAACTAAAACAAGTGTGAGTTGGGGTTTCTTCCACTGCAACATGAGTTACAAGGGTGATGGATTCTTGGTTCAATTCAACGATGTTTGTTATGAGGTTCGAAGTTCCTCTACAACAGAGTTCAGGTGGTCTTTGTTTTTTTGGTTAGATGTTCATCATTGTGATAAAAGTTCTTCCTTGGAGTTTTAGTGGTTGAAGAAGATTAATAAGTGTAGGTACATAGTGATCACTCAAATCATCAAATTACAAAGGATACTAAATTGATACCACATGGATGCTTGAGATGAGTTCACAACTCAACGGTTGCCTGCAATGAGCTTATAGCTCATCGAATGTCTACAATGAATATACGATGCACCCTCACGACAAACTCGTACGCGAGACAAGTCATGATAAACTTGGGCTAATGTGAACATGTGACAAACTTTAGACGTGCACAGTTCTGTGATAAACCTCAGATGTGCATAGTTCTGCGATGAACTTCAGATGAGCGTAGTTTTACGATGAAATTCAGATGCATGAGGAGTTGCGATGAACTTGAGACCATTACATGACCTTAGGATCACAGTAGACCAGGAATAAATATCGGTTACACATGCGTCTTTAGGTTACGCGCGTGATAAGGCACCACGTGAATCTAATAAAAGTGTGCCTGCTAAATGAATGACGTTACTAGTGCCACATTGGTTAAATGGGTCATGGAAGGAAGTAGCACACACGGATTATGAGAATCTTCGGACGAAAGGAAAGTTCATCCTTGAGAGATCTCATAAGACCTGTGCTCCTTAATAACCGACAGCGAATCCAATATTCCCTTTCCTAATAGGAATCAAACATTTTGTTCTTTCCTTTTGGGACATCGGGATATCTCCTTATAAATGAGAGACCATCTCATAATGAAATCATCATTCGGTCATTCCATTACTCATTCGGCCTTATCATCTTATCACTCACATTTGCCCTAACCTTCAACTTACCTACTGCCATCAATCTTCCTTTGTCTTTTAAGGAGACCACTCTCACGTAGCCTGACCACCGCACTTACAATAAGGCTGAAATGGGTTTTTCAAAAATTATAAATAGGCATTTAGGGAACAAAGTGTCATCCTCTACCTCTGAGCGCACTTGGAGGTAGCAGACCCACTGAACAATTTTGAGGTATTTTCAGTGTTTCGAAGGTGACTTTGGAGGTGCCACTAAACAACCCCGAAACACTGAAAAGCAAAAAAAATTGGTGTTTGGAGGTTGATTCAGTGCTACCAAACACCGCTTAAGTGTTAGGATGAAAAGTACAAGGGACTAAATGTCACATCCCTATAATTTACCTCTTATTATTTAATGACGAAACCACGCTAAATTATTTGCATTCTTTGGTGGCAATATATGCATCCCATGACCACACTTTTCACCTTTCCAATCTTTAAACGTCTCAAAAATAGAAAGGCTTTGGGAAGAATATAAATACAAATATGTATAGTGCAAGAACATACAAAATAATGCAAAATACAAGGTTTTGCATAAGTAAGCCAAAGGAATTGATTTTGGAAGAAAATGTTGGAAAATATATAGACCCAACTAATAAAATTAGGAAGTTTGATGGCATTGAAAAGCAACTTTCAATTAAGGCATTAGGGAAAAAATCAAAGAAAAAACTAGTTAGATCTCCCAAGCTTTATTAAGGTATAAGAATTTCAAAACCATTGCGTAGCTTAATAAGAAAAAACTAGTTAAACACCTTTTACTATGTTTCCTTTATATTTGCAAGTTTTTAGGTTACTTTTGTACCTTTTGTTTTACTATAGAATGGGCTTAGCTTTCTTCTTCCACCTTACTCATCTTCTCTACCTAGAAGAGCAAACTAGTATTTTAAAATTTTAAAATGAGTTGCTTCATTGATGATGGTATGTTTAAGTCCTAATGGGGTCGTAAGTTATATCTAAGTCTTTAAAAAACTCAATGAACACTTAGGTCAATTTATAAAATCTCAAGGTATACTTAAGGGGGTGTTCTGTAATGAGGATGAGAAATTGGTGGGTAGGAGTGAGCATTATTCGGTTAAAACGGAAATACCAAATTGAAATTTTCGGTTTTGTTTTTTTCAGTTCAATTTTTTTTTTTGTTTTTTGGGTAATTCGGTTCGATTAATTTGGTTTTTAGGAATTTTGGTTTCAGTTTTCATAGTTAGAAATTGGGTTAACCGAAAAAATTGGATTAACTTAAATTCATTATATAATATGTAATATATTATATACACTATATAACATTTAATATATAATATACTATATATTTATATATTAATATATTATATATAATGTATTATAATGAAATTCAATTTCATAATATATATTATAGGTTATAACATATAATATTATATATATTAATTAAATTCAGTTTTTAATCGAAATAACCGAAAGACAAACTGAAAATTTCAGTTTTCTTGTAATTTGGTTTTAGTTCGGTTTTCATATTTTTATTTTGGTTTTTAAAATTTTGATTTATTTGATTCGGTTTTTAACCGAATAAACCAAATGTTCACCCCTATTGGTGGGTGTGGACCGGTCCACACAACACTCGATGGCAGGGACTAATCCACAACACACTACTATTTACACCTATTCTAAACTGTGGACAAAACTATATGGACATAAATTGTCTATACCCACAAGGGCGTTCTGCAAGTAAGGTTGTTCATGAGTCAGTTTATTAGTGTTTTTTCAACCAACCCGACCTAGTCGAGTTACCTATAGACTAAACCAAAACCGACCCTCTATTAAGTAAAACCGACCTGGTCGGTTTGGGTTTGAACCAACTCCAAGCTTGCACAATGCACAAGAACTCAAAGTGCTAATATCATATATAATATTTGAGAATATATTTTTTGGAAATATATTTAAAACCAAAACATATATACAAATACATCAAAATATATATATTTTAATTTATGGAAATATATATAAGATATATTTCAGAATATATATTTTTCAGATATATATTTATTATTTAAAACTAAAATATCTATTGAAGGTGCACGATCTGGATGCTCCTAGCTGTAGGGCAGCTCGGATGCCTGTCACTAACTAGGTCGCTCGAACTGCAAAGAAAAGGAGGGATCAGAGAACCCGGGGTGGCTAACCCGACGAGATCGCTCGAATGCTTAAGTCAGTACTTAATAATATGTGAGCTAAGAGTTTGAGAACAATGAGAGCTAGAATGCACTTAATCGTGCGTACTTGGGTCCTAGGGGGTTGATGCCCTTATATAGTTGAGTTGTCATGGGCTCACGAAATGACTTTAGGATCCTCGGTCCATGTAGATGAGATCTGTTCCGCTTTAGAAGGAGAGTAACGTACCAATCAATGAAATATATCATTACCGTATGTTATGGGTGGGGAGAGGATAAGGCATGCCATTACTCGGTGTGATCCCAGGAGATTCAGAGTCTGCCGAGAAGCTTCTAGAGTTGATTACATGTTACTTCGGTACTTGGGTGCCAAAGCGGCTTTGATGTCGAGGTGCCCGAACACATAGGTTCCCAAATTGCTGACAAGGTTCCCCTTGCTGAATTATCATCCTTCTAGCAGGTCGTGTCCATGTATCCTAACTAGGTCGGGCCAAATCACCCCTCATCAATTGCTGACAAGGCTCCCCTTACACAGGGAGTTTATGATGAGCCCAAGTGGATTTGGCACGATGTCAAGGTGGTACGGAGGGCAGACCTTCAGTTGGACCTGCATGACCGCTTGGCTCGACTAGGAAATGACCCAGATTGCGTATCAGGTACACGCGGACATCAAACCGATTATAAACTCCACGGACATCAACCTTGGGTGGCATGCAACCAGTTTTCATAGGAGCCGTTGGATCATGCAGATCTTGGCCGTTGATCCTCGGATATGGTGGCTATAAATAAGGGTCAAAGGGCCCATTTTCCTTGCCACAAACCACGTGACTGAGCTCTTTGAGATCACATTCAAGTCTCCTAGCTATGTGTCAGCTATCCCCATGTCCGATGTTGTATTGATTTCTTCAGTCTTCTTTGGTGAGTTTGTCTTTCCTTGTTTTCGATTCCGTTGTCCATTCCTTTATCATGTCTAGCCTTAGTTTAGATAGTCTCTTAGATAGGAGCAGTGAATCCATTGGGACTGAGGTGGGCACCTCGGCATGAGCCGCGGAGTCTTGTCCTATTGAGGTGGGCACCTCGGCACAGGATGCCGACTCCAGCCCGTCCGAGGCGGACTCACCTTGGCAAGAGCGTGAAGCTTCCAATAGGTCGGCCTCCACTTCACGTCAGGGTCTATTGCTGAACAGCTTCAACCCATCTTTAATGACAACGGACATGCTCTTGTCCCTAGTATCTTGGTATAGGATACCTAACAACTTAGTGTACAACATTCCCTTAGGCAACTTTCCTTGAGATCAAGGTCATGACGATATCATGGTCGTTGAGGAGCAGCTCGTAGTCGGGCTGTGCTTCCCACTCCATCCCTTCATAGTTGAGATCATCAAATTCTTTGACATCGCCATAGACCAGATCCACCCGAACTCTATCCGTAACATTGTAGGTACCATCTCACTTTTCCACGATTATAATCTACCCCTAGACCTCGACACCTTTTCCTCGATCCTTTCTATCAAGAAAAATTCAGCATGTGTTCTCCCTGATCATAGGTGAAGCTATTACATGTCTCCTCGCCTCGGGTACAAATTGTTGCATGAACTCCCAAACAAAGTCCAGGCCTGGAAGAGGCGTTATTTCATGGTTCGTAACACTGAGGAGTGGCTGTTTCCAACTCACTAGAGGCCTGCCATCCAAGACCCCAACGTTAGATTGGACCAAAAGACACGGGAGGAAGTCCGATCCTAGGCAAAGCTCGGGTCGAAATTCGAGAACTTCGTGACCGAAGATAAGCTCTTGCAAGCCTAGCTAAGTCCTCTTAGTAGGTCGTCATCACAACTGCTATACTTTTTTTCCTTGTCTTGCTTTATATTGATCTTATGCTTACTCAGTTCATCATCTTTTGTAGCTACCATGGTTGACATCCCCGCCGATGAGCTCTTCGGGGGCATGCAGAAGGGGAAGAAGAAGAAGAGGGCCTCCAAGAAGGCTCACCTCCATGAAGAGACCACCACCTCCGACATCGGTGCCACCGTCCCCAAGCAACCATCGGTTGCTGAGCAGCTGCTAGTGATCGACTTGGTCGAGGAGGACCAAGGTAAAGCTTCCCCGCTCCACTTGCCTGAGGAGACCATATCTTCCAAGCCCCGACATGCTCAGGCGACCACCCCATCGAGTAGCGATGCCTCAACTTGGAGCATCTTGACTCCGAAGTTCGGTCTCCTCAAGAGCAAGGACGCGGTCTTTGCTGAGGAGGTTGCTTGTTGGGATGATTAACCAGTCACTCAGTTCGGAGCCAGAGCAACAACTCACTACATGGTGGTACGTACTCAACCTTTGGGCTATATTATACTTAGATTTTGTTTCTTCTCTTGGTAGGTGGATTCTTCGATCCATGCCCTGGCCTACCAGTCCGAGGTGAACCTAAAATGAGCTTTCGAGGCCGAGGAGTTCTCCCGAAGTGGCCACTCCGAACTGCACCTAGCTCGCAGCGAGATCAACCAGTTGAAAAAAGATGCACGAGATAAGAAGGAATTGTTGACTCTACTGATGGCAGAGAAGGAGCTGGAGGAGCGCGAGGTGACTCCTAAGAGAGAGAACGAGAACCTCGAGGCGCTGGTGAAGGAGCAGACTGATATTCTGCTCAAGGCAATGGAGGAGGCCAAGGTCAAGTCCATCGAGGAGTACAAGTCTTTGGCGGAACATCGCAAGTTGTTGGTTGAGGCCGTGATGGTGGGCTACCACAAGGGTTTTAAGCTTAGCAGATGGTTGACTCGGCGTGAATTCGCCCATCTCAACCTTAGTGCCATCACAACATCGAAGATCACCAAGGATATGATTGTTGAAGCTACTAAAGACCCAGACTCCGAAGAGGAGAGTGAGGACAGCCTCCTCGGCGATGAGACAATAGAAGAGGGAGAGGGAGAAGGTGCCGTTGAGGACCATATGGAGACCGATCAGCCTGCTAATGCTTCTATTGGGGATGAGGAGCCCCGAGATCTCCAAAGACTGCTCCCACTAAAGATGACACAACGTAGGGTGGAGCAGAATCAACAGGGTGGTTCTTCAACAAGAACCTAATTCCTCACTAAGAATCTAATGGAAGGCAAGTGAGCACGACTTAAGATCAGTTTTTCTCCAAAAAATGATATCAAGAACCTTTCTTGATCGCTCCAATAGGTGGAGATCGAACTGGCAATGGCGACAGCAATAGGAGAAGGCAAGAGCAAAAGATGGCATCAGTCCAACTATAGTTGTCTTCTCTCTTGTATCGGTAATTTGATTGGGGTGAACTGGGGTTTGCCCTTCTCCTCTATTTATAGCCTTAAAGAGAGGTTCTTCTAATCTCATTAGAAGTTTCCTAATCCAAGTCTTCTATTTGGATCTAGACTTTCTTTAAGAGATAAGGATAATCCCTTATCTTATCTGTAGATAAAGATCAACCCTCCTAATCTTATTAGGAGTTTCCTAATCCAAATATTTATTTGGATCTGGACACTCTGAGTGGATAGGGATAACACCTTATCCTATCTACTGATTTAAATCTCAGAACTGCCCCTTCTTTAATTAATCATATTAAACCAGTTCGAATTGGGCTTTAGGCTCATTAAGTCCATGTGCTCTCTTATCCTCCAAACTGTTGCCCAGTTGGATATCCTTGTATGGCATGAGACCCAAACATTGATCTACACATCAACCACATAGGTTCAACCCAGCCTCTGTTACAAGGCCTAGCTAAATTCACTGTAGGAAACAAAGAACCCCAGAGTCCATCACCATGGGCTCTTAATGGGCCCAACATTTACACTATATGGTCCTTGGGTCAAGTCATCTTATAAAAACACAAGGACTGTGGGCAGATGCAAGATTAGCTGTGGTGTAGCAAGATGAGCTAATTGTGATACTATCCCATTGACCTTCAAGTAGTACCTTAATTCGTTAGAGAGATACTCGCCACCTCGATCCGATTGAAGGATCTTAATTTCTCTCCCTAACTGTTTCTCGACCTCTTGTCTAAATTTTCTAAACTTTTCAAAGGATTCAGACTTGTGTCTCATTTGGTACACGTAATCATACCAAGAGTAGTAATTGGTGAATGTTATAAAATAAATGTGCTGGTTACATGTCCTAACACTCATGAGGCCACATACATCAGTATGTATAAGGTCAAGTGTGCCTGTACATCTTTCAGGCTTACTATTAAATGGTCGTTTCATCATCTTACCCTGAAGGCAAGGTTCACAGGTTGGAAGATCTTCTACAGTTAGAAAATCCAAATGACCACCCTTTACCAACCTTGTGATACGATCTATATTAATATGGCCAAGTCCGTAATGCCACAGGCACGTGGGATTAGCTGTATCACAGGTTCTTTTCTTGGGGATGTCATCCGATGTAGTTTTGGCTACGTTAGTTTTTAGAGAATGATGAAGAACATAGAGACCATTTCAAGATCTCCATATGCGAGGAATTTGTTATTTCTTTTTGATGCGGCACGATCTGGGCACTCCTATCTGGCTGCTGACTGGCTCCTTGTTGGCAACGGACGGCACCTGAGAAGATGAAATGAAGGATTCCCGGGGATTTTACCCGATGGGAATACTCCGATGCTTAAGTTAGTATTGTGTACAGGAAGCAAAGAGAGAACGAAGGCTAAGAGTGTAGGTTGCGCTTTATCACTATATTCGAGAGATTAGAGGTCTCTAGAAGACGTTTCTCTTCTGCCCTGAGGGCTTTTATAGGGGCACTCTTGTGAAATCAAGCATAACCGCCACTGGGCCCTTGCCACAGTCGTTACCTGCTAGGGCTGTGCAGGTGGCCGTTGTGACGCACTTCTTGCCCGGGTGAGTGACACATCTCCAAAGCGACAGGCACGCCTCCGCCTACTAAGAGACGTGGGTGCAGACAATCGAAAGGACAGGGACTACGCTGTCAGTAAGGGACATGGCACAACCTGATTGATATGGCCTGCTGGATAGAAATTTCCTCAGGAATGCTCGTGCGACCCATTCGTGAGCTACTTCGCAGCGAGCTCAGAATACTTCAAGAGTACCCTTAGTAGAATTGGTCCTTGGGATGACTTGCCTGCTTGGGAGCTCAATTGAGCTGGTTTTCTTAGCTCACAAACTAAAGTTGCCACAGAATATCCCTTTAGAGGTAGCTCGGAGAACCCGAAGCTCGCATTGTGGTGAGCTCCTCCTTTTGCGTGCTATGATGTAGCAAGCTGCTGTATGAGCCCGTTACTTAGTTGTACTGGACCACAATGCTGAGTTGTCGCTTACGCTGAGTCATTGTCCACGTGTCACCATTTCATAGGTTGGGTCAAATCATCCTTCATCAATTGCCCCCCAATCCTCGAGCTAAGAGTATCACCTTAGCACGGGGAGTTTATGAAGTGCAATGGACTGATTTGACCAAAATTCAAACTTGATTGACTATCCCCATTAAATGCATTTCCAGGAATCAAGAGATCTTCTAACTTCCCTGACTTTTCGAATTCCAAAAATGTGTTGAGGTGGCCTTTAACTCCAAATGACGTGCGACTGCGACTACCTTAATTATGGAAGATGTGCCGCCAATCGCCTTTGGTTTTTAGAAGGCGTGCGGTCAAGGCGCCCGCGGACCGTTGGATCTGCTTTGATCCAGGCCGTCAGTTTGAAAGGATGGGGACTATAAATAGGGGGCCCCCTCGGGCCCTATTTTCTTCCACGCCATTTTGCTGTCTTTAGATTCTGAGCTCGCGTACTTTGCCTAGTCTACTCGAGTTCCTCGGTCTACTTTGTTCCATCTAGTCTGGTGAGTCCCGATCGCCATCAGCCATGTCTGGGTACCCACGCCATACCTATTACAGGGGCGATAGCTAGGATGATGATGCTCCCTCAAGCTCGGGAGGAGCCTAGGAGCAGATCCCGGAGGCTCGGGAGGCCTCTGGCGACATGACGTCTACTTCTAGGGGGAGGGAACCTGATACCTTTGGCCCTTCCTTAATGATGGCAGAGAGACTCAGGTCTCTGATCAGCTACTTTCACCTCCCTAGGGACCTGGTTTACAGCCTCCCTATTGACAACTTTCCCTAGGAGCATGGTCCCAATGACATAGTCATCTTTCAGGAACAACTTGAGGCTGGCTTACGTCTCCCCCTGTACCCCTTGATAGTGGAGGTGCTAAATCACTTCAACGTCACTATTGACTAGCTTCATCCCAACGCCGTTCGAAACATGGTTGGGACTATATCTCTGTGTCATGAGTACTGCCTTCCTTTGGACCTTTATATTTTTGTCTCTATCATTCGTATAAAGAACGTTGCTCCTAGGGTTTCTCCGGAGAGGCGCTTTTATTACCTCTCTCCCCGTCGCGGCTATAAGCTCTTGTACGAGCTGCCGAATAAGATTCCCGCCTGGAAGCAGGACTACTTTGTGGTCCGTAACCCCGAGAGGTGGCCCTTTCCCACTGTTTGGAGGGGCGCGATCCAGGACCCCGGGGCCGAGCTGGACCTTGAGATTCGAAAAACGATACTGTCCTGGGCGTTGGTAGGTTTCCTTTGCTCGGACTACTTGACCAAGGAGAAGCTCGTGCAGGCAGGCTTGAGCCCAGGTAGGTCTGCCTTTTAGGTCGTGTAGTGCCTTGTGACTATTGTGTACACATGTATTTTGTTTCTTGTCGTACTAATATCTTGTGGTCTTTTGGCAGCCATCATGTCTAGTGCCGATTCGTGCCGCCATCTCTCGGGCAGCTGCCGAGCCGGTCCTACCCTCTCCTCTACCCGAGGTTCCGATGCCCCCTCCTAAGGGGGCTAGTGGGATTAACCCTGGGGGAAATGAGCTCCCTCAGCCGGGGGAGGCCCCCTGTAACCCCCTTCAGCCCCATCCTTACCCCCGGTTCTGAGTGGGAAACTGGGAAGGGGTAAATGATTATTTGGTAGCTCGCCAGAGGAGTCAGAAGGCAATCACTAATGACGAGGTCGCTCAGTGGGGAAACATGGAGCTCGGGGATCTCTCCGTGTTCGCCTCTGCCCATTGCATGGTGGTAAGTGGTCTTTTTCCCTTTTTTTTCTTATTTTTTCCTTTCCATTGTCTTCTGATCTTCTTTTTCGTCGATAGGTAAATTCCGCCATTCATGATATGGCTCTCCAAACGCGCATCAATTGTGTCAATGCCCTCGACCAGTGGGCTGCCAACCAGAAGCTCCAAGGTGAGCTCGACCGGATCTGGGGCAAGCTCCATCACACCGGCAAGGGGAACGAGTCTCAGGAGCTGCTCGTCCATGACCAGGAGGCTCAAATCGCCCAACTTACTGAAGAGAGCGCATGTTATAGGGAGGAATCGTCGAGGATGGCGGGGGAGAGGGAGCTCCTTAAGCAATAGGTGCGGGACTTGGAGTCCACTCTTCTGAATCAAACTCGAAACTTTGATCAGATGGTGGAGGCTGAGCGAGAGAAAGTGGTATGGGATTTTAAAGGCTCCCAGGAATTTCATGACCTCCAGACGGAGTATGGTTCGGGTTCGTACCACTCAGGGTTTAAGCTTTGCCAGTGGCTGGTTCTGAATAATTTCTCCGGGCTCAACCTCGACGACATTACTATGAAAGGTTTGTCCTCTGAGACAGCAGACCAAGTGGATGAAGAGGAGCCTGACTCTCCAGAGGATGAGGAGGCGGATCCTTGAGGTGGCGTTTCTCTAGGCTTCTGGTGGCTTCCGGGTGTCGTAAACCCGGTCTTTCACAAGTTTTCGGTTGGGCGGTTGTGCCCTGTGATGATCAAACCTTTCCTGAGTTGTTTAGCTCGGTTATTGCACTTGTTATTTTACTTTTCTGCTTTTTCTTCTTATTTTCTTTTTTTTGACAATGAAAGTTTCTTCCTTCTTCTGAGTATGATGAACTCCCTATATTTTTTCTAAAGCGATCCCATCATTTGAGCTATTAAAGTTACATACCAAAAGTTGGACTCTTCGTTAGAAGTTATCCCGATTTGTCATGTTTAAGGTTTGTGGTATACCGCGAAGTGATTACTATGTATGTCCAAACTAAGCATTGGTTGGTTATTCCTCTGTTCGATCAACGTATTGAGACAAGCTATGCTTCGTAGGGTTTGAACCCGAGCTGTTTACGCCTTTGATATTTCATACCTTGTCTTCGCCATTGAAGTGGCTATCTTTCTTCACGTCGAGGTCTTTGTTAGCTCGGTGTTTTGGCCCTTGGGATGAAGGAGTGTCTTGTGGTCCACTCTCAGAGTTTGCCCATGCCATAGAGGCGACTAGGTCCTATTGTGCCGAGGTCATATTAGCTCGGTATTCTGGCCCTTAGGCTCAGGGAGTAGCTCGTAGCCTACTCGATTCTTACAGAAAATATTGCCTTAGGTTGAAAATATTCCATGCTTGATGTACTTGTTTATGCTCCCTGCAATATTTTACTAACATAATAGATGGGTCGTTGGACCCGATCTACTTCCTTTATTAGTACCGAACTGACTATTTCATCGCTCGCCGAGAGGTACAGTTCTAAAACATCGCCCTCCCCGGGTCGAGTTAAGGTCGGCACACTAGCGAGGTATTTCTTGAGCTCATCAAACGCGAGCTGACAGTCTTGGGTCCACTCGAACCCTTTGCTCTTGATTGGCAAAAGAATGGCAGACAACGGTCCGCCGATTTGGACATGAAGCGGCCCAGGGTGGCTATGCGGCCATTCAACCTCTGAACCTCCTTCAACTTACGGGGGTGGTCTCATGTCTAAGATGGCCTTAACCTTATCCGGGTTGGCTTCAATGCCGTGCCGGTTAACGATGTATCCTAGGAACTTACCCGAGGTCACACCGAACACACACTTGTTTGGATTCAATCTCATATGAATTAATGCAAGTCTTGTATTAATTCATGTGAGAATTGAGTTTTGACGACCATGTCGTCTACATAACATTCTACTTTTCTGCCGATTAACGGCGCAAACAACTTATTTACAAGCCTTTGAAAGGTTACCCTTGCATTTTTCAACCCGAAGGGCATAACCTTATAACAGTATAGGCCGAACTCCATGATGAAAGCAGTCTTTTCTTTGTCCGTCGGGTCCATCTTGATCTGGTTATAGCCCGAATAAGCGTCCAAGAAACTTAACAACTCATGCCCTGAGGTCGTGTCCACTAATCGATCAATTCTGGGGAGCGGGAAGCAGTCTTTTGGGCAAGCCCGGTTCATGTCGGTGTAGTCAACGCACATGCGCCACTTGCCGTTGGCCTTCTTTACCAGGATGGGGTTGGCTACCCAGCTCGGGTTGTGGACTTCTCTTATGAAGTCCGTTGTGAGTAGCTTCTCGACTTACTCGTCGACCGCTTTCCACCATTCCAGGGCTAGGTTGCGTTTCTTCTGTCTAACGAGCCTAACTACAAGATCAGTGTTCAGCTTGTGAGCTTTGAGTTTGGGGTCTATACCGGGCATCTCTACCGCGGACTATGTGATAATATCTAAATTTTGAAGTAAGAAACTTACCAATTCTGATCGTAGGCGCTCTTGGATGGAAGCGCCAGTCTGAAGCGTCCGATCCGGGTCTGCTGCTGAGGTCGGGACTGCGACTGTTTCTTCCATGGGCATGGCTTGCTCTTCGCCTTGCTTCGTGGGTCGCTCCAGTTTGAGGTCTCCAGCCACCTTGGTTTTCCCCTTTAGGGTGGCAACATAGCATTTGCGGGATTCGAGTCGGTCGCCCCATGCTACTCCCACGCTGAAGTCTGTTGGGAACTTCATGGCCAAGTGGTAAGTGGAGACCACCGTCCGTAGGACATGGGTGATCGGTCGACCAACTATGACAATGTAGGGGGAGGGGGTCACGACCACCAAGAAGTCGTGCTTGAATCTGACCACACAAGGCCACGTGTCGACTACCAAAGGAGTGTCTGTGGGCTTCAGGTCACTTCTCTACAACTGGAGCTGGTCAAACGCAGCTTTGAACAGGATGTCGACTGAGCTGCCAGAGTCGACGAGTACACGCCTGACCTCAAAGTCATTGATTCTTAGCATTATTACGAGCGCATCATCGTGGGGGTAGTGGACTCCTCGCGCATCATCTTCTGTGAAGAAAATTGGTTCTTCTATCCTCGGCCACTTTGGGGGGTTTTGCTTCTCCTGTGTGGCTTCACGAACCGAAGTCCGAGCTGCTACTGAAGTGCAACCCACGACGATAGAACCTCCCACTATCATGTGGATGGTTCCCCGGACTGGCCTCTCTTCTCGAGGCTGCCTCTGCGATTGTTCGGCCGACCTGCTGGTGGCTCGGGAGCATCCTTATCGTGCTCCCCTTGCCGACCTGCTCTGTTATTATTGTTATTATTATTATTTTGTACAAAGTTTCTCAGATATCCGCAATGAATGAGCTCCTCTATCTTGTCATAGAGGTTTTTACAACTCCCGGTACTGTGACTATGGTCTTTGTGAAAACTGCAATACAGACTCTTATTTCTTTCATTGGGATCCCCCCTCAGATGGGGTGTCCTTGATCGCCATTAGGATTTCGGCCCGCTTTGCGTTTAGTGGGGTGTAATCAGCTTGGTCTGGTGCAAGAGCTCGGAACAATTGACCCAACTTTGCCCCTAGACTGTTTCCTTTTTTCTTCGGGTGTCCCCTTGACTGGAAGGCTCTCCTTCTCTCTTTCTTTTTTTGGGTGCGCCCTCGCCCTTCTGGTTGATCTCCTCTTCGGTGGCTATGAACCTATCCGCAAGCTTCAGAAACTCAGTTATGGTCGCGGGTTGGTTGACAATCATGTGCCACTTGAACTCTTTGTGCTTCATGCCCTTCTTGGCTGCTGCAAGGCGTACGACGGGGTCCAAGCATGGTATCTGCATACAGGCGTCGTTGAACTGCTTGATATAGCTCTGGATGGACTCTCCCTCTCTTTGTGCTATGTTGAGGATGCTTTCTTTAGTTCGTGGGCACCGTTTTCTGGTGACAAAGTGGGACATGAAGGCTTGTACGAGCTGCGCCCAACTTCTTATCGACCCGGGTGCCAAGTTTCGGTACCACGTGCGGGCTGCTCCCCTGAAAGTAGTGGAGAAGGCCACACACATGTACGACTCACTGGCTCGTGCCAGGTGCATCTGTGAGTGAAAGGCATCTACATGATCATTCGGGTCGAACAACCCGTCATACTTGTCAAGAGGGGGGAGGTTGAAATCCTTGGGCATCGGGACTGCCAGGAGTTCGGAAGATAGGGGGATGGAACTGAGAATAGGGGAGCTTTGGCTTCAGCCGAGCTTACCTCTTCTTTGCCCATGAGCTCAGGCAAACCGCGGGTGGTAGATCGGCAAGCTCGGCGGCAGTTGGGCGCTGAGGCGGGAGCTGAGGTTGCTGAAGCTGAGGTTGGGGCAGCTGGGGGAACTGTTGCTGATACTGATACTGGGAGACCTAGTGCAATGCCTGTTGTTGATAGAGCTGAAGTTTTTGGAACTGTTGCATTTGAGCCTACATGGCCCTCATGCACTGCATCAGGTCTTCCAGCTGGTTCAGGCTGGCCACTAGGGGCACGATCGAAGGTTCGGTGAACGTCGTTCCGACTGTAGCAGGGAGTGGAGCGATGACAGGTGCCATTGTGAGAGGCACGTTCAAGCTGGGGATTCCGTCCACTGAGAGGGGGACGGTGAACTGTCTGATACAGACAGTAGGAAGCTGGGTTTGTTCCTTGGAGTTGTCCATTTCCGTGCTTCGTCCAACGTTGCTAGAGGAAGCCATGAGTATTGGATTGTTTCGAGGAGGGAAAGACCTGAAAGAGTTTTGAGAGAAAATCTTTTTGAATCGTTTCCCACAGATGATGCCAAATGATGCGGGTTGATCCAAGCACTCCTAGCTGGCTGCTGACTGGCTCCTTATTGGCAACAGATGACACCTGGGAAGATGAAAAGAAGGATTCCCAGGGATTTTAGTCAGTAGGAATACTCCGATGCTTAAGTTAGTATTGTGTACAGGAAGCAAAGAGAGAACGAAGGCTAAGAGTGTAGGTCGCGCTTTATCACTATATTCGTGAGATTAGAGGTCTCCAGAAGACGTTTCTCTTCTGCCCTGAGGGCTTTTATAGGGGCGCTCTTGTGAGACCGGGCATAACCACCATTGGGCCCCTGCCACAGCCGTTACCTGCCAGAGCTGCGCAGGTAGCCGTTGTGACGCACTCCTTGCCCAGGTAAGTGACACGTCTCCTAAGTGACAGGCACGCCTCCGCTTGTTAAGAGACGTGGGTGCAGACTGTCGAAAGGACAGGGACTGCGCTGTTAGTAAGGGACATGGCACCGTCTAATTGGTACTGCTTGTTGCATAGAAGTTTCATGGGGAATGCTCGTGCGGCCCATTCGCGAGCTACTTTGTAGCGAGCTCGGAATACTTCAGGAGTACCCTTAGTAGAATTGGTCCTTGGGATGACTTGTCTGCTTGGGAGCTCGGGCGAGCTGGTTTTCTTAGCTCGCAAGCTAAAATTGCCTTAGAATATCCCTTTAGAGGTAGCTCGGGGAACCCGAAACTCGCATTGTGGCGAGCTCCCCTTTTTGCGCGCTACAATGTAGCGAGCTGCTTTATGGGCCCATTACTTAGTTGTACTAGACCACAATGCTTAGCTATCGCTTATGCTGAGTCAGTATCCACGTGTTACCGTTTCATAGGTTGTGTCAAATCATCCTTCATCACTTTCGATAGTAATCGTATTACTAAAAAGAATAGAATATCCATCCACATACAGTTTTGAAACAAAAATCAAATTTCTTCTCAAATTCTGTACATAAAGACATTATTTTAGTACAATAGTTCATTCTCTGAAAATTAACTCTACAGTTCCTATAGTTGTAGCTGCAACACTTGTAGAAGTCCCTAAGTAAAGAATTACTTCTCCATCACTCAGTCTTCTAGTTATCCTGAACCCTTGCAATGAATTACACACATGAGTGGACCGGAGTCAATACACTAGGAAGCAGAAGTTACCAACAAATTGGGTTCTATGACATAAGATTCAAAATTGCATTGTCTCTCAGATTTCAGGTAGTGACGACAATTCCTCTTCTAGTGGCCGGCCTGTTTGCAGAAGTGACAATCATCTGATGCTCTATCTTTCTTCTGCTTCTTAGACTTAGTAGTTTTTTTCTAAGGCTTTCTCTTTGCCTTCCTCTTCTTCTTTCCCGACTTGTCGGCTTCAACAAGCATAGCAATGGGCTCATCCTTCTTAATCAGTTCCTCGGCCCTTTGCAACATATTGCTGAGTTCTTGGATGCTAACATTTAGCTTGTTCATGTTATAATTCATGATGAACTGATTGAAGGAAGGAGGCAAAGAATTTAGGATGGTGTCTACCTTCGTGAGCTGGCGAGCTAGACTCAAATAGGAGCAAAGATTTTTCTAAGTATAGAAGACTCCCGAGCTGGCAAGATAGACTCAAATAGGAGCAAAGATTTTACTAAGTATAGATTACTCCCGATCTGGCGAGCTAGACTCAAATAGAAATAATCCAACATTATTAAACGTCAAGGTGAACAAACACTGTAAGGTATATGCCCAACCTATCTGTGCCTAGGCTACTTTTGCCTTACCCATGCCAAAGCGACTAGGGTTTTCAGTTGCCCATGTCGAAGTGACTAGGTCTTAGTGAGCCCATGCCAAAGAGGCGACTAGTATTATACTGTGTCGAGGTCTCTCATCAACTTACCACCATAGCCTTTAGGCTTCTGGGAGTGACTTGGGGTCCTCACTCCAGTTCGTCGTTCTTAGGATCAGCTCAGTGATCTTGTGGACTTAGTTGTTTTTCAGTTACATTGGGGTTTCACAGGTAGTATCTCCTTTGGTTGTTAATTTTCCAAGCTCGAGATACATGTTTTCCTTCCATAGTATCAAGCTCGTAGGTTCTCAGTTCGGAGCGAGCTCACCCAAGTCGGGCTCAGGTACCATTACCTTACGGAGAACCAGGTCGCAGACTCGGAATAGTCACTTCCAGACCCAGGTGTTATAATACCGACCTACTCGCTATTGGTAAGCCACAGTCGAATGTCAGCTAGGTCGTGTACCTCTTCAATCAGGTCCAAATTAGTCCAGAGCTCATCATTGTTCGCCTCTTCATCGTATGCTTCAAGCTGCAACGTCGGTACTACAATCTTTGACAAAATCACTGAGCTGCAACGTCGGTACTACTTCTGTCCCATATGTGACGTTGAAGGGTGTTTCTCTGGCCGCAATCTTAAAGGTAGTCCGGTAGGCCCAAGGAACACTAGGCAGCTCGTCCACCCACAACCCTTTAGCTCGCGCAAGGCAAGCTGTTAGTCAGGAGAGGATAGCCCTATTCGTCACTTCGTCCTGTCCATTTGCTTGCGGCTATGCTACCAAAGTGAAATTTTGCTGAGTCCCCATCTCAGCACATCAGCTTTGGAATTTAATGTCCTTGAATTGCTTCCCATTATCTGAGATCAAAACCCTAGGTAGTCCAAAATGGCACACGGTTTTCTTCCAAAAGAAATTTTGCACATTTTGGGCTTTGATGCTTACCAACGGTTCGACTTCTACCCACTTTGTAAAGTAGTTCTCTGCCACGGCCAAGAACTTCCTTTGCCCGGTTGTTGACTAAAATGGAGCAAGGATGTCGACTCCCCACTACGCAAAGGGCCACAAACTATTCAGGTACTTCAGATCGGCAACAAGCTGATGGAGGATGTTGGCATGCCTTTGACATTTGTCACATTTCTTGATGAGTTTGACGAGTTGTCGAAGCCCTAAAAATTAATTATAGTCCCACCTTACAACAAAATTGTAGTAACAGTGGTACCATGTCGAATCCCACAGGGAGCCAGTAATTAATTTCTCAGCTGAATGCGCAATTTAAAGAGTGAAATTTTCAAATAATTAAATTTCTAAATAATTAACACAAAATAGCAAATAACGATTAACAAGAAAAAATTTAGTCTTACCAAACTCTGATCCAAAGGTTCAATTTGAGTCAATTGATCACCAATCCTAGGCTAAAAATAGCAATCTTGCAAATCAAGCATTTAACTTTTAGATTTAGTAGGATAGCCATAATAAACCTTATACCTTCCTAGTTTAGTTGACCAAACCCAACATTCAATCAACACTTATCATTAACTGATTGGGCACGATAGCGTTCCATATCAATTAATGATAGCAATAAATTTTATGAAAGCAGTTAAACCAAAATAAAAATAATTGAGATAGCTACAATTATTATATTTTGTTCCGTTTATTCCCTTTAGGCCAAAACATGCCAACACATTGGTCAAAGGCTGTTACGAACAATTGACCCACAAAGATATTGACCTAATTGCTACTTGTACCACTATTCGTGACAACTACGGATCATTGAACCATGGATAGCAGTAGGAAGATCAACATTAATTAATTTGTCAAACTAATTAACATTAACATCCATAAGAAAATGCATAAGAATTAACGAATACTTGAATTAAAAGCAAGAATTTAAATTAAACACAGAACCTCACGATGACACAATTGAATCGAAAATCCCCCTTGAATCAGAAAAGAAAAGCTTAGCCGCTTGATGACTCCTTCTTGCTCTGCTTCCCTGATGGATGGACTGATCTTCTGAATTGACTGAGTGCTGAAGCTAGTCCCCCCCCTCTCCCCTTTATATAGCTTTAGGAGAAGGGTTGTTTTCCAACTCTCTTATCTAGTGATCTAATCTCAATCTTCTTATCCTTGTAGAATTACATCTGAAATTTAAATCTGATGGGGCTCTTTATTCTTGAATTCAAGTTGGGCTCTTTAATAACTTGGGCCGCTACAAGGCTTTCCTGCGAATTGGGCTTCAGTAGTGAACTGGGCTTTACTACAATTTTTCTCTGACTTCGGGCCCAATTTTAACATCGACGCAGACTGAATCTGTCAAAACCAAAAATAAGAGAGTTGTGGAGTTCTTCCTTATCTTTCTATTGCTTCTTGAATCATCCCAATCGGGTTCTGGAGTTAAGAGTTATGCATCGATTACTGAATGGTGCCGAAACTATGTAAAATCATTAGATTAGCCTTGTTTTCCTCTAGTTGCCTTCTTGCTTGCCCTGAATCGAAATACAAGAGTAATGAGTCCAATTAAGTGCTAATTCACTATAAAAGAATGAGTAATTGGAGGTAAAAATATGATAATTTTTATTCACATCAGAGTTCGAGTCTGTCTGCCTTCATAGTGGGCCAATAGTAGCCCTGCCTTAATGCCTTTGGGCCGATGTCCCCCAAATGTCCTCCGCATAACCCTTCATGGATGTCGTGAAGTATGAACTCAGCTTCTGAGGGTCGCAGGCAACGTACATAGGGGAGCGTGAAGGACCTCCTGTACAACCATCTATCTATAAGGGCGTATTAAAGTGATTGACACCCTACCCTCCGAGCTACATTGCGTTATGCAGGTAGGGTCCCATGGAGCAGATAATCAATGAGCGGATCAATCCAGCTCGATTATGCTTGCAACACAGGAGTGACCTCTTCTATCCCCCCCCCCCGAGAATGTTGGGCCGAGGCAGGTCCTCTATGTACACAGTTTGCATGGTGTTGTCACTAATACTTGTTAGTCATCACAAGGCATCAGCCTCTGCGTTCTCGAACTTCGGTATCTGCATGATGAAACAAGAGCTGAAGCCTGGTAGGATCTCCTTGAGTTTGGTTAACTACCAGTTGTGAGTTTGCTACACACGATGAGATGTATTCTACCCATTTCCTTTACTAAGTTTATCCCGACAATTAGTGCTTCATACTCCGCCTCGTTGTTCAACGCCTCGAATCCGAACCGGAGAGCGTATTCCAACTTCATCTCACTCAGGCTGTATAGTATTAGTCCAACACTGCTTCCTCGCAAGTTGGATGAGTCGTCTACGTGGAGGATCCAGCGCTCTCGTCCTAGATCAGTACTGCTCTAACCGGGACCGGTGCCATGCTGGTTGACGTCTCTGACATGTTAGCGGGCTCAGTCGGTTTAGTGGCCAGCGTGCTAAACGTCCATTCTACTATGAAGTCCGTCAAGACTTGGGCTTTAATCACTGGTCGTGGCTTGAATCAGATGTCATACTCACTTAACTCGATGGACCACTTCGTCAACCTCCCTGATACCTCGGGCTAAAGTAAGATGTGCCTCTGAGGTCTATAAGTAAGGATGATGATGGTATGGGTGCAATTTCCGAGTTGCTACTACTAGCGCATATGTTAGTTTCTCGATGTCAGGATATCTACTTTTCACATCTTACAAGACATTACTTACGTAGTAGACTAGTCGTTGGACCCGGTCTACTTCTCTTATCAGTACCGAGCTGACCACCTCATCACTCGTGGAGAGGTACAACTTCAATTTATCTCCTTCCTCAAGTCGGGTTAAAACTGAGGCAATAGTTAGGTACCTCTTCATCTCATCAAATGTGAGTTGGCACTCTTCAGTCCATTCAAAATTTTCATTTTTTTATTGCCTTAAAAAGGGTAGGCACCGACTTGGCCAACTTAAACATAAACCGGTATAGGGAAGCTACCCGGTTAGTTATCCATTGGACTTCCTTGATAGTTTGGGGCGATCGCATATCTAAAATAGCCTTGATTTTATCCGGATTAGCTTCGATGCCACGTCGGTTCACTATGTAACCAAGGAACTTGCCCGATGTGACCCCAAAGACACACTTGTTTGGGTTTAACTTCATATTGTACTTCATTAAAATTTGAAAAAAACATTTAAATAATCGATTAAAGATCTAGAAAATTGGGTCTTCACGACCATGTCATGAATATAACACTCCACTTTTTTGCCAATCAAAGGCTCAAAAATTTTATTTCCAAGTCGTTGGAAAGTTGCTCCAGCATTTTTCAAACCAAAGGGCATGACATTATAATAGTACAACCCGAGTTTGGTTACAAAAGCAATTTTATCCTGGTCGGCTATGTCGATCCTAATCGGGTTGTAGCTAGAGTAGGCATCCATGAAACTTGGCGACTCACACCTTGAAATTGCGTCAACCATGCGGTCTATTCTGGGCAGGGGGAAGCAACCCTTTGGTCTGGCTCTGCTCAGGTCAGTGTAGTTGATGCACATACACTATTTTCCATTGGCCTTATTCACCAGCATAGGGTTTGCAACCTAGCTCGGGTAATGGACCTTCCTGGCGAAGTCTGCGGTAAAGAGCTTCCCGACCTCCTCATCGACTACCCTCCACCGTTCTGAGGCGAGGTTGCATTTTCATTGTCTAACTGGCCTGACTAAAGGGTCCACGTTAAGTTTATGAGATCACACTAGGGTCAATTTTGGGCATCTCTGCCACGGACCAGGCAAAAACATCTAAATTATTTAGTAATAAACTTGCTAGTTGTGTTCGGAGCGATTTGCTTATTAGGGCACTGATTTGGAGAGTCTTGGTCGGCTCAGTCTCGGAACTGGTATGTGGTCTGTCTCTTCCATCAAGGCGTCTTGCTTCTCGGTGTAGTCCATTGGTTGTTGCAGCTCGACATCTTCCATAGCTTTGGTTTTCCCTAGAGGGCAGCCACGTAGCACTTACGGGATTCGAGTTGATTGTCTCGTATGACCCCTACCCCGTAATCTGTGGCAAAGTTCACCGCGAGATAGTAGGTTGATAGTATCACACGTAAAGCATGCGTGATGAGCCGACCTATTTTAGGGGGATGTAGCCGCGACCATTGACGGGTTGTTGAAACCCTCAAAATTAGTACTAGTCCCACAACAAGATATTTGTAGTAAAAGTGGTACTAGGTCGAATCCCACAGGGAGCAATTCAGTAATCTCTTTGCCGAATGGATAAAGTAATTGAGTGGGAAAATTTAATAAATAAAATTAAAAGAATAAGAAAGCAATAACAAACTAAACAAGAGAAAATCAGTCTTACCGAATTCTGGTTCAAGGGTTCGGGTTGAATCGATTGGCCATCGATCCTAGGTAAATTTCAACATTCTTACCATTCAAGCATTTAACCTTAGATTTATTAGGATAGTTAGAATAAACCTTGTGTTTTCCTAATTCAATTGACCAAACCTAGCATTCGATCAACCCTTATCACTATCAACTGGGTGCGTTCCATGTTAAATAGTGATAGCATTAAGATTTGTGAAAATAATTAAACCAAAATAATAATAATTGAGATAGCTGCAATTACTGAATCTTGTTCCATCGATTCCTTTAGGTTGAACCATGTTAAAACATTGGTCAAAGGCTATCACGATCAATTGACCTAAAAAGACATCAACCCAATTGCTACTTGTACCATTATTCGTGATACTTATGGATCATTGAAATCATGGATAGCAGTAGGAAAATCAACATTAATTCAGTTTGTCAAATTAATTAACATTAACATCAAATAAAAATATGCACAAGAATCAATGAATACTTGAATTTAAAAAACAAGAAAATAAATTAACTACAGAAACTCACAATGACACAACCGAACCTCCCCACTTGAACTAGAAAAAGAAGCTTAGCTACTCATGATCTGCGCAATCTCCATGCTTTGCTTCTCCACAGCCGAACTGCTTTCTTGAGCTTCTTGGTCTTCTTGGTGATCTCTTGGATCTGGGAGTGAGTGATGTTAGAGCTGGTCTGCCCCCCTCTTTATATAGCCAAAGGACATGGTTGTTTTCCAACTCCTTATAGGAGATCATCTTATCTTAAGGGAGTCCTGATCTTCTTTGAACTAATCCTATCCTATCTCTTATCTAATCCCCATCCTTCTTATCTTTATAGGATTACATTCAGAATTTAGATCTAATAAGAATCTCTCCCTCCTTGGAGGTTACATTCGAATTAGGACTCTAGGCTCTCACATTCGAGTTGGGCTTCTCTGATAATTTGGGATGCTTCAATGTTCTTCTATGAGTTGGGCTTCAGCTGTGAAATGGGCCCGACTATGAACTTGCTCCAACTTTAGGCCCGATTTCGGACTCGATGCTGACTGAATCTGTAAAAAACCAAAACATAAAAGTTATGGGTATTTCTTTCATATTTCAATTCTTCTTGAATTGTCCAATTCTGAGTTCGGAATTGAGAGTTATGCCCAGATTACTGACTATTGCTGAAATTGTGCAAAATCACCTGATTTGCCTTGTTTTCTTTCAATTGCCTTCCTTATTGCCCTGAATCGAAATACAAGAATAATGAGTCCATTTAAATGCTAAATAAATGTAAAATAGTGAATATTAGGGGATAAAAATAGGGTTCTTTTTTGTCTCATTAAATCCCCCCACAAACTTTGCCCGTCCTCGAGCAAGACAAAATTCAAACAAAAATAAAACAAGAACAAAGTAACTATCCTACCGATTTTTAAACTCAACTCTCCTTCATCTTTCTCCACATATATTCTAGGTTAACTATTGTGAACCGTTAAATCAATACAACCAAGTCATACATGACTCATTCATAAGTCAATCCAATTTCTGCTACTGCAAACCATGTAGTAAATTAGGGAAAACCTTTTTATCTTCTCTCTCTTTTTATTTTCTTTTTCTTTCCTCTAAAGAGGTGAGTGCATTTTATGCTCCATCTCACCTTTGGATTACTAGGTCAGTAGGTGCATTTTATGCTCCATCCTACTGTTTGATTTACTAGCTAGTAGGTGCATTTTATGTTCTGTCTTACTATTAGATGACTTGGCTGGTAAATGCATTTTATGCTCCATCCTACCATCGGATTAATTGACTGGTAGGTGCATTTTATGCTTCATCCTACCAATTCTGGTAATGGTGAACTATTTACCCTATTTACTTAAACCTGAATTTAGGACAGACTTAACTGGAAAATGGCTTCAGATAAGTCATGTACTCCTTGATCATATTTCTTTATTAGGTTCACAAGAATTTCCCTACAACATTACTTCAATTGATTGCAAAAGAGTTACGGTTTTGATTTTTTTTTGAAAAGAAAATGCAGAAAAACACGACCTAAATCAAATTTTAGAATGCAACCTAAATTCTAACCTAAATCTCCCTCCCCAACAATTAAAATTTACATTGTCCCCAATGTATGGTTAAATGTAAAGAAAGGGCAGAAAAAACTAAAATAGGAATGTAAAAACAAAAAGAAAAAGGAAAAACAAGCTTCCCTATTTTTAATAATCATGGATTGGATCCTCTAATTTTTGTGGATGCAGCTTTCGGTGTGCTCCCCTTTCATCCATCATGGGCGGGTTCAAATATGAATTAGGGGCCTTCATATCCAATTGTGCACTTGATTCTAGCTCCCCATTTATATCTTTTTCAAAAATTTCCTACACAGTTGGATCAATAGTGTCAACCGAATAGATCGAATGGTCTTCATTTGGGTACTTCATAACTTCAAAAATATTAATTTTAACAGTCTCCCCGTCAAACTCGATGGAGAGGATACCCTCATCCACATCTATTTTGGTTTTGTCCGTTTTCATGAATGGCCTGCCTAATAGAAGTGGGGATGAACTTGTGATCGTGTCTTCCTCAATCTTCAGAATGTAAAAATCAGGTAGAAAATTAAATCATTAGCATGCACCAATACATTCTCAACAATCCCTTTTGGGTAGGCGTTAGAACGATCAGCTAATTTGATAACAACTCTAGTTTCCTTTAAAGGACCTAATCTCAAAGAATAGTAAATCAAGTATGGCATGACATTGATAGATGCACCTAAGTCTAGCATGGCATGCTCGATTCGCTTATTGCCAATCACACAAGGTAGGATGAACATACCTGGATCAGCATGTTTTTCTGGTACTGTCCTCTTGATCATGGCTGAAACATTCTCTCCAACTCTTACCTTAATGGGGCTCTCGTTTGATTCCTGTACCTCCTCTTCTTCCTGTCCTTTATCCGCCTTCCTTGGTGATGTAGGTTCTATCTGCAGTTCCTTCCCGCTTCTCAGCACCATTGCACTTACATTCTCCTTTAGGGTTGACTACCGTTTGTCATGGTAGTTTCCCGGAGCTCTGTGCCTCTAACTTGCTAATGGAAGTGGCAAGTTGGCTGATTTAGTTCCCCAAATTCAGAATGCTGGCTCTTGTTTCTTGCTGAAATTGTTGAGTGTTAGTAGCAAGAGCCTTAACGATTTCCTCAAATGACATACCTGAACTTGACGGTTGACTTTGCACTATGATGGGTGCTGAATATTGGGATTGTCAATTGAAATATTGGGGCTGATATCCCTGCTGTCCTCCTTGGTTCCTATTGCCTAGATTTGGATGATCCCTCCACCCCGGATTGTAGTAATTGGAGTAGGGGTCATAATTTCGTTAGGGCTGCCCCAGGAATCCCCCTATGACACTTACTTGCTGTATCGATCCATCCTGTAGTGATGGACACATGTCCATAAGATGACCAGGGATCGAACAGATACAACACATGGAATTCCTTTATACGCTTATGAGGGTCATCACCAAGAAAACCATGAAATATAGGCAATAGTTGAATCAAACCAGATTTGAGTTCAAAGGCTACCTCAAGAGTGGGATATGTTATGCATAAGGGCTGTTGGTTCACCCTTTTAGGTGAACGATCCTTCTTTTGTTTCGCCTCCTTCCTTAAACGACGGGTGGTCCTCTCAATTTCAAGGTTGTACTCGAGTTTACCTCGTTGAGAAGCATGATTCATAAAACAAGAAGGTTAACAAAAAGAAGGTAATAGATAAGAAATTAAAGTTGCTCCCCGGCAATGGCACCAAAATTTTGACGGGTTGTGAAACCCTCAAAATTAGTACTAGTCTCTCAAAATTACCACTTCTCTTTCTCTACTTTGCTCTACCGGGTGGCTAGAATTCACCGGTGGGTTTTTCCTAGCTGAGGAATGGTGAGTCTTGCAATGTCATCACTGTTGCTTCTTTGCTAGTGTTGCATTTGTGCTGCCAGCCTCAGCGTTGTCAAGTATCTCAATTTTTCTCCGAATGATGGGACGAGGTGGATTGGGGGTCCTTCTCGCCGCTTCTTCTTTGCCACGTGGTCAATAATGTTGTCGAGGGGTGCCAAGGGGTCTCCTCTCGAGCCCGCACCTTGGGCCCTAAGATGACGATCTATGTTCTCCTGCTGCAGAACTATGCCTCTTGGGCTATATGAGTTTGGGCCTATCCTTCAAGTTCCCCCTTTGTGAGACTAGGGGAGTTAGTCGTTCATCTACTTTACCCCGTGGCAGGGTTCATCCCGATGGAAGGACCACTGAGGGACCTTGGGGAATGGTCGTTTGTTGATCTTGCCCCCTGGCGACATTCATGTCGAGACTCTCTCCGGTATTACTGGAGGATGCCATTGAGAGTGAGATTGAGACTGGGATTGAGATGACCTTTTGTTCATTTCCCGCAGACGACGCCAATTAATGGTGCACGATCTAGATGCTCCTAGATGTAGGGCAGCTCAGACACTTGTTGCCAAGTAGGTTGTTCGAACTGCAAAGAAAATGAGGGATCAGAGAACCTATAGTGGCTAACCTGGCGAGGTCGCTCCGATGCTTAAGTCAGTACTTAATAATATGCGAGCTGAGAGATTGAGAACAAGGAGAGATAGAATGCACTTAATCGCGCGCACATGGGTCCTGGGGGGGGGGTTGATGCCCTTATATAGTTGAGCTGCCGTGGGTCTCACGAAATGACTCCGGGATCCTCGGTCCGTGTAGATGAGATCTGTTCTTCTTTAGAAGGAGAGTAACATACCAGTCAATGAAGTCTAACGTTACCGTCTGATCCGGGCGAGGAGAGGATAAGATCTGCCGTTACATGGTGTGATCTGGGGAGATTCAGAGTCCACTGAGAAGCTTCTTTAGTTGATTATGTATCACTTCGGTACTTGGGTGCCAAAGCGGCTTTGGTGCCGAGGTGCCCAAACACCCAGGCTCCCAAATTGCAAACAAGGTTCCCCTTGCTGAGTTATCATCCTTCTGGAAGGTTGTGTCCATGTGTCTTTTACTTACTTGGTCGGGCCAAATCACCCCTCATCATCTATATTTAATAGATATTTTTTTAGATAACTCGGTTTGGTTTGGTTTCAGTTTTCATGAAACCAAACCAAACTATCGATTTATTCATTTTTGCAACTTGAATCTGACCGATTGTGAAGAAAGACTGGTCGGCTCGAGTTGGGTCAGGCTGGGTTGATCGGTTTGGATTTATTAATGAATTTGTCCACACAGACCACACCACACCTATTCATTCCATACATCTCATGTACAAATTATGAGATAATTTACACAATCAATCATGTAGTGATGCAAATGGATTGGGTTGAATTTGAATCAAGGTATATCCAAATCCAATCCGATAACAGAATATAAGATCCAATCCAATCCAAAGATCCAATTATATCTCACAAATGGTAATTCAAATTCGAATATGTTAAAGATGTCAAGTATTTGAATGTAATCCAATCCGATTTAATCTATTAAAAATTAATAAATTATTAAAAATATAAGCATTTTTTCCAACTATTTTCATCATATATATTAATATATACATGTATTTTTATAAAAATTTACAAAAATGCAATATAAACATATTAATTAATTAATTAATTAACTAATATATGCATGTGATTTTATATTTAAATATGTTTATAAATATATACATATATAGGTCGGATCGGATCGGATCGGATAGGGAAGATCCAAATTCCAATTGGATCTAATCCAAAAATCCATAAAGGGTTATCCAAATCTAACAACAAATAGGGTCGGATTCGAATTGGATGATCAAATCGCATTTGCACCCATACAATCATGAATGAAAAAGCCCCACAATTTTAAGCCAAAAGAATATTGAAATAATAATATAAAATAATAATGGATAAAATAAAATACCAATATGTAATTACTAATAAATATAAAAATAAATATATTTATTATAATAATATTATATTCAACAATAAACAATTTAAAAAATAATTTCAATATAAATTAAAATATATTAAAAGATTAAATAAAATGAGAGTGTTAGACCAGTATTAATGCACTTGCGTTACGCTACATCCTTCCCACAAATTGTCCATACCATAGTGTGGCACATCTAGAAGAAAATACTATGGATGATAAATTGAGGTGTAATCAATCCCTGCTGATGAGACTAAAAAGAACCTTTTTTTATCTCCTAATATCACTCTTTTACATTAATTTAGCACTTAATTGGACTCGTTACTCTTGTATTTCGATTCAGGGCAAGAAATAAGGCAATTGGAAGAAAACAGGGCAATTCAGATGATTTTGCATAGTTTTGGCAATAGTCAGTAATCTGGGCATAACTCTCAATTCCGGACTCTAAATTAGACAATTCAACAGGCATCAGAGAAAGAAAGGCCCACAACTTTTATGTTTTGAGTTTTGATAGATTCGGTCCGCATCGAATACTAAACCGGGCCCGAAGTCGAAGCAAATTCGTAGCCAGGCCCATTTCACAGTTGAAGCCCAACTCGCAGAAGAGCCTTGTAGCAGCCCAAGTTTTTAAAGCTGCCCAACTCAAATTCAAGAGCCAAGAGTCCCAATTTCGAATATAATCTCCTGAGAGAGAGTCTTATTAGATCTAAAGTTTTGAATGTAATTTTAGAGAGATAAGAAGATTGAGACTAGATCATTAGATAAGAGATAGGATAGGATTAGTTCAAAACAGATCAGGACTATCTAGCTAAGGTTAATCTCCTAGAAGGAGTTGGAAAACAACCCTCTCCCTCAGCTATATAAAGAGGGGGGCTGACCAGCTAGGCATCGAAGTATTCATCAAGCAAGCTTCAGCAACTCAAGCTACCAAGAAGATCAATTTGGCCTACTGAGAAGTAGAGCATGGAGGTTTCGAAAATCATAAGCAGCTAAGCTTTCCATTCTGGTTCAAGGGGGGAGGTTCGATTATGTCATCGTGAGGTTCTGTATTTAATTCAAGTATTCATTGGTTCTTGTACATATTCTCATTGGATGTTAATGTTAATTAGTCTAACAAATTAATTAATGTTGATTTTCCTACTGCTATCCACTATTTAGTGATCCGTAATTATCACGAATAGTGGTACAAGTAGCAATTAAGTTAATATATTTCTGGGTCAATTGTTCGTGACAGCCTTTGACCAATGTATTGACATGTTTTAATCTAAAGGGAATCAATGGAACAAGATTCAATAATTGCATCTATCTCAATTGACCAATGTATTGATCGAATGCTGGGTTTGGTCAGCTGATTTAGGAAAACACAAGGTTTATTATGGCTATCCTAATAAATCTAAGGTTAAATGCTTGAATTGCAAGACTACCGAAGTCTACCTATGATCAATGACCAATTGACTAACCCGAACCCTTGAATCAGAATTCGATAAGACTGATTTCTCTTGTTTGATATTGCTATTGCTTTCTTGTTCTTTTAGAAATTTTAATTATTTACTTTTCCCACTCCGTTATATTATTCATTCGGCTGAGAAATTATTCCCTAGATCCCTGTGGGATTCGACCTAGTACCACTATTACTACATAAATTTTATTGTGGGACTAGCATTAATTTTGAGGGCTTCAACAACCCATCACCTGTCCATGCTATTTTGCAAACGAGGATCATCAACACAAAACAGAATAGCACATTCTATCATGGACAGGACCAAAATGGTCTCGTCCATGATATTTTCACACTACCGAACACCCTCTAAGTTATCCTTTAATTAATTGTAATATGTGGGCGATGGGGATTAAACACTATTCCGCTTGGTCAAAAAGGTTTTAAACCAAGTGAAGAAAATGCTTAACCTAAAAGCTTAAGTTGTTAGGTGAGGTCCTTGAATAGGTTTTTATTCTCTAATAAAAATTAACTTTTAGTAAGGAATACTTAAAACAAAGAGACATGAATGTCTAACCTACATACCCCATTTGAAGTTCAGAGGAAGAAATTGCCATTGTTCTATTGTTTAAATGTCTTTTTTTTTTTTTTTTCTAAAAGCATGTTTAGAACTTGATTAACATGGATTAATGTACAATCTAAAGATTCTAAACATGATTCTCTCTCTCTCTCTCTCTCTTTTGTGTGTGTGTATATATATATATATATATATATATATATATATATATATATATATAAGTATGTATGTATATAGTGTCTCATCATTAAAGATCAAGTCTCTTAGCAATAATAAGCCAGCAATCTCATAGAGAAAAAGTGTTGATTGGAGGGGATCTCTAAGTTTACAATGCATCTTGGCTAGCAAATGAAGCTTAAAAAAAAGGCTTTTAAACTTCAAACCATCCTTTTAATGGTAAATGAACCAAAGAGGCCAAGTCACGTAAGTTGTGCCAGGGCCACTAAGCACTAATTCCAACCACTAATTGACGAATCAGAATTTGCTTCTCATAGAGTGCACCTCACACCAATCTCACTCTCCCATCCCACTGTGTATGGAGAGCATCTCCCTATGAATAACAACACAAAGTGTGGGAGATGTTTCTATAAACATTGTGAGGTTGGTTTGAGGATCAATCAATAAGGAGCATATCTAGACTCCTAATTGATAGATCTGATTATACTAGATGGGTAGAGCCTCCATTAGTCCGGATCTACTCCTTACAGTGCGTGCCTCACACCGACCGTACAACATATTTTGACTGCACACCAAGAACATCTCCTGTCCTTGAATTTATTATTCATAGAGAGATGTTCCCAATATAGGGTGGGATATGGCTGTGAGGTCGGTGTGTTGCACGCTATGTGAGGAGTAGATTCCAATCCAAGCCTCCATGCAAGTTGCACGTACAGAAAGTGGACAGATATCTAATAAATGAGGTTATTTTGGTCATTTGAAATTATTTTTACTACTAGTAGGCATCCTTATAGTTTCATGTATTTACTACGACTACCCTTTGATTTTTGTATTACTAAAACACCCCTATAATTTGCATACGTTTTACTTAATTCACCCAAAATCTTTTTTTTTTTTATATAAAAAGTGACCCATCAATAACTATTGTATTTCCATATGGGAATGGCTACATGACCCCCTATAATGCTTGGTTGTGCCTATGCAATTGAGAATATTCTTGGAAATACCACATTACCAAGAGAGTGGGGTGAAATACTAATTGCCCCCTATGTTCTTTTGATAAAAAAAAAAAAAATTAAACATCTATACTACATATAAAAGTGGGAATGCATAGTGGGAGTTTTTTTGGACTAAAATTATCCCCTATTTTATTGTTTGAGAAATGTTATAAAAGTAATTTTATGGTAGTTTTAATGCCAACTTTAATTGCTACTAAAATGGCCACATTTGTCTATCTAGTGCATCTCTAATTGTAAGGGTTGAAAATGCAACTTCAATTATTACTTTCCACCTCATTTAATCCCCTCTCATTAAGTCTTATAACTTAAATTATTACTCCCATTTTCTCTTATTAAATCATATATTAAGTTATTTTCACTAATAAATGATACTAAGTAGATTTATGCCAATATTTTTAACAATATAAAATTGTATATTTTAAAACTGACTCAATAACCAACCCATTATTTAAAAGTGGTGGCTAAGAAATTCAACCATCCAAATCAAATTGATCAACCTATATAGTCATATTAATGAAATTAAAAAATAAGTGTAATCAACAAGGATATTTTTATTGATAATGAAAATCAAATACATAATTTAGAATTGAGAAAAAATTAATTTTTTACTGTTTGGCAAATATCAATAGTTCAACTTTTGTGTCAAATTTGTTAACATTTAATGTCATAAATAAATAAATAAACAAATCAATCAATCAATAAAAATTAACAAAATATAAAGATAAAAATGAAAAAAATGAATAAATTTCGCAAAGGAACATTTAGGTGCATGTATAATAACATATTAAACAAGAAGGGTGACATATCATAATTATTTTTACACATAGAAACAAGAAGATTATGGAACATTCTTTTAACTAAAATACTCAATTTTGAATTTAGTCCCTATTTAATTGTGATGTTTAAATTGTAAATTGAACTACTACTTGGGGGTGTCAGTTGGACTAGATTTGGTCCAATCCGATCTAGTAAATATTTTGGACCGGTTTAATTTAATGTCTAGACTATCCAATCTATTCAAATTCGTTTTAATTTAGATTGGTTTCAAACCAAACTCGATCCATTGACACTTGTATTTTTATATATCAATAGACCATATATTGACTTAATCCAACCCAATCCAATATAAATTTATTATGGACAGACCAGTTCCAATCTAATCTAATAAATATTTTGAACCGGATTGGTTCAACCCAATATGTCTTGTTGGTTCGTCCAATCCATCAAAATTGATTTTGAGTTGGATGAGGTCCAATCCAAAACCAGTCCATTGACACCCTTATTACTACTTTTTCACTGTTTGGGTGACACCTTAGCTGGCCGAAGCTACCATGTGATCTGCCTCTGTGGCCAATGACTTTAGGCCATGGCAACACACGTCACCACAACCATGTTATGAAGAGGCCTCATGAGGAAGCAGAGTCTCGCATAGACACAGAGACATGGCCCACCGGGGAAAGCAAGACCTCCTGAGAACCTCGGTGGGCGACCTCATCCCAACAACCCCACTGACCTTACCCGAATATAACACAGGTGTTCGGTCTATATAAAGGCATCTACCCCTCAAGGTAAGCTCACTAGGATTTAATACACATTACTCTCCTCGACTTGGACCAGCTGTCTAACTACTTAGCCCAACTGATCTCTCTCTTTTCATTATTGACTTGAGCATCAAGGTCCCTACCTGTGGATAAATTCCTCGGGCCTCTGATTCTCTTTGTGCTTGTAAATTATGGTGCATGGCCTCGTCCTTCCACCTCAACCTTATACAATTGGCAAGATTATTTGCTACATATTCAGCTCGACAACCTCAGATCGAACAACATCATTTACCCCATTCAATTGTCTCTATTTAAATCTTACATTTCTTTGATAAATGAACAAAAAGAAAAGATACACTAAAAAGATAAAACATTACAAAAAAAGAATCTTGCCAAGTAGGTAGACCTATCAATGATACTTGAAACTTCACAACTCAATATGATAATATTTGGATGAGGCTTTTTATGTAATTAGATTTGGATTTTACAATCTGCATCCTATTAATAATTAAAACAAAAAAATATATAAAAACAAAAAAGTAGAATACATATTAATATAAAATTTTTTATACATCATTACTATCATCATCATCATCATCATCTAGAATTTCCATGTGCAAAGCACATTCGTGCTTACTTGTAGCATAAATGAATTAACGTGTGATGTGTCCATCCTAAAAACGCTCTCAACAGCATAAGCTGTCAAAAAAAGGGGCATTAATTAAAGTTTTTTACTTCAAAATAGTCATAATTATCTTATCAACCTTAAAAAAAAACAAATAAACCCTTTCCCCATTCTTTGAAAAAAAAATAGGGCAAATTTTTTTAACTACCCCTAAGGTTTAAGAAATTGACTAAGGGCCCGTTTGGCAAGTCTTTTTGGGAAGATCTTCTGGTAGCTCTAACAGTCAAAAGACGCATTGAGCTTTTGCATGAAGATCTAAGTAGTCTGAAGCTAGTTTGGCAGACACACGTCTTTTCGTGTCTTTCTACACAAGAATAAAATACAAAAGACGTAGAAAGCTTCATTTGGAGCTTCTCGAAATCAGCCCAAAATGGGCTTCTCGCGTCTTTTCGGCGCTCCAGCTTTTGGCAACTAGATTTTTTGCAAACCAAACAGGAATAGACAGAAAATCGGTCTGCCCAACTTGTAAACAACCAAAAAACCGCACAGAAAGATGCGTCAAACGGGCCCTAAATCTTCCTTACTGTCATCGTCCATTAACTGAAGAATTAAAAAGACTATTTTTTCCTACTGAAGACGGAAGAGCTTCTCCATTCATCTTTTCCAATCGACAAAAAAGGCTTGATTTCTTCTTCTTCTTCTTCTTCTTCTTCTCTCTCTCTCTCTCTCTCTCTCTCTCTCTCTCTCTCTCTCTTTCTCTCTCTTCCCACTCTTCTTCTAATTCTTCTTGCCCCCATCGACCTCACCTCCCCTGTTTGAGTGTAATACCACATCGTCGCTGTTGTGACTTCTACTCACCAGTCGATTCAATCTTCTTCTCTAAAGGTGTAGTCAATCGGGAACTGCCTCTATAAATGTCTAAAGCGCCACCATGAGTGCATGCCCGAATAACCACCGCTATTGAAGCCACCGCTCTCTTTAACAAGAAGAGGGGTGAGATGTTGTCGTTGAAGCTGTTCCACATGTCTTGGAAACACACCTGCACACATGTCTTGGAAAATAATTTTTTTCTCTTACTAAAACTAGTTTTTAACTTGTTCCACATTGGAAAATTACAAAACTTGTTTTGAGTTTTTAAATAGGAGCTTATTTACACTCCTTAGAAATAAAGAGGTGAGTATGGAGGGCGCAATGAGCTGCTTTAGAGGCACACTTTCCTCACACTTCGTGCGCACCCGCTTGACTCGTGAAGGGCAGCTTTGACCTTTGGCGTGAGGCTAACTATTGATGTTTCAACGGTCACGATTCGATTAGGTGTGATCAAGAGGCACTACTCAAAGTTAATAATCATTAATTGTTAGCTACCTTTTTAACAGTCACAATGTTTGAAATTGTGGCTGTTCAATGAGCCTTTTCTGAATCAGCACCTTCCTCTGGTCCATTACTCATAAGAAATTATTTAAGGAGTGTAAATCAAGCAAATGCACATACAAGTTTTTTGAAAATTGCTTTTGTCTCTCTCAATTCGATCTACTACAGTTTCACAGAAGGTTTCTTTGGAGGCTCTTCAACTTTCTTAGTTGCAGATTCTCGCCCAATGCTCTATTGTATCATGCGAATGAATTTGCCTATAACCCAACAACAAACTCAATAAAACCGAATGGGGACAAATAACATTCTAAAGGTAGTGTCTTCAGACACACCTCGGAGCTTCTCCTCCAAGTTTCAGTGACCCCAATTTCCCAAGACAAAGTGATGGAGATGATGAAACTGAATATGATACAACTGTTATTCAAAAGAAACTCTTCAACTTAACCAAATCGGTCGCTCCTTCCTCCCTGTTTGTTAACTTTACTGATACCTCACCCCAATTTCCCAACACAAAGTGCCTCCTAGTTAATTGCGCAGAGTGAACGGGACTTGTACGTTGTGATGATGGTGTTCATCTTGTTGATAGGAAGAATTAGAGATGGAGAATGGAGTGAGACTTGCTAAGGTGCATGGTTTTACAAAGGATGGGAGCATAGAAGAATATTGATAATGGCGATAAAGCATTATTTGTTCTTTTGTCGTTGATGCCAAGTACTTGGAAGCTTAATGGCTTGTGTGATGTTGCTGACAAAAGCTTTCAAAGAGGGGCTCCCATAAAAATTGCAAAGTCAGAGACGAAGACAAAGACAGAGTTAGAACTGGAGACATAGATGAAGATGGAACCGAAATCAGAATCAGAGACAAAGTCAGAGTTGGAGTCAAAGCCAGAGCTAGAGAAGCAGACAAAGATGGAATCAAAATTGGAATTAGAGACAAAATTAAAGTTGGAGCCGGAGACGTAGACGTACACGAAGATGGAATCGAAATAAAAAACAGAGTCAGAGTCGGAGTCGAAGCCAAAGACATATACGAAGACGGAATCAGAATCATAATCAAAGACAAAGTCCAAGATGGAGACAAAGACTGACGGAGATGGAGTGGGACCATAAAAAAGGTATTTTAAGAAATTTAAAATATATCTATAACGTTGATGTCGCATGTACATGGAATTTGACGGAAAATTAACGATAAGGGAAATTTTAGGCAATTTTCTAAAAAACTTGAGGGTAATTTAAAACAATATGTAACATGGGGTATAGCTAGTCAAATTTATAAATCTTAGGGTTAATTTAAAAAATTTGCCTATATATAAAAGGGATTAAAATTTATGGGGGTGGATTGAACAATAAAAACCCTTATATAAAATTATAGGGTAAAATACAAAAGCTTCTCCTAAAGTTTCTGACAATCATAAAAATCTCCCCTATAGTTTTACATTAGCAAAAACCTCCCCTAAAAATTTAAAGTTCTTGACAAAAACCTCCTTTCCATCATGATTTAGACAAAAAAAAGTTAATAAAATTATGAAATTACCCCTGATTAATTGTGAAGGAGTCGATTAAATATTTCAATATGTTGGAATTGCCCCTTCTTCCACTTGCTCTCGCAATAAAAGGGAATAACGTGAAATCCTTCCCCCAATCTCCCCTCACTAATTTTTCTCATTGATTTCTTCTTCTTCTTCTTCTTCCCCATGTCCCTATTCTCTTCCATCGAGTCGATTTGAGTTGGAGCAACCCGAAAGGCACTTTTCAATCATCTTCTTCACGGTGGCAGCAACTATCAGCGGCGTCCTCCTTGAAGCTCACCTACAATTGGCAGCAATGGCAACGAGTCCATCACCATTTTGCCCAAGGCCTTCCCAACTTCTTAACAATATACGAGTCCTCATTCCCAAGACTCTATTGCACTATATCTCTGTAACCCCTAGCCAACTCCTAAAGCATTTTGGCTACAAACTTCAGAAATCCTTTAACCTAGTCCTTTAGGCTCTCTACTTCAGCACCATCACCTTCGATCCCCTTGACACCAATAAAATCCGCCCTTCTTGTTTCCAAAGCAGCTGGAGTGGTTCCAATTCCGTCGCCGGTGTATCTTATCCTTGTATCCTCCACAAGGCTTGCAAGCTCCTCTCGTCATGACTTCTGATGAAGTGCGATCCGGCCGGTCTTAGTTGTCAACAACTTTGCTTCTAAACGGGGTAGCAGGGAACCTGAAACGGAGGAGATGAGGAAACTCCGGGGGGGAACCCGGTGTAGTGGCTCCGAAGCTCAAGTTAGAATCCTTCAAAAGCAAGATAACACCAGATAGCGCAAAATTTGCATACCTTCTTTGTTGGGGGGCAGGGGGCTCTTATAATCACTTTGCGCACTCGCTCCGAGGCCCTTGTCCGGTCGGGTATGATTACCCTTGCGCTTGTCAATTCGGTCGTCGTCCTTTCTGCTGGGACAGAACCGTCACTGCCTAACCGTCTCTCTAACTGGAGATGGCAGTGTTAGTGGCGGTGGCAGGTGGCCGTTTAGAGTGCGGCCGCCAAGCGTCAAATCCCAAGTCAGTCAGGTGCGGCACCCTCGGGCACGGACTTCCTCAGTGTCAGGCATGGTACGACTTGTTTGGTTTTGGTGCCCAGAAGGTGATGCAGAGTGGTGAGCGAGGCGAAGCCTTGAGTTCGGAGGTATCTATAGGGCAGGTCAATTCGGCGAGGTGTATCCCGAACTGTTACAAGTTTGGCCAGTTTGGCGAGGTATATCCCGAGCTGTTACAAGGTTGGTCAGTTCGGCGAGGTATATCCCGAGCTGTTACAAGGTTGGCCAGTTCGGCGAGGTATATCCCGAGCTGGTACAAGGTTGGCCAGTTCGGCGAGGTATATCCCGAGCTGTTACAAGGTTGGCCAGTTCGGCGAGGTATATCCCGAGCTGTTACAAGGTCGGCCAGTTCGGATTACTATGGTTTTGGGCCAAGGGTGAGTTTGGGCCCCTCGTAGGGAGTTCGGTCCGCTGGTGTCCCCTTGTTCACGCCTTAGGCTTGGCCCTTTTGCCGAGCTATTGTTTTTGCCACGTGTCGCATAACTGTGAGGTCGAGCCAAATCTTCCTTCATCAATTGCGTCCCACTCCTCGCGCCAAGGGTCTTGCCCTGGTGCGGGGAGTTTCGCGAGGTAGTAGGTGGATTTGCCCCGTCCTTCGGATCTTGACTGCGCGAGTTGCTTTTGCCAGGGTTCTTCAGTTTTCGGGAAGGCTGAAAACGTGCCTACTCATAAATGTTGAAGGTTGCGACAACGCGTGTTTTAAATTTCAAAAATTCGCGCCGCTGGGACGTGACAGCGGATCATTCAAAAAGGCGCGCCACTGCTGTACGTGCGCGGGCGGCTGTAAGGGAGACGTGCGGCGCGGTCAGTTTCGGAAAGACACGTGTCGGCGCAACGTCGGTTTCAAGAAGGCGTGCGCTGACGTTTTCACTCTTTTCGGAAAGACGTGCGCCAATCACGTCTCGACTTTATGGGACGTGCAGTCAGTGAAAACGTGGGCCATTGGATCGTCTTGGATCTGCACGGTCGATTCTTGGTTACTGTAGCTATAAATAGTGGGGGACCCCAATCGATTTGTCACTTCAGCGGTTTGTCTACTGAGCTCGCGTCCAACTTTTCAGCTCTCAAGGCTGGTTACATAGCCTTCAAGGTTCTTTGGCTTGTTCCCGTTTCTGGAGCCTTCAAAACTTTTTTCCGGTGAGTACCTTCCTAAATCCACCTTTTCCTTAATGCCTAGCTTTGATAGCTCAGACGACTCTTCAAGTAGGGCCGACGTAGGTTCTACCAACCGAGCCGTGTCCCCCGACTGCCTCAATGATCCTGAGGTGGAACTTGAGGACTATGAACCAGTAGGCCGAGCCACTTCGGGCAGTTTGGCGTCTACCTCTCACCAAGGTCGGATGCTAGACAGGTTAGGTCCCTCGACCATGATGCCTGAGGGGCTTCAATCCATACTTATGTCTTACAACCTTCCTGGGGGGTATACATATTTTATTCCTTCGGGTAACTTTCCTTGGGAACACGGTCCTGATGAGATCGTGATTTTTCGAGAGCAGCTCGCTGCGGGGTTGCGACTTCCTTTCCACCCCCTTCTCGTCGAAGTCATAAACCACTTCGGTGTCACCATTGGCCAACTTCATCCGAACTCTATTCGGAACCTGGTGGGGACAGTTTCCCTTTTTTGCGAGCAGAATTTCCCCTTGAACTTAGAGATATTCTCCTCCATCTTGATGCTCAAGAGACAGGCGGGTTCTCTTCCTGGGGAAGACGGGCGTATTACCTTTCTCCTCGCCAGGGTTTTAAGCTTCTGCACAATCTTCCTAATAAGGTCCCGGCGTGGAAGCGTGACTATTTCGGTGTGCGAAGTGCACAAGGATGGCCCTTTCAGACCGGGTGGGGTGAGGCCGCTCCTGATTCAGGTGTTACTCCTGATAAAGAGATGGTGAAGGGCCTCCGGCAATGGGCAAGGCAAGGTTTAAAGTGCCATTACTACTTAACGGAGGCCAAGCTTATTGCGGCCGGCCTGAGTTCGGGTAGGTTTTTAGCTATGCGGTTTCTTGCTTGCTTTGTTCTTTCATTTTTTCTGATGTCAAACTCGTTTCTGCAGGTGTGATGGACGCGGAGAGAACTCGTGGGGAGCGTCTGTTCCAAGGTATGAAGAGGAGGAAGCGGGTCGCCAAGCGAACTCGTACCGAGCTGCCGCCGGATGAGGAACCCCAAGTTCCATACCACACGCCAGAGGATCTGCCCAGGGAGCCCGAGGTGACTCCACCGATGCATGAAACTGCCGGGGCGCCTTATGCTGAGACCACTAATACGGGCGCTCCTGCATACTCAAGTGCTCCTCCTCACTCTGGGTCCGCTCATACGCGGGCTGGGCCCTCGGGTTCGGGAGCTCAAGGGGAGTTCAGGAGCGTGTTGACGCCAAACTACGCTCTTCAGAAGAGTAGGGAGGCTACTTTTCTTGAGGAGATCGTGGCGTGGGCCGATCTTCCCTTGAATCAGGTCGCCTGCCGTGCCGTAACACATGCTATGGTGGTAAGTTAGATTCCGTCTGCCTTGTTCATTTCCTATCGCTTTTGCTGTTATTGCTCACTTGTTTCTTTTGGTAGGTGAATTCTTCAATTCATGCCTTAGCGGCCCAAGTGGAGAAGAGCTCGCGACAGGCGTGAGCTGCTGAGGTTGCCGCTCATGCTGCTGAAGAAGCTTTCCATGCTGCAGAGGTGAATACCCAGGCTACTGAGGTGGCCGCTTATGCTGCCAAAGAGGCTGTTCGCGTCGCGATGGCCAGGCAGGCAAGGACTCAGCGTGACGCTGAGGCCATGGGGGTAGTTGTCAAGCATATGGCGGACTTGAAGTTGGATTTGCAGCATCAAGTCGAATATCTTCAGTAGGATATCAGGGAGAGAACACAGATTTTTTCCCAAGGCATTGAAGACGCCAAGAAGAAGGTCATTGAAGACTACATTGCCTCTCCGCGTTTTGACGATCTGATGGTGGATTCTTATAGGAGGGGGTTCAAAGTGAGCAGGTGGGTGATCCAGAATACGTACCCCGACCTCGACGTTAGTGCCATATCCACTCCGCGTATAACTCAGGAGATGGCCAATGCTGTCGATGGCGAGCCGGTTGTTGAAGTGCCTTCTGATGGCGAAGAAGTAGCTCTGGGCATGTAACAATTTTTTTTTGTAAGCGCCTTCTGATCGCCAATGTACTCCTGTTTCTTGCAATGGAATAGATAATCTTTTTGCCCAAGTGTTCCTTTTCCCCGAACTAATTCTTTGTCGAACTGAATATGCCACTTTCTTGCCCGGGTTATTATACTTCCGTGACCTATTTTGCCGCGAACTGATTTTTTGTCGAGCTGATAATATGCTCGACTTCTTTGCTTGTTTACGCCGAGGTTCTTCTTGGCTCTGCATCATGGCACATAGGACCTGATTTCGTCCACTTCGCTTGGCGGTTTATAGGTAGTATCGCCTTAAGTTCACGATGTTCCACGCTCGAGGTACTTGTTGGCCTTCCAAGGTTTCATGTTCGTATGCCCCCCCCCTGAGCGCTCTTTTTACTTTATAGGGCCCTTCCCAGTTTGGTCCAAGTTTGCCTACGCCGGGTTCGGGCACCATAATCTTACAAAGGACAAGGTCATCGACTCGGAAGCTTCGTTGCTTTACTCTGGTATTGTAGTAGCGAGCTACCTGCTGCTGGTATGCCGCTGTTCGGATGTGCGCGAGGTCTCTTACCTCATCCAATAGGTCAAGTTTGGTATGTAACTCGTCTCCGTTCGTCCGATCGTTGAATGTTTCTAGTCGTACTGTTGGTACTTTGATTTCCGCCGGGATTACTGCTTCAGTGCCGTAGGTGAGGTTGAAGGGGGTTTCTCCCGTGGTGGTTTTTTTTGTAGTTCGGTGAGCCCATAAGACACTTGGTAGCTCTTCGGCCCACAATCCATTAGCTCGATCCAGACGTGCTTTCAGTCCGCGCAGGATGGCTCTGTTCATTACTTCCGTCTGACCGTTTGCCTGCGGGTGCGCGACTGATGTGAAGTTTTGCTGAATCCCCATGTTCTGGCACCACTCTTGGAACTTGATATCCTCGAACTGTTTGCCGTTGTCGGAGATTAGTACCTGAGGTAACCTGAAGTGACATACTATGTTCTTCCAAAAGAAGTTCTGTATGTTTCGGGCCGTAACAGTTGCCAGAGGTTCGGCTTCTATCCACTTTGTAAAGTAATCTACTGCAACAACTAGGAATTTTCTTCCACCTGTTGCTGGTGGGAATTGCCCCAGGAGGTCGATGCCCCATTGTGCAAAGGGCCACAGGCTGGCGAGGTATTTGAGGTCGGAGGCAGGTTGATGGTAGATATTGGCGTGCTTTTGACACTTGTCGCATTTTCTGACGAGCTTGGTAGCTTCTGCCTTCATCGTTGGCCAGTAGTATCCTTGTCGAAGTGCTTTTTGGGCGAGTGCTCTGCCCCCCAAGTGTCTGCCGCACAGGTCTTCATGAGTGTCACGGAGTACGAACTCGGCTTCGGCAGGTCGCAGGCAACGCAAGTAGGGGAGCATGTAGGCCCGTCGGTATAACCATTCGTCTATTTTGACGTATTTGGCTGCCTGGCACTGCACCCTCTTGGCCGCATTGCGTTCTGCAGGGAAGGTTCTGTCTATCAAGAAGCTCGCGAGTGGGTCGATCCAGCTCGGCTCTACTTCCAAGACAGGAGCGACCTCCTCTGTCCCCCGAGAATACTAGGCCGAGGTAAGTCCTCTATGTAAACAGTTCTCATGTTGTTGTGACTTGTGCTGGCTAACCAGGACAGAGCGTCGGCCTCAGTGTTCTCTGACCTCAAGATTTGCCTGATGAAATGTGACTGGAAGTTGGGCAGGGCTTCTTTTACTTTGGCCAAATATGCGATCATGGAGAGCTCGCGTGCTTCATACTCGCCTATAACTTGGTTGACCACGAGCTGGGAATCGCTGCAGATGACTAAGTGTTTTGCCTCTAGCTTTTGCGCTAGGTCCAACCTAGCTATCAGTGCTTCGTACTCTGCCCCGTTGTTGGATGTCGCGAACTCAAAGCGTAGTGCGTATTCTAATTTTGTGCCGCCCGGGCCGCATAAGACTATTCCAGCTCCGCTGCCTTGCCGGTTCGAGGAACCATCCACGTGAAGGATCCAGGGCTCCTCATCCTAGTTCGCGTTTTGCCTGACCAGGAGAGATGCCACACTATCTGCTACTTCACAGGGTTCAGACTCTATTGGCTCGGGAGCTCCGGGTTCGCCCGAACTGGGGACCTCGGGCTCGACCTGTGGGGCTGCGTGGCTGAAAGTGCACTCGGCGATAAAATCTGCCAAAGCTTGGGCCTTAATAGCGGTTCTTGGTTTGTACTAGAGGTCGTACTTGCTGAGTTCGATGGCCCATTTCGTCAGTCGACCGGAAACCTTGGGTTTGAGTAAAACTTGTCTCAGAGGTTTGTCAGTCAGGACGACGACGGTGTGAGCCTGGAAGTATGGGCGGAGTTTTCGAGCTGCTGTCACTAGGGCGTATGCTAGCTTTTCTATCTGCGGGTACCTTGTCTCTGCTCCCTGCAAAATTTTACTAACATAATAGATGGGTCGCTGGACCCGATCTGTTTCTTTTATTAGTACCGAACTGACCACCTCGTCGCTTGCCGAGAGGTACAGTTCTAAGACCTCGCCTCCTCGGGCCAGGCTAAGGTTGGCACACTAGCGAGGTAACCTTTTAGCTCGTCAAATGCGAGCTGGCAGTCCTGGGTCCACTCGAACCCTTTGCCTTTGATTGCTTTGAAGAAAGGTAGGCAGCGGTCTGCCGATTTGGACATGAAGCGGCTTAGAGCAGCTATGCGGCCATTTAGCCTCTGAACTTCTTTTACTTTCCGAGGTGGTCTCATATCTAGAGTGGCTTTTATCTTGTCCGGGTTGGCCTCAATACCGCGCCGATTGACAGTGTACCCTAGGAATTTGCCCGAGGTGACGCCGAAGACACATTTGTTGGGGTTCAATTTCATGCTAAACTGACGCAGGATTTGGAAGACAGAATCTTTGTCTTGTATTAATTCTTGTGAAAACTGAGTCTTGACGACCATGTCGTCTACATAGCACTCTATCTTCGTGCCAATCAGGGGCCGAAACAGCCTATTTACAAGTCTTTGGAAAGTCGCCCCGACATTTTTTAGTCCGAAGTAGGCGTCTAGGAAGCTTAGCAACTCATTTCCCGAGGTCGCGTCCACTAGGCGGTCAATTCTGGGGAGGGGGAAGCAATCTTTCGAACAAGCTCGGTTCAGGTCGGTGTAGTCGACGCACATGCGCCACTTGCCATTTGCCTTTTCTACCAACACCGGGTTGGCCACCCAGCTCGGGTAATGGACTTCCCTTATGAATTTTGCTGTGAGGAGCTTCTCGACCTCCTCGTCGACCGCCCTCCAGCGTTCTGGGGCTAAGTTGCGTTTCTTTTATTTAACGGGTCTGACTACAGGGTCAGTATTAAGTTTGTGAGTTATCAGGCCGAGGCTAATGCCGGGCATGTCGGCCGTGGACCCGGCGAAAATATCTAAATTTTGAAGTAAAAAACTCACCAGTTCGGTTCGTAGGGGTTCCTCGACGGAAGCTCCGATCTGAAGTGTGCGAGATGGGTCCGTAGCCGTAGTCGGGATTGCGACCGTTTCCTCCATGGGCGAATTTTATTCCTCACCTTGCTCCGCAGGCCGCTCCAGTTCGAGGCCGTCGGCCGCCTTGGTTTTTCCCTTCAGGGCGGCAACATAACACTTGCGGGACTCAAGCTAGTCGCCCCGCGCTACCCCCACACCGAAGTCCGTAGGGAACTTCATGGCCAAATAGTAGGTGGAGACCACCGCTCGTAGGATATGCATGATCGGCCGCCCTATTATGGCATTGTATGGGGAGGGGGTCACGACCACCAGGAAATCATGGTTGAGTCTGACCGCACAAGGCCATGTGCCAACTTCCACAGGTACTGTTATTTTTCCGAGGGGCCTGACTTCCTCTCCGCTGAAACCCACCAGGGGAGTGCTCGCGGGCTTCAGCTCGCTCCTTTGTAGTTGTAGTGGGTCAAATGCTGATTTAAAGAGGATGTTCGCTGAGCTGCCCGAATCTACGAGTAGGCATCTGACCTCGAAGTCACTAATCCTTAGCTTAATGACAAGCGCGTCATCATGGGGGTAGCGGACCCCTCGCGCGTCGTCCTCCGTGAAGAAGATTGGTTCTTCGGTCTTTGGTCTCTTTGGGGGGTTCCGTTCCTCGAGGGCTGCTTCGCGAACTGAAGTCCAAGCCGCTGCCGAGGTACACCCTGCTACCACTGAACCTCCCGCAATTACATGGATGGTTCCCCGAACTGGCCTCTCTTCCGGAGGCTGTCGCTGCAACGGTTCGGCAGGTCTACTGCTAGACTCGGGGGCATCCTTTTCGTGCTCCCCTTGCTGACCTGCCTTATTGTTATTATTGTTGTGTTGTACAAAGTTTCTCAAGTATCTGCGACGGGTGAGCCCCTCTATCTCATCCCGGAGGTTATTACATTGCTCGGTACTATGACCATGGTTTCTATGGAAACTACAATACAAATTCTTATTTCTCTCGTTCGGATTTCCCTTTAGGCGAGGTGGCCACTTCACGTACGGGGCGTCTTTGATCGTCATTAAGATCTCGGTCTGCCTTGTGTTTAACGGCGTGTAATCCGTCCGAACTGCTAGGGGAGCTCAGAACGACTGGTTCGGCTTCGGCTCCCGGGCCGGGTTTTTCTGTCGACCGGGTTGGAGAGATCACCTTCCCTTTTTCTTTTCTCGTTCCCGCCTTCGGTTTGTTGGTTGATTTCTTCCTCTGTCCTCATGAACTTGTCCGCGAGCTTGAGGAATTTGGCCACGGTTGTGGGCTAGTTAGCCACCATGTGCCATTTGAATTCTTTGTGCGTCACCCCTCTTTTGGCCGCCGCGAGCTGCACTGCGGGGTCCAACCGCGGTATCTGCAAGCATGCTTCGTTGAATCGTTTGATGTAGCCCCGGATGGATTCTCCTTCCCTTTAGACTACTCCGAAGATGCTTTCCTTTGTTTTGGGGCACCGTTGGCTGGTGACAAAGTGTGCGGTGAAGACCTGCACGAACTGGGCCTAGCACTTTATCGACCTGGGGACCAGGTTCCTGTACCAAGTGCGGGCTACCCACCTGAGGGTGGTGGTAAAGGCCACGCACATGCACGATTCGCTAGCCCTGGCGAGGTGCATTTGGAACTGAAAGGCGTCAACGTGGTCGTTGGGGTCGAAGGACCCGTCGTACTTGTCCAGAGGTGGGAGCTTGATATTTCTGGGTAAGGGGACCGCTAGGAGTTCTGATGCGAGGAGGGAAGGAACCGAGAGAATCGGGGCAACTTCTACCTCGTCCGAGCTCATCTCTTTGCCTCTGAGCTCTGACAAGACACGGGTGGCGGTTCGGCGACTTCGCCGACGCCTTCGTTGTTGAGTTCGCCTTGTACTGGCGCTACTGGCCTCTGTGTTACCGAGCTCGATGGGCCCGGAATGCTGGTAGTCTGCCGCTAGGGCGCCGAATCGGTTTTCTGTGAGCGGGTACTCGGGCTTGGAGCGCCGGGGTGCTGACCTCACGGGCGAGGTTCCCGACCCGCCTACGAGTTGCGAGGTGGGGATGATATTTTTCTCTCTTCGGCCTGGGGACGAGGCCTAGCTGTTAGGGGGGTTCTGGGACCGGGAGGCCTTTCCCTGGTGGGGGCGTCCATCCTACGGGGAGGCCTTGACCGGCCTCGGAGCGGGGTGGCGAGGTGGTAGTAGTGGTTGGTTCAGTGGCAGTTGGGGGAACTACTGTTGATAGTGATACTGGGAGATGTTGTGTAGTACTTGGTGCTGGTGAAGCTGGTGCTGCTGGAACTGTTGCATTTGGGCTTGCATTGCCCGCATGCACTGCATCAGGTCGTCCAACCGGTTTTGGCTGGCTGCCAGGGGGACGGCAGTCGGTTTAGTAAAGGTTGTCTCAATAGGGGGAGGAAAGGGGATGCTTGTGGTAGGAAGGTTTACGGGTTGTTTGGTTTTGGTGCCCAGAAGGTGATGCAGAGTGATGAGCGAGGCGAAGCCTTGAGTTCGGAGGTATCTATAAGGCAGGTCAGTTCGGCGAGGTGTATCCCGATCTGTTACAAGTTTGGCCAGTTCGGCGAGGGGGTATATCCCGAGCTGTTACAAGGTTGGCCAGTTCGGCGAGGTATATCCCGAGCTGTTACAAGGTTGGCCAGTTCGGCGAGGTATATCCCGAGCTGTTACAAGGTCGGCCAGTTCGGATTACTCTGGTTTTGGGCCAAGGGTGAGTTCGGGCCCCCCGTAGGGAGTTCGATCCGCTGGTGTCCCCTTGTTTATGCCTTAGGCTTGGCCCTTTTGCCGAGCTGTTGTTTCTGCCACGTGTCGCATCACTGTGAGGTCGAGCCAAATCTTCCTTCATCAACTTCGAGGCTATAACTTCTGAAATTTATACAACATACATCCACAAACACCTAATTACAGGATCACAACATCAAGTTCTTAGAATCTACTTTCATGAATTTAACATAGAGATGACGCAGAGATGCCAAGTCGATCGCTAGAATTCATTTTAAGGCAGAACTCATACATCGATCATCGTAGTGCATGGTTCCATTGGCGTGATCCGAAGATACATATAGCAAAAACCCTAGCCGACCAACAATTAATTAAACAGACTAGATCCCTCCAAGTAAGTCAATACAAAATGGCTACAAGGCAAAAGTATCAACACTCTTTTTCTTCCCTTTAGACAGACGGACAAAGACGCGGATGCTGAAATCTGTTGGCTTGCTGCAGGTCTATTTGTATTGAATATCGATACGAATGGGCACTTTAACCGTTATCGCCATTAATGGTCGTTTAAGCTCAACACTTTGATGATCAATTGCTGAAACTCTATTCACTACCACCGTGAAAAAGATAAACGGTGCCTTTCAGGTTGCTCCAACTCAATCGACTCAATGAAAGAGAATGGGGACATGGGGATGAAGAAGAAGATGATGAAATCAATGACAAAAACCAGTGAGGGGAAATTGGGGGAAGGATTTCACGCCATTCTCTTCTATTGAGAGAGGAAAGGGAAGCATGTGCAATTCTGACATTTTAAAATGTTTTATTGACTCTCTAACAATTAATAAAGGGTAATTTTGTAATTTTATTGATTTTTCGTGTGAATCACTGATCGAGTCAGGTTACGAGGATATCGCCTTCCTTGAACCTTCCTCATTTAATTGCTTTGTTTCCGAATTCCAAAAGCCCGACATGTGTATGCTCCAGCGAACCTTCGTCGGGCCCCGCCCCAAACCGAAGTAAAATCTACTACTCCCGAAGCTTTTATATTGATTTAAAGCATTGAAATCACAACCGTTGAGACATTAATGTGACTTGTGATTCCGCATTAACGTCATGTTATCAATTCAAGGTGGGGTCATTCGAGGGTCGTGATTTACAATATAGCCGAAGGATAGGCCAGTGACTGTAGCAAATATTTCTTGCCCAACGACTATTTCTCAGTTCGAACTAGGAGGTGAAATGGCCTTCAACAGATAACAGCACAAGTCACCTTCAAGCCACTACCAATTCTTATTTCTGAGCTCTAACGATATGTTCTCGTTTCTTCACCTGGCATCGACGGCATATTCCCTTCCCAAATCGGCTTCCTTCCACGGTCGTCTTCCTAAGGGTTCCGGCAACTTGACACCCATGAAACGGCTAGAAAGCAATCCTGAATTCCTCCAAGGACGTGGTGGCCACCTCCTCTCCGTCATCGGAAAACCTGTCTCCACGGACAACGTGGGTCAGAGGTTGACGAAGCTTCTCCTCAATGTTACTATCCAAGGGAGATTGGGAACTATTCATGTGGTTATGTCTCTGGACAACACGGTTGAAGATTTAACGGAGAATGTTTTACGTATTTACTTGAGAGAGAAGAGAAGACCGTTATTGCCTGAAACAGATCCTCGGCGTTTCGGGCTTCATTACTCGCAATTTAGCTTGGAAAGATTAAACCCCAAGGAGAAGTTGAGCAACTTGGGTTCTAGGAACTTCTTCTTGTGCCCAAAGGCAGACATCTCTGTCAATTCGTTGTGCTCGGACCAAGCAAAGAAGACGACTGTGCCATCGTTTCCATGGACAGCATTCATGGATTTCGTGCTGTAGTAGTGTACCTCTCTAGCCCTAGCTATCTTAAATCTTAATCTCGTTCTCCTCTTCATTCCATCTTTTCATCCATCTGAAATTCTGTCACACTACTTAATCACTTATTGATAATGTGCACAGAATCTGTACAGCAATTTTGATAATTGAACACAATGTGGTTCAATCTTGTAAATATTAACTAGTGAAAGAAGTGATAATTCAACTCTTATTAAGGCTCTGAAAGATCAGATCCCCGCAGCTGCCCGAGAAGCTTATTTTCTGTGTAAAGAGTAATCTGTAAAAAGGGAAAAAACTGAATCTGGTAGTTTTGTTGAAGCCTTGCCAACCTGGCTGGCAAACATTGTGGATACAGTTAAATTAGTTTTTACCAAAAAAAAATTAGTGAAAGCATAAGCTCGTCTAAGTGCAATCTCTCTCTCTCTCTCTCTCTCTCTCTGTCAGTTCTCTTTCAGTCTGCTTGCATAATGCCATGGAGATATGGAGGGAAATTGATTTGCCTATTGGACCAGCTGCTTTGCCCTCTGTATGGCGATATGGAGGGAAAACCATATAGATCCACTGATACTTCTGGGCAGGTGGGTGCGCCTTCAGAGGGAGAAACTACTCAAGGTTGAGTAAAACTCAAGGTGGACGCAAATTCAAACGCTACTACTGGGTTGGTATTTTCGTAGAGATCATATGGGCTGAGGCTCACAGTGAACTATAGCAGAAGCAAAGCAGTCCCGGTTAGCTCTTACCGGCCTGTTAGAAGCCGAGGGTAATAAGGATTAGCATTATAGCGTATTCATTTGGGGTTGTCTTTCCTTAATTGAGAATGCTATTAATGGAAGTAGATTCAATGTCTTTCTTTAATCTTCTTTTGGTGGAGAAAGCTGATCCACACGGAGGACGGAGGTAGGGGTGTCAATTGGACTGGATTTGGTCCAATCCAATGAATATTTTGGACCATTTTAGACCGGTCCAATTTAATATTTGAACCGTTCAATCTGATCAAATTCGTTTTGATTTAGATCGGTTTCAACCCAAAATCAGTCCATTGACACCTATATTCTATCTTATATCAATGGATCAGATATTGGCTTAATCCAACCCAATCCAATATAAATTTATTATGGATGGACAAAGTCCAATCCAATTTAATTAATATTTTGGACCAAATTGGTCCAATCCACTATCTTTTTGTTCCGTTTAAATTGATTTTGGACTGGACGAGGTCCAATCCAAAGCCAGTACATTGACACCCTTACCTGATGGTCAAATCTGAGGTTTCCTAAGGCTATGTTTGGTTTGATAGAAACTCATCTTTTTCTTTGTCCTTTCTATCAAATAAAAAATAGCCTAAGATACGTGGCAAATTTTTTGGGGGCTCTCAGAAATAGTCTCCAACTGAGGGCTAGCTCAGTTGGTACAATGGCTGGTTTGTTCCAACCAATGTAATATATGTATTATTTTATATTTAATTTATATTTTTTAATTTAATTTTAATTTTTTATTTGTAAAAAATATTAAAAATATAATTTGAGGACAAAAAAGAGATTTTTTTTTGTGAAATAGTAGGGGCCTTGAGACGTATAGATCTTGAAAAGTTACCCAAAATAAAAAATAAAAAAAATCTCAATCGGACATCAGAGTATAAAGTTATGGCCTCCAAAAGTTTGCATACACATTTAATGTGCAACCTATGACACAATCATCGGGTCAAATGGGTCAATGGTCCAACCATCCAAGTAAGACTGTTTGTGACCAAGTCAACAGTTTTTTATCATTTTTGGGTTTTACCAAAACCCAACATTGAATATTGGTTGGGTGATGATTTGAACAATTCAACTGGTTGGGTCAACGACGGGTTTAAAACATCAGCCCCAACCATCGACTTTAAAAGAAAAGTTATGAGGGAATACCAAAATGGTGTGATGGAGTCCGAGTATTGTCACTAAGATCTGGTTCTCACGGAGCACTCCTTACACCGACCTCATAACATGTATCATTCGCACATCGAGGTACTTATGTTATTATTCATGGGAAATGTTTTCAATACACACTAGGATGTGGTTGTGAGGTCAATGTGAGGAGCAAATCACAAATTGGTGTGATGATTTCATAATCTTAAAAGTAATGACTCCTACGAGGGATTTGGGCATCGAATTGGGATGTGCTCCTCACATCGACATCACAACCACATTTCGTCGTGTATTGGGAACATCTCCCATGAATAATAATATAAAATTATGGACGATGTTCCCAATGTGCAACTAGTAGGGCAAGGTTGTAAATGGGTCAATTTGGGCTCAATAGACCTGATGGAACCAAACTGATTAGGTTGGTTTTGGTTCCAGGAAATAGAACTTATGAGTCAGTTCTGGATCTTGATATATTGTTCCAATTCTTATCGGTTCTGTCTAGTCCTGAAATGATTCAGACTTGACCTGACCTATATATATGTATAATATATTAAAAATAATATCATATATTATATTTTTTAGGTATATTACAATTGGGTCCATCTGGTTAATCCCGATTGTCCTAAGAATCGATTGGTTCAATTTGGGGTCTAAAATTACAACCTTATTGGGTGTGCTTTGTTTCCATGTCCTTAGTATTTCTTATCGGGCCGGTTCCGATTCTACCTGGACCCTTCCCAGACCCAGCCTGTTGGCAACCTTAGTTGTTGTACAGTGAGGAGCAGATCCAGACTCTCATGCATTGATTAATACCAAAATAATAATAATAATAATAATAATAATAATAATAATAATAATAATAATAATAATGATAATAAAATACTCTCCCAATCATCTATTTTTTGAAAGAAAAATCAACCTAAAACACATTGTCACATATGCAAACTAGACCCAATTTCATAGTTTTTTTAGGTTTAAAACTGATGGAGGGTGATTTGGCCCGACCTCGTAGCTCAGGTACACGTAGGCGTGACCTAGCTCAAACAGTGACTCAGCATGATAGCACAACGGACAAGAGCACAGCTCGGTGGGGAAGTCCCACCGAGTTCAGCATGGCAACTTGGCAGGTACACTACTCGCCAAAAGCCGCCTCGCCCGCACCTCCTCCCCAGGGTCAAGGGACTTCAGGGGGTCCCGAGTTCGGGGCACCCTGACCCCTTTTGAGACCCGAGCTCCTCCCAATGGACCTCGGGCCACTCCCAAGCAAGAATGCACCGATTGTTCTTTGGACGCCTCGAGGCACAAAGACCTCAGGTCGGCTAGCTCGGCATAACCAGCTGTAGGCAGCCCGTCACTTAAGAGACAACCCAGTTCAGGGCAATTCGCAGGAGAACAGCTCGATATACCATAGGAGGGCTTCCTGCCCGACTGTTGTACCTAACAAAACTACGAATTACAGGCATGTCCCTTTGCCGCGCCTGCCACCTTTAGGAAGGCGTCCCACACCTGACAAACACGTACCCTGCACGACGGCCCCGCACGTGCCACCTCAGCCTTGCCTGTAGTGGCTATGGCAGACTGACAGTGGCGGTTATACCTGCCCTGTCAGAAGTCAGAGAGTCAGGAGCAATGAAATTCAGCTATAAGGAACTTACCCTCAAGGAACAAGGTATCTGAAATCACTAGCGCAACCTACACTCTTAGCCTTTGTTCTCTCTTTGCTTCTTGTACGCAATACTAACTTAAGCATCGGAGCGTTCTCGCCGGAAAACCCCCCAGGAGTTCTTCCTCCTTCCACTCGTTTCAGGTACATCTTAGGAGTCACGCGTGCGCCAATTAGGAGTGATCGGATTGTGCTACATCAAAAACCTTCGTAGTTAAGTCTTAAAATCTAAACTATAAACTTTAAAAACGACTTGTATGAATGGTGAAAACCACCAATGAGAGCATGTATGATTTAACTCGTCTTCACTTTTCTGACATTCTCTTGAATATATTATGGCCTTTTATTAGATTATTTGAGTTTGGGTTAATAGGAAAATAAAAGACTCGATTTTGGGTTTCAGTCAGAAATATGAACTTAAATTTAGTTCGGCCCGAAAATTCATATATTTGAGTTCAACTTAGCTCAAACTCAACAGTGAAAGCTCATATTAAATTTAATAGAAAGTTGGAAAAGTAAAGGAAAGTTTCAGATAATAACCCAAAATTATATGATAAAATGTTATGTCAAGCACATTATGAGGTAAAAATATTGTCTGAAAATATAAATTATTTGATGCGTTATTTCTAAAAGGTATAAACACCGAAAGTCCACATATTTTATATGTAAATACATATATATATTTTATTAAAATAAATATGCAAATATACAAACATAAATATGTATTGCTTTATCAGAATATATTACAAAGCATTTTCCTTTTAATTTTTGAAAATCATAATATTAACACTATATTTTATATGAAAGTTATGAAACCATCTCGTCTGTTCCATATTTTTGAAAAACCTGCTCTTCACCACAATTTGGCTTTCAAAAAATGAAAATACCGAGAAGCCCATTAACCAACGTCACCACTCACCAGCCCAACAATTTGGGCCCACAATCTAAATTCCATATATCCAAATGGATCGATGATCAATTGATCCATCGCTGTGATTGAGAGTTTGTGTTCGGGTAGGCAGTACTCCGTAGCCTGTTCGAAATTCGAATCCCTACATTCGAAGCAAACGACAACCAGGGACCAGGGTGCTTTACGTGCAGCGCCGGCAAAATTGTTCTAAACTTCTAATAATGGGCAAACGGTAATTTACAAAAGGTTTTGGAGTTGAGATCAGATATTACAATCGGACGGTTCCCAATGATTGCTGAGGTTCTTTTCCGCAATCTTAGCTCGAGGAGGACAGCTCGTGTTGTCTTCGTCCTCCTCACTCCTCAAGTGGAGCCAGTGGTGCGTCTGTTACGCATCCGGTTTATTTATAGCCTTGGGTTATTATATTCGTATCTTGTTAATGGAACTATGTAAGCCTCAGTTATTATTTATCGTTGTGGTGCGCCAGCGTCAGTGAGCGACTGAGCGGGTCGCATGGTATTGTCGAATTAAGGGCAAAAGAAAGGGCGAGGGAAGCGGGGGCATGGATTGGAGTCTTCTCTCATGGCTCTTGTCTTTCTTTCTCCTCATAGCTCTGATCGGCTTTATCATCTACCAGGTCATTCAAAACCCTAGATAAAATATTATTTTTCACTGCTTTTTTTTTTTTTTTTTTACATTTCTCATTCATTAATTGTATTTCACTATTTTGTGTCTCTGCCTATTCAATTTATGTTATGTTTTTTTTTCCAATATATAATTTCAAGTTTTGTAGTCTCTTGACGAGAAATTACACTTATTCTAGAATGAATTACTTGTTTTTATCACAAATTCACAATCTTATCAGTGTTACCTTGTATTCCATAATTTAGGATTTTATTATTTCTTTTTAGTGGTTATTTCTTTTTCTTCCTTTCTAGTTATACGGTTTCCTGTAGAGATTCAAGCTTTTCAGACACAAGCATCCCAGTGTGTTAAGAAAGTCGTGAAATTATTCATGTAAAATTCTCCATTTACTTCTCTAGGCAACTTATTATCTTTAAAGAAACAACGGATCCTTGTAGATGTAGGTAAGATTAGAAGTCTGGAAGTTAACGATAAAAAAAAGTCTGGAAGCTACTGGTTTTGTTCTGTAGAACTAAAGTTAAATTTGGTATTTTGATGCTGATAAGAAGCAAATAGAAGCAGGGTTTTTAATTAATGAGAAGATTCACTGTATATTCTTTTCTTTCTGACATGAAATGTGGTTGATAGTGATACTTTTTCATCTTTTGGCTAAACTAATGTAATTGTTATAATTGTTTCTGCAAATATATTCAACTCTATCTGCTTCATTTTCGTCTTCTTGCTTTAGTTCCATGGGAGTATTTGTAGCATTTATTGAAATAAGAAAAAAGGGTCATTTATTAAATTTCTATAATATGGTGTTATTTTTATAAGTATAATCCATATGCTTAGTGTTATTTTTATAAGTATAATCCATATGCTTAGTGTTCTTTTTATCTTGCTATATAGTGTTCAGCATATATATTAATTTAAGCACTTTCAATTAGAAAAAAAAAAAGGTTTAAGCACTGGCCTATTTGTTTCTTTAGTTTGTTTTAGCTATCCATTTTCAACATACAAAAACATAACTTCTGACATGAAACACATTTCTTGCAGCTTATATGCTTGGCTGACCTAGAATTTGATTATATCAATCCCTATGATTCAGCAAGACGGGTAAATAGTGTGGTCTTTCCAGAGTTTGGCACGCAAGGGGCCCTATGCGCCCTCTTTCTCATATCAGGGCATTGGTTTATGTTTCTCTTATGCATTCCATATCTGTACTACAATGTGAGAATGTAAGTCCTCTACCCACAACCCGTCAAAGTACACACATAAAAAGCACTCGTAGGATTTTTTTTTTTTTTTTTTGGTTCCTGTGAACTAAAAAGTATCAGATATAGAGAGGCTAGAAATCCAGTTCAGACGACTTGAATTTCTAGAACTTGAGATTAGATTGGACAGCATGAGTACAAACCTACAACCACTCATGCGTTGGTCAAATGGACCCACACTGGTAAGGGTCTTCAAAAAGCTGGGCTGCATATGGGCCAATTAGGGTGGAATGCCTGATCCTCAACACTGGTAAGTGTCATTACTCAATATTGGCCCTTGCCTGCCATCTGTTGTCTTGAAAAAGGTAGGCTGGATATGAACCTTCAGCATATTTTTGTACAGAGTGGCTGCTATCCAGATGCAAACCCATGTTCTCTCTCTTGTGAGCCAAACTCTCAACATTACTCAGCAAAGTCAGAAACTAGGACTATGAGTACTATGTAGAAAATAGAAAGAAAGGCTACAAACATCCCTAGTCCTAATTTAAAATCAGTAGCTATTCAACATTCCCCTATACAAATAAAGACTAAAGTGAAGAAATGAAGGCAACTATAATAAGGTGGAGCATATACAATGTTGTGAGGCGGACCAGATGTTGACTTGCTAAGGTTGGTAAGTCACAAGCTGAATGGTTTAAAACCCATATTTTACTGCTTGATTTGGAGTTGAAAGGATTCAATCTTCAGTTTCTACAAATAGGAAAAAGCTTAAAATACATCTAAGGAACATGTTTGATCTTCCAAGATATTGTTTTTAAAAGTTAACTAGTGATAAACATGTGCAATAATTAATCGTTTTTGTCAATAACTATCAAGGATTTTATTAATACGTTAAAAAGAATGATGTACAAAAAATATTCTGCTAATTTATCAAAAAAAAAAAAGGATTCTGCTAAGGACCCCATCTGATAAGGATAAGGTAGCCCTAACTACCTGCCGCTCATACTATATATTCACTTTCCTTGTTACAATTAGTTCCCCAAGGGACCACCTTCCAGAACAGCTATTCCCTACTTATAATAATTAATGTTTGACCAGCAGCTGCATACTGGATTGATCATCGACTCCACCTGATATTTAGCCTAGATAGAGTAACTATTTTGTGGCACTATCATTTCAGTTTAATTTGATGTTTCAACTTTCAATATCCAGGTATTCACGGAGGCAGCACTTGGTAGATGTGACTGAGATTTTCAACATGCTTAACTGGGAAAAGAAGCAACGGCTTGCTAAGATTGTCTATTTAATTGTCCTTGTCTTCTTGACCATATTCTGGTATTGCTACAAAAAAGCTTGCTGTTCTTAAGGTTGGAAGTGTTTTAACCAGCTGAAAACTGAATATGTAAAGACTTTTTGTGCATATTTATTAATAGGATGATTTGGAGCTTATTGGAAGAAGACATGTAGTAGGTAATGCTGCTTGTATCTCTCCAACACCACAGAAGGTACTCGTGCTGTAAGTATCAAATGCATTAAGAGTCTTGTTTCCTATTAGGAATACATGCTGTAGGTCCAAATCTGGTGATGCCCATGCAGGGGGGAACTTGGACCTACTTGGTGGGCCCTCTCTTGGATGGGAACCACAACATAGAACTCAACATATTCAATGATGACTAGAGCTGCAAGTTGGATGCCCAAACTTGAAGAATTTACACAGCATCTGGTCGGGCCTTGTCCGTTCAGATTTCTGCAAATGCTCAACCGAGCCTGGCCAAGTTGCAGCTCTAATTATGACGACATGATAATTTTTCTTCCTGCTAGAATATCCATTCCAAGTAATAGTCCAGCAAGAGAAATATAAATGTACTGCTTATTTTGAAGATTGTAGTCCTTAAATGTGCTATGCTAATTGAATTATCATGCTGAGCCTTAAGGGATGTCCACAATATGAAAATTTTACTTGGCATTTTTGTGTCGGATGTAGATTTTTTATCCATCAGACTAACCCTTGGGATTTGATGTCAGGTCCATGAGGTAGCAACTAGCAATTAGCAAAGTAGGCATCTTCGGTTCTGCCTTTGTTGTGACACTTAATCCTGCTATTGAGGCCATTTTATTGGACTGAAGCCTTGATTTATTTAATTGATTTCTTGTGTACTTGTAAATGTATGTCATTATACTGCTTCAACTGTAATTTATTTTTCATTCAGAATTTGTTCAGTGGCAATGACATGAGCTTTGTTTAATGGACATCTTTTCAACGGCAAGATGAAAATGGAAAAAAAAAGGACGCAATACATGCATAATCTGGAATTACAGATACTGAAATTTGTTGATATTTTATCAAAAAGATCCCTCAAAAAGTTGATCATGCTAGGGTTTTTGTACTTTGACGACCTGCTTTGCCTAGGTATGTTTCAAAATGCCAGTATAGTATCGGTACTTAAAAACGCCCGAAACACTTTTTTTTTTTTCAAATTTTGGTTTTTTCAGAAGTTAAAAGCAGGTTTTTTTTTAATTATTAAAAAACGTTGGAGTTTCAAAACACCTGTAAACCATGGTTTGTTAGCACGAGTAGATTGAGTTGGAGTGCGTTGAACCTTCCAAATGAGATTTAGTTTTAGACAGTGGGTTTTGAGTTTTAACTCAAAATCCTGCACCACTCAATTATTTGAGTCGTTTTTGGTAGCCTGGATTTTCTCTAAAGGCTCCATTTGGAAGGAGTACAATTACAAATATATAGAATGTAAAATTTTGCATTTGGTATTATTGTGTATGTATTTATACAACACATATTTGTGTTTGTATTCCTTCCAAACTGAGCCAAAAGTTCAGTTTGGAAGGAATACAAATACAAAAATGTAGTGTAAAATCTTGTATTTTATATTATTTTTCATGTATCTGTATTGTACGTATTTATATTTGTACTCTTTTCAAATAAAACCAAAAGCATGACTGCATTATTTGGGCGGCAACTCTAATGAATATTTCATATGAAAATGGAAAGCACCAAAAGATCAAGCCAATGAATTATCCAACATATTCGTATATTTGTTTATATTTTTATTTTGTGGTGAGGACCACACGGTGAGGTGCCTCATGCTTATGATAATTAATTTTTTGAGCAATAATAAAGGTACGTGTATGTGATACAAAAGAAAACCTTGAAACGTAAAGTCGATAATCACATGATAACATTGTTAGACAGTTTTGTATGCCCTTAGCTTCAATCAGAGTGATGTACTTTATGAGTTTATTGTAAATGAATAAAAGTGCATATTTGATTCATGTTTCCTTGTTATGTTTCTATGTAATACCCTTAAAATAGACACTTAATGAGACTCGTGTTATTTAGAATGTTCATAACCAGTGGGTCGGTCTGGGGAGATCTATCTTGACAAGACTGACAATGTGGTGCCACCAAGTCGGTTGGGGTGACTTGTCTCAGCTGCCATGGTGAGACCCTAGGCACATAGTGTAGGATTAATTGAATCTATGAATTGGACTAGATTTCCAGTATTGCCATGGACCTTGGAGATTGATGGGCAAAACTGGAAATTTACACCCGACCCCTAGACTCGATTATGATACTGCACTAGGTGTCGGATTGGGCTGTCTTTGATATACCAATCAGTGAGATCCTTAGCGGGGGTCAAAACTTGGGTATGTTGGGACAGTTTGAGAATTCATCTGAGTGGGTGATCATAGTGACAGGATCAACCCCTTTGTTGGACAAAGGTAATGATCGGGGATGCACTCTCACTGATGGAAACCAAGACTGTCGGCAACCGATTTCAATTGTTGATATTTGTTTTGCAAAATATATTTTATATGAGATATAAAAGTATATATATTATAGTTTTGAAATGATTTGCAAAAGGTTTTAATTCCCGGAATCCATGTAAGCAGAGAGTGCAACACTGTTCCTTGTAGCCGAGGGAGAGGTCCTCTCTTGTCGGGCAGTGTATGATCATTATGGGCTGAGAGGTTAAGTGTAAGACCATTGAGGATAATACCTGATGGGCTAATCTTGCATCTGCCCACAGTCTTTGGGTGTTACAAGGTGGCTTGGCCCAAAGACCACTTAGGGTAAGTGTTGGGCCCATAGAGCCCATAAGATGGATTTCAGGGGGTGCACTGTCCATAACAGTGTATTCGGCCAGGCCTTATAACAAAGGCTGGGCTGAACCCATGTGGCTGATGTGTAGATCAATGTTTGGGTTCCACGCCATACAAGGAAGCCCAACTGGGTAGCAGTTTGGAAGACTAAGTGAGTACATAACCTTAATTGGGCCTTAAGCCCATTTCGAACTGAGCTGATTTGATCAATCAATTAAAAGGGGCGAATACTGAGGTGGATTAACTCATAGGATTGGGCCTAGACCCTATCCACTTAGAGAGTCCAAGATCTAAATAAGATTTAGATCTTGGAAGCCTTCTAATTAGATTAGAAGATGGCTGATCTGATCTGCAGATAAGATAAAAGTTCTTCCTTATCACTTAAAGGGACTTCTAATCCAAATATAATTTGGATCAGCAGCTCCTAATAGGATTAGGAGTTGATCCCTTTAAATCTATAAAAGGAGGAGGGGGCGGCAACCTTTAGACATGCAACCCAAAAACTCTTGTCTTCAGAGCTGAAATCACAAAAAGAGAGAATTCTGCACCCTGTGAAATCTCTCTTGCTGCCTCCTTCCTGTCGCTGCCATTATCTCCAGTTCGATCTCCAGTTCTTGGGAGAAATCAATATCTGATCTTGATATCAATCTTTTGGAAAAAGATTGATTGGAGTTGTACTCACAAGCCATCCAGTTGATTCTTGCAAAGGGTTAAGTTCTTTTGAAGAACATTGCTGATTCTGCTCCATCCTACACTGTGCCATTTTCAGTGGGAGCAGTCTTTGGATCCTTCATTGGGCGTGAACACCTCTATTGGGAGATATTATTTCTCCATATCAGGTACATCCTCCCTCCTACTCCTTTTGGTTCAGATCGGGTTTGGTTAATGGTTCAAGATTGATCTTTGAAAAATATGTTTTTTCTAAAATAGAGAATTCGATTCCCTACAAAGACGGGAGAAATTTTTGAAATTCGCCCAGTCCATTCCGCAAGATTTGGGCGTCCATGTGATGGATATTCTATCCCTTCAAACATCACATCCCCTTCAAAAAGGTAAGGAAAACTTCTGATCACATAATCATATGTTCATATTCACATGAAAATGAAACTCTTTACACAAGAAAAGTGTAATGAATCACATACACCTCTCATGATCCTTTCTTTAAGAGAATACTCTCATGATCAGGCATTCAGGTCTCTCTCTCTCTCTCATAAATTAGTAAGTCTGTCCATCTTATTACTTCAATGGTTCAACTATATTTTGTTCTATTCAATTCACTTATTACCATCAGGTTTCAAAAAGGAAATTCATTTTGGAGTTGGAATCGGAATTAGCTAAAAATTTTGAATTTTATATTAGTCTATTTATTATTACTTTATTAGTATTTAATAATTAATATCTTATATTATTAATTTATGAATATTTTATTAATATCTATTATTACTTTAATAATATTTTATTATTTTCTTATATTTCTTATTATTTATTCATTAATATGTTTGTATTTTATTATTACTTTAATTACACCATATTAATATTTTATTATACTTGATGTTATTGTTGTTTTATTAATATTAGGGTTTGGGTTTTTTTGTTATGAATTCTTTACTTCTTTACAAACTCTTGAATGAGAATTCCATTCCCTAGGGGGCTTGGAATGGCCATTCTCCCATATGGGAGAATCCCATTACTGCCAAGTGCCAAACACATAGGTCCATTCCAATTTCAATTCCAAACACCTATTTCAGAAAACCAAACAGACCCTTAGGTATCGTTTGATTACAGTTTTTAGAGGTTAGAATCTAAAAATGCTACTTTGCAGTAACAACTCTCTCTCTCTCCCCTGTCTTCTCTCTCTCTCTCTTTCCCTCCCTTGTCTTCACACCACTGCCACCGCCGCTGCAACAAGCAATAGTGGTGGTTTAGTTGTGAAGTAATAATAGTGTTTTTATTAATTTTTAATTATAAAATATTTTTATTAAATATTTTAATATTTTTTATTAAACATTAATTATTTTTTATTAAATTTACTTGTGTTATTTATTAATTATTAATTATTTTTTATTAAATAATATTTTTTTAATTATTTCATTAATTTTTAAAAATTATTTTAATTTTTATATGTGTAAATTTTTAATTATTTTAATATTTTTATAATCGTTATTTATTTTTTTAATTTTAATTGTTTCATTTATTAATTTACTATTTTTTATTTATATTGCTTCAATATTATTTTGAGGTTGAAAATTATTTTTTATGAGATAATGTAAATTGAATTCAACATTTTCAAATTGTATATTTTAGGGGTGAAATAGTGAAATCAATAAATTTCATTTGATAAAATCCAACGCAAACAAATTCATGGATTTAAATCTTCTAAAAAGTGGAAAAGCAACTATACTTCTTTTTAGATTTCAGACACATTTAATATCTTTTTAACTTTTTAGATCTAAATTTTCAGATTTATCAAACGTCACCTTAGTGATATTCTGTCCTCTTAACAAGACACCAGTACCTTATAAAGCCATCCAATTTGTAAACATGAGTCCATGTTATAAAATAACTCTGAAAGCATGAAATCCAGCCGTACAGCAGGAATATCTTCCATACATTTACCTTAAATTCATGGGGAGATTTATTCCCAATGTGACTCTGAAAGCATGAAATCCAGCCGTACAGCAGGAATATCTTCCATACATTTACCTTAAATTCATGGGGAGATTTATTCCCAATGTGCAGGGCAGTCGGATGCCCGTTATTATTAAGTGTTCTCATAGTTTTTTGCTTTTAGGAGATCCCGCCCATCAAATATTCAAAATAGGCAACAACAAAAAAACTCACCTATGAATCTATGACATTGCCAATTGGTCCAGTGCTAACGTCTCTGCTGTTTGTAGCTGTCAACAGGATTGTGGGGTTATGGGTAGGGGCGAAGGGGACAGGCTCTCATATCATATCCCATTACCATGAAAACCAAAAAAACCACTTATGAATTATGGTGGCATCAAATCCTACTGTCACCACTCACCAGGATTGGGGTTGGGGGATTATGGATAGGGAGATGGGTTATCGTATCATCCCCCATTATATATCACATGAAGTAGGGGTGCTCATTATATAATCCAAACCAAGGATTAGAATTTCGTGCCGATATGTATTGTATTAGAGCCTTCCCTTCGGGTCGGTGAGTGGTTCAGGGGTAGACCGGCCCCTACCGGTATATCGCCCCGTAACGATATTTTTAACCTTGGTCCAAACTGCAAAACTGAGCTGAACCAAACTAAAATTGGCAGTTTAGTTCAATTTTTTGGTTTCATTTGATCCTGAATTTTAGGGCCCGTTTGGCGCATTTTTCCATGTGGTCTTTTGGCTGTTTACAAGTTAGATAGACCGATTTTTGGCATATTCCCATTTGGTTCATAGAAGATCTAACTGCCAAAAGTCGGAGCGCTGAAAAGATGCAAGAAGTCCATTTTGGGCTGATTTCGAGAAGCTCCAAATGAAACTTTTCGCGTCTTTCGCATTTTATTCTCACATGGAAAGACACGGAAAGATGTGATACTACCAAAGGCTTCTCAGATCTTCATCCAAAAGATCAACGTGACTATCAAAGCTGCCAAAAGATCTTTTCAAAAAGACGCACCTGACGGGCCCTTAAAAATCAAACCAAATATATATAATATATAATATAAAATAATTAAATAATATTATATATAATATCAATATTTCTAATTATACTATATATATATTATAAAATAATTAAATAATCTGTCAAAAGACTCAAAATTCCAAAATTCGTTTTAACTTTTAACTCTCCCCCTCTCTGACCTCCCAAAACTTGTCTAGGCTTGAAGTTGAACCCTAGACTCTGCTTGAACCCTAAATCCAAATGTGAAACCACAATTCCTAAACCTCCTAAAGCTCCAATGTCAAGTTGTCGTCATCTTGAAGCTCTGTTATTGTTGACTCATCGTTACGAAGAATCTTTCGACAGCCTCTCCTGTCTCCTCTGTGGCTGCCCTTCATCGTCTCTCTCCAAGACTCCATCGACTCTCTCCTCTTTGACTCTCCCTTTTGTCAATTCTATCTCTCCAACTCCAGCTTAGCAGTTCATCTCTGTCTCTTCTCCGGTCTCCAACTCAGTGGAGGGCTCAGACATAAGATACTGAGGTTTGCATCTTGGGAATACAGGATCTAGAAGAAAAGTTTTGATGCAATGAGACACATTTCATCATTTTCCTGATTTCCTCCATCTTTTTTTCTCAATTTTTTCCTGCTTATTTAAATTAACATCCAATTTTTTATTCCTTAATTAAATTATTGTGTTTGTTAGCCCTAACTCCCTAAGATTAGGATGACAAATTGATTAGTTGTTTTATAAAGTGGGCTGTGAACAAAATAATTGTAGGTAAATAACATTAAAAAGACCTTAATAATCTTTTTTTTTTTTCATAAAACATCTCATTAGTGGCTTGGTATGGAAGTTCCTCATGGCAAATTGGCAATACACAATAATCATCTTCAGGAAAGTTCCTTAACCAGGATCACCATTTTGATTTGGTTTTGGGGATATGGCCCATTTGATTGTTTTAATTATGAAGAAATTAAAAATTAATGAATAAAAAAATAAACAGAGTGATTGAAGCATGGTCTGCAAGTCAAACCAAAGTTTTGCCCGGAGAAGCACGGACAGGCCATTGCAGAATTCTGATTTTCACTGCAGATCTGCAACATTTCAAAAAGTCAATTACCCCCCCTCCATGCACCACCCATGAATTGGCATCAATTTCAAGCCGACACCTACCCCAACTGGGCCTATGAATTCTGACTCTGGGCTGAACCATCATTCTCCCAAGTTTGCCATTGTTTTTTATGATGATTTTTCGCATAAATTACAATAATGGGTAATGTAATGTAATTTATGCGGTTTTTATTAGACTACCTCTGTCCAACCTTGGTCCTTGAATGCATTGTTCTAATAGAATGATGGCCCAAACTGTGCCAAACAGTAATAAAACGGTTTGGTTTCCATACCAAAATTGTTTGATCTGATCTGGGAATCTCAGATCATAATTTACTCGTTTGGTCTGGGACCTCCAAACTGCACCAAACAGGGCAGTGAAAACCCCTGCCATGAAGCCCAAAAAAACCACCGATTAATTATTATGGTGCAAAATGGTTCAGAAATCTCATAGTTTATCACATTGCTACCAAAGAGTCAAAGACTGAAGATGAGAACTAATCCTTCAAAACAGATAATGAGGGATCCCCCTCTAGAAATTGCTATTTATTTTCTCCTCTTCATAGGCTAAGCCAACTAGTCAGGAAGGTAACTTCCACGACTGAAAGAGTCCACCTCTTGACATCAAAAAGTTGTAAACCAAATAACTCTGGCCAGATTGTGCATGCGGTTGGACACTAGTAAGGTTCCACTGGTGCCCGGAACTTTGCTCCAGCATAGATTGCTGCTGACCCAAGTTCTTCTTCAATCCTAAGAAGCTGCATTAAGTAAATACTAAAATCAGTACACTGTTGATCACTGAAATACCCTTTTACGGTTGATCAGGCAGCCCTTGATTTTCATTTAAGGGAAAAAAGGAATAGAGGAACCAAGGAAAGGCTAGTCAGATCAGAGGGGCATTTGCACAGTAATGTGCTTAGTTATCTGAACGACCTAGAATATTATCACACCGAGTGGATATAATCGTAGAAAAGGATTACCTACAATAAAGTAGTGAAATACTACTTCTCAACATCCGATGGTAATGAAAAACTGGTTAAGGTTGCTAAATGAATACAACTTCTCAGCTCCTAATGGTGCATATAATCATAGAAAGGATTACCTACACTAAGCTAGTCTGGTATTTATTTATGGACTATGAAAGTGATATAACCGAGCCAGAATATCCAGGCATAAATATTTCTGACAATTAAAACCCACATTCCAAAAGTAGCTGGATTACCTGGTTGTATTTAGCAAGACGCTCTGATCTGCAAGGAGCTCCCGTCTTGATCTGACCCTGTTTCATTACAGAAATACATGGGTCAGATTGTTTTTCATGATAGCCTAAAAACATTACCAAACTCGGTATGAAATCATGCTTCCCATTTAACTACTAAGCAGCACATACAAATCAAATTTCTTTGAAATAATAGAAAACTAAAAAGATGATTGAGTTCCCTACCGTAGCCAAACCAACTGAAAGGTCTGCAATGAAAGTATCCTCAGTTTCACCACTGCATTCAACTAGAATTAAATCAATATTGAGCTTTCTTTTTGCAGACAGTTAAATGTTAACTATAGACAACATGTCAAACCTTCGATGGCTAGCCATGACACCCCAACCAGCACATTTAGACATTTTCACAGCTTCAATGCTCTCAGTGACGGAACCAATTTGATTCACCTGGACCACCACCAATAAATATCTGATTAAGGTATATATATCCTCTGGTAAGTGATAATGCATAGAAACCTAAAAAACGCTTTCCAAAATATGTTTTAATAAAACCTTCAATAGAAGGGCATTGCATGCTTTCTCCTTGATTGCCTTCTCCACACGCTGCATCAGTCACAAAGAAATCAGATGCTAGAAACTTAGAATTAGAATTATGTTAACTAGACTTTTAATTGCATAAAGATGTTTACCTTAGGATTGGTGACAAGAAGGTCATCCCCAACAATCTGGACATGCTGGCCAATTTCACTTGTCAATTTGGCATAGTGCTCCCAATCATCCTGATCAAATGGGTCTTCTATAGACACAATTGGGTAATCAGACACAAAAGACTTGTAAACATTCTTCAAGCTGTCGCCTGATATTTTCTGTGATCCATCATTGTTCTGCACCAAATGAACCATTTGCTATCAGTACATGCTCTCTGGGTTTTGCAGTGCAGTTCACCAAGTAGAATATTGGAGTGGCAATGGATGACACTGCCTTGCAGGGCCCAGCCTTGAGTTGCTGGGCTATGTCTAACCCAGCCTAAGCCCAGCTGCAGTGTCGGTAACCTCTGAGCTGGGCCAAACTTGAGCTTTGATTTGGGACTCAGATAGCTATGCTAGTTGTTACTAGCTCGAAAAAATAAAAAACAGAGAAGGATGAATGAGGAAAACACAAGGAATCAACCTAGAAGTCAATGGAATCATTATTATTCCAGAATGCATTCATGCAAGAGAAATCAATTTTTCTTTTTTCGAAAGGTAAAGTAAAGTTGTATTAATCAAAAGGAGAAGTATAACTGCTCACTGTACAAGCTTCTGTACAAATGAACAAAACTTTAAGAATCCTCTAAAAAGTTTACTGCCACAAGAGGCCAGAAAATCCCCCTTAAAGAGCAAATTTGTACTCAGCCACCCTCTAAGGTCATCTACAACTAAGCTTATCACCCTTTCAACCTGAAGCTCCTTTTGATCAAAGATCAACTAAGTTTATCTTCTCTTCTAATGCAATAGAAATCAATTATCAAGCTTTCATTCATCCATCTCCTCCAAACATAAGAGAAAGACCTATGTATAGATGAGAACTGAGAAACGTGGACTAGATCATTGTTCACCATGACTACAAAAATGCCACTGGATCCCCAAAGCTAATAAACAACACCAATAACACCCTATCTATTGAAACTATGACTGCAACACTTGGGACTTAACAAAATAATGACTACACAGTGACTCCTACTGACTGGACCCCACTACAAATATATTAAACTGGTCAACCCAATCATGGACATAACTTCTAAAACATGATAGTGGGATAAGGATACACTAACAGTTGGGTCATCACTTTTCACTGTGTCTAGAACAAACCTTACAAACCAAATGGTTAAGATATGCAATTGAACTCATATCATGAAAGTTTCGGTCTTTAATTTATTTGGAAACAAAAGGATCAACAAATGCAACTCCCTACCTCTTCCTTGAAATTCAAATCATAAGTCTTATCCTTGCTGCCATAGAATTCTGAAGCTGCAACATCCATTCCAATCACAACCTGTCCATAAGGAGAAAAAAGAAAAAGAAAATCAAAAGACACTATGTATCAATACTTTCAGCTTCCTGAATGAATATAATAATGGGAACAAGCACTTGCAAGATAAGGGATCATACTTTGCCAGTATATCCAGCCTTTGCTACAGCAGTCTTCAGCAGTTCAAGGCCCTCTCTGTTTTCCTATATTTCACATAAATATTAAAGGTATTTTACAAAAACTGAATTACCGATTATGGAATTATTATAATAACTATACTTACAAAAATAATCTTATAATAATAACTGAGAAATAACTTGAGCCAATAGTCTAATTTCCTTATAATAAAAATTAGCTACAATACTACTTAGATGGGACATCAATGGCACTAAACTTGCAGCCTTTTCCCATTTAGGGAGCTTCTTCCTTCTTATTTTAGGGTAATAAGTAGGTACCATTTGTTTTCTGGTGGGAACTAAACAGCTCTTGTTGGACAGATAAAATCGCTAGTTTTTTTTCATACAAAAAACACAAAACTCACCCAATCTCCTGAAATGGCATCATTTGAAATAACTGAAAACAAAATATTAAAATCAGTTGCAAACCTGAATGTTGGGAGCAAAGCCACCCTCATCACCAACGTTAGTAGCATCTTGACCATATTTTTTCTTAATTACAGCCTAACAGAGAAAAATAATAGAATAAAGTCAACCCCAATGATGAAAAATGGCATGCAACTTCTTGAAATAAATAAGACAGCGTTACTTACCTTCAAGTGATGGTATACTTCTGCACCCATTTTCATAGCTTCCTTGAAAGAGGATGCCCCAACAGGGAGAATCATGAACTCCTAAGGGGAAAAGACACAAAAATAAAAGGAACAAGCATTAATTAAAAAAAAAAATCTCATAAGAACAAAAAGTGAAAATTTGCTTATTGAACAATGTCCGCTCATGTCTTTTACCTGCATTGCCAATTTATTGCCTGCATGTGAACCTCCATTGATGACGTTGAAGGCTGGCACAGGTAACACTAAGGTTTTGTTCCCGGCAAGATTGGCAATGTGCTGTTGTTCAAGATAGGAAAAGGACATGTCAATGATATGCATAATGCACCATGTAATAATTCACACTAAAAAAAGGAAGTGGACACTATGTCAGCACCAAATATACCTTGTAAAGGGGGATCTTCTTTACAAGGGCTCCTGCTTTGCAGACAGCAAGTGATACTGCCAAGATGGCATTTGCGCCAAGCTGACATCATCAAGAAGAAAATAAATAAATTATAACACAAGAAATTCAAACAGTATCTACATGAATGTGTGGGCATGGTTAACATATTAAATACATTATTATGGCCATAACCATGTTAGGATCAAAATTCATGGTACCTTTTGCTTGCACCAACCCCACTCATTAACTGTTCCATCAAGTTCTTGTACCATGAAGTTATCAATCTTGGTCTGCTCAGTTGGATCCTACAGAAGCACATAAATATGCATTAATCACTTGTCAGACAATTACAACAAAGATCAGCAGCAGTTGCAGTTAAATGCATCCAAAATACCTTTCCAATCAAAGCAGGTCCTATGATTGTATTGACATTTTCCACAGCCTGAACAATAAAAAGTATGCAAATATCACACATCTGTTTAGAATTCCACACACACACACACACACACACATATATATATAATGAAAGAATGGCCCTCGTGGTTTATTAAAACTCAAGGAAATGCAGCATAAATTAGTGGAAAATAAAAGAGAAAAATAGTTGGACTACGGCATCCATTTTAAACGTGGCAATTAAAAATCCAAAGTTCCTTGACAGAGAAACATGGTCTCGAGAGTTCAATTGTACCTCTCAGTGAGACCTTCAATGGGAGCAGAAAACGTGATTAATATGAGGTTTTTTGTTAAACAACTTCATCGTCTGGGAGAATCACTAACCTTAAGGACACCTTTCCCGAGGTAGTCTGACCCTCCATCTCTTAACTCCAGAGCTTCATAGCATCCTTTAAAAAATCAAAGAATTACAACAGATAAAAAATAAAAAATAAATGAGGAAGCTCTACACCTTAGCCTCCTAACATAAACAACAGCAATGGTTCTTAGAGACCGTATCTTTAACTGCAAGTAGGGAAAAACGCATTTTACCTGTCGAAGCACCACTCGGAACAGCAGCCCTAGCTTGGGTTCCATCAGAAAGTGTAACGTCCGCCTGAAAATTTCTCTACCTTTAGAAACCATGTCTAGAGAGGCAAATGAGGAGGAAATTTCTACTACTAGCACGAAATGCATTGTGGAGAACTAGATATTAACCAACAAGACAATAAACAACTAACAGAAATCGAAAACCCTTAAAAATGTAGCATTTACTGTCATCAGAATCAGAACTTAGAAACAAGACGAATAGATTATTAAACATGACTTAAAAAAAAAAAAAACAAAAAAAGAACAACCCATGCTGATGTTCGAGTCATCGAGTGGGTTTAACACGTTGAAGTGTTAATGAACTTACTTCGACAGTAGGGTTTCCACGACTATCGAAGATCTGCCTAGCTTTAACAGCCTTAATCGTCACCATTGTTCTTCGATAGCACTCGCTTTGCTTTCACTTGACTAAACCCGGTTAGTAACGAGATCGTGAACGAGGGTAGTTGCTGCGGGCTTTTATAGAAGACGAGCGGTTAGGTACATCTAACACTGTAAAATAATCTCCACCGTTTGATGGAAGGGAAAATATATTAAAATAATCTCCATCTGTGTTCACAGACTTTGGCCGTCACGAAAAGCTCCGCTATGGCTAGTCCTCCGTACATTTTGGAGTATCTAGAACGAGCATATTCGTTGTTAAAAAATACAGCTTTGATCGACCGGTCCGGATCTGCCGCGTTTGCGCCTCATTCTACTAACTTTTGAACTTCTGTGAGTTCAAATCTACGCCCCACCCGCTCTCGCCCCACAAATGCCCCACACGCCCGTAATGCGCCATCTGTCCCTTCACACGCTGTTTGTTTGTCCCGCGTGCGGGGCTAACGGGCCGTTAGTCCCTCCCGTTAGATCCAAAACTACCTCTTTCCACTTCCTTTGGAGTTCGTGCAGCTGGTCCCCTGACCCCTCGTTTTTCTCCCCTCACCCGAGTTCTCTTCTCCTTCTCCGGCACCGGCGCTCTATAACGACAACCGGCGATCATCCGGAGGTACTCTCCAGCTCTCCTATTTGAACTTTTTTACGCATTTCTTATTTTTTTCTGATGTTTTGGTTTTTCAGAAATCAGAGAAACCGGCGGCAATTTGCAACATGTGGAGAAGTGGGAGCACCACTTGTTGCGCTCAAGCTCTCATCCACTCTTTTGTATTCGGCAGCCACTGGGATGCTGTTGGTGATTAACAAGATCCAGCCATCTCAACTAGCCGAGGAACAACGTAACGCTGCTAGGCTGTTCAAGCAGCTTAATGAGTAGATCCGAACAACCCTTGCCCTTGGCAATCCTACTGCTATGGATGTCAAGGACGCCATGGAGAAGGTATTGGCGCTTGACAAGGCCTACCCCCTTCCCCTGCTTGGAATAATGCTCGACAGGTTCCCTACAACTGTAGAGCCTGCTGTGTGGTGGCCACAACAGCAGAAACGCTGCAGTAATCAGAGAGCCGAGAAGAACGGCTGGAGTGGGAAAGTGGAAGAGGAAATGAAGCAGATTGTAGAGCCTGCTGTGTGGTGGCCGCAACAGCAGAAACGCTGCAGTAATCAGAGAGCCGAGAAGAACGGCTGGAGTGGGAAACTGGAAGAGGAAATGAAGCAGATTGTAGAGCTGCTGAAGAGGAAAGATATCCCAGAGTATGTGAGGTTGAGCAAATTAGCTTTGAAAGTTAGCAGGATCTTATCAATTACTGGTCCTTTACTCACTGGCCTGGCTGTCGTTGGGTCTACCTTGGTGGGAATGGGATCGCCATTGCATGGACCTTGGGTTGTGTTTTTGGGTGTGGTTGCTGGAGTTATGGCAAGCGTGGTGAATACATTGGAGCATGGTGGGCAAGTAGGAATGGTGTTTGAGATGTATCGGAGCTCTGCTGGCTTCTTTAGACTCATGGAAGAGTACATAAAGTCCACTCTCAAGGAAGGGAAAGCGGGGAGAAGAGAGAATGAAGAGTTATTTGATCGCCGGTGCCGGAGAAGGAGAGTTATTTGTAACAAAGCACTGTTGCCGCCGGTTTTTTAGAGGACAAAGTTGAGTTCGAGAGTACCCGCCGGTTGTCGTTGTAGATCGCCGGTGCTGGAGAAGGAGAAGAAGAAGAGAACTCGGGTGAAGGGAGAAGAACGAGGGGTTAGGGGACCAGCTGCACGAACTCGAGAGGAAGTGGGTGGGACGCCCGTTAGCAAGCGAATGGCATGTGAAGGGACAGATGGCGTACTACGGGCGTGTGGAGGCATTTGTGGGGCGAGAGTCAGTGGGGCGTAGATTTGAACTCCCTCAATATCAATCAGACATGTCAATGCATTTCAAATGAACTCTATGTGAACTGTTCAGCCCCACAATGTCCCACAGTGCATCCTTGGGAACATCTTCCAATAATGATATTATCGGGTCTGGTAGTATCATCCGGAGGTGTTCCTAATACACAGCGACCTTATCGGACATTGTGGGGCACAAGCGCTCAACCCACCCTCTCCCCTCCACTCCGGAGTCCGGTCCAGTAAAATTTTGACACTCGGTGTTTAATTGGGCATTACCTACGACCGGTTGAAGTTTTATAAATAATAAATAAAAAAATTGCTAAGTTATACAAATTTTTTAAAATAAAAAGCAATTACTAACAAACAAATTCTAAACCCTCTATTATGAGGCTCATACGTTGCTCCCCTGACCCAACCATTAACCTTCACGGCAAGAAATTCTAAGCTATTAATGACAAAAAATTCTAGGGAGAATGACGGTTCAGTGCAGAGTTAGAATTTTTAAGCCTAAATTACAGTGTGGGTGTCAGGTCAGAATTAATGCCAATTCAGATGTATACAATGGGGATTGTTGACATTTTGAATATTTATAGCTCTGCATATAATCTGCATTGAACCCGTCCATATTTTTCCGAAAATTCTAAGTTGTATGCTCAGTATATAGATTAAAATTAGAACCTGGATTCCTGAAACCCCCACTCTATAAACATCGTCGTCTGCTCCAGCAACATTACCCACTTTGCCTAAATTCCTCAACAGGAAAACCCTACTTTTTTCACTACAAACCCTAAATCTCATCGCTAAAGCCTACATCCTGTTGATGCCTAAACCATAAAACCCTAGCTTCCATAACCCCTCTCGATCTCCCACTACAAACACAAAAAAAAAAAAGCAAAAAAAAGGTAGTAAGAACTCTTATGTGGAAAGTGCCGCTCATCGCATCGAATGATGCTGCGTTCGCACAAGAGAACAGTCTAGGCCCACTAAGACACTAAATGCCTACCATGCAAATGACGCATTACAGAGCTCTCTCCTCTCTGTATCAAATCAGAGTGATACACAGTGCAAAGCTTCCACGAAGAAGAAGAAAAGAGAAACTCCCAACGAACGCCTCTACCCCGAGCTCCACCTTGTTTCTGCCTCTCTTGTTCAAAAAGATATGCATTTTATAGACAGACGCAAATTCTAGAATGTTGCCCTAAAGATAGGACAAGTTAAAGGTAGCATCGGACAGATCTCGCACATTGGTGAAAGATAAAGCTCAAAGGTTTTGATAAAAAAAAGAGGGCAAGGTAAGAAGAAAACTCGCCACCACCAAATGCATCTCTGCTTTTACACGTACTTTTATTTGGAAAAAATATTTTTATTTAGTTGAAGGTTTTACCTTTTCGATCGATTGCAGGTTTAATACAACTCGGCAACCCTTGACGTGTCAAAATATTGATGGACTACAAGAGAAAATCCCTGCGAGTCGAAACGCACTAGATCCGAAGTGTCTCCCCTCTCCATTTTCATTTTTGCTTCATTAGAAGGCTCAAACTCCGCGCCTCTACAAGATAACTTGTGAGGTGGAGTTTCTCCGGACAAAATTCCCATCGTCTTCCATGGATGCCGACGGTGCAGTGGTGCCATTGTAGATGCAAATAAAACATGCTTCCATTGGGGTAACTAAAAACAAAGTTTCTAATAAGCACGCATTACTACTGAATAGACATGTTCATGGGTCGGGTCGGGTTTTCACTTGTCACTAATGAAAATATATTAGGCTCGAGCCCACGGGCTTATAACTTGGGCCCGAGCCCGGCCCTGGTAAAAAACCCAAAACCCGAGTCCGAGCCCGAAGCCCGACCTAATTGAAAAAAAAACAATTTTCTCTATTCAAATTAAAATTACAAATTCAGATAGTATTTTTTTCTATTTAAATGAACAACGGCCCGACGAGATGGTATTTTTCCCTTTCTTTTATATTTTAAAACACAATTTTACATTCTTAAATCAAAAAATGTATTCAAATGGACATAATCACATAACTAATTTTAAGCTTAATATTACGTCGGGTCGGGCCGAGCTATTTTGACAAAACCCGAGCCCGGCTCGAATTTATTATGGGTCAGGCTTTTTGGCCTGACTTTAAGCCCGCAGGCCTATAAGCATGTTCAAGCCCGTCCGGGGGTCGGGCCGGGCCAGCCCGTCGGGCCACCCGGCCCATGAACAGGTCTACTACAGAACCAACTAGGGCTATGTGATTGCAGTTTGCCGACTGATGAGGGGAATTTTGGTCAACCCACTTGATGATGGACATGTGGATGCTGTCAATGGCGCAGTGTCCCACTCAGCAAGACAGCTTGCCGCCTCAACATGCAGCAGTCAATATCAGGTACAAAGCTAAGCTAGAGCAAGCTCGGCCCACAGCGACCGACACAGTAGAATAGCTTGCTGAAGTAACATGTGGCAATCAGCATCAGATACGCGACCGAGCTGGGGGCGAGATTGATCATCCGTTAGACCCCAGCTCGCCCGAAACAACCCTGCAAACAACGCCCACGTAAGCACTAGAACCACAGAACATAGAACGGTCCACCGAGTTGACCGCCCCCAGACTAGCAAGTGACCTGTAACCGCCGCGTGGATCTAGCAAATAACTGACCAGTACACCCCAGGATTTAGGAAACAATTCTGTACAAGGCTCAAACATATTACCTGACAACACCTGAACCTTAGGTAGTTATAAAAAGACCTCAAGATCACTCCAAAAGGTAGGTGCACATAAACTTTCACTCTCTCATATTCTATCTCACAAAGGATCATTCACTAACTTAAGCATCGGAGTGTCCTCCTAGGTAAAAATATACCCAGGCACCCTAACCACTCTTCCTTTTTAGCTCTCAACTCGGGACCTCTAGCTCGTTATTGTAGCTTGACTCACACCACAGGTTGAACCAGATCCAAGCCACCTCATCAGATCTGAGGGAGTGAACAGATTCTATGCCTCATCTATTGGTGAGACCATCTTTGGCTTCTTCAATTAGCGTCGTCTGTGGGGAAATGCAGCAAAAAAGCATGTGTTCCCTTTCATTCATCTTTTACCTCTCTCATTTTACTCAGAAAAAACTCTTTATATGCCACTTTTAGAAAATCCCTCCAACCTCCCCCATTCATGGAACCAACAACACCTCTTGTAGCAGTGGATATGCGACAGTTTAATGACTTCGTACGATGAATAACATGACTGAACAAATGCGATCATGGGAAAATCAGTTCGTATTTATCACTGGACAACAACAGCAGCAATCCCAGTAGCCACACCAACAACAGTTCCGTCAACAATCCCAACAACTCCACTAGCAATATCAGCAGCGAAGTAAACTTCAGCGCCCGGCGATGTCCGAACAACCAGCACATAGGGGTAGCCAGCCTTACAACAATCAACAGCCCCCCCCTCCATCCAACCACCAGAATCAAGAAGGTTTGCCTCAATCTCGAGTGCGCAGCTAGATCCACGTCCAAACGAAGAAGGCATTATGGCACCGGATGAACAAGGACTAGCAGAAAGCCAGGCGGAGGCCCCTGCTGAATCCCATGCGATGAGCTCCACTGAGGTTACCAGAAGAAAGAAAAACACCGTGCAGGAAGAAAGACACGGCTCGCCCGGATAGGGGGTGAAGCACAACCGAGAGAAGGTAGCACGACAACGGGGAGAATAATCTTCTTATCTGATCAACCTGGTTTAACTAGGGAAACCCCACTCACACTAGAAATCCTCAGAGCTCTCCACCCTAAAAACTTCCAGGTACCTACTCTGGAGTCTTACCGAGGAAAACCGAATCCGGTTGAGCATGTTAGCAGCTTTCAAGCTTTAATGCTCCTTCACGGAGCTAATGATGGTAGTATGTGCATAGCATTCCCCACCACTTTGAAAGAAGAAGCTTGCTATGGTATTCGGGATTGGCTCTAGGATCCATAAAAAATTGGGACCAGTTTACCCGACTCTTCATCAACCAATTCATCACAAGCACACCACATTCTAAATCAACTATGTGCCTGTTCAACGTAGTTCAGAAGTCCAATGAGCCACTTAGGGAATACATTCGGCGTTTCAATGTAGATAGGTTGTAAATCCTTGATTTGGATCCCTCTTTACAGCTGATAGTAGCCAAGAAAGGCGTTAGGCACAAAAGGTTGAAATGGGAGCTAGAACTCCACCCTTCAGCTACCATGGAAAAATTCCTCACCATCGCTCACGAATACATTAGGGCGAAAGAAGTCATAGGTGGGGAGACTGAGATTATAGGAAAAAGGAAAAGAAAAATAGACGAAGAAGCAAGTACCAACCGAACTAGGCGAAGGAATAGATCACCTCATAAAAGCATATCCCCAAGAAGAAGGCACAACAATTCACCGCGTCGAAAAAGCAAGTTGCCAATCAGAAGAGCAGGACAACAAACGGAAACACCTCCAACATACAGCAGGATATTTACACCGTTGAATGTTCACAAAAAGGAAATTATCATGCATATCCAATCAAATGATTACTTGAAATGGCCTCCCAAGATGAGGGGAGACTCCAGCACCAGGAATCCAAACAAGTATTGTCATTTCCACAAAGACTACAGACACGATACTAAGAACTGTTGGAACCTGAAAATTGAAATCGAAGACCTTATCAAGCGAAGCTACCTAAAACGCTTCATCAAAGATGAGCAGACCCAAGGAACAGAAGCCAACAAGGAAGCACCGCAGAACAGTAGGCAGCAAGAACTACCAGCTAGAACCCCACAAGCCCGAGAGAAACAGGTTAGGGGAACAATCAACGTAATCATGGGGGGCTCCATTATAGCAGGATGCACCTCATCTTCTAGGAGAAACGTGGTACGCGAGCTGGAACAGGAGGATGGCGAGCCCCGCAAATGTCCCAAAACGGAAGAAGTCATTTATTTTACAAATGATGACACGAGGGGAATCCAATACCCACATGATGATTTGCTGGTGGTAAAATTGTTAATTAATGATTTCAAGGTAAAAAGGATTTTGGTAGATTTAGGCAGCTCGTCTGACATCTTATTCACCGAGGCCATTAAGAGAATGGAGTTTAGTAAGGCCGACCTACAACTTGCTAATATACCTTTGGTAGGATTCAATGGGGAAGTAGTTCGCTTGATTGGTAAGATTAGGTTACCAATTGAAGATGGCTCCCCACCCCACACAGTTCACCTAGAACATGATTTCTTAGTAGTAGCAGCATCGTCGCCTTATAATGCGATCTTGGGACGACCGATTCTACATGCATTGCGAGCTGTAGTATCCACATACCACTTAGCATTAAAATTTCCAACAGACACTGGAGTGGGAGTGCTACATGTTGATCAGCTAGAATCTCGAAAGTGCTACATGGCATCATTGAAAGCTAAAGGGAAGATGATAGTCGACATCGACCTAGACCCACCACCAGAAAACATTGAGGAAAGAGCTCGCCCAATCGAAGACACGGTAGCAATACAAGTCTCCAAAACTGACCCAGAGAAAGTGCTACGGATAGGAGTTCACCTAAAAGCTCCCCAACGATCCGAATTGGTAAGTTTTCTATTAAAAAATCTAGATGTTTTTGCCAGGTCGACAACTAAAATGCCTGTAATTGACCCTAAACTAATAACTCATAAACTTAATGTAGACCCTACAGTTAGACCAGTCTAGCAAAGGAAGAGAAACCTTGCCTTGGAAAGGTGGGGCATAGTAAATGAAGAAGTTGGGAAGTTGTTAGCTGCAAACTTCATAGAAGAGGTCCAGTACCCGAGCTGGGTAGCGAACCTAGTCTTAGTGATAAAAGCAAACAACGTGGCAGATGTGTAAAGATTTTATGGACCTAAACCGCGCCTACCCAAAAGACAGCTTCCCCCTACCCAGCATAGACTGCTTGGTGGATGCAACTTCAGGAATCGAACTGCTCAACTTCATGGATGCTTATTCAGGATACAATCAAATCCTGATGGACCCTAAAGAATGGGAGAAGACTGCATTTACTACTGAGAGAGGCTTGTATTGTTACAAGGTCATGCCTTTCGGTTTAAAGAATGATGGAGTGACCTACCAACGATTAGTTAATTGTGTTTTTTCAAAGTTAATTGGTAATAAAGTAGAATGCTATGTGGATGATATGGTTGTAAAGACTCTATTTTCAAAAGAATTGGTTTCCGACTAAAATCTTGTATTTGAAGTTTTTGTGAAAACATAACCTAAAATTAAACCCAAACAAGTGTGCTTTCGGTGTGACCTCAGGAAAGTTCCTAGGCTATATCGTCAGCCAGTGAGGCATAGAGGCCAACCCGGAAAAAATCCAAGCGATCTTAGATATGAGACCACCCAAGACGGTTAAGGAAACCTAAAGATTAACAAGACAAATAGTCGCCCTGAACCGGTTTATGCCCAAATCATTTGGGAAGTGTCTTCCCTTCTTTAAGGCCATAAAAAAGAACCAAGACTTCGAATGGACCAAAGAATGATAGCTCGCCTTCGATGAACTGAAACAATACCTTAGCTCACCTCCTCTGCTGACCAGGTCAGAGGCGGGAGATGAACTCAAACTCTACTTCTCTGCAAGTGATGAAGTGGTAAGCTCAATCCTTGTCAGAGAGGTAGACAGAACACAACTACCCGTATATTATGTTAGCAAAGTACTCCAGGCCACCGAAACGAGGTATCCAAACATTGAGAAGCTCGCCTTCGCTTTAGTATTAGCCGCCCGAAAGCTGAGCCCCTACTTCTAGGCACACTTCATAATGGTGCTAATAGACCAACCACTGAAGCAAATTCTCCTAAAACTAGAGATCTTGGGTGAAAGGATGAGAGATCCATCCCATGGACGCCCAAAGATTGCGGAATAAGGGGCGAATTTCAAAAATTTTTCTCTCCCTTCAACTGGGAATCACATTCCCTATTTAGAAAATCATATTTTCAATGATCAATCTTGAACCTTAAACTGAACCAGATCTAAACCAAAAGGAATGGGAGAGAATTATACCTGATACGGAGAAATAATATCTCCCAACGAAGGTGTTCATGCCCAAGGAAGGATCCAAAGACTGCTCCCACTGAAGATGGCGCAGTGCAGGATGGAGCAGAATCAGTAGTGTTCTTCCCCAAGAACTCTGTCCTTCGCAAGAAACAGTAGGATGGAACGTGAGCACAACTTCCTTTTCAATCCTTTCTCAAAGAACTGATGTCAAGATCCAATCTTGACTTCTCCCACAGCTGGAGATCGAACTGGCAAACAGGGCGGCAAGAGCAGGGAGGCGACAAGAGAGTATTCGCAGGGTGCAGAATTCTCTCTTCTTGATTTCAGCACTAAAGAGGATCTGATGTGTTTCTTGGTCTCTCTCAAGGCTGCCGCCCCCTCATTCTTTTTGTTAACTTAAAAGATCAGCTCCTAATCCCATTAGGAGGTGCTTATCCAAATCATATTTGGATCAGCCTTCTCTTCTAGTGATAAGGATAAACCCTTATCTTATCTGCAGATTAGATTAGCTTTATCCTAATCCCATTAGGAGGTTTCTAGATCTGAATCACATTCAGATCTGGAACTCTCTGATGTGGATTAGGATTAAGACCCTATCCTATCTGCTAATCCATCTCAGAATCCATCTCAGAATTCCCTGTATGGCGTGGGACCCAAGCATTGATCTACACATCAGTCACATGGGTTCGGCCCAACCTTTGTTACAAGGCCTAGTCGAATACACTGTTAAAGACAGTGCACCCCCTGAAACCCATCGAATGGGCTCTATGGGCCCAACACTTACCCTAAGTGGTCCCTGGGCCAAGCCACCTTGTAACACCCAGGGACTGTGGGCAGATGCAAGATTAGCCCATCAACCCTTAATGATCATACACTGCCCGACAAGAGAGGACCTCTCCCTCGGCTGCAAGGAACAGTGTTGCACTCTCTACTTATATGGATCCCGGGAATTAAAACCTTTTTGCAAACATTTTAGAAACCATAATACATATACTTTTATATCTCATATAAAATATACTTTGCAAAACAAATCTCAACGGTTGAAATCGGTTGCCGGCAGTCTTGATTTCCAACAGTGAGAGTGCATCCCCAATCATTACCTTTGTCCGACAAAAGGGCTGATCCTGTCACTATGATCACCCACTCAGATGAATTCTTGGATTGTCCCAACATACCCAGGTATTGACCCCCGCTAAGGATCTCACTGATTGGTACATCAAAGACAGCCCGATCCGACACCTAGTGCAGTATCATAATCGAGTCTAGGGGTCGGGTGTAACTTTTTTGTTTTGCCCATCAATCTCCAAGGTCCAGGGCAATACTGGAAATCTGGTCCAGTTCAAAGATTCAATTAATCCCACACTGTATGTGCCTAGGGTCTCACCCCGGTAGCTGAGACAAGCCACCCCAACCGACTTGGTGGCACTACAGTGTCAGCCTTGTCAGGATAGGTCTCCCCAGACCGACCCACTGGCTGTGAACATTCTAAACTAACACGAGTCTCATTAAGTGTCTAGTTTAAGGGTATTACACAGAAACATACCAAGGGAACATGAATCAAATATGCACTTTTATTCATTTACAAAAAACTCATAAAGTACATCAATTTTGATTGAAGCTAAGGGCATACAAAACTGTCTAACATCGGGAAGACTCACCAAATGGGCAATCGAGCTTAGTGATCACTGTCGCTGGGCCAAGTTGGATTGACTGACTCTATAATTACCTGAAACGTGGCGCACTACCAGTACAAAGAAATGCAACTCGTCGGGTAGAGCGATAGGCAGCTCACTACGTGATAGTAAGTGAGCCGCTCTACAGAAGATCTTTCACGATGCCCTACGTACGATGCCTAAGGCAAGATGAGGCAAATCAAGTTCTATGAGAAATCCACGAGGGCCACTGTGGAGGACACCTAGGGGCAAGGGCCTCGCCCAAAAAGCCCTACGATAAGGATACTACTAGCCCACCATGAAAGCTAACGCCGCTGAACTGGTCCAACGATGTGATCAGTGCCAATGGCATGCGAACATCCTACACCAACCCGCTGCTGACCTAAGATACTTAAACAGCCCATGGCCATTTGCGCGGTGGGGCATAGATCTATTGGGGTGCTTCCCACCGGCCAAGGGACAAAAGAAGTTTTTGGTGGTAGTTGTGGATTACTTCACTAAGTGGGTGGAAGCATAACCCCTAGTCACAATAACAGCTCGCAGCGTCCAAAACCTTTTCTGGCGAAACATAGTGTGCAGGTTTGGCCTGCCAAGAGTGTTAATATTCAACAATGGAAAATATTTTGAAGACATTTAATTCCAAGACTAGTGCAAACAAATTGGAATAGAACGAAGTTTCACATCAGTAGCACATCCCCAAGCTAATAGACAAGCTGGAGTTACCAATAGAGCGATACTACGAGGACTCAAAGCTCGTTTATCTCAAGCTAAATGACTATGGGTAGATGAGCTACCCAGCGTGCTATGGGCCTACAGGACTACTGTCAAAACGGCAACCGGTGAAACACCCTTTAACCTGTCTTATGGGACTGAAGCCGTAACACCAACAGAATTAGAAATTTCAACCCCGCGATCTGAAGCGTACGTCGAAAGAACAAATGGAGAAGAGCTATGAGCTAACCTTGACCTATTAGAAGAAACAAGATAACTCGCCTACATTCGGACTGCAGCATACCAACAACGCGTTGTGTCAATACTATAATGCTGGAGTCAGGAAATGAAATTTTAGGATCGATGACCTAGTGCTTAGGAAAATCATGGCACCTGAGCTTGGAGTAGGAAAGCTTGATCCGAACTGGGGAGGACCATATAGGGTTTCTAAAGTTTTTAGTGGAAACGCGTATGAGCTCGAGTCACTTGAAGGGAAAAAAGTTCCTCGAGCCCGGAAGATAGACAATCTACGACGATACTACACGTGAACAGGGATCCAGGTAGCTTGCCCGTACCAAAAAAAGCTTGGTAGGCAGCATAAGAACTCGGAACAGTACGACGTGATTGAATGGTGCAGAATAGGCATGTAAGAAATATCAGAAAAAAACAAGATTCCTTTACTACAAAAAAAAAAAAAAGAGAGACTTCTTGAGTTTGGACAAATAAGGAGCACATAGGCCCCTAAAATCTTGATAGGAGCTTGAAAAGCCCCTGAAAATAAAAAAGAAGAACCACTAGACACCACAACAGTGTTAGACAGTTTTGTATGCCCTTAACTTCAATCTGATTTGATGTACATTAGATATTTAGTGTAAATAATAAAGTGCATATTTGATTCATGTTATTTGGTATAATTCTATGTAAGACCCTAAAACTGGACACTTATAGAGACTCGTGTTAGTTTTAAATGTTCACAGCCATTGGATAAATCTGGGGAGATTTATCCTGCCAAGGTTGATACTGGTGTGCCACCAAGTGTTGGGATGGCCTGTCTCGGCCACCAGGGTAAGACCCAAGGCACATGCAGTATGGAATTACTTGAATCCTTGAACCGAACCAGATTTCCAGTATTGCCCTGGACCTTGGAGACAGATGGGCAAAACTGGAAAGTTGCACCTGACCCCTAGACTCTCGGTTTTGGATTGGGATAACACCTAATTCAGGAGGTTCCTTATTCAAGAAGATAAGAGGAGAAACCCAAAAGAGAAAAAAAGAGATTTTTGAACCAAAGGTTCAAGCAAGAAAGCATCCTGCGAACTGAGATTAGATCTCATTCACACTCCAGAGAGAAGAGAAGCAATTCAGCCACCGCCGCCATTCCTTTTTGCAAGATTTGATCTTTGCAGAAGAAAGAAATCAATTCTTGATATTAGTCTTGCAGAAAAGACTTAAAAAGATTTGGTGCTCAGAGTTTCTAGAGGGTTATTGAGAAGGATCCAATGTGTGGGACGCACTCTGCTGGTTCCGTTCCACCTACAGCTGTGTCATCTTCAGCAGGAGCGGATCTTGGTGTCCTCTTTCGGCGTGAACACCAACTTTGGGAGATACTACTTCTCCGGATCAGGTATAATCCTCCATTTTTTCCCTTTTGGTTCAGATTTGGTTCGATTATGGTTCAAGTAGGATCTTTGAATACTGTATTCTAATTTTGGGAATACGATTCCCAGTTGAGAGAAGGTAGGAAAATTGTTGAAATTCGCCCACCCATTCCGCAATCCTTTTTGGCGTCCATTAGATGGATCCTACCATTCTTTCAAGCAGATCCCTCGACTGAGCTGAGAAGCAGGCTACTCATCACCATCAGCCCCGTCATAAGCCTCCTCGCCCTCTCCCCGCTTGAGCTCCTCTTCACCGTCTTCCTCCTCCTCCTCCAGAGTCAGTGGCTCTTCATCCACCTAGGTGACAAGTTCAGGTGGCACTCCCCGAGAAGTGATGGAGCTGAAATCAATATCGAGGTAGAGAGACTTGAGATAGTGGCGGCACAACTTGAAGCCCTTCTTCATTGAAAGAACACCATCCCACACCCATTGATTTTCATACTAAGGAGACTTTAGGTAAGAAGCCACCGCCTCTGCCCTAGCTCACTCTACTCCTGGACACTCCTTCTGAGAACACCTCAACCTCGTGCTGCAAGCGTTGACGCTCTCCACACTCCACCTCAACCCTAGTGGTGGCACAACCTGAACTTTTGCACCTCAGTGTTGAGCAAACCGACGTTGACCTACAGGCCAACCCGCTCTTTCTGACGGGAACAGGCACGATCCAGCAAGGCCTGGCCGTAAGAGTTCTCACTTTTCATTCGAACGAACTTCCACCATCAAAGATCCATTTAAGGTTTTCTTTGTTCCAGTCATCAGATCAAGTGCAAGGTCAAAAGTTGTTAGGGTTTCAAGCCACTTGCCATCCAAATTTTTCGCAGTTCTAAGGGGAGCACAAGTCTCTTTTAGATCCGCCATTGAAGCAACCATGAGGTCTTGGATAGGTAAATCTCTGTTAGTTCCGCCATTGAAGCAACCAAAAGATTTTGGATAAGTAAATCTATGTTAGTTTCGCCATCAGTTTTTTCGCAGTTCTTTAAAGTTTTGCTAGTCTTGATATTGAAGCATGTTAGTTCCGCCATTGAAGCAAGACATGTGAACTCATATGCTTTCACTAGTGAAGCTTAAAAAAAGCTAAGACAAAGGCTATATCATTGTCTTATATGCTCTAGAAAAACGAGACATGTGAAATGTGTATGCAAATAGGAAATCTTTTTCTCCCCCTTTTCCATTGTATTCCTTTCCCCTGAAAATAAGAATATGAAGATATTCTTCGTTTTAGTCAAAATTAAGAAGATCAGCTTCATGGACACGTACAACCAAAACATACACCCTCACCTACTTCACAATAAAAACATCATTGTTGATAGGAGTTTATGCTTCGATAAAATAAGTAGATGGATGTATTGCCAATATGTACACCAATGCAGAGCAGAACTGTTTGAGCCTGACCACACTATATTTCTGCATGTGGTTTCCTTGGACCTAACTTACAAGTACAAAAAGAATATGGTCTTGCCATGGGCATTGAAATCCATTTGTAGGGGCTACCTAAATATGCATTATTTTAACCATTATCGAGGAGAAGTTCAATTGAGAGTTATCAAGTGAGAAGAAAAAGGGTTTTTTTTTTTTCTTTTGATATTGTGAGAAGAAAAACGGTTTAACATTTAGAAAAGGCACTTTCAGCATTCTAGATTTTCTCTGAAGTGCTTTACCTATTAGACAATAGTTCTCATACTGGTTTGTACAACAGCACTTAATATATAACCTTACAATCATAGTTCACAGTTTTTTTTCTGAAATACAGTGAAATTTATCTCTGACAAGCATGAGAACACTGGGACCAACATTGAATAATGGCCTTTTATATAGAAATTTTTCTATTTCTGCAAGGGGTGGAACAAAAGTATATTGTCTGCAAGGGGACCAACATTGGAATATCTTCGTTTGTGAAACAGGCTTTCCCTTTTCAATCTCATTTAAAGTATATTGTCTGAAAAGAGCTAGTGTAGTACTTCAACATTGAAGACTGTTTAGTGACTAGATGGGTGCATTTTTCTTTCTTGGTAAATGGATTTAAACAGTTCAAAGCATCTGGGTGTTGTTCTTCCTGATCCTCTTGTATCTTCCAACTTAGAAAAATTTGAAGTTTCTTTTCTGGTATTCCTGAACTGCTTGGTACTATTTGCCTACAAAAATTCCGACTGATACCAACAAGAGTTTGAAGTGACAGGCTAAATTTAGGAGAAGACTAGAACCCAAATAACTAAATGCCGTGTTTAGGGATATCTTAGTCAGTGAAGAACTTTTTTGGTTAAATATATGCTTCTCTCTTATTTGTATCAAATTAAGCACAGCATTAAATATATGTTTCTGCCAGCTGAAATTGAAATTGATGTTCATTTTTGTTTTTGTAAATTAGTTCTCCAGGTTAATGTTTCTATGTTGAGCTAAGAAATCAGCGAAATCCATTTATCAGAACAAAGTATATTGCGAATAGAACCCTAGAAGATAATGCGTAACAACAGTTAGGTATACAACTTTCTGCAATTTTTCTGCAATTTTTTTGTATTTTTTGCATTTTTCTGTATTTTTTGCTACTTTTTGCAATCTTTTGTAATTTTATGCTATTTCTGAAATTTTCCGCATTTTCTGGTATTTTCTGCAATTTCCTTGTATTTTCTGCAATTTTCTTGTATTTTTCTACATTTTCTTGTATTTTCTGCATATTTGCAATTTAACTAGTATTTTCTGAAATTTCTGCTATTTTTTCGAAAATTTCTACAATTTTCTAATATTATTTTGCATTTTCTGCATTTTTCTATAATTTTCAGTTATTTTTGCAATTTTATGCTATTTGTGGAATTTTCTGATTTTTCCTGAAATGTCTGCAATTTTTTATATTTTCTGCAATTTTCTGTTATTTCCTGATATTTTCTATAATTTTCTGCTGTTTTTCTATAAATTTCTGCTATTTTCCTTCATTTCTATCATTTTCTGCAATTTTCGTGAATTTTCTACAATTTTCTGCTATGTTTTTTCTATTTTCTGAAAGTTTTTGCTATTTTATTTTATTTTCTTCAATTTTCTGCATTTTCTACAATTTTTTGTAATTTTCTATTATTTTTCTGCTATTTGTTTGTGCAATTTTCTCTATTCTCTGCAATTTTTTACCATTTTCTGCATTTTTGCTATTTTTTTTAAATTTTTTACTATTTTTCTGCAATTTCTAGTATTTTTCTGCAACTTTCTGGTATTTTTCTGCATTTTCTTGTATTTTTTTGCAATTTTCTGCAATTTTTTGATTAATTTCTGTATATTCTAGTATTTTATGTTATTTTCGGTATATGGATAAACCTGACCCATTTATACCACACGACAATCTCGGGAGAGTTGTTTCTCTCAAAAAGTTGTTGTTTTTTTGGTATACGGGCTTACATGACCCGTTTCTGCCATGTGACATCATTGAGAGGTGTTTCATCAAAAATGTTATTTTGGGGTACATGGGTCGATCCATCCCGTGTATACCACTTGAGGGTCTCGAGAGAATTGAATCTCTCTAAAATTGTTGTTTAGGGTAAACAGGTCGGGTTGACCCGTTTATGTATTTATATATGATGGTAGGTGGGTTAGTATGGGTGAGGGTGGGCAAGTATGAATGGGTCAAGTGGGTCAATATGGGTGGGTCAAGGTGGGTCAGGGTTAGGGTGGGTTGTGACCCTTTAACAAGCATTGATGATGGGTCATGGTGGGTTGGTGGGTCAAGATGGGTGGGTTGGTATTCAACCCTTACCCAACCCAACCCAACCCAACCCACCTGTTTGCCACCCCTACTGTTGTATGTCCATTGGAAGAATTATCCCCTTACCAATCTAGAGCACCACCTGAGCGTCACTTAGCTAGTCAATCACCTTAACATCCGGAACACAAGGAGTAAAAGGAGGAATGTCGGAGAGATAATGACCTGCCTCCCGCAAAGGTTCAGGGACACTAGAATCTAGCTCAACAAGCATCGGGTCCCCCTCACCTTCTAGGTCAACAATGGAGGGGGGTCCTAGAAGAGGAAGCGCCCCGCGATAGCCTGTGCTTAGCTCAACGCTTCTTGCAAAAAGATCTCTGCTCAACAGACATCATGGAGGCCAAGCTCGCCATACCTAGAAAAGTGAAAAAACACAAGTTATCAAAATGAGGGGAAAGTCTAAACAAACAAATGACCTAACTGAATGTGTAATAAGTGGCTAGGCATCCAACCCACCTATCCAGCTCAGGCCTGCTTGCACAAGCATTGGCTTAGCTAGAAAATTCTTAGTTTTAACACGTTCTCAGATGAACTACTGAACGGTAGCCCACAGCTTGTTATCCTTGCACCCGAAAACATTTTGAGGAGAATTGTACCAAGCGGTACTACAACCCCAACCACCCGCCTTCTTAAGAAAAAAGAAAACGATTCCTCTAATTCTTAACCTTATTTGGAAAGTTAAACATTTTCTTCCCACTACGAAAGGGGAGATAAAAATAGAAGGGACCCAAAACCTGCTTCATATGCACTAAAGCCGAGAAGGCCTCAATGCTCAGGGGAAAACCACAATGATGGAACAAACTGATTAACCCAACCAGCGTCCTAACCCCCATCAGGGGCAAGCTGGCCCAGGGACACCCGATAACGCATTAGGGCAGCAATGATGAAGGGATGAAGGCTAGCTGCCAAAGACTCTTCGTAGAAACATAAACCTTCCGGACCATGCTCCCAAGGATAACAACCAGGACTAGGCATAATCCATTGGTACTTGTCTAGGATCTCGTACCTATGACACAATTCTACCACCTCATCCCCTAAAAACTCAGTTCCCCCGAAGGAAGTCGTTGCAACCTCGACATCCTCCCACCTACCCACCATCGCCCCATTGTAGAAAACCTCGAAGGAATTTTCATCAGAGGAGCTAGTCTCCTCCCCTAACCCACTACAGTGAACCCTATCCTCAAATGATGGAGCCACAATCGACCCCACAAAAATTGATGCTCTCGGCAGATGTTAGTGCAGCTCTCCTAAATCAACTCCCCCCAAAATGTGAGAGACCTTAGTGCTCCTCTCATAAGCTATGGCATCACTGGAATCACCTTTGATCGGGCACTAGGGGATCTTAGGGCCAGTATAACTCCGCTTCCATCACTTTATGATAGGTTCGTGATCAGCGAGTTAAAATCAACCCCGATAATTCTACAGCTCGTTGATCGGTCAGTCAACACCCCTCGAAATGTTATTAAGGTCAGGGTAGAAGGTTGTATCCTAGACATGACCCCAATGGAGAAGCTGAACCATATCCCGATAATCTTAAGATGTTCGTTCCTAGCAACGACCATCAACGGTAAATCGGAAGAAATGAACACTTCATTAGGGGAGTAGAAAGTCCGGTTAAACGTTTGTAGTGCCTCTAAATATCCAAACCTAGGGCAAGATGAGTTCAAGGTAGATATAGTGGATAACTTTTTAAATGACCTGTTTACCCCTTGGTTAGCCCAGTTTGAGCCCTATCTGTCGGAAGAAGAAAGTGAGTCCAAGAGTGTAGATGGACAAAGTGCTTGAATGTTTCCAGTTAAAGACGTTAAACCTAGCATTAGTCGGGAAGCAACCCAACGTAACTTTTTTTAGTTAATTTTAGGATTAGAGTTTTTTATTTTATTTTCTTCATTCAAGACCAGGTGGCATACCTTGAACCCCTCAGGAAAACCCTACTCGTTCCCTTTGGCCCAAATCTTCCTTGCATCATTCTAGTCATGCCATTAGGGACAATAGCATTTAAGTTGGGGGTGAGGAAAGAGAGAGAAAAATTGGAAAAAAAAATGTGAAAAGCTATGCCTCTAAATATGTAGAATTAAAATTTCACTGAAAAATATATTTTTTTCCATTAAAAGAGATTCCCAAATAGAAAAAGTTAAGGAAACTAATAAAAGAATATTGAATTTTGTAGAAATTGGTAGCAAGTGATAAGAGTAAAAATTATTTGAATGTTGTCGAAACCGTTTAAAAATTTGGAAAATACTCCCAAGTTTTCCCCTACTAGGATAAGAAGATAAAGATTGAGAAATTAGACAAAAATTCTTCAAATTGCTAGAAACGATGGACTACCCTGAACACAATATTGCAAAAAAATAGAGAGAGAAAATAAAAGGTCAATGGACACCCTAGACTTAGTAACCGGGTCTCTTCACCTAAGTCAAGTGTTGATATTCGCATCAAACGGAAAAGGGAATGCCAAAGACAATCACCTAACACTTACTAACCGGGTTTCTTCTCCTAAGGCAAGTGTCGAGATTCATGTCAAATGGTGGAAGGCAACAAAAAATAAGTATGCATATCAAGTTCAGGGGTAGAACTCAGTTGTTAGAAATGATAAGAAGAATACATGTCTGATTTTAAAAATCGATATCAGATTATCAAAACAGTTTGCAAATGGAAGGGTATATAAGATTTTAATCCAAGTTTCTGTAATATTCAAAGTAAGACAGTTTTACCCCTTAAGCCCAATACCGATCTATACAGAGTTTGAAAATTCTAGAATCATGATGCTTGACTAATTCTGTTAGGGATGATCTTGAGATGGGAAGGATCTCTATGCTCAATGTAATTTTAAGGTTGCATTGTTAAGGGACTAGCAATGGTTAAGTTGGGGGTGTTATAACCCTGCAGTTTGATGCCTTAAGGGCATCAACTCAGGGGTATTTTCGGCCTTAGAATAGTCAAAGTGTATCATTTTCCCGGTTAAAATCAATTATGTGACTTCTAAGGGTCTCTGTGCAAATTATGTAGAAGTTTTCTAGGCTAAAGTGCATTTTTTGGGAAACTAGTGTGAAGACTAGCTGAGAGAGGGGGTGTTTTTGTAAAGAACTGAGAACAAGAAGGCGCCTCCTATTTGCTAAACCCAGTTAGCGCCCATCCTATTGTATTACCATGCTCCCCTCTCCTTAGCAAACCCTAGGGAGCCTTTTTAATATAATCTTTTCACTCTTAGCAAACCTTGCCCCTAGGTGTTTAATCTCCACCCTCCACCTCTTTTAATCTCAACCACTCATTTTAGGGCTCTCCTTTATAGCTTTTAAACCCTAGGGCGCCACCTATTCTGCTAATCCTCACCATTCAGCCCCTCACCTCCAAATCTCAACCACTCTCTCCGTCTTATATCTCAACCATTCAATCTAGGGCACCACCTATTCTTTTAATCTTAACCCTTTAACCCTAGATGTTCTAATCTACACCCTCCATTTCTAGGCGCCCAAATCTCTGCCCTACATAATATTAGGCACCCTCTCCTTCCATTTTCAGCCATAGGATCACCCCTAAACTATCTTAGCCATCCACTAGAAACCCTAGGGCGTCCCTAACTTTGCTAAATTCCAGCTGCAACCCCCCATCTTTCTCCGTATTCCCCGTTGTGTCCACCATTCTTTATAAAACAGGTCCAAGGGGCCCTGTAGAAGGGGTTGGTCAATTCACCCAGATACAAGGCTAAGGTTTCTTGAAGAGTTCAAGGGTTGTAGAACGGGAGGATGCCCAATGGATACGACCACTGGGTCAATTCATCCATTCCCGATTGCATTCTCTTGTCCGGATCTAAGTATAAATTAATTTTTCACTTGTTTCCCTGTGGATACGACCCGTTCTCACCCATTACTACGTTAGTAGTTGTTTGAGAAATGGTAAAAATTGTAAATGTTTAAAATGGTGTTTCAGAGTGTTTAACGACGTGCTTCCGGACACATCACATGCACGGCTCAAAATTCAAAAGCCCGCCAAAGCAAGACTCACTAAAAGCGCCAAATCAAATAAAGCTAAACGGAATGCGTGGACCAAGCAACAACAAGCTGAACAAGACCGGCCGAACCTGTAAATAGAAGCGAGGTAATCCCAAACTGCCCCCCCCCCAAAACAAAAACCTCTACTCTCTTCATCTACTAAATAGCGACTCGAGAGTGGGGGGCTATTGACGATGGGCATTTTGGTTAACCCACTTGGTGATGGACACGTGGATGCTGTTAGTGATGCAGCATCCCACTCAGCAAGATAGCTCACTGGCTCGACACGCAGCAATCAATAGGTATGAAGCCGAGCTAGAGCAAGCTTGGCCCACAACAACCGACACAGTAGAACAACGCGCTGAAGTAACACATGGTAGTCAGCACCAGATACACGGACGAGCTAGGGCGAGCTCAATCCTCTGTTTGCCCCCAGCTCGCCCAAAACAGCCCTGCAAACAACGTCCATGCAAGCGTTGTAACTGCAACACAAAGAATGGTCCACTGAATTAACCACCCCCAGTCATTCACTAACTTGAGCATCAGAGTGTCCTCCTGGGTAAAAATATACCCAGACACTCTAACCTCAATTCCTTTTCAACTCTTAGCTCGAACCTCCATTTTGAACTAATAGCTTGGCACTGTAGCTTGACTCACACCACAAGTTGAACCCGATCCAAGCCGCCTCATCAGATCTGAGGGAGTGAACAGATTATGTTCCTCATCTATTGGTGGGACCATTTTTGGCTTCATCACTAACCATACAAACATTTTCTCTAGGATGTTGTTGAACAAAATCCTAACAAGGAAGATGCCAGTGGAGAGAGAATATAACCCAAATTCGAAATCTCCTAAGGGTGAAGCCCAAAAGGACTCATTTCCAATTGCAATGTAGTAGCCCAAGGTTATATTTGACAAGGTGGCTTGAGCATTGGAGCCATGGGAACAGGAACCTAGAAGTTGTAGTAATAGAACAAAGCAAACATGGGATGTTGGAGCAGAGGCCATTACAACTAGCTACAATCCACAAGTGGAGGGAGAACAATTTAGTTAAGATTTTGCCATGGAGAGAAGATTGGTAACATGGGACAAGAAAGACTGAAAGAGTAGTCGAATATTGTTAGAAGGGAGTTAGGGAGATAAGATTTATCTCGTGTTTGGACTTAGGACATCAAGTTCCTTTTTTCCTCTCTTCATGCTTGTCGGTAGATGAAAACCTTTTATTGTAGAACTATCTGAGAGATTTCTCTTAACTGAAACCAATGGCCTTGGCTCCCACACTAACTCTAAAATGGAATATTGCTTTGCAATTTGTAATTCATTCATCTCTTAAATAATATGGATGGAAGCTTCTAAGGAATTAAAAAACACATGTCGAATGCAACTTGTACAGCTGTCTAACTAACTGACTAACTCAATAGCAATCAATAACAACTTCTAGAACTCCGTAGTGTAATACGCCCCTTTAAGTTGGAGCATGTGGATTAACAATACCCAACTAAGAAATCAAAGTCCGAAATTGATCGTGTCCCAGTTCATTGGTGAAAATGTCAGTTGGTTAGGATCTTGTAGGTATGTGTACAGTGGTAATGAGTCCAGATACAAGATGATCACGTCTGAAGTGACAATGTATCTTGATGTGCTTGGTCATTTCATGGAATACTGGGTTGGCTGCAATGTGCAAGGCAGATTTGTTATCACAATACAATCCCATGGGTTGAGAATGGATGAGGAGGATATCTTTGAACAATCGTCGTAGCTAGATTAACTCACTAGTTGCAGCAACCATGGATTGATACTCTACCTCGGCCAAGGAGCAAGAAAGAACATTTTGCTTCTTACTTTTCCAATAGAGTGGTGAATGACCAAGTGTGGCAAAGTAATCAGTAGTAAAACAATGTGTGAATGGGCAGCCAACTCAGTCCGAATCACAATAAGTCCATAAGACGAGGTCATTGCCGGTTGATAGTTGGATACCTTGATCAGGACATGACTTAAGGTATCGAAGAATTTGTAATGCAGCATCCATGTGTGGCTGGATAAGCTTGTTCGTGAATTAACTGAGAATATAAACTGGATAAGTAATCTCAAGCCAAGTGATAGTAAAATAAATGAGTCTCCCTACTAGTCAGCGGTATTGATCTGGATGGCTCATGGGTGTACCCATATTAGGTTCAATCTTGTGTTGCTGCTCCATGTAGAATGTCCAAGGCATATTTCTTTTGACAGAGAAAGAACTCATCATCATTGCAGGAAACTTCAATGCCCAAAAAGTCTTTTAGTGGGCCTAGATCTTTAATTGGAAAACACCTTTGCAAATATTGTTTGAGGCCTACAGTTTGAGCAAGATCGCTTCCCATGATAAGTCATCCACATATGCCAATACAACAAGAGTAAAGTTGGGACCATGTCAAGTGAAGAGGTTATTATCAGTTGATGACTCACTAAAACCCCTTTGTTTGAGTGCTCGGGCCAACCCGGGGATCTTGTGTGGATAGTAATCCAGGATGCGGAAGCATGTAGATTTCCTCTTGAAGTTCCCCATGAAGAAATACATTGTTAACATCCATTTGATGAACTCCCCGATGACGGGCAGCTGCCAAAGTGATAAGGCATCAAATTGTGACAAATTTTGCAACTGGGGCAAGGTTTCAGTGTAATCTATTCCTTTGGCTTGGGTATAGCCTTTAGCCACTAAGCGGGCTTTAAATCTCTCAACTAACCCATCTAGATTGAGCTTAACTTTATACACCCACTTGCAACTGGTAGATTGTTTTCCTGGAGGTAACGAAGTTAAGGTCCATGTATTGGTCTTATTAAGAGCATCAAGCTCATTTTGCATAGTTTGTCTCCAACATGCATGTTTCTTGGCTTGATCATAAGTGGTGGGTTCAAAAGGGAAGTTTGTACCCAAAGATGAGTAGTTGGAAATGGGATAATGAATTGTGGGGCATTGAAAGTCATAGAGATGAGTCGATGCTTTTCGGGTACGAGTGGGCCCGGTAGTACCAGTTTCATGTGCATGGACTGAAAGTTGTGTATTTGTTGGACTTGGCTCATTGACATGAATGGGCAGAGTTGCTTCAAGTTCAAGGTTGGATTCATGAAGTGGCATTGGCTTGTCATAGGCTGATGAAGAGATATTAGACTCACAAGTAAGACGGCTGACATGTGGAACTATCAATTCAACTATTGGTTCCGAGACCGGTAAGGGAATTACTGGACTTGATTTCGTAGGTTCAGCATGGGAAAGGTTTGTTGCAGAGGGAAAGATATGTTCAAAAACATGACATCTCTGGAAACAAAAAATTCTTTGGTTATATAATTAATATGAAGGGTTGAGAGATCTATCACATGAATGGCCGAACCCTAAAGGTAGGTTGGGCGAAAATTCAATTCAATTTCTCACTCCCCATCTAGGAATCACATTCCCTATTTTAGAAAATCTGCATTTCAAGGATCAATCTTGAACCAAGAACCGAACCAGATCTGAAACCGAAAGGTAGGAGAGGGATATACCTGATACAGAGTAGCAGTAACTCCCAATGAAGGTGTTCACGCCCAAATAAATCTCCAAAGACTGCTCCCACTGAATATGACAAAGTGTAGAGTGGAGCAGAATCAACAGTGTTCTTCCCAAGAACCGAATCCTTCAGCAAGAATTCGATGGAGGCTGTGAGCATGACTTCAGATCAGCCTATCTCCAAAGACTGCTATCAAGAACCTTTCTCGATCGCTCGTACAATGGAGATCGAACTGGTAATGGTGGCAGCAGGAGGAGGGCGCAAGAGCAGAAGATGGCGCAGTCTTACTGTAGTTGTCTTCTCTCTTTCTTTATGTGATCTGAGATCTGAAGAGATGATATGTAGAATGGTTCGCCCCCTCCTCCTTTTATAGCCTTAAAAAGAGCTCCTAATCTCATTAGGAGTTTCCTAATCCAATTCTGTATTTGAATCAGGAGTCTCTTTAAGAGATAACGATAAACCCTTATCTTATCTACAGATTAGATCAGCCCTCTGAATCTCATTAGGTGCTTTCCAGATCCAAATCTCTATTTGGATCGAGACTCTCTAGGTGGATAGGGATAACTCCCTATCCTATTTGCTGATCCAAATCCCAGATCTGTCCCTTCTTTAACTAATACAGTTAGACCAGTTCGAATTGGGCTTTAGGCTCATTAAGTCCATGTGCTCACTAACCTTCAAACTGTTGCCCAGTTGGGCTTCCTCTGTTACAAGGCCTGGCCGAATTCACTATTATGGGCAATGAAGCCCTGAGCCCATAACCATGGGCTCTTAATGGGCCCAACACTTACACTAAGTGGTCCCTAGGCCAAGCACTTACACCTAGGGACTGTGGGCAGATGCAAGACTAACCAATCAGGTACTACCTTCAATGGTCTTACACTCAACCTCTCAGCCCATAATGATCAAACACTGCCCGACAAAAGAGGACCTCTCCCTCGGCTACAAGGAACAATGTTGCACTCTCTACTCACATGGATCCCGAGAATTAAAACCTTTTGCAAACATTTTGAAACCATAATATATATATATATATATATATATATATATATATATATATATATATATATATATATATATATTATCTTTATGTAAATATATTTTGCAAAAATAAATTTAAACAATTGAAATCGGCTACCGGTAGCTTGGTTTCCATCAGAGAGAGTGCATCCCCGATCATTACCTTTGTTCGACAAAGGGGCTAATCCTATCACTATGATCACCCAATCAAATGAATTCTCGGACTGTCCCAACATACCCAGGTTTTGACCCCCTTTAAGGATCTCATTGATTGTCATATTAAAACAACCCAATACGAAACTTACTGCAGTACCATAATCGAGTCTGGGGGTCAGGTGTAACATTCTAGTTTTGCCCATCAATCTCCAAGGTCCAGGGCAATACTAGAATTCTGGTTCGATTCAGGGTTTCAAGTAAACCTACACTGCATGTACCTTGGGTCTCACCCTAGCAACTGAGATAAGCCACCCCAACCAACTTGGTGACACATCAGTGTCAGTCTTGGTAGGATAAATCTCCCCAGACTTACCCAATGGCTGTGAACATTCTAAACTAACATGAGTCTCATATGTGTTCAATTTAAGGGTATTACATAGAAACACACCATAGTAACATGAATCAAATATGTACTTTATTCATTTATAATAAATGTCATAATGTACATCATTCTGATTGGAACTAAGGGCATATATTGTAACATAATAATGTCTGTTACTTCCAATATGCATTCTCCCCAAAATTATATGGGAAGGTGTGCCTTAAAACATAATGCTTTTGCAACCTCAAGCAAATGTTTGTTTTTTCTTTCTATAATCCCATTCTGTTGTGGGGTTTCAACACACGATCTTTGATAACCATTGTCATGTTCATGTAGATAGGCTGGCATTGGTTTTGATAAGAACTCTAAGCCATTATTAGATCTTACACACTTGATAAAGTCGGTAGATAATTAATAATAATTGTTGCTGCTAATACGCATTCTCCCCAAAATTATATGGGAAGGTGTGCCTGAAAACATAATGCTCTTGCAACCTCAGGCAAATGTTTGTGCTTTATTTCTATAATTCCATTCAGTTGTAGGGTTTCAACACATGATCTTTGATAATCATTGACATGTTCATGTAGATAGGCTAGTATTGGTTTTGATAAGAACTCTGACCCATTATTAGATCTTACACACTTGATAGTGGTATTAAACTGATTTTGAACAATCATAGAGAACATGACAAAGAAAGAGTAAGCATATGATTTACACTTAAGTAGGTATACCCAAGTAGCTCGTGAAAACCATCCACTATAGTTAATAAATAGTGAGCACCACTATGTGACGGGGTGCGATACCCCCCCCCCCCAAATGTCACAATGAATTATTTCAAGCAGTGAAGAAGAACGAGAGTGCCTAATGGAAAAAGGGAGTCATGTTTGTTTGGTATAGAAACAAGTGTCACAATAAACATTATTATCAGGTGGTAAGATATGTAAAATTGGTATCAAGGACAATCTACTGTATAAGGCATGACCCAACATTGAATTGCATGTAGGAGAGTTGACAGAGGTGGTAGTGGATTAAAGAGTTACAGTGAGTGATGAAGCTAGTAATGAAGTAAAGTGATAGAGTCCATTATGCATTGTTCTCACCCCCAATCATTTTCTTGGTAGTTAGGTCCTATAGTATGCAAAAATCAAGAAAAAATAAGGCCACACAATTGAATTTTGATGTAAATCTGCTCATAGAAATCAGGTTGCACTTGAAGTCAGGTATATGAAGAACATTATGCAAAGTCAGGTTTAGAGAGAGAGAGAGAGAGAGTGATTTCTCCCTTATAAGTGATTGGTATATGGGAACCATTAGGCAACAAGACAGGATTGCAGGTAGTAAGGTTGCTAGAATTAGTTGTGTCTAGGCAGGTCATATGGTCCGAAGGACCACTATCAAGGAGCCAGGACTTTGAATCTTTGAATTGATAGATTCTTGAGAAATTAGTGACTTACCATCAAAGTTTGATACATTATTTGTTACCATTAAGAAAATTCATGAGTTGACAATAATGCTCATTTGACAGTCTAGGGATAAGTGAGAAATCATCAACAGTTATGGAGGATTTAAAAACCACAACCTAATTAGAGGAGGAATTATGTTTCTTGTTGGCAACATTCTTGTATGAATTATTATTTCTCATTTCCCAATCCGGTGGATATCCCACAAGTTCATAAAACTGGGATTTGATATGCCATGTTTTCTTACAGTGGTCACATCGGGTCTTTGGCTTGTCCTTCTGTTGTCTTGATCCATTTTTTGTATGTTCCTGGTGGCTTGAAATGCAACACTCTCAACAACAAGTGTAGTCGATCCAATAAGAGAAAGATGTTTCTCTTCTTGAGTCACTAGGGCATAGATTTTGTTGACTGAAAGTAGTGGATCCATACTCAAGATGTTAGATCTGATGGTGTTGTGTCGTTCATTGAGCCCTAACAAGAACTGATAGACTCGTTCTTTCTCTTTCTCGATCATGAACTCTCTTGCAGCATCACCATAACTGTAGACAGGAGGAGTTGTACAGACAATGATTTCATCCCAAATGCCTTTCAACTTGGTGTAATAGACAACGATGGAGAGATTTTCTTGTTATAGCATGGCTAATTCCCGTTTCAACTAAAACATGCATAGTGCATTATCTTGTGAGTATCACTCTTCTAGGTCCTTCCAAATATCCCGAGCAGTCTCTGCATACACTACACTCTAATGTAAATCCCCAGCCAAAGCGCTAAACATCCATGATATAACCATGGAGTTACATTTGGACCAGGTGGATAGTTTTATAAGTCTACAATGATCAAGCTTTAAGATTGATCCATCGACGAACCCTGTTTTGTTATTGGCGTAGAGTGCATTAAGCATTGCATGTCGCCTAGTTAAGTAATTGTCTCCGGTCAGTGGGCAGGAAACGAGGATGGCGCCTAGATTATCCAATGGGTGAAGATAGTATATAGGAGATGGATCTGACAATGAATCCATTGTGACAAATCCATTGGAACTAGTTTCAGATGATATGAGAAAAAATGCAAAGTAGTTTAACAGAATAGAAAATAAGTTACCAAGGCTTTGATACCATCTAAAATGGAATATTGTTTCGTAGTTTGTAATTCACTCATCTCTTAAATAATACATATGGAAGCTTATGAGAAATTAAATAAACACACGTTGAATGTGTTAGACAGTGTATGCCCTTAGCTATAATCAGAATATGTACCTTATGACATTTAATGTAAATTAATAAAGTGCATATTTGATTCATGTTATAGTGGTGTGTTTCTGTAAGACCATTAAACTGGACACATAATGAGACTCGTGTTAGTTTAGAATGTTCACAGCTAGTGGATCGATCTGGGAGATCTATCCTGATAAGACTGACACTGGTGTGCCGCCAAATTGGTTGGGGTGGCCTGTCTCAGCCGCTAAGGTGAGACCCAAGGCACATGCAGTGTAGCTTTAACTTGATACCTTGAACCGGACCAGAATTCCAGTGTTGTCCTGTACCTTGGTGATAAGTGGGCAAAACTGGAATGTTACACCTGACCCCTAGACTCGATTATGATACTGCACTAGGAGTCGGATTGGGCTATCTTTGATATATCAATCAGTGAGATCCTTAGAGGGGGTCAAAACCTAGGTACGCTGGGACAGTCTGAGAATTCATCTGAGTGGGTGATCATAGTGACAGGATCAGCCCCTTTGTCGGACAAAAGGTAATGATCGGGGATGCAATCTCTCTGATGGAATCCAAACTACCAGTAGTTTATTTCAACCATTGAAATTTGTTTTGCAAAATATATTTATATACGAAGATTGGTTTTGAAATGTTTACAAAAGGTTTTAATTCCCGGGATCCATGTGAGTAGAGAGTGCAACTCTGTTCCTTGCAATTGAGGGAGAGGTCCTCTCTTGTCGGGCAGTGTTTGATCATTATGGGCTGAGAGGTTAAGTGTCTTGCATTTGCCCATAGTCCCTGGGTTTTTATAAGGTGGCTTGACCCAGTGACCACTTACTGTAAGTGTTAGGCCCATTAGGAGCCTATGTGATGGGCTCAGGGGGTGCACTGTCCATAACAGTGTATTCGGCCAGTCCTTGTAACAAAGGCTGGGTTGAACCCATGTGGCTGATGTGTAGATCAATGTTCAGGTCTCATGCCATACAAAGAAGCCCAACTGGGCAGCAGTTTGGAAGCATAATGAGCACTAAGATTTCATGGGCCTAAAGCCCATTTCGAACTGGGCTAATTTGATCCGTTAAATTAAGGGGTGGATCTGAGATTAGATTAGTAGATAGTGAAAGAATGGTAGGATCCATCTAATGGACGCCATAAAGATTGTGAAATGGGTGGAAGAATTTCAAAAATTTTCCTACCTTCTTCCAACTGGGAATCGTATTCCCTAAATTTAGAATACAATATTCAAACATCCTATTTGTACCATAATCGAACCAGATCTGAACCAAAAGGGAAGGGAAGAATTATACCTGATCCAGAGAAGCAATATCTCCCAGTTTTAGGGTGTTACACAGAATTATACCAAATAACATGAATCACACATGCAATCAAAAAAACATCAAATCGGATTGAAGCTAAGAGCATACAAAACTGTCTAACAGATAGGATAGGGTCTTAGCCCTATCCACTCAGAGAGTCTAGATCTAAATGAGATTTAGATCTGGAAACCTCCTAATAAGATTAGGAGAGGGCTGATCTAATCTGCAAATAAGATAAGGGTCTATCCGTATCACTTAAAGGGAATTCAAGTCCAGATAAGATTTGGATCAGCAACTCCTAATGGGATTAGGAGTTGATCCCTTTAAGATTATAAAAGGAGGAAGGGGGCAGTAGCCTCTATATCACATTCACAATTTGAGAGCAAGAGTTGTAGAAGAGAGAACATAGCTTCCAGTAAGACTGCGCTATTTTTTCATTGTCGCCTCCTTCCTGCCGCCACCATAACTGCCAATTCGATCTCCTCTTCAAGCAAGAGCGATCAAGATCAAATCTTGATATCAGCCTTTGGGGAAAGGCTGATTTGAAGTTGTGCCCAGAGCCTCCGACGAATTCTTGCGAAGGGTTCGGTTCGTTGGATGAACACTGTTGACTCTACTCCAATATTCATTGTGTCATTTTCAGTTGGAGCAGTCTTTGGAGTCTTTCTTTGGGTGTGAACACCTTCGTTGGGAGATACTATTTCTCCGTATCAGGTATATCCCTCTCCTACTTCTGGTTTAAGATCTAGTTCTGTTTATGGTTCAAGATTGATCATTGAAAATGCAGATTTTCTAAAACAGGGAATGTGATTCCTAGATGAGGGGAGAGGAAATTTTTGAAATTTCGCTCAACCTACCTACTGGGTTTGGCCATCCATATTATGGATCTCTTATCACTTCAGAATGCAACTTGTACAGTTGGCTAACTAACTAACTCATTCAACAACTGTCAATAACAGTTCAGTGTGCTGTTGCAGGCACTCAAAAATAAAACTTATACTTCTACAAATACATGCAGTAGTGCGAGTAAGGATCGTTCCCACAGAGAATATCTAGCCTATTTTATGCTACGTGAACAAGGAGAGGGGTTTTGAGTATAACAAAAACAAATAAAAATAAAATAAATAAGGAACAACTGAATTTGAAATATCAAAATTAATCAAAAGAGCAAATCTTGGTCTAAGTCAACATCCACCATCAAAATTTCACCACTGATCATCGATGCAGAAATATATCAATTCACACCTTGAATATTCACCATTGTAACTATTTTCCTATCTCTCCTTAGTTGTAGTTAATTAGAAAACAAGCGATCTACTTAACCCTTACTACTAGATAACCTGAAACAAGTATTAAAGATTTAATCTAGTAGTAGCTGTAAAAATCAGAGAGAGATCGATGAAGCTAAACAACACAAGCACAAGCGGTTGTATTTAATTTAATCGAGTGTTCTTCCTAAGATCTAACAACTTCTAACACAGCAAATCATTAAATCCTAGTTGCTTCGCATATTAGATGAATCAAACAATTACGGATCTGATATCTAACAAAGCAGTAGATTGCAATGAATAATAAACTAGTAGGCCTCCTAGCGATTAAACGAGACAATCATGAAAATAGGCAAAGAAGAACATTTGATACTCAAAGCATGAATTAAACAATAAAAATTAAATTAGATCTCATAGTTTTGATGTTTCTAAGGCTTCCGTTTCCTTCAACCAAGTATCAAGGTTTAGTCATGCATGGTCATGATTAAAACTCAAGGAATAAATCCGAGAATGAGAGAGGAAGAAAAGAGAGGTGCGGCCGCCCAGATCTGATTGTTTCCGTTCCCTTCTTTTCTTTTCTTTGCTCTATACTTCTCATTCCCCAAGAGAAGCGTACAAAATATCCTAAAATTTCTCTCTAGATAACAGTCTCGAATTCTGACTTATCAAGAAAAAGATTAAAAATAAGATAAAATAAAGTCATAATGTAAGTAGGAGGGTGGTGATTCCCGCATATGAAAACTTGTGGGCTAAGAAACGTTTCCAGCACGTCAATAGTGCAGGTGCAACTACTTCGATCCCGATTTCGACCTTGATGCAGTTCATATTTCTCAAAACTAAAAACATGAAAGTTATAGACATTTTCCTTATCGTTCCAAATCATCTTGAATCATCTCAATCGGAGTTTGTATGAGAGAGTTATACCCAGATTACGAAACGATGCCGGAACTGTCCAGAATTGCCCAATTAGCTCTGTTTTTCACTTAACACCTCCATTTGTGCCATAAATCAAAATGTAAGAATAATTAATTCATTCAGGCACTAAATAAGTATAAAATACTAAACATTAAGGGGAAAAATATGATATTTTTCATTCTAATCACAGCTTCTAGAACTTCATGGTGTAATTCTAACAACCTCCTCAAATAGGGACTAAACTGAAACCAATGGCCCCCACAAACTTGCATTGAAGTTTCAGTGCAAAGAACCAATTATTGATTATCAGAGCTATGTAATGAATGGGGATTAATTTGTTTGTCAGTTAAGCAGCTCAAAATTCAACGAAATAATGCATTCATGGGACAAACTCCATCTACTAAATGGCCTTAACTAAAGAGAAACAAAAATTGTAATCCCGCAGTAGCTGAACGCCGATGATTGTAGCAGCAGTGATCAAACAAGAGGGGAAAAGTGGTAGAGAGAAGTGAAAATGAAAATGAACGAGAGAGTAGAGAGATCGGTTTCAATCAGTGCAAGGCCCGTTCAAACAGCCTTTACAACCTTGCATGGGGAGATATTCCCAATGCAAGGCTATAATGGCTATTGGAACGGGTTGTGCACTGACTGAATCTGGTTTCAAGAGTAGAGAGTGGATTGGGTGCCTAAATGAAAATGAAAATAATTTGGAGTCCACACTGCCATTTATGTTTAGGCTCCATTAATTTGTAATGCACTGACGTGTTTGATTTCCATTCCAATCGAAATCAAACACGTCATCATCCCACTTACCATTTCAAACTAACGGAGTCTTAGACTCTACATCTCTGGACTCAAAACTTCTTTTCGTGTTTAATTAGATGCCCAGCCCCTTCCCCTCTTTCATTTCCATTCATTTTGTTTTCATTTTAATTTCTCTCCTCCGTCATCTCCCTCCTTCCCCTCTTTCATCCAATCAAACAAGCTATCACCTGATGTTTAGTTCTGTTGTTAATCCAATTAGAAACTTGTACTTTCGGCCAAGTGTTATTTTTGTCCCCGAACTTTAGAATGTGACAATTCAGCATCCAAAGTTTTAAAATGTGTCAGTCCAATACCTACTGTTAATTAGTTATTAACCAGTCATTAAGTGGCATTTGAAAAGGACAAAAATGTCTTTTGAATTTCATCCAGTTTTCTTTATAAACCATCCAAACGTTGACAAAAAAATTAACAGTCCCAAATTCTTGTCTCTTCTATTCAAGAAAATTGAGGTCATGTATCAATTAGTACCCTGTACTTTAGGCCTAGTGTAATTTTGGCCCTTGAACTTTAAAATGTGACAATTTAGTATCCAGTCTTTCAAAACATATCAATCCAATACCTACCGTTAACTAGTTGTTAGGTGGCATTTGAAAAAATATAAATGCCCTTTGAGTGTCATGTAATTTTCTTTATAAACCATCCAAAAATTCAAAGAAAAAACTGTCTTAAATCCTTGCTTCTTCTATTCAATAAAGTTGAGGTCACTAGAATGCCCATTAATACATGACCCCAACTTTATTCAATAGAAGAAGCAAGGATTTAGGACGGTTGATTTTTTTTCAACATTTGGATGGTTTATAAAGAAAATTAGATGGCACTCAAATGGCACTAATGTCTTTTTCAAATGCCACTTAACAACTAGTTAATGGTAAATAGATAATGGATTGACACGTTTTGAAAGTTCAAGTGTTTAACGATCACATTTTAAAGTTTGGGGATCAAAATGACACTAGACCCAAAGTACACAGTACTAATTGAGACTCTTGAACACAACCATGGTAAAGTTTGGGGAGTTTTGAGCATGATTGTGCCAAAGAATCCAAAACACAACACAACAGCAATGGCTCTAGCAAGTGGAGTTTCGAACATGTCCCTTGCAAAGACTACAAACAACAACATCTCATCATTCATTACCCACCCTGCCAAATATCCAAATAAATACTAACAAAAATTCAATGAATACAACAAGGCAAATAATACCCTCATCATTCATTACCCCCATTGAAACCATTTTTTCCCATGCTCTCACCCTCATTATATTACGAAATCCAAATAAGAGCCCAACCCAATTACTGGTGCATTAATTATATTTTTGGTCTCATTCCAATCCACATCCACAAAATTCCAGCCCTGAATCACTCTCAAGGTCAATTAGTCAACTAAGAATGTATGAGGATTAAGCCGTTAGAGGACTTGTCTATGATGTACTTGGAAATGACTTCATGTTAGAAATTAATCAGATCTAAGTTTTCTTTTCCAAGATCACCATTCCATTGTAGATTAGTGTATATAGAATATTAGGCAAGCAACATAAATATCTGAGGCAAAGTTTGATCTGTGTACTTTTGATTCAAACCATCGGAGTTTGATTTACCACATTCTTCTGGATTATTAGGAACATAAGAAAAAAAGTGAATCATCTAACAAAATCACCAATGGCACATTCTTCTGGGTCTACCCTCTAAACATGTAGATTGATTGGCCCAAATAGACTAAATCACTAGCTAGGAAAAAACCCTAGATGTTGTTGCCGGTACTGTGAGGGCACCGGTGGAGCAGAGTTGTTTGCTACAACAGGGGAGAGAGAGGAGGAGAGACACATGAGGGTATCCGGTTATAGAAAGAGTAATCACCGGTGAGAGGGAAGAAATGGAGGAGGGGGCAGGTTGCAGAAAAGAGAAAAGGAAGATGAAAGTGGAATGACAGCAGGTGGGAGAGGGAGAAACGAAATAGGTAGAGAGGGCCAGAGGGTATTGGTGTGTCCAGAAGCGTGTCGTTAATCACTTCGGAACACCAGTTTTAATATTTAGATTTTTTTTCCGATTCTCAAACAATTACAAACGCAGTAAATGGTGAGAACGGGTCATATCCATAGGGAAGCGAGGGAAAATTTGTTATTTACTTAAATCCGAGAAAGAGAACACAATTGAGAGTTGCAGAAACACAGAACTTTATTAATTAAACTAAAATTCATTAAAATAAAATTCGAACAGTGCTGGAAGTGAAAAGTGCAAAATAAATAAATAAATAACATAAATAATTAATTAAATGGAACGAAATAAAAATTCAGTAATCCGATCAGAGGTAGTAGTCTCTGGATCTCTCCTTTAACCCTCGAACTTCTCGAGCTAGGCCTTCCATCTTACCTGGCCAAATTCCAGATCTGCAGAAAAGAAAAAAAAAATCAAATTGAATGAAAGTAAATTGTAGAAAGGAAAAAACGGAATTGAAAATGAAAGAACAAAAATTAAATCTGACTAATGCTTGGGATCCGAATCAAGAGGTCATAGTAGTGGCTTAGGCGAACTGCAAGCAGGAACCCCTCCTCTTGCCTGGGCGTCCTCCTCTTCCTCTACCCTTGAACTTCTCAAGATCAGCATTCCATCTTACATAAGGCAGAATCCAACCCATTCTCAGGAGCCCTTGGGTCCTTTTGATAGATAATGGTGGATAAAACTAGGATTAGAGAGAAAGAGGGGGGCAACATCTGAGTTATAGCAAAAATATGGGCACCCTAGAGTTTAGAATGAAGGGTTAGAATGGTTCTAAGGTGATTCTAAGGCTGAGAAGAGAATGAGAGGGCGCCCAATATTATGTAGGGCTGAAATTTGGGCACCCAGAATTGGATGGTGGAGATTTGGCCGCCTAGGGCTGAAAGGTGGAGATTAAGAGGAATGGGTGGTGCCCTAGAGTGAATGTCTGAGATAGAGAGTGGAATAGAGGGCTGAGATCTAGTGACTAAAGGTTGAATGGTGAAGATTAGAAATTAGGTGGCGCCCTAGGGTTAGAATGCTAAAAAGAGAGTGCCCTAGAATGAATGGTGGATATTAAAAGGGATGGAAGGTGAGGATTTAGCAGTTAGGGGCGTCTAGGGTTTGTTATAGATGAAAAGAATGAGTGGAGAGGCGCCCTAGGGTTTTCTAGGGAGAGGAGGCGCCCTCCTGTACTCAGCTTTTCACAAAAACACCCCTTCTCTTAATTGGACTTCACACCGGCTTTCCAAAAACTGCATTTCAGCCATAAAACTTCCATAGTTTTCCATAAGATTTGCACATAGACCCTTAGAGATCACAATTTTGAATTTAACTAGGAAAATGAGACATTTATTCTATTTTAAGGCCTAAAATACCCCTGAAATGACTACAGAGTTATAAGGTACTAAGGGCGGGTTAGCAAAATTTATTATCTCTTTTTAATCTAGACTATCGTTAGGTCTAGACTCCTTCAGTCTTGAATTTATTTTGGAGTGGGTGATGTGTTCGGTGAAACAGAAATTTTTTTGTCCCTAGGGGACAGATAATGTGAGCTCCGAACATATTTTCTAGGTAAATTGTTTTATGTCATAAAAAATTATGGTAAAAGACTTGCATTGAAAGTTTAGAAATTGAAACATACCCTTAGGATTTTAAATTTTAATTGGACTTGGGCCAAGTTTATTAGTGCTTATTGAATAAGTGATTATTAGAATAAGTACTTATTTGTGTTTGGTATCAAGTGTTTATTTTAAAAATAGTTGTGTTGTGTTCTATTTCTCCAATAAGTACTTATTAATTTAAAAAGACAAGTTTAACCCTCGTTTTAAGAACTAGTTCAAAATCAGGGCTGGTCTTTGGAGAAGATAATCATCTTTGGAGGAGATGATGGAGAAGAAACTATCGAAATTAGGGATGGTTTGAATAACAAAAAAACATTACTTTGTTGATTGGTTGAGGATGATAAAATGGATAGAAAAAACAAACGAAAATAGAGGATACATTGCCAATGATAGAAAAAACAAACAAATAGAAAAAATAAACGAAATTAAAGTTGGTATTGGGAGAAGATGTTCATCTTCAAGGACGACAATGGACAAGAAACTATCATAATTAGGGTTTATTTGACGAACAATTTGAAAAATAAAAAAAGTAATTAAAAAATACTTTACCTAGTTGATTTGTTGATGATGAGAAAACAAAAAGAGAAGATGCCTTACCTGGTTGGTCGAGTTGCAGCCCTGCCTCTAGTCTTTGAAGAAGACATTGGAAAAGAAACTATGGCTCAGTTTGGAAGGAGTACAAATGCAAATATGTAGAGGGTAGAATCTTGTATTTTGTATTATTTTGCATGTATTTGCACTATACGTATTTGTATTTGTACTCCTTTCAAACTATGCCTATTAACCAAACCATGTGTTCTAATTGAAGGGCATAAGTGGCATTTTGAAATCTAATCGAGGAGTATTTTGGAATCAAAATTTTCAAATGAGTGCTTATTGTACAAGAACTTAATAAAAAAGTAAATCCAAGTTAAGGAGTGCTTATTCGAATAAGTACTTATTTTGGGTCGGGACCACACCAATAAGCACTTATTGTCATTTGGGAAATAAGCCCAAAATAAGTGCTTGTTTTAAAAGCTAGTGTTTATTGAAGAAGCCCAAAATTCCAATTTTTTTAAGTGCTTATACTTTATTCAAAATTTTGATTCCAAAGTACTCATTGATTAGATTTCAAAATGCAACTTATGCCCTCAATCGACCAAAAACACAAGCTTTGGCTCTTTGATTGTTTCTTCTCCATCATCTTCTCCAAAGACCAATGGTGGAACTACAACTCAACAAGTCAACCAGGTAAGGCACTCTCTATTTTTGTTTTCTCATTGTCAAACAATCAAAAGGTAAAGTGCTTTTTTTTTTCTTTTCATCTTTTTCTTCGAACCATCTCTCTTCTCCAAAGAGCAGTAGTAAAATTGCAACTCAAACCGATCAACCAAGTAAGGTATCCTCTCTTTTCGTTTTTCTTTTTTTTCTCCATTTCATCATCCTCAATCGATTAACTAGGTATTCGAGTGCTTTTTTTTTCGTTTCATTCTTTGGTCCAAGCCTAGTAAGGTGTTTTTTCCCTTATTTCAGGTTGGGGTTTTTCAAGCTCGAAGTTGGATTTGTGTCTAGGTTAGTGAATTCCTTTCTAAGCACCTATTTTTTTATTTTAAAAAACAAATATCGAACATGGTTGGTTTTGTTGCCCTAAGGCATTAAATTTACACTTGCTCCTAGGTCCAAGAGACCCTGATCGAACTCTTATGTCCCAATATGACAGGCAATTATAGGGCACCCTAGATCTTTGTACTTTAGTAGCGTTCTCTGCTCAATCACCGCGCTTACCTGTTCTATCAAAATTGCAATTTTCTTGACATGGTGTATCATTTTCATGGTACGTAGATCCTTAATCACCATGGCATAAGCTGGTACCTGCTTAATCACATGCAACAAAGGTAGATTCATCTTAACTTTTTTCAAATGTTCCATAATCTCACCTTGGTTGTCTGAAATTTTTCCTCCAGATCTAAGACCTTAGGGAAAGGGCACTTGGATCGTAGCCTCCTTTTCTGGCACTTTTGAGGGGGCATCTTCAGTTCTGCTCAAAGTGGTGACATTTGTGCGAGGTGGGCTTGGCAAAGGCCCATCTAAAATCTTACCATTGTGAGTAGTGATGGCGTGGACCCCCTTAATGTTCTTCGGATCAGAAGTGGATCCCTATACCATATGTGACCCCTTCGGATTGGTCCAAGGCTGAGATGGAATTTTGCCTCTCTCTTGTATAATAAGAGCATTGGTAAGCTTAGTTATCTGACTCTTTGATATCCGTGTTCTCTTCAACCACCTTCACAAGAACAGATTCAAACTTTTGGTTAGTCTTATTTTGTGCCTCCATAAATGCTTGAAGTGTTTCCTCTAAAGGATTCCTATTCGGTCGAGCATTGTATTGAGGTGCAGGATGAAATCTAGATGGTTGTGTCTTTACACTCCAATTATCGTTAGATGATGTAGGTTGGTTTTGATCAGCCATCCAACTAAAATTGGGATGGTTCCTCCAGCTAAGTTTATAGGTCTCTAAATAGGGTGTTTCCTATACATTCCTAAGGCATTACACTATTCTTCATAAACCTCTCTTATATCACCATAGGTTGGGCAATCCTGAGCTAAGTGATCCAATCCCCCACAAACAAAACATGAAGTTTGAGTTTCTACCCTGGCAATCGTGTGGGTGACTTTATTATTTCTCATCTTTAAGGCCTCAAGTTTCCTAGTTACAGCTTCTAATTGGGCTTTGAGGTTGTCTTCCTCCTTAAGATGGTAAATCCCAGTTAAACGTGACCTATTAGTACTATTACTAGCACTAGGTCAAGTCCACATGTGGGCTTTCTCAGTTAACTCATTCAGGTAATCTATGGCTTCTTTAGGATCATTTTGCAAAAACTCCCCATTACACATCGTCTCTATGAATTGGCACTCCCTATTGGCTAAACCCTCATAAAAATAGCTAACTAACCTCCAACTTTCATACCCATGGTGCAGACACGGGTTCTGTAGCTCTTTGAATCTCTCCCAGGCTTGGTATAAGGTTTCACTATCCTTTTGAGAAAATGTTGAGATCTGTCTCTTAAGGTTGTTGGTCTTATGGTGCAGGAAGTACTTGTTAAAATAGTTTGGGTCATCTCCGCACATGTACCTATGGATCTCGGTCTCAAAGAGTATAGCCAACTCTTAGCTCTCTCTTTCAGGGAAAAAGGGAAAAGTTCTAGCCTAATAATATCTGCAATATCAGGTCAGTTATGAAAGGTGGCCACTATCTCTTCAAATTCCCTAATGTGCACATATGGATTCTCACTGTTTAAACCATGGAAATTAGTCAAGAGTTGGATCATTCCAGGTTTGAACTCAAATTGTGGTGTATTCGGAGGGAACATGATGCATGATGGTGGGGCTGTCCAGGTGGGGTGTAGGTAGTCTTTTAAAGACCTAATAGGGTTGTCTCATGTTGACTCATGGTTTTAGAATCAGAGGACGAACTAAGTGCTACTTCTTCTTCAGGGAGTGGTGGTGGGTCTATTTGTCCTCGTGTTGCCTTTCTTTTCTCTTGATGCCTTCTTTCATGCCCTGAACCGAAATATAAGAGTAATGAGTTCATTTAAATGTAAATTAAGTGTAGAAATACTGAATTTTCATAGATAAGAATATGATAAATTTTATTTGCATCAAATCTCCCCACACTTAAACTTTGCCCGTCATCAGGCAAGACAAAACTCAAGCAAAAATAAAACAGGAACAAGCTGACTATCTACTGATTTTTTTAACTCAACTCTCCATCTTTCTCCACAAATATTCTAGGTTAACTATTGCAAACCGTTAAATCAACACAACCAAGTCATACACGAATCATTCATCAGTCAGTCAAATTCTTGCTACTACAAACCAGGTAGTAAACTAGGGAAAACATTTTTATCTCCTCTCTCTCTCTCTCTCTCTTTCTCTTTTTCTTTTTTTTTCTCTTTTTTTCTCTTCGGTGGAAGTGTGTGCATTTTATGCTCCGTCTCACTTTTAGGATTACTTGGTCAGTAGGTGCATTTTATGCTCAATCCTACAAAAAATATTCACCATATTTACTTAAACCTGAATTTAAGACTAGCTTAACTGGAAATGGGTTCAAATAGGTCGTGTACTTCTTAATTGTACCTCATTACTAGGTCCACAATAATTTTCCCAGAATATTGTTTCAATGGATTTCAAAAGAGTTGTCTTTTTTTTTATGCAAAAAAACACAACCCAAATCAAATTTTAAAACACAACCTAAATTCTAAATCCCCCCCCCCCACTTAAAACTTACATTGTCCCCAATGTGAGGTTAAATGCAAAGAAAAGGCAAAAAAAACTAAACTAGAAATGTAAAAACAAAAAGAAAAAGGAAAAATGAACTTCTCTATTTGTAATAATCATGAATTAGATCCTCTAACTCTCATGGTTTCAACTTTCGGTGTGCTCCCCTTCCATCCATCATGGATGGGTTCAAATCTGGAATAGGGGCCTGCAAAACAGAGGATAACGGTCTCTTATTAGAAATCGGCAACATAATATAATGAGCATTACCTTGTCTTGGTTTGAACCTTTCTTGACTAGCCCCCAAATAGTTCAAAACCTCCTTAACTTCCTCATCCAAGTTAGCTTTCGAAACTCTTTTAGGGTAGGGGAGAGAAAGTTTAATACCATCTAAATTCAATTTAGGTGTACTCCCTTCGATCTCCATTTGAGAATCAACAACCTCAAAATTTTGATCGTCATCATTGATCTCGCCAATAGTCTTTCCACTTCTTAAGGCAATGGCATTCACTTGCTCCCTTGGGTTCTTCTCTATACTGCTAGGCAATCGTCCCTCTTTTCTTTCTAACAACATGCTCACAATCTGCCCCACTTGAACTTCTAAGTTCTTAATAGCTACTTCTTGATTTAAGAATCTCTTTTCATGTTCCTGGAGTTTTGCTTCAGTAGCATTGATGAACTTAGAAATCATTCCTTCCAAATTACTCTTCTTTTCTTGTAGGGGCGGTTGTTGTTGGAATCCCATGGGTGCTTTTTGCTGGTTGTTGTTCCATGAAAAATTTGGATGATTCCTCCACCCTGGGTTGTATGTGTTTGCATAGGGGTGGAAATTCGGCCTGCTAGTATCAGAGATAAAATTAGCATGCTCATGTGAAGCAAAAAGATTACCTAATAGACAGTCAGAACTAGTATGTCCTATTTGACCATAAAAATCACATGGGATGCTAGATGATGTATTCATTGCTGCAATATTAAAAGTATCAAATTTTTTATTCAGACTAGCAAGTTGAGCAGATATGGCTGCAAGGGAATCGATGTGGTGTACTCCCATTCGATCAGTTCGGTCATTACTCCATTGGTAGTTGTTCGGCCCATATAGCTTTATCCTTTGAAGTGGGCTTTTGCCAGTTTTAACTATTTAAAACTGGGCCTTTACAGGTTGGGCCGAATTAACCATTAAATTAAATATCAATCCTCAGGTCTATTAGTGGGAAAAATAGGGTTGACTTTCAGCCTTGATTAAACCCTAGATTTGGTCCAAACAGTTTGATCCAATCTTGGTTCGAATGGGTCTAGGGTTTGATCTTTAATTAAATCTTTAATTCAAGAAAATAATCTGAAATTAAATAACTGATAAAAGAAAATCAAGAATCAGTTAAACAGGGTTGTTCGCACAATCCATCCTGCAAACCAGAGGTTAGATCACAGATTTGCAGTTTCATAAACTGCAAATCGCAGATAGCGAATGTTCCATTTGCGAAATTTCCTTCCTGCGCTGCCATCTTTGATCCAAGAATAAAAAAGAATAGAAATCCTATTTCTATTAGTAATTACATCAGATTGAATGCATATACATTGAGTCTAAAAAATAAAAAAATAAAATTATTTACAGACCAAATGTAATAAATAAATCAAGAAACTGCAAATCTTGCAGTTCTCCCTACGCAAACCAAGAATTCGATCTCCTCTTGTACGAACCGCCCATAAATCAAGAAAATCATAAAGAACTATTCTAAACAATAATCAGATTTATATAAAATTAATTTCATATTATTTGCCCATCAATTTTTGGAACAAATTTCCCAAAACCCATATCTGTGCAAATTGGTAGAACGCTTTCTCCCTATTTGCGCAGGTTCAGATCTGAAACAGAATGGTTCAAGATTTGAACTATGGCTCTGATACCACTGAAGGGATAGGATATCCATCACATGGACGCCCAAAGGTTGCGGAATAAGGGGGCGAATTTCAAAAAATTTTTCTCTCCCTTCAACTGGGAATCGAATTCCCGGTTTAGAAAATCATATTTTCAATGATCATTTTTGAACCATAAACTGAACCAGATCTGAACCAAAAGGAGTAGGGAGGGATAATACCTGATATAGAGAAGTAGTATCTCCCAATGGAGGTGTTCACGCCCAAGGAATGATCCAAAATCTGCTCCCACTAAAGATGGCGCAGTGTAGGGTGGAGCAGAATTAGTAGTGTTCTTCCAAAAGAACTTGACCCTTCGCAAGAATCAACTGGATGGCTTGTGAATACAACTCCAACCAATCTTTTCTCCAAAAGATTGGTATCAAGATCAAATCTTGATTTCTCCCAAGAACTGGAGATCGAACTACCTGAGGCGGCGGCTACAGGAAGGAGGCGGCAAGAGAGTATTTGCAGGGTGCAGAATTCTCTCTTCTAGTAATCTCAGCTCTGAAGACAAGGATCTGTGAATTGCTTGTCTAAAGGCTGCCGCCCCCTCCTCCTTTTATAATCTCAAAGGGATAAGCTCCTAATCCCATTAGGAGTTACTAACCCAAATCATAATCTAATTAGAAGGTTTCCAGATCTAAATCTTATTTAGATCTTGGACTCTCTAAGTGGATAGGGTCTGGGCCCAATCCTATCAACTGATCCATCTCAGAATTCGCCCCTTTAAGTGACTAATCAAATTAGCCCAGTTCGAAATGGGCTTAAGGCCCATTTAGGGTTATGTATTCACTTGGCCTTCCAAAACTGCTGCCCAGTTGGGCTTCCTTGTATGGCGTGGGACCCAAACATTGATCTACACATCAATCACATGAGTTCAGCCCAGCCTTTGTTACAAGGCCTGGCCGAATACACTGTTATAGACAGTGTACCCCCTGAAAACCATCTCATGGTCTCTATGGGCCCAACACTTACCCTAAGTGGTCCATGGGCCAAGCCACCTTGTAACACCGAGGGACTATGGGCAGATGCAAGATTAGCCCATCAAGTATTATCCTCAATGGTCTTACACTTAACCGCTCAGCCCATATTGATCATACACTACCCGACAAGAGAGGACCTCTCCCTCGGCTGCAAGGAACAGTGTTGCACTCTCTGCTTATATGGATCCTGGGAATTAAAACTTTCGCAAATATTTCGAAACCATAATATATATACTTATATATCACATAAAATATATTTTGCGAAACAAATCTCAACAATTGAAATCAGCTGTCGGCAGTCTTGGATTCCATCAGTGAGAGTGCATCCCCTATCATTACCTTTGTCCAACAAAGGGGTTGATCCTATCACTATAATCACCCACTCAGATGAATTCTCAGATTGTCCCAGCATACCCAGGTTTTGACCCCCGCTAAGGATCTCACTGATTGGTACATCAAAGACAGCCCAATCCAACACCTAGTGCAGTGTCATAATCGAGTCTAGGGGTTAGGTGTAACTTTCCAGCTTTGCCCATCAATCTCCAAGGTCTAGGGCAATACTGAAAATCTGGTCCAGTTCAAAGATTCAATTAATCCTAGGGTCTCACCCCGGCAGCTGAGACAAGCCACCCTAACCGACTTGGTGGCACCACAGTGTCAGCTTTGTCAGGATATGTCTCCCCAGACCGACCCACTGGCTGTGAACATTCTAAACAAACACGAGTCTCATTAAGTGTCCAGTTTAAGGGTATTACACATAAACATACCAAGGGAACATGAATCAAATATGCACTTTTATTCATTTACAATAAACTAATAAAGTACATCATTTTGATTGAAGCTAAGGGCATACAAAAACTGTCTAACACCTTTTTGGGGCAAATTTGTTAACCCTAGATGTCATAATTAAATAATAATGATAAAAATAAAAAAAGAGACAAAACATGAAAAAGTATAGAAAACAAAAAAATGTAAAAAAAAAAAAAAACTTGTAGGCACATCTTTAATGTCAAATATTCATCATATTAAAAAAAAAAAAAGCAAGTGTGATAAATAAGAATAATTTGTATAGATATAAAAGATATAAATATTGTAGAAAGTTTTGGAATTATGCTATGTGTAAATTTCTTAAACTACCCAGTCTAGGACATTGACTAACTATATCGTTACTATTCCAGTATTGTCTTAAAGTACTACTACTATTTCTGACAATTGACTAAATCTTCTTTACCATTAGTGCTAGTTAACGAATGGATTAAAAAGACTATTGTGTCCATCATTCTTCTTTAAATTTTCAAAATGAAACTATTGACACCTTTTTGAAAATGAGAACTTCAAACAAAACTCGTATAAGGAGGCGGACATTGGTGAGGTTGTGTTTGGACGCGAATAGGTTTATAAATCCGTTGCACAAGTCAAATACGGTGAATGTTGAGTTCAATTGGTCATTGTTTTTTAGCGGCCCATCTAACCCTCTCCTCACCGACAATGGCCTCTCTAAGTGGAGAATCTCAAACGAGTCCAGTAAGCTTGAAGCTGATAAGGAACGTGCCCATTATGACTTGTTTTGTTTCCCAAACGAGAGCTTTCCTAAAAGAGGATGGAGAGCTTCTATCAACACTAGACCTATTCATGGACTAGGCTGGGTTAGACTTTCACTCTTAATTAACAGATTTTTTTAAGGTCCGAGCACGAGCTCGGCCCGACAATCAAGCCTACAACTTGGACCTAAGCTCGGCCCTCATAAAAAGCCCAAAGCCCAGGTATGGGCCCGAGCCCGAAGTCTAAAGTTCATGCCGCAACTATCACTAAAGCAACTGAGCAGAGAGAGAGAGAGAGAGAGAGAGTAAGAGAAATTATAAAGAAAAAAAAACAACAAAAATTGTATATACTAAATTGTTAATATATTATAATAATATTATATATCTTATATTATATAAATTAGTCGGGCTGGGCCCAGCTCGGGCTAAGCTTTTTTGATAAATCCTGAGCCCGGCTCGAAACATAATCGGGCTTGGTTTCTTGGGCCTGAGGTCAAGCCTACGGGCCTTACTACATGTCGAAGCCCAAACTAGGGTGTGGGCCAGGTCGGGCCGTCGAGCTACCCGTCCCATGAACGGGTCTAGTCAACACCCTCAGCTTCTGGTTCTATTTCCCACTGATAATAAAAACATAATAAAAGGGAGAGAATTGATCAAAATCATCGCCGTCATTACAACTTCCAACAACGGTGGTGATCTTCTTCTTCCTCCGCCCTCCTTCCCCTCTTTGTTATCCCTCTCCACCTCCCCTGCAAGCTAGTACCATCTCATTTGCAAGTCTGCAACAATTTTTTACAAGCCATCTTTGTTCTCCCTCTCCTCTCCACCGTACAATCTCATCTACAAGCCATCTAATGATTTTCTTCCTCGACCCCACTTCCCCTCTCCATTCTCCCTCTCCCTCTCACTACCCCCTTCCCTCATGCGATCTCATATACTACATGGTAAGCGTCCCTTGTTGGTGTGCTTCAAGGCATTGAACCCTCATGTCCATCAAATAGCGAACATCTATGTTTACACACCAAGCACCAAACTAGAATACTCTTCGTTCTGCAAGCCATCTTCATTCTCCCACTCCTCTCCACCATACTTGTAATTCAAGATGTTGAAGGCTGATCATCTTAGATGTGTCATTGGGTAAGCCAACAAGGTGCCAACAACATCTGAGTTTCAATATTTGTAGATTTCGTACTGTACACATTGACTCCAATAGCTATCGGATATGGGAATCGAAGAGGTCAAGGTACTGTAGTTCATCCAATAAAGCAATAAAATCAGGCAACACATGAATGGAAGAAAATCTCAAGCCCAACACACGTAAGAACCTCGGTATGTGAAAAAAATCATTAGGAACTTGTGAGATTTCCATATTATACCCATGTTTACAATCGGCGGTTCTAACAAACCGTCCAACCATCTCGAATCCACATTGGTAACCTTGCGTATACAATCCATGACGTCGGAATGCTTATTTGCAGCTTCCTGAGGAGATCGATGAGCTGATATTTTGAGAATAACTATACATTATCAAAGAATATTTTGGGTATAATTTAAAATTAAATCAAACATGCGAAGTCACATGTAAACGGTCTGTAACAGAGACTTAACAAGAAGGGAGCTATGTGACAATTGTCATAAACAATAGGGGTACTTTAAGACAATACTGAAACAATAGGTGTATAGTTAGTCAATTTCCTAAAACCTTAGGGGTAGTTTAAGAAATTTGCCCTTATGTTATTTACTATCATCGTAATAAAAAATTGTCATGTGCAAAGCGCATTCACATTTATTAGTACAAAAAAAGAATTGTAGAAACATTTAGGAACATCTTTAAGGTTGCCTTATGCCAATGTGTTTTAACAATTATTTCAAAATGCACTGTCGAGAGAAGATAAATGTTTGGTATTATGGTGTGTTGTCTTGTTATAGTAAATAATGAAATTGGAATTGGAATCAAAATAGTGTACAAATAACGAGTTTATTGAAGTTAGACTCTTGGCTTTGTACTTTAGGTTGTGTTTGTTTAGAGTGTAAATGTCATCAATGTAAAACTCCACCGATGGAGTTTCACACCGAACTATTTGAAAAAAAAAACGTAAATTGTTGACAAAAGTGAGCACTAAAATGTGTCTATCAATGCAAAAATTACATTGATTTTATTGATCTAGTTTTTATATCAACAATCAGTGTAAAACTTCACTATAAGTGACGTTTTACATTGATTTACAATGGAAACCAAATCTCCATTCAAATGCCTACAAAACCAAACCACTAATGACGTTTTTGTTAGACAGTTTTGTATGCCCTTAGCTCCAATCAGTTTTGATGTACTTTTGACATTTAGTGTAAATGAATAAAGTGCATGTTTGATTCATGTTGTGTGGTATGTTTCTGTGTAAGACCCTTAAACTGAACACTTAGTGAGACTCGTGTTAGTTTAGAATGTTCACATCCATTGGATAAGTCTAGGAGATTTATCCTGCCAAGGATGACACTAATGTGCTGCCAAGTGTTGGGGTGGCCTGTCTCAGCCACCAGGGTGAGACCCAAGGCACATGCAGTGTAGGTTTACTTGAAACCCTGAACCGGACCAGATTTTCAATATTGCCCTGGACCTTGGAGAGTGATGGGCAGAACTGGAAAGTTACGCCTGACCCCTAAACTCGATTATGATACTGCATTAGGTGTCGAATCGGGCTATCTTTGATATGCCAATCAGGGAGATCCTTAGTGGGGGTCAAAACCTGGGTATGTTGGGACAGTCTGAGAATTCATCTGAGTGGGTGATCATAGTGACAAGATCAGCCCCTTTGTCGGACAAAGGTAATGATCGGGGATGCACTCTCTCTGATAGAAACCAAACTGCCGGCAGTTGATTTCAATCGCTGGAATTTTGTTTTGCAAAATTTATATATATAAGATATATAGATATGTATGGTTTCAAAATATTTGCAAACGATTTTAATTCCCGGGATCCATGTGAATTGAGAGTGCAACACTGTTCCTTGTAGCTGAGGGAGAGGTCATCTCTTGTCGGGCAGTGTTTGATCATTATGAGCTGAAATATTAAGTGTAAGGCCATTTAGGGTTATATCTGATGGGCTAATCTTGCATCTACCCACAGTCCTTGGGTTTTTATAAGATGGTTTGGCCTAGGGACCACCTACTGTAAGTGTTGGGCTCATAGAATCCATTTGATGGGCTCAAGGGGTTCACTGGGCTTTTCGGTGAATTCGGCTAGGCTTTGTAACAAAGGCTGGGCCGAACCCATGTGGCTGATGTGTAGATCAATGCTTGGGTCACACGCCATACAAAGAAGCCCAACTGGATAGCAGTTTGGAAGCCTATTGAGCACCTAATACTTATTGGGCCTAAAGCCCATTTCGAACTAGTTGTTTTAATTACCCTCTTAAAGGGGCAGATCTGAGATAAGGGCAAGCCAAAGGATTGGGTTTTAACTCTATCCACTCTTGGAGATTTGGTAATATCCTGATAAGATTAGGAGTGGGCTAACATAATCTGCAGATAGGATTAAGATAATTCCCTATCCAAATACAGATTTGGACTGGGATAACTTCTGATAGGATTATGAGGTTTCTTAATCACTAAGAAAGAGGAGAAACCCTACTCTTGAATTACTAGAATTCGAACAAAGGGTTTTAGCAGACTCTTCTCCTGCAAATTGAGATAGGATCTCAGAAGCTCTAGAGAGAAGAAAAGCAAATACGCCAACTTCATCTCTAGAGTTCTCCTCCAGCCGCCGCCGCCATTCACTACCTAGTTCGATCTCTCTGAGAGGGAAAAATCAAGAAAGTGTTCTTGATATCAGTCTTTGCTGAAAGGCTGATTGTGTACGGTGCTCTTTGCTTCAGTATCACTATGTCATCTTCAGTGGGAGCAGTTTTTGGGAGTATTCTTTGTGCGTGAACACCAACGTTGGGAGATACTGATTCTCCGGATCAGGTATATCCCTTCCCTTTCTCTTTGGTTCAAATCTGGTTCAGTTTTGGTTCGATTAGATCCTTGAATATTGTATTCTAAAATCAGGGAATATGATTCCCAGTTGGAAGGGAGGAGAGAAATTTTTTGAAATTCGTCAACCCTATTCCGTTGCATTCTTGGCGTCCATACAATGGATCTCTCACTCCTTTTAGTTTCACATGCATTCAAACACTGACAAAACCAAACCGGTGGTGTTGTTTTACACCACAAACAAATGTAGCCTTAGGCTCAATTTGGAATGAGTACAAATACAAATGCATAGAGTCATAGAGTGCAAAACCTTGTATTTTGGATGCATTTGTATTGTACATATTTGTATTTGGGAAGAGTACAAATACATATATGTACATTGCAAATACAAGTTTAAAAATATAAAATTTAAAGCTTTGCATTGTTATATTTACACTTCAATCAAATTGAGCCTTAAGATATCTAGTTGGGAGTTTATTCTTAAAAATTATTGGATGGAGAAAACGTTTTTAGTATTTACTTTGAGAGGAATAATAAAGTAACAAGGCAATCAGATGAGAAACGGCAAAATGGTCATATAAATTTAAAGGGTAACTTGGGTATTTAGAAATGTTTAACGAACACATCACCATCACATGAGAATATTTTTTGTAGTTAACATATGTAGCGCTAATAAAAGGGTAAAGGGTAGTAATATGTCATTTACCCTTTTATTAAAAGAACCAGTGGACCTGTTCATGGGCCGGGTAGCCCGATCGCCCGACCCGCACCTTGGTTGGGCTTGGACATGTAATTAGGCCCACGGGCTTGACCTCATACCCAAAATACCAAGCCCAATTGTGTTTCGGGCAAGGCTCAGGATTTGTTAAAAAAGCTCGGCCCGACTAATTCATATAATATAAAATCTATAATATTTATTATAATATATACATTTTTTATTTTTTTTCTTTATAATCTCTTTCTCTCTCTCTCTCTCTCTCTCTCTCTATTCAACGATAGAGAAGCAACAAGTTGGAGCTTGACTTTGGGCTCGAGCCCAAGCTCGGGTTTCAAGCTTTTTATGAGGGTCGGGCTCGGGCCCAAGTTGTAGGCCCGATGGTCGAGTCGGGCTTGGGCTTGGGCTCAAGCTTAGGCCTTAAAAAAAATATGCTAATGAAGAGTGAAAGCCTGGTCCCACCTGACCCATGAATAGGACTATTTGTAAGGAATCAAAATATAAATATGTAGAATCCAAAACATTGTATTATTTACTAATGGCTTAGTTTGGAAGGAGTGCAAATACAAAAATGTAGAGTGCAAAACCTTATATTTTGTATTACTTTGTATGCATTTGCATGGTACATATTTGTATTTGTACTCTTTCCAAATTCCTTCCAAACGGAGCCTTAGTATTTATATTATACATATTTGTATTTGTACTCTTTCCAAACCGAACCTTAAGGTTGTGTTTGGTTGGAGTACGAATGCAAATTTGTTGAGTGCAAAACAAAAATGTTTGGTTCATTGAGTGCAAAGTGGTTCAAGATTTACACACCCAATTTGCACTCAGGTCATTTGTTTTGAAAGACGCAAATAAGAATACAATTTTTGTTGATGTTTGGCATTTCCATCAATGCAAATACAGCTGTTTCTTGCTACCAAATGGTGTTCCAGCTACTCCCACCATTAAACAAATATAAAAAATAACAAGCTGCCCGGGCAGACAACGGGCATCTTGGTAAAAAATAACAACATAAAAACAACCAACTACTCCCACCATCAATGCAAATACAACGGTCTCTTCTACCAAGTAAGCCAGTTTTGCTTTCCTCTTCATGCCAACGACGACCATTCTTTTTGAATATGAACTATGGAGCTTCTAAACGGCATAGAATAAGCAGCCCGAGCATCCTGCATAAATGTATCATCTCTGATCTTTATCAAAATGCTGGAAGGCTTTATATAGATATTCGTCTCTTTCTAGCTTGTGCCTATGCATGGTTGCAATAATAAATTCAATATAATCGATTGTTTCCATCTACATCAGCCTGAAAAAGAAAGAAATAATCAACCCAAAAATTTCATACGTGTAAAATAAAAGATTGAAATTCCAGAATGGTGACCGGTTTCCAGTCTGAACAGCTCAACTGCTTGGGGTCAATGATGTTTTGAAAACATTGATGATGATCATGATATAATCACAGAATGATCTTGGAAGGAAGTGGCAGAAAGCTTAAAAGGAAATACCTTCGATCATCCAATGAAATTCCAAGAGTATCATGTAGTAGAGCCACAATATAAGATGAAGAGAAGAAATATTGTACCAAATCATCCTCATAAAGGCTACTGTATTTATTTTTGAGTGCTGACCAGCCTTCTTCACAAAATTGTTGTCCAATCAACATCAGATTGGAGAGAAGTGTTGTTTCAGGCAGTCTGAAGAACTGTCAAGCAAAAGCAAGAAAGAAATGGAGGCTTAGAAATCATATAACCAAGTAATAACACAATTCTACTAACAGGAAGAATATATTTTTAGAAGGCATTGAGTCATTGACTATACATAGCCAATAGGGTAATTCTTATAAACATAATTTAAACTCCATACATGAAATTTAATTTTTAAACTCCATATGTGAAATTGTTGATAACCTGCCATAAGGGTAAGGAAAACACTGAGAACCAATCACCCATGTCCACACCATATTAGGGATACAATAAATCTCTAATATAGAGATATAGTGTGGAAGGGGGTTAGGGTGGTTTTGCAATAGTTCCAAGTTCCAATACAATATAGCATGGGCCCTTGGACATACAGTCACATCTTTAAGGGAGGTGATATATTTGGCCATAGAATTGAGGACAGTTTTTGAGTGGACTCAACAATTAGCAAACAGCATGGAAGATGTCCTAGCAAGGCAAGGAGTACACAAGAATCATTTATATTGGGGATCATTCTCCCAAGTCCCAATTGCCCAAAAGAAACAAATCAACCTCCTCCTCTCGTTTCACAATCACATCCCTTATTCTTCCAAATTGCTTTTTTACTCTTCTCCTCATCCCCCTGTTAATGGAGCCAACCTGGCAAATGATACAGCTTTTTTTACTGTTTCACTCGCCCCCCAACTAATACAAAAATAAAGTACAAAAATAAAAATAAAAATAAAAATAAACAAATTGAAAATGTAAATGTGAAGTGTGATTCTGGACCCGTTGTTGTATTTGTGAAGATGGTCAGCTAGCTAAGGTAAAAATTGTATGGAGTTGAGTTGAATGTTGGAAGAGGGTTTGTTGTAACATAACAACCTTAAGAGGTACAGGCTTCACCAAAATCAAAGAGAGAATTGCGATGTGAGGTGTGAAATAACAAGCGATTCTCTCCTCCCATTTCCCTTAGGGTCTGGTGTTTGTTTTACAGGTGCAGGTGCAGGTGCAGCAACCTCTGTTCAGCATATAAAAAGTCAGAGCAGTTGTCCCAGCAGCAACCTCTGCTCTTCCTAGATTTATCCAGCAAATCTAAAATAGAAGCCTAATCTAGATCATATAGAACACAACCAATCACACCACAACATTGCCAAATAAAATAAAAAAAGGAAAAAATAAAAAATAAACTGATATGATGTGATGAAACTTATTATTCTGTAATCCATTTTCTATGTGTTGCATTATTATATGAAACTTAAATCAATAAATTCAATAAGATAAGCAAACATTTAAAACTCAACAAGAAAAATGGTAATGCCAATATCAACCCATACCTCCTCATCCCCAAGAACAAATAAACAGATAAAGTAAACAAAAGTTGAAATGCATTCTATCTTAATAAAAAAAAAAAAAACTGGCAATTGCTCTGTAATTACCAAAAAAATTTCAAACCTCTATATGCTATCGGGTCCTAACAAGAAGAGTATAGAATACCAAGAAAAAGAGTGTATAGAATGAAAATAACCGCTTCTCATCGAGCAATGTTAAAATAGCATGTGAATACATTACAGAACTATTCAGTTTGCATACAGGAAATACCCGCAGATAGAAAGAGAGATGGGAGTATTGAGGCAAATCGATGGATTTGGAGTTCATATCTCTCTTCCGACGAGGTAAGTGACCTAAGAACGAAAAGAAAACTGAAATGAGAGTTCAGGTCTATCATTATCTCGGCAGATGGATGGATATGGAGTTCAGATCTATACCTTTGTCGCAGACGCATAACCTTTCTCTTCTCTATCGAACGCTCGAAGATGGATTTGGAGTTCAGATTTATACCTCTATCGCAGACGCAAAACCTTTCTCTTCTCTATTGAACTCTCGAAGATGGACTTGGAGTTCAGATACCTCTATGGCAGACGTAGAACCTTTCTCTTCTCTATCGAACGCTCGAAGAGAAAACAATCGAAACTTGCTTATTTACTTCGACCAAAATCATGGCAAATTTTTCTTCCTTTTTTTTTAAAGCAATATTTTCACCTATTTTCGATGCAAATCTTGGTCTATACACATTTTTGCATCGAAAATAGGCGTTTTGTAACTCTTACCACACGAATGCAAATCTGAACCTGGAGTGCAAATTTGCAATGGTTCAGATTTTGCACTCAACCAAACGCAGCCTAAGGCTTTGTTTGGAAAGAGTACAAATGAAAATATATAGAGTGCACAACCTTGCATTTTGTACTATTTTGTATGTATCTATACATTGGGCCCGACTATAATATCTAAAAGATTTGGTATCTAAAAATACTTTGACCCATCAATTGGTATGAACATGATAGTCAATCAGGTGTTATTTATCAAAATTTATAGATGGATTTTGATTGGTTTAGATTCTTCCCATACCATGTCTTTCTTGCATCATAGATTTTTTCTTAACTTTTGGAAGGAGTACAAATGCAAATATGTTGAGTGCAAAACCTTATATTTTGTATGTATTTACACCGTAGATATTTGCATTTATACTCTTTCCAAACTAAGCCAAATGTACATTTGAACAAATTTGATAAAAAAAAGCGTGTCATTCTTACTCCGAGTAAAACATTAGCAAGCAGTCGCAAATCTTAATGAAAGTTCAATGAAACATACCTCACAAGTCACAACCCATTGCCTGGTGTATTGGAAACAACTTTAGTTCTTGGTTCACAGAAATAGGGGTTTGGAATCGGAATTGGAATGGGCTATTCCGATTCCAATTGTTTGGTTGGGCGGCATCTAGACCTGTTCATGGGCCGGGCCCGGCTTTTACTCTTTATTAACAGAAAAATGTTAGGCCTGAGCTCGAGCTCGGCTCGACCAACGGGCCTACAACTTGGGCCTGAGCTCGACCCTGATAAAAGCCCGAAGCCTGGCCTAATAAAAGAAATTCGAAAATTCCCCTATTCAAATGAACATTATTTATTTTAATTCAGATGTTTTTTTCCCCTATTTAAACGAACAATGGGCCTACAAGTGAATCAACAACCTTCTTAAATAAAAAAATTTATTCAAATGGACATCGCATAGGGTTTTTACTTAGGTTTAACTATAGGTCGAGCTCGGGCCGGACTATTTTGGCAAAGCCCGAGCCTGGCTCGAATTTTATGCGGGCTAGGCTTTTTGGCCCGAAGTTAAGCCTACGAGCCAAAAAGCCTGTTCAAGCTCGTCCGGGGGCCAGGTCGGGCCGGGCTGGCCCGTTGGGCCACCCGGCCCATGAACAGGTCTAGCAACATCAGAATCCCATTTCCATTCCTGCTGGAATGGGATTCCTCATTTGAGCTCCCTTGGGAATGAAATCCCATTCCTGTTGATTTTAATTCCCATTCCCATTCATGTATGAACTAAACAGACTATGGGAATGGACCATTTCGGTTCCAATTCAGACTGCAAACCAAACAAACCCTTAGTACGTTGTATTGTTATTAAGGGGAGATGTTCTCAAGGGATGGGGCTATGAGGTCACCGTAAGGTGCGCTCAATGAGGAGATAACTCTATTGTCATTAGATCTATTCATGGGCCGGATAGCCCGACGGGCTGGCTTGACTTGACCCATCTTAGATCGAGCTTGGACAAAATTTTAAGCTCACAGGCTCAGGTTCAGGTTTTCCCAAATAAGCCCGACCCAATAATATTAAATATATAACAAAAATATAATATATATGTTAATAATACATAATATATATTATATAATAAAAAAATTAATAGCAAAAAAGTATTACACATATTAAATGTATAAAATATTATACAATATATTACTAATGATATAATCAATATGTTATAAAATACCTATCAAAGTCAGGTTTTGGGCTCGGACCCGAGCTTCGGGCTTTGGGTTTTATATAGATCGGGCTCGGGCTCAATATTTAGGCCCGATGGTCAGGCTGGGCTCGGGCTCAGGCCTAAATAATTTTCTGTTATAAAGAGGAAAAACCCGGCCCGGCCCGGCCCCATCAACAGGTCTATTCGTCACAAATTTTGACTCTGTTGGCACTATCTGCGCAATTTAGTAGAAAGAACTAATGAGCGCCGCTCCCGCGAAGTTCCTTCGCCAGCTTCTCCACTGCTATGGCATCTGGTACCGGTAGGGTTTCCCTCATTCGTAGTGGATAGCGTGAAAGACTTCAAATTTCTAGTTTTTTTTTTTTTTTAATATTTTTTTCAGTATCGCTTTCTTTAGTTTCGGATTGGTTTCTGTAATTATAGTTTTTTTTTTTTTTTTTTTTTTTTCAGTGGAGCTTGAAGAGAAGCAGGAGAAGCTCCGAAGAGTCGTAGACGAGTGGCGTTGTCGAAGCCACGACCTATTGAAGAATCTTTACGAGGATCCGTATGGGTCATCTTTTTTCTCTGATGCGTATAGCTCGAATTCCGATCCTATTTGTGTACACGCAGAGCCATTGGAGCATTCTGATATTTCAACACTAATTGAATTGGAGAATGTTTTAGTTTCCAAGTTTGTGACTGTGCTTTCATACGATTGCATCGAAATCTCAAAGCTGACTGAATATGTAGGTCTCTGGTTGCTATGTTTTACATCTATTAATTTATCGTTACATTTCCCCTCGTGGCAAGTTTGTTATTTGTATTATTTCCATTTGCTGATTTAACGTTGGTTGTTGAATCAATAAGTTAGTAGTTCTTTTACCATTGCTGTATTTGGATGTGTTTTAGAGCTGAACTTGAGTACTGCCATTTGCTCATTTTTCTGTGTTTTGGATATTTTTATATAATATTTCCAAAATTTGGATTTTCAATTTGGTAACCATTCCGTGGTTCAGTCATGGAGCATCTGAATTTTACATGGCTATTTGCGACAAAATGATGCTTTTCATTTAGTTTGGTTGGATAATGCTGTAGATATAACTAAGATTGTTCTAGATTAGAAACCAATAAAGAGGTATAGAATAGATGAGATAAAGTGGCTAAGGTGATGTTTTTTTACTTGTTCATTTGGATGCATATGACTTGGTTATTGAATTGTAATGGATTCGTTGCTTCTTATAGGCCAGAAGAAACATTTACAGACAGCTGTCTCTGTTTGGTCATGGATCTAGTTCACAAGTTCTCTTGGAAGGAGAACCACAGAAGACTTTTGGTCGCTCACTGTCATTATTCATGGATTTGTCTGAGATTACGTCTCGGATGAGTGCTGTGCTTTGCAATTTACTTCAGCAACTAGATTCCATTTATTCTTTGCAAGACAAGAATGGCACACCATGCAAGTCTTTCAAGAATGCTACATTTACAACTGCATTTAGTTCTTTCTCTGATGGCCTAGCCATGTTTCTTATTTTGGATGAAATTTTGATACACAATGGCCGTATAAAGAGTTATTTGTTTCTTTTTGCAAGGTATTAATTTTAGCTTTCAATTAGAAATTTCAAGTAATATTGTCTAAACCTATTATCTGAATGTCTGCTGTATAGTACTATAGTCTACTCGTTTTCAGTTAGTTTTCTGACTTCACAATATTGGGATTTGGTATTTGATTATGTTTGTTTTTATATGGCATTCTTTTATAGGATGTTGAATAAGATGAAATTTGAACCTGATGATTTTGGCATTGCACTTGGGGATCTAGATAATTTAGATCAAGTGGCCAGTCGCTTAGAGAAGCTTTTGGATGGTGGTTTTTTCCGGGTAAGAGATGTGGCTCTTATGTGGCATGTCTGAAGCTGGTAGATAAATGTTTTTCTTCCATTTTTATGAATAATTTTCTACAAAAAATAAATCTAATGGTTTATGTTCACAACTGCAAATGTAAGGAGCTTGAGCAATTCTGCCATTTTCCCCAGCATTTATTGCAGGAGAATCCTTCATGGGTTGACGTGTTGCAGAAGGTCAGGCAAAACAGAAAGTTTCTTGATGCATGCATCTCTTTCATTCACAATGGCTTGTCTGAAATACTTTTACGATTAGGTAAGCCCTAAATTCCTTCACTATTCTTTTATATGAAAAGTCATAGTTGTATTTTTCTTCCATTCCAAAATTGTTACACTTTTTTAAAAGCAGATACATGGAAGGAATCTCTGTTGGATCGAAGGAAGATATTGTGTCATACAGCCTTGTTTCTATTTGAAGTTTATGCTGCTGGTATGCTGTTTACACCGCATTATCCAGTCACCAACTTGTCCTCTCCACTGTCCATTTAGCATTTTTTTTTCTTTGGAGGCATGGGAGAAAGTCTCAAGAAACAGCAAATAATGTTTATTTTTTTGATAAGTAGAAATAACAAATAATGTTCTTCCTTATTTTTTATTTCTACTTATCAAAAAATGTTCTTCCAAATTATCAAAAAACAAATAATGTTCTTCCTGTGATGATTGCTTTGCATATTACATCAGCTGAGATGCCAGATAAAAGACTGGTAAAGGTCATAGCACAGATGCTTCGGGTGGTCCCAGTAATATATTGTGAAGGTGGTGGTAGATTCATGCTTTTGGACTTACTAAGAAATCAGTTTCCTCCTTCACTATCCTCATGGTACACTTTGAGGGATGCTGCTATGGAAAGTGATACCACAAAGAACAATTATCTAATACATCTAAATGATATGCATTCTAGGTAAGCCGATGATTTCTCTACCACTTGTCTTATTTGATGCCCAATTTACACATATCTTACATTTATTAATTTATTTTTTTGGAAAAAGCAATGTATTATTTGAAAAACAGCAAAGAACAGTTGAAGCTTAGCATGCCACAGATTGAGCTCTGATCCAAAACCCAAGACCTAACGAAAAAAAAAAAGGGAAGAAGAAAAGCCTCACCTATATTCCAAACATATTCTTCCCTGAGATAAAATTATAAGCTGTTGTTACATTGCTTACAACATTGTCAACAGCAACCCAAGAACAAATTCTCCCTACCACTTTCTTTATAATCTCCTCTTCTATGCAATCCAGAATTCTAACTAACCAGCACACTATAACGTAGATGAATTAGTCAGAGTAAACACTAGAAGAAGAAACAAGAGCAGAAAATCAAAATTCTCAATAGTAGACAATTAAATAGAATGGAAGAAAAAAATCTTCACATTTTTATTGCTGAACTGGAATTGAAAACACTAAAACAAGAACAGTGTTTAGGAGCTTTTATACTCTCCTAAATCCTATAAAACATCAATATTGACTACCCAAACTACCCTTTATTGTTAGATGCTTTTAAAACTAAAAGATATCAAACATTGACAATTAGACTTCCCAAAATACCCTTTTATTGAAGAAACAAGGAAAAGAGACAAAATTGACCTCTCTTTCCTTAGACCAAAGACTCAAATACAACTCACTAATGCCTAAACCAAAATTAATGAAACTTTAAAGTTCCTAGACTAGGGAGTTAAATAGTTGGGTCCACTCGCCAAATGTTTGACTTTGACCATTGACCAAATTTCAATAGTCAATGGAATCAAGCGACTTTATTGTGCCCCGATGAAGGCCTTCCCCAGATGTGATCTTTTTGAAAATTTATGTATTCGTTCTAGCCTCTAAGAACTCTAATGTACCATGTTTTCAGCTCATTCCAATGGTGGATCAAGAGAAATTGTCTTTACAAATACTGCTCAGAAGTTGGGCTTTTTCTCTGAATGGTCTTCTATTTTTTCTTCTAATCTTCTTCTTCTAGGATTTGGTTAAAGCTTGCCAAAATCCATCTCTAACATCTTCCCTTCCAAGTTTTCTTTCAAAAACTTGATTGTTTCTTTCAATCCACACTGATCAAATGACTGCAAATCAGTGATTTAAAAGGTGCGCCTAGGCACACAGGTGAGGCGCATTTTAGGGTAGGCGCCTTGTCCAGGTCCTAGGTGCAGCCCATTCAAAAGGCGCACGCTTGGTGCGCTTTAGCCCAGGCGTGCGCCTTTTGAAAATATGACGCTTTTTCCTTTTTTTGAGTCTAGCGGCTGGGCCGGGGGCTCCACCCCCAGATCCCCATGCCACGCCCCTTGAGGCCAGCCTAAACAAGTCCATGTTAGGGTCTTAAATTCTGAGTTTTCACACAAAAAATAATGATTTTGTAGTTTTAATTTCTTTTAAGAAGATATTTTATTAGGATGAATGAATGGGCAGCATTACCAAATAGGGGGTTCTCAAAAAACTCAGAATTTAAGACCCTAACATGGACTTGTTTGGGCTTGCCTCGAGGGGCGTGGCACAAAGGCGACTCGTAGAATTAGGAATGTAATATGCCACATTAGCTAGTTGATTTAATTGAGAAAAAAGAGGTTGTGGGTTTTATATGCTTGAAAATGTTTTATATGTTTGATTTCATTTTTAAATTCTCATTTGAATATGCTTTACACATTATGTTTATGTATTTGAATTTTAGATAATAGGTTTTTTAAAACATTTATTTTAAAATTTAAGTTTATATTTTTATTAATATTATGTTTTATAATTTTTTGTTTTTTTTTTGAATTTTTGGCATTTTTTTTTGAATTTTTTGGCATTTTTTTATTTTTATTTTTTAAATTGTGCGCCTTGCGCCTCAGGCGCAAAATGGCCCTTGCGCCTTTCGCTTTTAAAACACTGATGGTATCATATACCAAATCAGCCTTCCCTTTCTATTGAGCCCTCTGAACCACAACACTTCTAGTTCTAGCTGTTCCTTGTGGTTCTTGGGAGGGTCCAGGATAGGCTCAAAGAATCATAGTCCAGAGCTTAAAAATATGATTGCACAGTCCACAAAGAGGTTGTCTGCAGTTTACAGTTAACAATTGCAAAAAAAAAAAAAAAAAAAAAAAAAAAAAAAAAAAACTTGTATCTGGAATGATCATGCCCCCACTAATTAACTTATCCCTACTTGGGCATTTTCTTAAAACAGCAGTCCAGACCATGAGTGCTGGAGTTTCCCAAACCACTCCATATGGAAATAAAATCCTACTTGGTGGATTCAGATTATTTGCAAAATATTGAACATAGAAATTTCTATTGTTTTCTCATCTCCAAAATTTGCAGTCATTAGAATCAAAGTTTAGGATCTTTTTTTTTTCTTGCAACTTGAGAGAGATTTTCTTCTTTATCCACCTCTTAGTCCTGAATATTTCTATTGGACCTTGGTAACCAAGCTAAATTATTATCAATTACTTAAAAATATAGAGCAACTGTTGCATCCTTATTTTTAGCAACTGAAAAAAGATTCGGGAAAAGATCTGAGAGAGGGCTATTATCAAATCATCATTTCTCTATTGTTCACCTTGTAAGATATACCCTTAAATAAAAGAAGTGAAGAAATTCTCAATTTCAATCCATACAGAGCGCCCATGTGAGTAATTTACCTGACCAGGGTCCCAATTGCTGATCTATCTCCAAAATTTGTTTCATTAATTTGTCTCCACTAGCTATTGATTTCTTCACTATATCACCAATGCTACTTGTCCAATGAGCTCTATTAATGACTTCTGTTTCTTGATATTCTACCTCCCTCAGAGATCACTCGACAAGGTGGAATTTGTGCTTTTCCCTCTACCCTCTGCAGAGGAATTCCCCCTGGATTCTTTCTAACTTCTTGGCCACCTTTGTTGGAATTGGGGAAATGATGCAGGAGCTGAAGAATCAAATTTGGAATTTTCTGATTTTTTTCTGTATTTCTGTATTTTTAGATAGTAGGCATATTTTTGCCATTTTGTCCATTCCCATGTGGGCCTAGCCCATGGTATCTTGCTTTTCTAGTTTAGTAGGGCTTATCTTTTAATTTTCAGTTTATTTGCATTATTAAGTGGAAATTTATTGTGTTTCTCGATCCATAAGACAAGGAGTGGTTTTTTGGGAATTATGATGAACAGTATTCAGGGCCACACAAGTTACTCTATAAATAAATGTGTTCTCTTCCTTTGAAGCTATTAATATTTCTTTAGAGCTCTTTGTAAGTTCTCTGTTTGGAGTGATTCCTACAAACCTTAGAGTGATTCTAGGTCCCTTGGAGAGATTCCTTGGGGTTCTTCTCTTTCTCTACCCTCTCTCCCTTCTCTCTATATTTCTCAGTCTTGGATTAAAACTCATTTGTGATAGCCTGCCAAGTGCCAAGATCTACAAATATATATTGAGGGCTGGAGCCAGGGGTGATTCTATCTTGTGTTAGATTATTATAGCCTTCTGTATCAAAACAAAAAAAGTGAAAGAAATAGATGGATAAATTTGACTATACACTTTTTTTATCAATGAAAGCCATCTACCCTTTGGATAAATACTTCGATTTCCATGAATACAACCCTTTTTAAAATTCTCCACAACGGGGCCCCAATGGAACTTGAAGTGCACTTGCCCCATAAAGGTAAGCCTAAGTATTTGATGCGGAGAATGGCTCCTTACATTCTAGTGATCTCACCATCTCCTCCACTTCCTCAGCCAATCAAGATAATATAACTCAGAAATTCATTATTAGCTTTGATCCCTCTTCGAACCATCGTAACAATCATATTAAACTCTTTAGTTGCTCATAGGTGGTCTCCAGGAAAGATAAAATATCATCTGCAATACCTTACACATTTCCTAACATTTCTATGACAATTTCCATTTCCACGAGTACTGACATGAAATATTACTGGAATATACATATTCCCTAGTAAAAACTACTGGCGCTATATGGAGTACAGAAGAAGGTCTACTAACATGATGAGTTGGAAATAATATTGAAGATATGTAGAGCAACTGTATTTTTTGATGAATAACATCACTGGATTTTATTAATTAGAAAATGAGGTATAAGTACATCAGGACCAGAGAACCCAAGTACCCAATTAAGGAGGCTAGCCTCGGATAACCTCCAAAAAAGGGAAAATCTTAACCAGTTTGGTCCTAGTTCAATTGATCCCTTGATACCCCTTGTTTTGCTAGTTCATCTCTGCCAACCCATTAGCAGCCCTTGGAATCCGTTTCACTTGTTCCCGCAGGTCTTCTATAAATCTTTTTAACTCTCTGAAGATATATGTATATCTCTAGTCTACCTTCTACTCATCCTTTAACCACAGAATGACTGTTCTTTAATCACCTTCAATTTCTACCTCCTTCAAGTTCAATGCTTTTAGAATTTAGCCTCCTTAGACATGTGAGTGCTGCCCAAGTCTTTGCCTGGATTGAGTTTCCTGTTCACAAAGGACCTCTGGAGCAATAGTATTATCACCTACCTAATGGAGATAATTACCACTTTGAGCAATAGCCTTTGGATAAGGCTTAGAGATGATGAATGGGGATGATTACCACTTTGAGGTAGCTCCAAGGTTTAAAATGTCGATGTCGATGGAAACGTCGCTTACCAAAATATAGGACATGTCGGAAATGTCGAGGGGAAATATTGTAAAAATTAGAGACATTGTGGAAATATTATGAAATATGCAAAGATATTTTATAAAATGATAAAAAAAAGCATTAATACATATTTCTAGACTATCCCAACCATTATATAAAGCTAAGAAACTAAGATCAATGACAAATTAGTAAATGACAATTTACTGATTTATTTTGATGTTTTTACAAGGTTATCTGATATTTTCTTTTCTTATTTTTAGTTCTGATTTATTATAAATTCTAATATATTTATTTCACACTAGTAAATAGAAATACATTTATTCTGATTTTTAAATATTAAAGTTATAATACATTATATTTTATTATAAATTTAATAAACTGATTCTTCTTTTTGTAGTATTAAGATTATGATAAATTCTGATTTCTTATAAAACTTAATGAATTTATTATGATTTTTAATACTAAATTTATACTAAATTATGATTTAGTATAAAATTTATTAAATTTATTCTGATTTTTTATATTAAATGTAGAATATGGTTTATTATAAAATTTAATAAATATTTTCTGATTTTAATAAATATTTTAAAAAATACTAACTAGTTAATATTTTATGTTTTATATTATAAAGTAATTAATTTATTCTTTTGTTTTTATATTTTGTTAATTCTTTTTATAATAATTTTATTTGAAATACTAATGTATTATATTTTTAATGTACATTAGTCGACATAATAGGAAAAACTGTATTTTTTTTTGGTTATTTGGACCGATTTGGTCGACATTTCCGAAGTTGTATTTTTTTGGTTATTTTTTTTGTTAGGAAATGTCGACCGACATAATGTAAATTTTATATTACCATCCATTTTCACGTCGATGAGCCTCGACATCGACATATGTCGGGCGACATTAGCGACATTTGGCGACATTTGAAACCATGGGTAGCTCAAAAGTTTTCTTGGATGTCAACTTTTTTTTTTTTGGATCAGTAAGCATGAATTTTATTTAACTTTCAGATTAGAAATAGTTTATACAACTTAGTGATGGGAATGATGATCCCATTTGAACCCTCTTTTCTGTCCCTCATTACAGTGCAGCCCAAAGTAGTTGCTGTCTCAGTGCCCCTTGTTTTGCTAGATAATCAGCTAACCCGTTTGCACTCCTTTGGGCCCATTTGAATTCAGCCTCAACCTCCTTTGCAATCTTTTCCACTTCCCTAATCACATGTTTAAACGTCCATGGAGTATGACCATTGTTTGTAGCATAGGAAATGACTACTTTTGAGTCCCCTTCCATTTCAATATGCATGTATCCTATCTGTTTAACTAGCTTCAAACCTTGTAGTAATGCCAAGAGTTCAGCCTTCAACGAATTCCCTGTTTCAATCGGTCTTGAGAACATTGCCAATATCCTCCTCTCAGATTTTTTGAGTACTCCTCCTATGCCTAATAGTCTCGGGTTTCCAATGGAGCTCCCATCAAAGTTCACTTTCACTTGATTGCCTTCCGGTGGTTTCCACTCAAGTCTTGTCTCTCACTCTTGATGACTGTGCTACTTCAGACCAATTTCTTAGAATGTCTGTGACTGAGAAGACTTGAAAGCTTTCCAAGGTTTTCACCCAATGAGCTACTTTCACCTTGATGCTATCAATCACTTCCTTTACTGTTCTGATTTTTTCCAAGAATATCCTGTTATTCCATTCTTCCCACACCACCCAGCATATCGCTGCCTTTGTTGCTTTCCACATTACCATTCCCTCTTTTCTTTCGTTGTCTTAAGAAGTCACAGTTAAAGAGTCCTGCCATGTGTTGAGGGGGAACCCACCTGCAACCAAAGAGAATACAGAAGAAATCCCAAATTCGAAGCACAAAAGAACAGGATATCATTAAGTGAGGTAGAGTCTCATCACTTTCCTTACATAGAGCACACATGAGGAGAAAGGCACATGTATGGCCTGTTTCTCTGCAGCACACAAGTGTTTACCTTGCCAAGAAATAATTCCCAACAGAAGGCTTGAATCTTTGAGGGGATAGGCTTGCACCAGATTTCTTTTATGGGGAAATCCCTAGCTAGAGGGTGGGGGGAAGCAATTACTCTAAAGAAAGAAGAACAAGAGAAGAGGCCATCTGAAGAACCTACCCAAATTCTAGAGTCTTTCAGTGACGAGTCCAAGTGAATTTGCCCCAAGAGGTCCAGTAACCGGATTAGAGATTCACACTCATTTTCTCTTAGTCCTCTTCTGAAGCCCAAGTTCCAATTCATGTTGTTTGGACACGATGTTCCCAAAATGGATACAACTTCCCCCTTGAGGTTTGAAAGTGCAAAGAGATCAGGAAAATGGTCTTTAAGTGGGGTTTCCCCTACCCAAAGGTCTTCTCAAAAACGAACTTTATTACCTTGTCCCACATCAAAGTGGATAGAATTGAGGAAAGTAGGGTAGATTTCGTGGATAGCTTTCCAAGGAGAAGCTGAAGTATTGAGGGGCAAGTTTTGCATCTCAACCATTTTCAACGACCCCACGAATGCTCTCAAATCACTCTATGCCACAGTCTATCATCCTCAAAGGGAATTCTCCAAAGCCACTTACCTAGTAAGGCTATGTTCCTTAACATTAGGTTCCCGATTCCTAAACCCCCTAATTCCTTGGGTTTGGTAGACTAATCCCACTTGACCAAATGGTCCTTTTTTTCCTCTCCTAGATCCCAAAGGAAGTCTTTTATGCATTTCTCTAATCTCTTTGCTACTCTAGAAGGGATTTTGAAGGTTGAGAGGAAATAGGTGGGGAGATTTGCCAGTGTGGCTCTAATCAAAATTATTCTTCCGCCCAACGAGACATAATTCCTCTTCCAAAGGGCTAATTTCCTCTCAAACCTTTCTAAGATTGGCTTCCAGAGCCCAACTGACCTAGGGATTCCCCCTAAAGGTAGTCCTAGGTAATTAATTGGCCAGCTTTTTATGTCACACCCCAAGATCTCAGCAAATCTTAACAGTTCACCTTCCTCCAAGTTGACCCCTACAATACTACTTATGGTCCAATTTATCCTCAGCCTTGTCGCTCCCACAAAATTATTCAGTAATACCTTTAGATTTGTCACCACTTCCTCAATATTTCCTTCACAGAAAAAGAAGGTGTCATTTGCGAATTGGAGATGGGTAACAACCACCTGATTTCTACCTACCCTCCAGCCTTTGATAAGGCCTTGGAATATGACTTTTGCCACCATTCTGCTTAGCATTTCTGCCACTAGGTTAAGCAAGAATGGGGAAAGGGGGTCTCCCTGCCTAATTTCTCTCTTAGCTGGGGAAAAGTCCTTAACTACACCATTGATTAGGGTTGAGTAATGAACTGAACTTAAGCACCCTTTGATCCAAGCTCTCCATCTAGCTCCAAAATCAAAACTTTCTAATGTTTTTAGGAGGACTTCCCAATTTACCTAGTCATAGGATTTTTCTAGATCTATTTTACATACCAGCCCCTTTTCTCTACCCTTTCTTTTTCAACAACACATTCATTGGCCACCAGGATTTGATCCATAATCTACCTTCCTTCCACAAAAGCACCTTGCAAAGGAGAAATAATCGAGGGTAACACTTTTTTTTAACCTTTTCGATAAGACCTTAGAAAGAATTTTGTAAGCCTTGATGAGGCTTATTGGTCTAAAATCTTTAGGAGTTTTGGCTTCCTTCTTCTTGGAGTTTTCTTGGATGTCAATTAAATTTAGCTTTTTGTTTATGTTAATAAATCATTTGGTTGATCTATTATAATTATTGGCACATTATGTGTAGATTTTGTTTGTTCTACTTTGTTATTTTCAATCATGATGTCCTTAAATTGATCCCTTATCTTATGTAGGGATTGGCAACCAATTAAAGATGCACTGGCTTGCTGGGTTGTATCCTTCCAGTCTGTAATACATCCAATGGTAATACTTTTGCTTTTATTTTTTTAGGGTCACCTCTGCTCATTTTTTTGATTTTGAATGTTTAATTATGTTCTTATATGCATTTTAGACAGATCTGTCAAAGGTTGAAGTATGTCTTAGACTTCATTTCAAGCAGATTATTCAGGTAAGATGATAGAAGTTAAATTAGATGGTTGGTTATTTTTCTTTAATTGGTCAATTTTACCATTAAAATGGAAAAATTCTTGAAGGGTTCTGTAAGTGGTGTGGTAAGGCAAAGTGTGGTGGTCTCCTTGAAGGATAAAGAAAGGCTAGGGGTCTCGGGTAACAGAAGTAGGCAAGGACCTTCTATTGACAGAATTGTGTGTTTGTTATGGTCTACGCTCGTTTTTATAAGGGGAGGTCCCGAAGCCTTGGAGGAAAGGAGCCAAAAGGGATTTGACTCCTATTTGGAAAGGGGATCTTCGATCCGATATTGGTTGTTAGGAGGGCCTTGTTGGGGGTTCACTACGTGTCACATGAGATCTTTCTAGGACGAAATTTCCTTTCGTCCGAGGATTTGCCTAGTGCACGTGTGCTACTTCCTTTCGCGGGTCCCCTCTATTGACATGGTGTGGGTGACGTCAGAGCTAGTTTGACGTGTTGGCCTACTTGTTTCGTCATCGGCTGGTTGTTTAATCGCGAATAGTTTTGGCTTGTTGTAGATGCACGACGATTCTTAAGTGAATTGCAGGTCTGCGATGTTCTTGAGCTCATCGCAGGTTCGTGACGAGTTATGGGCTCATCGTAGATCCGCGTTGGCCTACGTGTCACCATGGGTGTTTCTGTGGTTCCGATTTGGTACCTTCATTGCAATCACAATCATGGTGAATATGTACTTACAATTAGCCCTCTACTTATTGGTAAGGGTAGGCTTATCAATAAGCATTTGTGTCGTCAGCGCGTTTTAAAAAGCAATAATGGTGTGAGAAATTTGTTTTGAATTCAGGGGGTTTTTAATAAAATGCGATTGCGAGTTCGGATATTTTAACATGATGCGATTGGTTTGTATTCGCTTCGAGGTCCGACTTAGTTCTTGCGTTATTAGCCCCCTTGTTTCTTGGATGGAAGGCTTCTGCTGAAAGTCATAGGTGTCGTTACTTCTGGTTTTGCAGCCCCCCATGACTTTCGAGTTTCAATAGAAGGCTCCCTGGCAAGAAAAAAATGGTACATTGTGGTGAGATTTTTCAATTGATGGGGCGACAACCCCCAATATTTTTGGCAATTATGTCTATGCCTAGGTTATTCTTAACGAAATACTGGAGGTGTGAGCTATCTCCCATATTTTGTTTACACTGTGTATATATGTAAATATCTTGCCGTGCATGGTGTTGAATTCTACTGTTAGTCCGTGTTCTGATAATTGAACCCTAATTGGCTAGTGAGTATGTCGGATGGTGTAGTGTGTAGCCATCGTTTAGGCTACGGGTATGAACAACTTGCTTTTTTTTAACTTTGAATCATAGTGATTTTAACTTGCTTTTTTATTTTTTATTTTTTATTTGGGACGTTGACATGATGACACACCTCCCAATGGAAAGATGATGGGTAATTTGGGCAGCTATCACTTCTCTGCGGCGTCGTTTTGGTTGCCAGGTTGTCTTCGAATCGTCTTTAAAAGCGGATTGGAAGGGTGGTCTATTCTCATTCGTTTTCGTTTTTGTCTGAGTTGTTGTGCTTCCATCGTTGCGATTGCTTTGTGACCCTCTTTCCCTTCTGCTTTCTATGTTTTCCGTTCTGGGATTCTTGCGTTTCTTGTGTTTGGTGGCACCGCATAAGCAATCTAAGGGTTCTCGCAAAGGTGAGAAGTCTCGTAAACGAGACTGAGTTGCTTTCTGAATATGAGTCTGCAAGGGAAGCTGACTCGGGAACTACAACAATGTAGTGAACTGGTTAAAAGAGGACAACTCCAAGCTCTGGAACTACAACAATGAAAAGAGGAAATTTAAGTGGCTGAGTAAGGACATGGAAGTTAGATGTACATGGATAAAAAGAAGTGCAAACTCATTGGTAGATGGCTTAGGTAGGCAAGGGGTGAACAGAAACAATATTTTTTGGGCTGTTTTGTAGTTGGTTTCAGTTGGGTGTACTTTAATGTACTTTGATGTATTGGGGAGTTAAGTTTTTTAAGCTCCTTATTTCTGTACTTCTCAATTTTTAATAAAATGCACTGTTATTGACAAACAAAAAAAAGGGAAGCTGACTCGGGAAGGGGGTTCTAGCCTTCCGTATCTGTAGCGATGGGTAAGGACAATACCTTTGACATCATTGAAGGCAAGGAGTTCCTCTATTTATATGGGTGATAGGCATGCAAAGTCTACCGCTCACAAAGCCTAGGGCTGTGGGATCTGATGGCTCCACCAATTATACTTCACGGGCATCATTTATCTTGGAGAATCCCATGTATTGCATGCTACTGTGTGATGCGGGCTTGCTGAGGTTTGTCGGCTGCTTCGTGGGTCTTCGAGGGGGTGACTATGTCGATTTCGTGGAGCCATTGGTGGCGCATTGGTGTTGTTGTACCCACACTTTCATTGGTGCGTTTGGAGAGTTTGATGTTACCATGGAAGATGTTGTGGCTTTATTGGCATTACCTCTAGTAAGTACTGTATAAGCGCGTCATCTCCAACACTCGAAAGCATTCCTAGGGAATTGGTTCCAATGTATGAGGAGTTGGTTGCCGAGATAGACCACTTTAAGTTGAAAATGGGCTCCACCTATGCTCACGGCAAGATGACACTTGACGGGTGGATGAAGTACTGGTTAGAATACCATGATGGTAGTAACTTAATGGTGCGGAAGATGAACAGTCAGTGTCACTTGGTTGCTTTCATTCTTTATGTAGCATGCAGATTCCTTTTCCTTGATGCCTCTGACTATGGACTTGCACACTTGACCCGTGACATTTGCGGTTCTGGCTGTTGGTGGACATCAGTTGCCATTGGCATTGATGTTTCTTGGCTATTTGAATGAGTAGATGTACACACTGGTCCTCGTATGTTTTTTGCTTGTTTATGTTCATGTTTCTTTGCAAGCGTTTTGACTTGGATGTCGTGCCTCATGAGCTTTCTCCCTTCTGTGTGCATGTCGTCACGCTGGATGAAGCGGAATCCCGTCAGGTTTCCTTTGACGTCTGTCGAGGGAAGCGATGGTTGAACGCGAAAAGGGGGGCAAGAGTTTTGGTATCAACAGAATAGAAGCTCGATTTGCTAGTTTTGACAGCTTCGTGGCTCGCCTTATGCTAGCTATGTGCCCCATTCAATGCCTTTCTGTGTGGGAATGGATGTTGCTGAAGGGGGTGATCAGTAGTGTGCTGTTGGTGCCGATAACCTTGTGGTCAGGGCCGCCCGTCTGCTTTTGTGGCCTGGAGTCCTCTTATTTGGACGGGTCAGGGGAGGCCCAGTCCAGCGTTTACTGTCTAGATTGCCTCCTACAACAATTCGGATATGACAACTTGTGCTCGTAGTTACTCATACACGGGAGTGAGAATGTGTTCTGGCAACGACACAATGACCTTGCGTTTGCTGGTATTTCATGTTTTCCATTGGTGGGGTACAAGCACATTGAAGTTTGTAGCTCACTCCGTCGTGGGTATCTTTGTGTGTTTTTCGATGGGTTTCAAATGTTCATGGTGGTGGAACCCTGCTCGAGGCATGTAATGGCTCCCCCACCGGTTCATGCTACGGAACAGGTTGAGGCGGGTTTGTTCGGCATGCAGAGTTCACTGCACACATCTGCTCCAATCACCCTGCTTGACATGGAAGTGTGATTTCACAAAGGGGAGCAAGTTGTGGTTGAGGAAGGGGAGAGTAGTTGGCCTCCTATCTTCAAGAAGCCTCATACGGTTAGGCAGACCTGCCTTTCTCTATTACCAAGGGCGATGGACGTGAGTATTCTGGTGGTAGGCCCTTGACTTGAGGTACATGACCTTGTTCGTCAAGCCAGCACTGAGGGTGTTCCAGTCCAGGTTTCGGTTGATGTACCCCACGAAGATGATGTTCCAAACCAAGTTGGAGTGGGGTCTGGGCAGTTAACAGGAGATTCTTTGCCACCTATTTCAAGTATATCAGTCCCGGTCGCAGGGGGCCTTGTGAAGAAAATAGCTCGTGTCTACGAAAAGGGTACCGAATCATTTGCATTGGTAAGCACATTAATAATTGACTCGGTTTATCATTTATCATTCGAATTTCATTTTTGTTTGGACTAAATGTGTGTTCGCAGTCGTTTGTTTTGAAACAGGTAGGGGTAAGAGAAGGTCGTCTCGAGCCTATCGTCACGTGATTACTGAGTGAGGATGTTGTTAATGAAGAGGCATGTATGGCTATTTCGAGTGGGCATCATTTCCTTGTATTGTTGCTTTATTTGTGTTTGTGATGCCATGCTCTTTTATTTGCTATCGTAGGGAGTTTTGGTGTCATGCCGGCCAGTGTGCCTGTGACACCTATTATCAAGCGATTGGTGGAAGATTTGAAATCTCTCCGCCCGATGTTCAGGGAGGAAGAGTTGCCAAGGGAGGAGGCCAGTGACGTGAGCATTTCGGTTGTTGGTTCAAATGGTCGTTAGGGAAATAATGCTCCTGATGGGGATGGTGTGCTTGCCGGAGAAGCTACCCATGGGCCTTGTTGCAAACCCTGTTGACGGAGGCGAGCGCACAGATGCACCCACTTTACATGACTCAGGGCACGAGCAGGAGCCTTCTTCTGCTGGACATGTGATATCTACGATTGCTGAAGATGTCTCATGGGTTCAATTCCATCGGTAGATGTTCAAGTCGAGCACCCTGATCATCTTGAAGTCTTAGCTGAGCTAGCATAGGTGGAGGTCGATGAGCTGGACTTGCAATCTGGTGACTTGGATCTTACTGCTGAACTCGAGATGGTGTGCCAAGATTTGACGGACTATTACGAGAAGGAAGATATGATGCCTATTGGGTTCGTAGTGTCTGATCTTGTCATGGTTCAAGGAGTTCGTAGACGGGAGCAGTTCGTGGCGTTGAAAGCCTCCGCTAGTGCTCTGATAGCGAGTTGTCGCATCGTGGCATTGGCCCCCTGTTTTCTGAGAAATTGCTATAGGTCCGGGTTTTGCTCAAATCACTGTATTAGCATGTCCGCGTGGTCACCACCTAACGTCCCAACCATGTTTCTACTACTTCCTTGCAAATGCGCAGGGAGGGGGTTAGTTTTCACCTACGTTGGTTTTCTTTTAACAAAATTGTCTAACTTTACCTTCTGTACGAAGAGCCGTTGGAGAGTGAAGCAGTCCATCAGGTCATGGTTTGGCGACTGGTGATAGTTACACCACCTCCCCCCGTGTCTTTCTTTCTTAGGGTTAATTCTAGCTGGTGGGGCGACAAATTGATCACACGGTCTTCCAAGAGTTTGTTCATGATCATGATTACTTAGTTCTTGCTGCAGGGGAAAGTAGGAAGGGGGCGGTGGTAGTGGGCCATTTCGCCGGTTTTGATTTTCGTTGCGATAGTAAGGCACTTGGTTGGCGTACGGCTGTGGGTTTGCGATCAACGACATATGGCTTGTTCTTGGCGTATGACCGACCCTGATGTAATTGGTTGTGATGTTGGGGTGGCAACGATTTGTGCTGTCCTCTTAGCGCATTTCTAGAGTTGGTTGAAGGTTTTGACCTTGACGTTCTCAATCCCAATTCTGTATGCTGGGTGCATCCCCTAGATGCACTGCTCCACAAAACCCTTTTGTGTCGCGTGCTCTTCGAAGATTGAGTTTGTTAACTTCTGAAATTGCTTGACGTGTGCCAAAAGGTCTTCCCCAACTCATTGTTCGATATTACGTAGGTCCACCATTGTCAGTCTCCGTTTGAGTGTGAATCACTTAGATAAGAACTTCTTCGCTAGCTCCACCCACGAATCGATGCTTCTCGCCATCAAGTTGATGAACCATGAATATGCCGGTCTGGTCAGAGATATAGAAAACTCACGAGTCTTCAAGTCCTCGTCCAAGGCAAACACTCCCAATGCATCTTCGAATTTGTTGACATGTTCTTGTTGGCTCACTCTCTGCCCGTCATATTGTGACCATTGCTGCGAGGGAACGTAGCCAGAGGGATATGGCTTGTATAAGATACGATTGGAGTAAGGTTTTTGGAGCACAGGTGTAGGTTGGGTTCTGTTCTGGCTCTCCTCCACTAGGCCTTGGACATATTCTCTTATCTCCATTCGGTTGATGGGCACCTCTGCTGTCGTATTACCCTGTGGGACTGTGCAGGGTTGTTCTGTCAGCTTGAGAAAGAGAGAGAGAGCAGAGGGAAAGACAAAAGTCCAGATCTGTTAGGGTTGATCAGTCAGATTGAACCAGCCCAGAAAAGATGTATTTATATTAAACTTTTGTGAATAGACAATACTGTCCTTACAAAGAGAATAAAAAGGGTCTGTACACTAAAGTATACGTCTATTATAGTACAAGAAAAAAGAAATAAAGTACAGAATAGTAGAATTACAAAACTACCCTTCAATAGTTCTTCTACACTCCCCCTCAAACTGATGTTGGGGTGTCAACAAGGAAATTATGCCGGGCTTTGGTCATGGCTTTGGTGAAGAGATCCGCAAGCTGTAGACCCGACGAAAATGTGGGAGAGAGATGTGACCCGCATGAAGGTCACGAATGAAGTGACAATCCACCTCAATATGTTTAGTTCTCTCATGAAATACAGGATTGGTTGCAATCTTGATTGCACTCATGTTGTTTGCAAACAGAGGAATAGCAGATGAGTGATCAATATTCATGTCATGAAGGAGTGCCTTAAGCCAGATTATTTCACTGCAGACTGAAGACATGGCTCTGTACTCGACTTCAGTAGATGACTTGGAAACCGTTTGTTGTTTCTTGCATTTCCAAGAAATCAGAGAATCACCAAGGAATATACCAAGCCAGTAGTAGAGCGACAAGTGTCAGGACAACCGGCCCAGTCAGCATCTGCATAAGCTTGGAGCTGTGTGGATGAAGAGGATACTGCCGAATAGTGAGGCTGACGTGAAGCTGAAACAAGCTGACTTACAATTTGAACCGCATAGGAGATGTCAGGTCTAGTCATGGTGAGGTAGATAAGACTACCTACAAGCTGTCTATACAAAGTAGCATTAGGAAGAAGGTCACCCTCATCTTTACTCAACCTACAATTAAGCTCCAGAGGAGTATCAACATGTTTAGAATCAGTCAAGTGAGTAAGAGACACCAAGTCAAAAGCATATTTCTGTTGATTGACGAAGTAACCCCGATGACATTTGAATTTCAAGTCCAAGGAAGTATGTGACTAGCCCAAGATCTTTCATTTTGAATGAGTTACTAAGCCGGAGTTTGAGATTGGTAATACCATCCACATCATCTCCAGTAATAAGGATGTCATCAACATATACCAAAAGAAGAGTCAGTTCCTGAGCCCGCTTGAGAGTGAAGAGAGAGTAGTCTGAAGCACTCTGCTGAAAACTAGCTTCCAACACTACTGTACGGAAGCGATCAAACTAAGCTCTTGGAGCTTGTTTAAGGCCATATAAGGATTTCTTTAGTTTACACATCAACTGAGGATTGTCACAGTAGCCGAGAGGTGGTTTCATATAAACTATCTCCTGTAACTCTCCATGGAGGAAGGCATTCTTAACGTCCATCTGATGAACTGTCCACTGTTTGAGGGCAGTAATGGCAAGTAGTAAACGGACTGTTGTCATTTTAGCCACAGGTGCAAAAGTTTCATCATAGTCATTTCCATACTCTTGCTTGTAGCCTTGAGCAACCAGACGGGCCTTATATCTATCCAGAGTACAATCAAATTTGAGTTTTACAGTGTAAACCCACCGACTGCCAATTATGGAGGCATCTGGAGGAGGAGAGACAAGATCCCATGTGTCATTTTCCAATAGAGTCTGAACCTTTGAATCCATAGCTTCTTTCCAATGCTTAACTGCTACGGCCTGGCTGTAAGACTTAGGAATATCCATGGATGACAAAACAGTTGAGAAGGAGCTATGACTGGAAAAGAAGCCATAGCGATCAGGTGGACAAGAAATACGAGATGATCGACACAAAGGAATAGATGAAGGTAAATCCTCAGGAGGAGAATCTGCACTTATAGTAATGGTGGATGGAGAGGAATGACCAGACACTGTTGCTTGAGATGGAGGAGGCATAGGCAATGGGTGAACTGGATGCTTTCTGAAATATGTTTGAAGAGGATGAAGAGAAGGAGAATCACCTGTAGATCCAAAATTGTGCAGAATAGAGATGGGTGGTGCAGGTAATTTACAAATATGCTCAGAGAATGAGAAATTCTCAAGAAATATGACATTACGAGAAATGCGCAACCGATAGACTTTGGGATCATAACAGAGAAATCCCTTGTGTTCCGTACTGTATCCCATGAAAGCACACATAGCTGATTGAGTTGTTAGCTTTGTGCGTTCATGGGGAGGGAGATGGACAAAGCAAACACATCCAAAGACACGAAGCATGGATAGGTTTGGTGGACGATGAAATAAGGACTGATGAGGAGAAGAATTTGCAAGGACAGGTGTAGGAAGACTATTGATGAGATCAGCAGCAGTGTGGGTCGCTTCCACCCAGAAGGTAAGGGGAGCATGTGAATCTTGTATCAAGGACCTCACCATACTAGCAATATGACGGTTCTTGCGCTCCGATACTCCATTTTGTTGAGGAGTACCGGGACAAGATCTCTGGGATTGAATGTCATGTTGTTTAAGATAGGTTTGAAACTCACCATCCTTACCATCATAATACTCTCCCCTTGAATCTGTCCTCAAAATATTTATGGTGCTTTTAAACTGGGTCATTACCATAACATGAAAGCTTTTAAACATGGAGAAGACTTCTGATTTCTTTCGAAGAAAGTAAACCCATGTGTAATGAGTACAGTCATCAATGAATAAGATAAAAAGGTGTAGATGACTGGAGACGACAACACATCACTATGAATGAGATAAAAAGGTGTAGATGCATGTTCAGTAGAATATGGAAAAGGTAAAACATGACTTTTACTATAGCAGCAAGTTAACAAGATTTATTAATATTCTTGACTGAAGTAGTATTCAGAGGTAAATAGCCAGAAGAAAACAAATAATCCAAATTCTTAGCATGAGTGTGGCCTAAACGTCTATGCCATAAATGCCACACATTATTACATGAAGAAATAGAAGAACAAGGAGAAACAGATAGCAAACAAGAATCCGATGAAGATCTCTTAGCCTCGAATTCCAAAGCAAACAACCTCCCAAGCCTACGCCTCTTCCCCTTCAGCTCCTTAGTGTGCTGGTCCTGAATGAACAATCATCATGAGTAAATAAAACATTATTACCATCATCAACAAGTTGTCGTACAGATATTAAACTAGCAGTCAATTTAGGGACAAAAAAAATTTTGGGAAGATGAAAGCGTTTGGTCTGAGAAGTGGATAAGAACAAATCATTACAACCATATACAAGTAAAGAATCACCATTGGCAGTAATAATATGGTTGTCAAAGAATCTAGGTTTAGGAGACTGACTAAAGGAGGCCCTAGTCATGTGATTTGAGGCCTCTAAATCAATAATCCACATGTGACACGGGGATGAACACATAAAAGCAGACTTACCAGCTAGACCAAAAGTAGAAAAGCAGAAGAAATAGTTGAAGACATAAGCTCACATATCCTTTCTTCAGTCAGATTTCCCAGGGCATCTGACTTGTGGGCTGATGATGAGGTGGCAGCATCAGTGGTAGTAGATTCGGTTGAGGCCTAATAAGCCTTATGCTGTCCCTTCTTAGGAGGCCTAGTCGGACATTCCACAATGGTATGTCCTTGCTGTTTGCAGTAAGTACAGAAGTTCTTCTTGTAGTGGGATGCCACGTGACCAAATTCCTTACATTCATAACATTGCAACTTCGAGAAGTCTTTCTTACCCTTCTGCTTGGTGGCTAAGAACACAGTATCAATCCCATGTTCCTTCTTCTGATCAAGTGCAGATAAAGTAAGAAGACGTGTTTCCTCCCGTTACAACCCTCCAAGAATTGCATCTAGTTCAGGGACTGGTTCTCTACTGGGAATGCTAGAGCGTAGAGTTTCATAGTTAGGCCTGAGATGCATCAAGAAATGCATGGTCTTCCTCTTAGTAAGATGCTTCTTCATGGACTTCACACAACAATTTGTAGAAAGATCCCCAAAGTGAGCTAGTTCATATTCATTCCAAAGGTTTATAAATCCTGCATAGTATTCCTGAATCCTCTTCTCCCCTTAAACATAGGAGAAGATGTCGATTTCGATCTGATATTGCCTAGACATGTTCGATTGCTGATATACCTTTTCTAGGTATTCGAACATGTCATGGGCAGATTTGAGACCCCTTATCGGGATACTGACATCCATTGAGATAGACCCAAGTATCCATGATGTAACCTGAGCATTTTCGGTTCTCCACTGTTTCAGCCCTTTGACATCACTTGCATCAGGCATGGCAGTGGAACTGTCAATTTAACCCCACATGCCTTTCCCTTCAACTAAGTACTGAAAATGAAATTTTCAGAGAGCATGGTTGCTCCCATCAAACTTGACGGAAATGAATTCACTCTTTTCCAAAGCCATAAGTCACTAGAAATCATCCAAGATTCAACAAAAGACAAACAACTTGGAACACAATCTAGAAAAGGAAAGTCTGGGTGCAGCTGCCCAGAAGAAATGTATAGATCTCTCTCAGATCTTCTCAGATCTTGATGATATTTTCAGAGTATGATGAGAGGGCCTAGGCGACACTTCCTTTCAAATCTCACTGCAAACGGAAGTCGTATGAGAGAGATCTAATAAAATCTCTCTCCTAGGATATGCAAAACAGAGAAAACTGATCTTTGGATAGATAAAAAAAATCCAGATTCAATCGGCAGTAACAACAGATGTCACACTTCAAAGAGAGGAGAAAAGGATCAGAGAGTAGTCTGCTTTGATACATGTTAGGGTTGATCAGTCAGATCGAAGCAACCTAGAAAAGATGTATTTATATTAAACTTATGTGAATAGACAATACTGTCCTTACAAAGAGAATAAAAAGGGTTTGTACGCTAAAGTATACGCCTATTATAGTACAAGAAAGAAAAAATAAAGTATAGAACAGTAGAATTACAAAACTACCCTTCAATAGTTCTTCTACATGTTCGACAGTGGAGAGGCGGGTCCTCTGTACTGCGTTTGGTGCAAGTGCAAGGTTGGCTCTAGAGGGGTGTTCAGTCACTCCAGGATTCAAGCCTCCAGGGTGGTTAGCAGCGGTGGGTGTAGAAGGGCTGGCAGGGGTGAATGGGGAGCATTTAGTTGCCGTTTTTTTTTGTAGGAGTAGTTGTAGGGTATTCCTCATCTCGGCTTACATTTGCTCCAGGTGGTCGAAATGGGTTTCGAAGTCGTACACTTTGTTGGCTAGGATCTCGATATCGGCTTGGTCAGTGGTTTCTTGGCCAACTTGGTCCTCAACTTCCAAGTTAGCACTCTCGAAGTTGTTGAGCTGTTCTTCTGGGACAGGGGAAAGGTTGATTCTACGAGTGGCCATCCTCCATGATCAAGGATGAACCGAAGATTCTAATGTAAGTGGTGTGGTAAGGCAAAGTGTCATGGTCTCCTTAAAGAACGAAGAAAGGCTAGGGGTCTCGGGTAACAGAAGTAGGCAAGGACCCTCTATTGATAGAATTTTGTGTTTGTTATGGTCTAGACTCCTTTTTATAAGGGGAGGTCTTGAGGCCCTGGAGGGAAGGAGCCAAAAGGGATTTTACTCCTATTTGGAAAGGGGACTTTTGATCCAATATCGGTTATCAGGACATTGCTGGGGGTTCACCATGTGTCACACGAGATCTTTCCAGGACGAAGTTTCCTTTCGTCCGAGGATTCTCCTAGTGCATGGCGTGGGTGACGTTAGAGCTAGTCTGACGTGTAGGCTTACTTGTTCCGTCATCGGCTGGTTGTTTTATTGTGAATAGTTTTGGCTTGTTATAGATGCACGGCGTTTCTTAAGTGTATCGCAGGTCCGCGATGTTCTTGAGCTCATCGCATGTCCGTGACATGTTATGGGCTCATCGCAGATCCGCATTGGCCTGCTGTCGCCATGGGTGTTTCTGTGGTTCCGATTTGGTACCTTCATTGCAATCGTAGTCGTGGTGAACAACATGCACTTACAGGTTCCCTTCCTGGAGATTCACTCATTATTCTTTAACACTCTCCAACTACCAAACATCTCAAAATTTGCCTCACCTTTTAATCTATCTTTCCTCTAGTGCTTTGTCAATGCACAATGAGTGTGCTTAATAGAAAGGTCACTATATGTACAACTTTGAAGGCTTGAAACTTGTGGTCTTGTCCCACATTGTGATGTGCTGCTTGATCCAATGGATTGTGTGGGGATGAAAATTGCCTAAAATAGGGTTTAGGGATGCTTTTTTGGTGTAAAGAAGGGACTGGTTAGGGTTGGGAGGATTTTGGGTTAAATTATTGCAGATTCTCTTTGGGCTGTGAAAAATTTAGAAAATCTAGAAAACAGATCTACGGTTAGATTTTTGTAATGAAACTCTGTAGGTAGGTTTAGAATGAATTGTAGGGATTGAGTTAATTTGAGGAGATGCGGAGAAGGTTTGGTCCAAAAAGACAAAATATTTGGGGTGACAAAAATTTGAGAGAAACTATGTAGATTAGGGTTATTGTTAGAATTTTCCATAATTGTCAAGGAGACATCTAGGTGAGTGCAAAGGTGGTAAGGCATTTTTTTGGGATTGCATTGTTTCTTGAATCGGTATTTCCAGATGTAATGTAAGGTGTGATATTTCAGGAATGGTGCAGTTAAACCATATCATATGGTAAAGGTAAAAAAGTGTAAACAACGTTGTAAAAATGGGCTTTGCCACTTCTTTGCTCCTTTTTTTTTGACCCTCTACAATCTTTTGTTACTATCTTTCTAAATGTGACCAGGACGTAAGCTCTACTCTTTCGTTTTCTTTACAACTAACCTACTTGCATATTCTCTCCCTCCATATCTTTGTTGCGTACTTGCATTCAAAATAACAAGGGTCCATCCCTTGTTACACTTCTGTCACTCTCAAACTTAAACTTAAACAAACTAAAAGAACTTCTAAACTACTTAACATATGGATCTGAAATTTTAAACATAAATTAACTATGACTAGACAAATGAGGCTCTACTCTTTCATTTTTTCCCTCTTCTTTGCAATTAATATTCTCTTCATATCTTTCTCTATTCATTTGGCATTTTTTATGTTCATTATCTTGTTAAATAGTTCAGTTATATCCATGATAGGCTTACTCTCCTATACTTTTTCAAACTTTTATTTGTATACCATGATGCTGTAACACTTTCCCTTCATCTTATTTAACACCTCCTGCAATTTGGAAGCTCTAATTTTATGAAGGTACACGTGATTTTTAGTAGCTTTAGCATTACTAATACCTTCTCCACAAATGTCCTTTAGTTTTTCATTTAATAATTTCCTCATCTTTTTATCAAGTCTTTTTGATCTTCTGCTTTAATGCATTTAACATGATTTAAATCTTTTCTTTTCTTTCTTCATCTTTGTGCGTTTATATAGTCCATTTTATCACTCATTAATGCCTAGTTTATGAAGAGATATGCCCCCTTTACCAAAAATGTGTGTGCTCTATATCACAACTCTTCTCTGTGGTTTTATATACTTGTACAAAGTGGAAATTTATTCTTGTCTAATAATCCAGCGCAGGGAATACTCATTGCCAGTAGAATTCAAATGATGACCAACTCAATGCTGGATCTACATGCATTACTTGAGGTAAGATGTTTTTCCCTTCTCTTCATTGCTGACTTGTGGTTGTTATATGCCTGTTTTGTGCATCAAGGCATATAACCTTAAATGCATGATCTTACATGAAATTGAAATAATATACAATCCACTTGACTGAACTGACCACAATTAAGAAAATATTTTAGTGATCCGAATGACTTGGTTGAGGTACAAGTTGGATTTGGGTCGCATTGGAGGGCTTCCTCCTTGGATTGGGTATAGTTGAATCCAACTCAGCATGGCTAGAATTCCATCCTTATTGCACGCTAAGGCCATCCTTTCTGTTGAAGGTGAGGTTTGAAATTGTTTCTCTACTTTAACCATGCTTTTTTGGGTCTTGTTCTCTCGTTTATTGGGGCCCTAACTTTCACCAGAGCATTCCTTACCAAGTGCTGAAATGGTCTTTTTTCCCTGCAGCTGACCAAACCATTTTAGTTGTTTCTTCTTTAACCTGTCAACCCTTTTTTTTTGGATAAGGATGAATATATTTTATAATATTGTAAAGTGTAAATGAGGTGGAAGGGGAAGAGTATGCGGTACAAAAAATAACATGGTCATGTATCAAAACTCATACACAGGATTTAGAAGTTGTCGCCAAAGGAAGAATTGAAACATGGTATAATTCCAAGATTTTGAGATTTCTCCATAGATGATATGGTCTGTCGTTGGACTCATGTTGGTAGCTCTTCTACTTCTTGCATGCTCAAAGCTGGTCTTCTCTCCTTAGTGAGCGGTGAAGCTAAATTCTTATAACTGCTACTTAGGAATCCTAGTCTATCTGGACAGGGGAAGCTTTTTGAGATGCAGCAGGTGATATCTTATTGGCTTTTTTTGAAGTCTCATTGAATTTAGAGATTTGTGCTTCAAACTGAGGTTGAATTGTTGATTCAGGGTCTTAGGCTGATAGGTTCTATTGGTCCAAAGTAGATGGAAATTGTGGGGGCTTCAAAGGTTGTTATTGGCTGGTTTATAGACAGATATGAGGGACATTGGATTTTTTGGCCTATTTCAGAGATGCAAGAGCTCTAGCATCTATAATGAAAATCTTGTCCAGAATCCCAGATGGAGAAGGAGCATGCAAACTATTTTCGCAGATAGCCAAACTAGAGGAGGTGCAAGGAGAATGAAGTATTGAGGAGCATCCTTCTTAGGATAGATCCCTTGTTAGGTGGATTAGATGTTTATTGTTCTTTTCTTAGTGGTAAATGGATTTAAGGTTGTGTGGTTGAAATAATTAGTTGTGGCCTTGTTGAGGAATTTGGGAGGGAAGCAAGGAAATGAGGGATTTGATGAACTTTGGAGTACAAGAAATTTACAAAGGGGAGAATTGAGCCTATTTTATCTTGTGAGGTATCAGAAGTGTTGGGTGGAAAAAGGATAATAATCTTGTAAGATGAATTTGTTGTTTTTGGATTTCCAGTGGTTGCAGTTTTCTTCAAAGGAGAGTGCATTTCAGAAGAGATACATGGAGGATATTTCCATGATGTTTCCTTGTCATGCAGGGGATAGTCTATCCTGAAAATTTAAGTTGCTGAAAGCTATTTAATAGTTTGTGGTTGGCCCATTTAAACATCATGGTTAATACTTGAGTGTTTCCTCTACAGTCTTTCATTGTAATCTGATTGTAGTCTTTTCCTTCTTATAATTTTTCTTGGCATCTCATTATAAAATTCTCTCTTTAACTTGGCTACTGATCATGAAAAACAATAAAGAAGAGTTCGTATTCAATAATGAACTTTGGCTTATTATGAATTTCTATTTTGTATTTTGGAACTTGGCCATACATTCACCCCAAAATATTTTTGGCTCAGGTTTTCCTTTTTCCTAAATGACTAATGACTGGGCATTCATTCTCCCCATACATGCCCTAATCTTATTGCCATCTTATTTGGTTTTGACCAATTCATTAATTCACTTTAATGATGTGGCATTCTAAAGGCATGATTCCATCTTGACTGCAAATTTGCACTCTATTTGCATCCTCCTTTTCCTCTTGCTATGACAGCATGTAGGGATTGGTATTGATAGGGTCAGCATAGCTTGACTCTGACCCTGTTGAGCTAGACTCCAACCTTAACTTCTTATTTCTTTTCTTGCACTTTCCTTCTGCTCTATACCTCATGGTTTTATTTATTTGGGATGATTGATATAGCCATAGAAACTATAGGAATCATGCTAGAAATTGATTTAGACAATAATATTCAAGGGGTGTCAAATAGGGCATAAAAGGGACTACTGGCTCACATTCAAAGTTTGACCCGTTCCATGCCTCTATTTAGCATGTTTGGATCATAACCAAGCACCCACATTTTTAAATTTATCCGACTGGATCCAATAATATGGACTCAACTAGAATCTGGACTTGGTATTTGGATCCCAGTGTATGTATTTTCCTTTTTGATCTACTAAACATGTGGACAAATTGTGTATGAATCCAGCCAATGAGGTCTGTGTAGTATTTGGACCTGGACTTGATACCATTTCCAATTTGGATCTGGACCTTCTCATGATCTGATCCGTTTCATTCCCTCCAGAAGTTTCAAAATCTATCCCTAAGGAGTGCTTTTATTATTTATTATTTATTATTATTATTGTTACTATTATAACCATAACAATGATATTATTATTTCCAATTTGAATCTGCTAGGGAGTTAGCAGATCTTGGGATCAAGGTAAATGAAGTGTTCATGCTGACCTCCCAAGTCCTAGATTCCCTATATTAATATGCAATGACTAGAAGAATACCCCCGTTAAGTAGGAGTCTGGGACAAATAAAAGAAAAAAATTATAAAAAGAATAACAATGATCCTACGCTATAAAGTTATGGTACTATGATACATCATATGCATAGTGATATGAATATCTGAGGATGCACATAACACATAAAATACATCATCAAATATCTACATTTACTACTTCACAGTTTTTAGCTTGTCCTATGTTTTGGCTGGAACTGTAATTAATGTGCTTATCTTATGGTAATTTGCAGGTTCCTATCAAAAGGGAGAGACTAAAGTCCCTCTGTCAAATGGTTGTTTTAATGAAAGTAAGGGTTGTTTCAGTTTTGATCCCATACTGTAAAACCTTTTGCCAAATTTCTGTACCCACACGTATTAGTGAGAGTTCAGTAGGAGAGGAGATCAGCTAATGAGCTGGCAGACTTTCTAGCTAAGCAAGGGGTGCATAGGGATCATTTATTCTGGGCTCATTTGTAATTTTGTTTTGTTTTGGGGCCACAGCTCGTGCCTCTTTATGGATATTTTATGCCGTATTCTCTAATAGTTCTCATTTAATCTTTAATAAAATGCTTCTAATTACTTATCAAAAAAAAATCTGTACCCACACATCACCCATTTTATGTAGGTGGTGGAGAGTGCATTTCATAACAAGGAGTTGGACATCATCAAAAGTCTTCCTCATATTATAAATTTTATCCAGGCAGACATTGAACAGTTCTTCCTTAGGGCAAAGGTTTTCAGTTACTTAAAAGGGAAATGTGCTGATTCATTTTTACGGTTTGATCTCTCTGACTGAATATATTTTTCGATAATGGTTATTACTTATTATTATTCGTAGGATGAACTAGAGTCAGAAATTGCCAAGGGAAGTCAAGTTGGCAAGATGAGGTTTTTGAGCTCTCTCACACGTGGTATGGTATTTGCAATTATTGTGGTGCTTTCTATTTAAATTTCATTTGTATGCATGTTTGAGCTACTGGTCTAGGCATGGAAAAACAATCTTTAACAATATGAAGAAGCAATTCTTGTGTGGGCACATCTGCACATGGAAAAATATAGAAGAATTAATGAAGTTCTCTAGGGCCAAAATGGCAACATTAATTTGCAAAGGAAGTATTGATGAAATAAGAGAGTATTTCTTTTTGATAATGAAGTTCCAATGTCTCATGATGTTGTCAAGTCTAATATTTTTTTTTTGGACAGTAAAGCTTGTAAATGATTGATTTGGGAAAGAAGAAATTATGAATTCTTAGCTTATGTTCCGAAATGGTTTCTGAGTAGTTATAAGCTCTATGGTCACTATCCCAATAGCCAAAACGTTGCTGTCCTTGAGATAGGGCAATCTGTGTTCATTTGAATCTGGTAATATGCCATTGTTTTTCATAGGGTGCTCTCTTTGTACCATGAATGATGTTTCCCTAATACATCTCAATCTTTTAAATTCTTTTGCATGCATATCAATGCATGTGTTCACCTTTGTAATCATTAATGCCTTCCATCAATGTGGCACAACTCCTTGTATGGGCACTGTATTTTGATGTAGCATTTACACTTGGAGAGGGGCTGTTGCTTGGTATAATGGTCTTGGCTTGACAAGCATGAAGTTGCCAATGGTTAAACCTGTATCTGCCCCCCCACCCTGCATAGCTGGGACCAACACTGGGTAGTGGCCCCTTATTTGTGGATTGCAGGAATTCTTCTAGTTCCCTCAAATTCCCTTTATCATGGGGAGTGCAAGTCATCCATCTCCACCTAGCAGCATTGTAGCTACTCTTGGATGTGGGTGTTCACACACTAATGGATAACTTTTGTGTTATTGATGTTTTGTCTCTTTTTATTGGACCTATTGGTAGATTTAGCAACATTTTTCACCTCTTTTTTATCATTTTGTTTCATAGAAATTAATGTATCAAGAGACAGAGGGCAGATCTTTCCATGTGAATAAAGAGCACATATGGACACAAAATTTGGCTTATTTATTGTCTTAGCCTCTGGTACTCTGGTGCATTATAGCTGATGGCATGTGTATATAATAAAAGGCAACCATATGGCCTCAGCGATCAATTTCAAATTTCATTTTAACCTTTGCAATATGTATTGAGTCCTACTGTCCTACTACTGCCTACCTCATTTAACATTGGAGGGGGGCATTGTGCCACAGGTAGTAACTTGTCAAATTCATGAGTTGGTGGTAAGTTTATCGAGAGGGTTGGTGGGAGAGTTGTGGCTATATGAGGTAGGCTTTAGAGTGTAGTGGCTTTACTGTAGCATTTGCTGTATGTTTTATGATATTTTAAGCAGAAGTTATCCATGAAATCATACCAAAGAGCTATATTTCCACCTCAAGAAGATAGAAATTGCATCACCTAACCCCCTAGTTGGGGACTTCCTTGTGAAAGACATTTGGAGTAAGCCTATCCCTCTGAAAATTCAACCTCTCTACTAGGAAATCTTCCTTGGTAAGGTAAATACTTGTGATATGCTGTAGAGAAGGCCATATGCTGCCTTTTTCATCATATGTGCTCCTTTTGTTAGGAAAGTGGTGAGACCCTATCTCATTTATTAGTCTCTTGTACATTCGTGCATCAAATTTGGGAGTTCTTTTGTGTTCTCTTTGGCTGCAGGTGGGTTCCCCCTCAAGATGTGGTGGTCCTTTTCAACCCTGACATTATGAGGCAACCAAAGAAAAGGGGGATGGTAATGTGGAGAGCTATGTAGGCAGCAATTTGCTGGGTGGTATGGGAAGAAAGGAATAACAGGATCTTCTTGGAGAAAAGCAGATCACTAGAGGAAGTAATAGACACCATAAAGGTGAAAGTAGCTCACTGGATAAAACTTTGGACAACTTCCAAGATTTTTCAGTCACAGACATCCTAAGAGCCTGAACCGAAGTAGCCCAATGTTCGAGAGTAAAAGACAAATAAGGGTGGAGTGTAAACCTCTAGAAGGCAACAAACTCAAACTGAACTTGGATGAGAGCTCTCTTGAAAACCTGGGATTGTCAGGTATAGGAGGAGTAATCAGAAATTCTGAAAGGAGGATACTGGCTTTATTCTCAGGACTGATTGGCACCGGAAATTCATTGGAGGCTGAACTATTTGGCATTGCTACAGGGTTTGAAGCTAGCTAAACAGTTGGGATTTAGGCATATTGAGGTGGAAGGAGACTCAGAAGTGGTCATTTCATGTGCAAGATCCAACAAACTTACCCCTTGGACTTTCAAACATATGATTAGGGAAGTGGAAAAGATTGCAAAGGATGTATTGGCTGATTTCAAATGGGTCAGAAAGAGTGCAAATGGGCTAGTTGATTCCCTTACCAAATAAGGGGTGTTGAGGCATCAACTATTTTGGGCAGATATGTAACTTGAGACTGAAAAGTATACTAAGTTGGGAATGACACTCCCATCACCAAGTTGTACTGATGTGTTTCAATCTTAATTATAAATAAAATATATTTATTGCTGATAAAAAAAATCTTCATCTTTCCTGCCTCGTCAAAGGTATTTATATCCCACTGTACAAGTATACTGCAATTTTCCCCCTGCTCATCATTTAAAAAGTCATCAACATATATGGATGACTGTGGTTTCATAGTACGTAAGTTAACTTTGTTTACCTTTTTTCTGTGAACTTGATAAATCCAAATCTCTAATTGGAAAATAGTCATAGATTTAGTTCAAGGAAAAATGGTAACTATCAATAACATTGATGGGTTTTGCCTTGGGAGCCTCAAGTTTTGCTTACTCACCCTAATTGGAAAAGCAAATCTGGTTGACTGATTTATTATATAGCTGGTTGGCACTTGAGAGGCCTTTTCTATTTTTATTTTGTGATGATACATCATAATTTTTTCTTTGTACTGTCTTTTTCCGATGTAACTTATATACTATCTAATGTTAATATTTTATATGTACCATCTTGGATTGGATCTTAATTCTGCCAGAGTTTTTGGGAATTTTTAGAGTTTATTGGGGCTGGTTCTTAGTCTTGTTTTTTTTTGAAGACAGGGGCTACACAACTGGGGTAGTCCATCCCCCCCTGGTGGCAACAGGAATAGATCCTGCATCTCCACTATGTCATAACTGAGAATGTACCAACTGGACCACCAACCAGTTGGTTGGTTTTTGGTCTTATTTGGAATGGGTGAACCATCCTGATGTATTTTTTTGTTTTATTTCTTTTGTATCTTTCTTTCTTTGGTGATCTCTCATCATCTATTGTACTGTTCTTGTTTTTCTTTATCTTAATGTAAATATATAGCACCATCTGTAGTATGATGATAATGTAAATATATAGCACCATCTGGCTTCCAGTGGGAAAATCTCATTCCACTGGATCTGAAGGTCAGCCAATTGATTTGCTGATCTATAGCCAGGGGAGTAGGGAGAGAGAAGATGTACTGGCCTTGGCCCTTTTGGGATGGTCCCTAGGTGTATTGGGGGACCACTTTGAGGTCAGCCCCTTTTTCCCATGTATGCATATCATATATCTTATTGTATTATTCTATTTCTCTAAAGACTAATGGACTACTGTCATCTTTTTACCAACAAAAGAACATATAACAATACCTCAATCTCTCATTTTGGTGTTATTAACAAAAATGAAGACAATATAAACAGTGGTAAAAACAGTTACAACAATGCTGCTAGCTATACTAATAATAATCTTCATTTTGATTATTTTCTGTATCCTTGATATTCTGTGGATGAGTCTGATTGATTACGGATTACCTGAGTTGATAAGTGAGCTAGCAATTTTCTTATTCTTGAAATCAAGATTTCTAAAGTTTCTGCACTTTGATTATTTTAATGTTCTAACCTTATTTTCTGAATTGTCAGACTCTGTAGTCATTTAAATGACCTAATGTTGTTTTGAATTTACTTTTCATTTGAGTTCAGGTAGTAAGGATGTGGAGTCAAGAATGGCATATTCACTTTCCTTGGTAATGCAAAAGTCGTACTACCTGTATTAAAAAATATTTCTTTTTGTTGCATTTTAAATTCTGGGGCAGATAATTTATGAAATTCCAGTGCCTTCTTCTAGTTATTTCTGAATGTTATTTTGTTGCTTCTCTTATGACCTGAAAGGCACCAAAAATCAAAGGTGACATGTTTCCACAGCTTGGGTTGGTCCCAGTATTGGTTTCTTTTACTTTTAATAGAATTTAGTTATTAATCTTACAATTAGTAAAAAAATCTTACAACTCAATACTTTACCTTCTTCAAAAAAAAATATCTTGCAATTAGTAAAAGACGATGATATTAATTAATGTGGAGGTGCAAGTAGAGAGTCAACAGGATCCAATAATAACTAAGAAAATACAGCAAATACAGTAATAAATTATAAAACCAAGGGTCCATTTGGTTCACAATTGGAATCGGAATCAGAATGGTTTATTCCCATAGCCTGTTTAGTTCAGATGGGAATCGGAATCAGAATTGGAATGAGCTGGAATGGAATTTCATTCCCAAGGGAGGGGGAGGGAAAGACCATTCCACCAGGAATGGGAATGGGATTTCAATTCTGCCCAACCAAACAGTTGGAATTGGAATAGGCCATTCCGATTCCGATTCCAGACCCCTATTCCCACAAACCAAACGGGCCCCAAGATGTTTCTGAATTAGTAGGATCTGTGATGTCATTGATAAAAAAAATTACAATAACAAAATAAAACAGGGCTTAGTGAGGAACTGAACTTTAAATGGTTATCTGACAAGACATCTGGGATTACTCAATCTCCAGAAAGTCCCAAAAATACAATAAAATGGAAGAACTATAAACCATAAACAGGGAATTAAAAAATGACCCCAATTTCGACTCCATTTAGATGCTGAAATAGTAAGTCTTTTCAACTTCAACTCTTGAAAATTCACAGCTAAGATCTGCAGCAACCAGGGTATAATTTCTTGGAATATGTGTGATCTCATAACCAAGAACAAGTGGATACCTAGATCAGCAAATAACCTTGCTTGCTAGGGTGGGGTTGAGAGAGGGGACCTTGTATGGGGGGCTCTGGGCTCTGAGGGTTTAGCTGTATGGCTGATATGCTCTTTGGTTTTATTTGTATGCTTTAGTCAGCTTGTTAGTTGTATACATTAGGTTTCTCTCACTTTATTTAAGTAAGGAGTGTTCTTTCATCTCTCATCAATATATCTCTCTGAACATTGGTTATTGATAAAAAATCCATAAAAGAAGGGATTGAGAAGAGATAGCTATCAAATTAGAGTTGGGTGGATAAAATGGGGATGCTCTTTGTTTCCTGATGAGTTTTGTGATACCAACCGATGAAGGGGAAAGCTTATAAGATGACAACTATGATTTAGGGTCAGAATGTTGGGCAATCATGAATTGTTAAGTTGTTTTAAAGAATCAGTTAAGACCTAGACAATGGTAATGGTGATTTTGTTATGCATAAAAAATAATAAAATAGAACAACCATCTGTTGGGAAAATGGTTTTGGAAGTTTGATAACCATCAAGGAGGGTTATGGAAGGAAGTGAATGAAGCCAAGTACATTTGGAGAGAATTGGGTTGGGATCAGGGATGGTCTCTTCGTCATATGGGTGTGCTGTGTGGAAAGGGACTGAAAAGGCATTACCTGAGTTCATTAAAGGGGTGAAATAAGGATTGGAGATGATCACAAGTTTTAAGTTTTGGTCACATATTTGGTGTGAGGAAAAACCCTTGAAAGTGGTGTGTCCTCAACTCTTTAACTTAGTTCAGAACAGGAGTGGTTGGTGGATGATAACCATGATTGGAAGATGGTACCTATGCTTGAGCTGCTGCAAAAACTGAGCAATGTAGCAATTGAACCATCTCATGTAAACAGAAGGGTTTGGAATTGGGAGAAGTCGTGTTTTCATCCAAATCTCTCTATAAAAAGATCACAACATCCGATGCAGAGAAGGGGTATTAAAGTGAATTGTGATTTATGTGCATTGTGTTCTGAGAATTCTGAATCAGTTGACAACCTATTCATACATTGCAGAACTATTAGAGAAACTGGGGGGATGGGTTAAAAGCCCCTTGAGGTGGAAGGATGTTTACTTGAAACTCTGTAAGCTTTTTTTAATAGTTGGCAGGTGAAAGGCTTGAGTAGAAAAATCAGAAGGGGCTATAGTTTGGAAGCTAGCTCCTCTTGTGGTGGTATGGAGTGGAAGAAACTCTAGGATTTTCTTTTGGTGTTCCAAATTCCAGCTAAAGTCAAAAACAGAATTGAGAAGCTCCAACCTGATTTTTTGTGGGAAGGGGTTGGAGAGTGGAAAAAGCATTTAATTAGTTGGCATCAAGTGTGCAAGCCTAAGGAAGGTGGGAGTTTTGGATTAGGACATGTTAAGGAGAGGAATTTAGCTCTTCTTGGAAAGTGATTGTGGAGATACACTCGTGAACCTGAGGCTGTTTGGACCTCTGTTGTCAACAAGTATGGGAGACATGCCAAGGGTTGGAATAGCAAGTTGCAGTTAAACTGGGTGAAACCTACAAATCCTTGGAAAGGTATCTCTTCTACCTACAACTCCTTTATCTCTTTTACTAGATACAGATTGGGAAACAACCTCATCCTAAAGTGTTTTGAAAAGGAAAATTGGATCTTTTATTTCTCAAAGGGAAAGAATTCTAAAGTGTTTGCTCATCTAACATATCTAACACTGCAATTCATTTAGTAACAAAGACTTAAATAATTCTAGAAACACAATTTTTAATGACTACAATGACAAATGACCAAGATGACTATGCCATAGATAGGCCTGACTCTTAGTAGACAGACTCATGGACTTTGAAGATGCAAGACCAACTTTATTCTTCAACATGTAGAGACCATCCACCATACTGCCTCTACGAATCATCCTCTTGAAGGTCAAATCCTGGAACACACAAGGAGATGGGAAAAAGGTTACAGAGCAATTTAAGGAATGAGTAATATTGCTAATGGAAAGTAAATTAATAGGCAATTTAGGAACATGCAACACATTAGAAAGAGTGAGACCAAAAGGAAGGGAGATGATTCATTGATCAGCTATGGTAGAGAGTTACCCATCATCCAATCTCACCTCATTTCTTCTAGAGAGGAGGTTATATGCCTAAAACAAATTGGATTTACCACTCATATGCTTTGAGGCCCCAAAATCAATTATCCAAGAAGATTCAGATGTATGAGATGACACATGGAAAGCAATGGCAGAGTTACTTGATGTAGATGCAAAAGAGGTAGAGTGGGGCTAGAATCCATTTGATGAAGTGCCCTATCATACAACTCCATATGGTCACAGAAAGAGTTGATGATCTCTTCCTTGTGATAAAAACCAGAAGGATGTTCCTAAGATGTAATGGGGCTAGTAGTCTCCTGAGATGCCGTATTTGCTGAATTATACTCTTTTGGCTTTGCTTGATTGGCTTTTTATTCTGACTAGATGATTTTTTACTCAACTCCTAAGCCCACTTTGGCTTCCCACGAAGATCCCAACAAGTCCCTCTAGTGTGCCTAGATTGTTGACAATGAGTGCACCAAAGTTTATCCTTGTCCTCCATTCTCTTCTGGAAATCACGCTTCTTAAACGAGTTTCTGCCATTCGTATTTGCACCTTCCCTAACTACCAAAGCAACTGGCTCCCCCTCAGAATTATTCGTCATAGTTCTTCTATTCTATTCTGACTGCACCATGGCATAAACTTGTTGGATTGAAGGGAGATCTTTACTTTCTAGGATCTGCACCCTAATAGATTCATACATAGGGTTCAACCCCAAAAGAAAAGCAAATACCCGTTGTTGGGAAATGAGTTTTTGTAGGCTTTGGCATCCTTATCACATTTCCAATCCATATTCTGATAATGATTCAACTCCTTCCAGATTGAAGTTAGATCTGGATGGTATATTGAGAGATTTCTCTCCCCCTGTTTACAAGTCGAAGATGCAGCTTGCAACTGATAAGGTTTTGCATAGTGCCTATGCTCTGAATAGGTGGACTTTGCCTGTTCCCAGATTTCAACAACTGTGTCGGCCCACATAATATTTTTTCTCACCTGTGGTAGCATAGATACAAGTAGCTATGACATCACCATACTATTTTCTTGGTCCCATTTATCATGTTCAACACCCCTAGACTTTGGTTCCTTAACCTTTCCATTAATATATCCTATCTTACCTCTTGTAGTGGTATAGAGTTTAATCCCCTTCGACCACTCTAAATAAATAATTAAGGTCATCAGTCATCTAGAGGAATAACAGCCATGGGAAATTTCATGTCTACCCCCCCAACTCAATCCATTGTGACTAGAAGAAACACCAGAAACAACTGTAGCCTCAGAGGACATGGTGAACCAATCAAAAATCACTATTCAGCTACAAAAAAAAGGAATTCATGACCACAAAACTAGCAATTCTAGCACAGGACAGGACTGTGGGAGGTCAGAGAAACCACCACTACAGAGTCTACAAAGCAGTTCTGGACACAAGACAGGGCAAAAAAATACTGGAGAGGCACTAGGATCACAGTGATTCCACTCTAAAGTCCATACAGTGACCACAGTCACCAAAAACAGTGTATACTATTGCTGTTACAGCAAGGACAGATCATACCTGATCTACAGACCCTACATACCTGGGGAATTTGGGTTTCGTCCTCACTGTCCTCACAGCCTTTTGCAACCATGCATTGCGAACATCTCCATACTTGTATGTTTTTATTCATGGGGAGATATTCCCAATGCATGTCTACAAGGGTCTGTGAGTACAGTGTGAGGATGGTTTTGAGGACAAAATCCCATTTCATACCTGGGTACGAAGAGGATCATTCGAATTTCGATCCATACAAGTGTTGCGAAGCCACAAAAAACTTTCACAGCATTCAGCTGCCACAAAAAGAGTACTTCTCTTGGCACATGACCAAGAAATAAAAGAGAAAACAAGTGCAGAACCGCTCTCAGATCAATTTGATGTAGTTTTTTCCGAGATCGAACTGGAGATCAGCAAGAAAAAGAAAGAAAACTGGATTGATCTGTCTTGACATCTACAATATCCACTTTGATACCATGTTTTCTTGATGGAAGTAAGAGAAGAGGAGGAAAGGAGAGGGAAAGAAGGAAGAAGAGAGAAGAGAAAGAGAGAAGCAAGATTGGAGAGTCGAAAAGTGATAGCTGGTGGCACCAGCTTTTCATTATATACTAATGTGACATAACAAAATAATGAAAAGAAGTAAAAAGACTGTAGTGCCCCTGTGGCAAATATTACAAAAATATTAACAGATTTAACAAGGTGCAAAGCACTTAACTATTGTAGTTACATCATTTTACATTAAAAAAAATGTTGTCACTGTTACCAATCAAAAAAAAATCTAAGACACTTGTACTCTTGACATGCGATTAATAAAACAAATTTAAAAATAAAGAACTTCATGTCTTGGATCCCTCCAATGAACAAAACCAATCTGAACTGTGACAGATGCTGTCTTGGACGCTTGGGAACCCTGGTGAATGAGGTATAGGTGGTATTTTCAGAGATCATAATGGGGACATTAAAGTGGCTTTGCCAATAGGAGCTGGCAACTCTATACTAGCAGAATTACAAGCTGAGTACATTTTTTGACTTCTGGGGGCTGATCATCAAAGGAGAGTCAAAGACTATTATCTGCAGGTTGGAAAGAGAAATGTATAGGCCATGGAATATTAGACATCAGTCAGTGAAGAAAGGAATTCGGTGCTTGTTTTGGATGTTGTTTTCTTTTTGACACCTAGGTCTACTAACTTACTTGCTGATCCATTAGTTCATGGAGTTAACAGACAGGTTTTAGTGTGGGGTGTTAACCTTTCAAGTTAAAAGGTCAACATGTAGTCCTGGTTTTATTGGGTCTGCTTAAAGCAGTGGGGGAGCAGTGTGGGGCTGTCTGTGAGGTTGGGTTATAGATCATATGGAAGTGCATAATACTGAGTGCATACTGTAAGTTTTTCTGTTACTACTAATAAAATCTTTCATTAGTTGCTGGAAAAATTTCCCAGTAACTGGTATTGAATGTAGTACTATTATTATCTCTTGAATGGAGTATTGTATTTATCCATATCACATTGAAATGGATGCCCCAAAGATGTGCTTTTTGAATTATGAAGCATTGACTGAACTATTTTCTTGACTTTCTTTGAAATGCTTCTCTTTCTTGTAGATTTTGCTATCACTGCAAATGCTTCGAGGAGGGGGTAGCAGTAAGAGGTGGCTTATTCTTTTGGTTGCTCTTGATTTCCTTGAAAGCATTGTAAGTGGCAAATCCATTTGGCAATATAATGTTATCGATGTGATCTTTACCTTGGGATCTGAACCTCTTATAATCCTGTTTGATCTTATTTAATAAGAGTTACTGTTTCCTATAAAAAATGTAATAAGAAATCAGGGTGATCTTATTCCTACATTAGTTCTTTTTACTGATGGGATAAACTGAAATTCTACCGCCACATATTGAGTTGATGAATGAGAAATCAGGGTGTATCACCCTGACCTCCACTGCACTAAAGATATGATAGGGTCCATGAAAAGACATACTAACTTGTTAGAGTTAGCCGAATAAGGGTAGATTAGTCAACTCACTTTGGTTAAGTTATGAGCTTATGTGGCAGTCTTATTAGAGGTTCTCTGTCCCATACTTAAGTAGGGGCAGTTTAGTCCTTGTACATTTAATTAGAGCCTAATCACTATTAAGAGGTCGACTGATAGGGTTTAGCTATCAGGTTCGACAGTTCTTTCATCTTCTTCTTCTTCTCCTCTTCTTCTTCTCCTTCTCTTTCTTCTTCTCCTTACTGGTTCGGACTACTGTAGCCACAGTAGAAACATGGTATCAGAGCAAGGTTCGTGACCTGTTTCAGTTCGTGCTTTAGTTCTCTCCTTTTCTTCTCTGGGTTGTCAATGGAGAAAAGTGGTTCGTCCCAGGCCTGAAACATCTCAGCTCTTCTTTTTTTCTGGTGCGCAGAACCTCCTTTCCTAAGAAAACAACTTCAGCAGTGAATGGTTGGCTGAAGCTCTCAAACAAAGGTTGGTTATCTCTTCTCTTTGTACTGTTGGTATTTCTGGGTTGAAAATCTTCAAGAACTTGAGAGGATTGATCAGAACCTAGAGAACTAGGTTGGTTGTTGCCTTGGTTTTTGGAAAAATTCCAAGAACAGGCTGTGCTTACAGTGACCAAATGGTGTAAGGGCTGCTGCTGGTGGCCGAATGGTGTAGGGGCTACTGTAGGTGGCCGAATGGTGCAAGGTGTAATGCAATGGTACTAGTTGAGTTCTTGTTGGTCTTCTGGTGCCCTCTTAAAAGCGTTAAAGCAGGTCTGTATTGTGTGTGATAGCTATGGCTGTGTGGTGGTGCTTGTGATGCACAAACTCTGTTGAGTAGTTGTAAGAGAGCTTGCATGTGGTTAGTAAGTGCTGAATTAATGTCGGTGTAGTCTGTGTTTTTTTGTGAAATCAGTAGTGGTGTGGATAAGAACAAAGGCGTGTGTATCTATCATTGTGTTTAGGGACTGCTGTAGGTTTTGAAACATCAAACTCTTGACAGCAGCACTTAGTTGGTGATTGGGAAGTCAGATTAGAGGCAGCATTGAAAGAGTATCATAGCAGCAATGGGAGATGGCTGTAGTGATCAGAAACCTAGTGTGGTGGTTTCCTCTGACTATCTAGGTGTACAGATGACCTCAATTAAACTGAATGGTGAGAACTATGTTCCATGGGCCAAGTCAATGGAAGTTTTTCTCAAGGCAAAGAGAAAAGTGAAGTATGTGAAAGAAGATAAACCACCGACTGACTCTCCAGGGTTTGATGATTGGGAACAGGAGGATGCTCAAATCATGACATGGCTATGGAACAGTATGGAACCCAAAATAAGTGCCAACTTCATGTTCTTAGATACAACTAAGGACATATGGGAACATGCCAAGAAGCTGTATTCTAGGCAAGATAATACTACAAGGGTATATCAGCTCTATCAGGAGTACTTTGGTCTGCAACAAGGAAATAAAACCCTAGAAGAGTACTATGACAGCATGAAAAACCTCAGAAATGAACTCAATGTCTATCATCCTCTCACTCCAGATGTTAAGGTTAGCAACAACAGAGGGAACAACTAGATGTCACAAGGTTCTTAGTGGGGTTGAAATCAGAGTATGAACCAGTTAGGGCCCAAATATTGGGGGGCTCTACCCTTCCTACACTTGAGGAAGTGTTTGCTCGGCTTCGCAGGATTTCTTTGGGATAGATAGAGAATCCCACACAGTCTGATAGATCAACTTTTGTGACAGCCATAGGAGGTGGACGTGGTACGAAAGGGGGAGAACATGCCTCCCGAGGAGGCCATGGTGGTTCCATATTTGGCTGTGGTGGTGGTCGTGACTCAGGGGGAGGCCGTGGCAAAGAAAAAGGCAGCTCTACAAGGAAGTGTACCCACTGTGGCAGGGAAGGACATTTGGTAAATTTCTGTTATGATCTCCATGGCCGCCCTCCCTCTAAATGGGCCAATCATGCTGTTGTTGGTGGGGTTGATGTCAGTGATAATCAACAGGCAGACCTAACACCTTCCACATCTACATCTGTTTTCGGAAGGGAGATGGTGAGTGTACCGCGTGATGAGTATGAGCGGTTCCTTCAGTCCACTTCACAGCACACTACTGCTACTCTTGCCCACTCAGGTATAGCTTGCCTGTCATCTAAAACCTCTCATTGGATTATTGACTCTGGAGCCTTTGATCACATGACCGGGACTCCAGGTGTGTTCTCTTCTCTCTCTGAAACTTCCACATCTCAAACTGTTACCCTTACCAATGGTTCCTCCTCTCCCATCTGTGGTGTTGGCAATGTTGACATGGCTTCTCTTTCTTTATCATCTGTTCTATATGTCCCTAAGTTTCCATTCAATCTTATGTCTGTTAGTAAATTAACCAAGACTCTTAACTGTTCTGCTACTTTTTTTCCCTTCCTCTTGTGTTTTTCAGGATCTCAGGACGGGGAAGAAGATTGGTGGGGGGCATGAAGCTGGTGGATTGTATTATCTTGACGGTGGTGGATCGTCAGTTGCACTTTAGACTTCACTCACTCCTCTACAGTGGCATCGTCGACTGGGACATCCTTCTCTCAAGGCACTCAAGATACTAGTTCCGTCTTTGAGTCATTTGTCAGTGTTACAGTGTGGGTCGTGTCAGTTTGGGAAACATTGTCGTGTTTCCTTCAGTCCTAGAGTTGAAAGTCGTATGTTGAGTCCTTTTGCTTTGGTTCATTCAGATGTTTGGGGCCTGATCAAAATAGAGTCTTATAATGGTTACAAGTATTTTGTCACTTTTATTGATGATTGTTCAAGAATGACATGGATTTATTTAATGAAAGAAATGAGTGAATTATTTTTCATTTTTCAAAAATTCCATGCTGAAATACGTACACAATTTGGTGTTCCAATCAAAGTTCTTCGTTCAGATAATGGTTGTGAATATTTTCTTACTTCCTTTCAACAGTATTTAAAACAACATGGCATCATTCATCAAACTTCATGTGCATCCACTCCCCAACAAAATGGGGTGGCTGAACGGAAGAACCGTCATCTCCTTGAAACGGCTCGGTCTACTCTTCATCATATGAGTGTTCCTAAACAGTTTTGGAGTGATGCTATACTTACTGTGTGTTTCCTCATTAATCGGATGCCCTCCTTTATTCTTCATGGTCGGTCTCCCTTCTCTATCTTGTTCCCCACCTTGTCTCCCTTTCCATTAACACCTCGTATCTTTGGCTGTGTGTGCTTTGTTCACAATTTGAGTCTTGAAATAGACAAGTTGGATGCACGCTCCATTAAGTGTCTTTCTTGGCTACTCTCGGACTCAAAAAGGGTACAAGTGTTACAATCCCATTACTCGGAAGTGCTATATCTGTCCTGATGTCACCTTTTTTGAGTCTGTTCCCTTCTTCTCAGGAACTGAAGCATCTTCGTCTCCACCTTTACTTCCTCTTCCTCTTCCGGTCAGTGATCCCGTTCCGGGTGTTCTTGTTGGAGTTGATTCGTCACCTCATCCAGTGCAGATCCCTACTGAATGACCACCAATTCGGCAAGTGTATACACGTCGAACAACACCGGCCCCTCCAGCTTCTACCTTGTCCATGGATCCTGTCGTTGCTCTTGTTGCTGAACCCTCAGGACTTGATCTACCCATTGCCTTACGGAAATGTAAACGTAGTTCTACTCTCCATCCCATTTCCAATTTTGTTTCAGTATCTCGCCTTTCCGCCTCACATCACCAGTTTGTTTCACTATTGTCATCTATTTCCATACCTAGCAATGTCCAAGAGGCTCTTAGTTCACCTCGGTGGAGGCAGGCAATGGAGGAGGAACTCTCTGCTCTTCTGCATACTCACACGTGGGAGCTCACTATTCTTCCTCCCGGTAAGCATGTTGTGGGTTGTAAATGGGTGTATACTGTTAAATACTTGCCAGATGGTAGTGTGGAGCGTCTGAAAGCTAGACTTGTTGCTAAAGGTTATTCATAGTTGTATGGAGTGGACTATATGGAGACCTTCTCTCCAGTGGCTAAGATTAGTTCTATCCGTGTGTTAATTTCCCTGGCAGTTATGTATGATTGGCCCCTATTTCAACTTGACATAAAAAATGCCTTCCTTCATGGTGACCTTATAGAGGAGGTATATGTGGAGCAACCACCTGGGTTTGTTGCTCAGGGGGAGGCTGGTAAGGTGTGCAGACTGAAAAAGGCAATTTATGGGTTGAAACAATCACCTCGTGCTTGGTTCGGGAAGTTTAGTGAAGTGGTGAAGAATTTTGGAATGAAACAATGCCAGGTTGATCACTCAGTGTTCAGCTATGACTCAGAAGTTGGAAAGATTTTATTAGTGGTCTATGTGGATGATATTGTCATAACTGGTAGTGACAAATTGGGGATTGACAAACTAAAGGTCTTTCTGCAAAATCATTTTTAAACAAAAGACCTTGGGACATTGAAGTATTTCTTGGGTATAGAAGTTGCTAGATCAAGACAAGGTGTAAACCCGTGCCAAAGAAAATATGTTCTTGATCTATTGGACGAAACAGGACTGTTAGGTGCAAAACCGGCTGAGACTCCTATGGAACCAAATGTTAAGTTGAGCAGTGATACAGGGGAAATATTTGATGATCCTGGAAGGTATAGATGACTAGTGGGGAAGCTGAACTATTTGACTATCACGAGACCAGACATCTCCTTTGCAGTCAGTGTGGTGAGCCAATTTATGCAGAACCCTCGTATATCTCACTAGGATGCAGTTCTTAGAATTGTAAGATATCTGAAGGGAGCTCCGGGCCGTGGGCTATTGTATAAACCAGGAGGAAAACTTGGAGTAGTTGGGTACACGGATGCAGATTGGGCGGGCTCTGTGTCTGATAGAAGATCTACTACAGGTTACTGCACATTTCTTGGAGGAAATCTTGTGACGTGGAAGAGTAAAAAGCAGACGGTTGTGGCTAGAAGCAGTGCTGAAGCCGAGTAAAGAGCCATGGCACACACTACATGTGAATTAGTGTGGTTGAGGAATCTCCTACAAGAAATCGGGTTCCACATGGATAAACCTATGAAGTTGTGACAATCAAGTTGTGCTCCATATCTCATCCAACCCTATTTTTCATGAGAGAACAAAGCACATAGAGATTGATTGCCACTTTGTGAGGGAGAAGGTTCTTACTGGAGAGATAAGCACAGAACATGTAGGCTCAGGTAATCAGTGGGCAGATTTGTTTACAAAAGCCTTAAGCTCAGGGAGAGTGAACTATATATGTAACAAGCTGGGATTATATGACATATATTCTCCAGCTTGAGGGGGAGTGTTAGAGTTATCCGAATAAGGGTAGATTAGTCAACTCACCTTGGTTAAGTTATGAGCTTATGTGGCAGTCTTATTAGATGTTCTCTGTCCCATACTTAAGTAGGGGCAGTTTAGTCATTGTACATTTAATTAGAGCCTAATCACTATTAAGAGGTCGAATGATAGGGTTTAGCTATCAGGTTCAACAGTTCTTTCATCTTCTTCTTCTTCTCCTCTTCTTCTTCTTCTCCTTCTCCTTCTCTTTCTTCTTCTCCTTACTGGTTCGGACTACTGTAGCAACAGTAGAAACATAACTGATAGGATTTAACATGCTTTTTTGTGGATCCTACCATGTCTATGGCAATTGCTGACTTGCTGTAGTGGGATGATGCGCCTGGATATTGCTTAGAATTCCTTTAATTGAGTTGCAGTCCATAGGGATCCCAATTAATTACTTTAAACACGTTAAAAATTCATCTAAAGTAGTAGAAGATAAACTCATCTATAGGTTAAATTGATGAGGGATTGATGCTGCATGGCATAGGCTTCCTATGGAGAATGAATAGGAGACCTCCTTTTTTTGCTTTCTAAGGAATATCATTTCTGTTCTACCACTAAAGCTAGGGGTTTGGGAACTGGAATGCAGAAAATACTGTTCCTATTAAGTCAAGAAATGGAGTCAAATAGGGATCTGGAATGGGTAATAAAGACAAATGTTCTGGTTGGTGAAATGTTTGGCCTTCTTTCTTTGGGGTTGAGGGCATTGATCATGTCCCTTTCAGTTAATTGAAGGAAACAAGCAGGAGCTTTGCTTTAAAAAAGAAAGAGAAGGTTATTTTGGAGGCTGTGGAGTTTGATTTTAAAGCTTCAGGTTGGAATTTGAGAGATGAAGGGGCAGGGAAGGGGGAGTTACTTTGGGATCTGGAAATCAAGGGGTTGAAGTTTGATGGAGGATTGAATCCTGTCTTTACTCTCCCCTCCCTCACATCCAAGTTTGCCTCGATAAAAGAAAAGTTATAGATGGAAAGGGTGGATATAGGGGGGAGGGGGAGTTACAAAAAAAATTTCAGGAAGTGCTAAGGTGTCCCGGAAATTGCTCGGGGGGGGGGGTACATGGGGTGCAGTCTAGATACAAACACCACTTGAAGTGCAATAATTGGTTTTATCTCTTTGGTCCTTTCGTGGCCTAGTGGTTTAGAGTTCTTTTTCTTAGGCTTCTTGTGTATATCATGTTAAAGCAGGTGTTTATTGTTCCGTATACCTCTTGTAAACCTTTCTTTTCTTTATTAATAAACTTTATTTTGTGCATAAAGGCCCTCTAGTGGTTTAGAGTCCTTTTTCTTAGGCTTCTTGTGTATATCATGTTAAAGCAGGTGTTTATTGTTCCGTATACCTCTTGTAAACCTTTCTTTTCTTTATTAATAAACTTTATTTTGTGCATAAAGGCCCTCTAGTCTAGAACTTTCTGGTTGAGCATTCAATTTTGAATGTATTTGAGGAATGGAATCATTGTAAGAAGAAAACTTATATTCAAGGACAATCCTGTTGCCATCAGGGTTGGGGGGTGTGTATGTGGATGGGCTAGCCCCATTGTGTATCTTCATGAGGCCATCAGGCCATGAGGATGTTATGGAAGAGATGGTAGCTGTTATTAGTTCGACAGTTATTGATTTGGTGCTTTTGCTTCCAGAGTTTCAAGGACTGCGGAAAAAAGACTTTGGAGCTGATTTTTGGACTTCTCTGTGTTCTTGAAAGGAATGCTGATCTGTTTTGATACTGAAGTGTTGTTTTTTGCTTGTTTGTGGTCTTACACTACTGTAATCTGGTGGGGGTGGCATCTTGTCACCTAGTTATGATGTACTGTTTTTTTCCTTCTAGCAATAAAATTTCTTTCTTTATTTATGTTCAAAAAAAAAAGAGGCCATCGGGCCATGCAAAAAAAATATTATATTTAAGGACTTTAATGTAATATCAATGCCATTGGGGTCTTTCTTGCAAAACTTGAATAATTTTAATATTATATATATAAAGAGTCTTTCATATTCGACATGTGGCATTGTTTGATGCCTAGAAAAGAGTTCTGGAGATTTCTTTCCCAAAACCAAGAAAATCAAAGATCATGTTTTTTTGCCTGACTAATGCTTTCTTGTCCAATTCTAATATGACACATGATTTTTTGATACTCGTATAAGTTTCTGGGTCAAACAATTTACGTTTTGCTGAATTCTGTGAAAATTGAATAAGCACCCCTATTTTTGTCTCTCTATTTTGGTGCTAGGGTGGAAACCCTGAGAGATTCTATAAATCTTGGTTGTGGGTTGGGATCCTTCATATTTTAAGCTTTTTGATAATTATTATATATTTTCTGAAGATTACTGCGATTATTGGAGGGATTTGGCAGAAACTCTAAGCAAAACTTTGGTTACAGCCTTGTTTCAAGTGCTATTAGGAAATTTTCAAACATCCAGTTGTAAGTTGGAGAAACTTCAGATCTGAAAATTAAAAGACAAGGGGAGTGGTATCACACCGCATATGATATTGTCGAAGATCCTTAGTGATGCATGTTTTGCACCGATATTCATTGAACTGCCTAAGTCTTTGGTTACAGTCTTGTTTCAAGTGCTATTAGGAAAATTTCAAATATCCAGTTGCAAGTTGGAGAAAATTCAGATCTGAAAATTAAAAGACAAGGGGAGTGGTTATCACAACCACATTTGTTTTTGTTGAAGATCCTTGGTGGTGCATGTTGTGTCACAGATGTTCATTGAACTGCCTAAGTCTTTCTGGCATAAGGATTCATTGTGCCTCATCTCATGAATGTTTAATGAAATAGTCAAAGAACTACAAGTTTCGATTTAAGGGTTGTCTTAGTATTGTCTAAGGTCCATTTATTTTTAGTTGTTCTTGTGTTTCATTGGGGTACTTGATATATTAATGTTTTCTTTTGTCAATGGAGAATATGCTAAGAGGTAGGCTTAATGACTGGTTTGTGTCTTATGTAAGAGCTATGGGCGTCCTTGCCATGTTGGTCATGTCTTGGGTAAGAGTAGTAAGCTACCATGAGTGCCATCTTAGTAATTGAAAAAGTTGTCTTGTCATGGGTAAGAGTTGAAAGATTCTCTATAAGTGCACATCAAGCTAATTGGATCCCTATAGGTCTGGTGTAAGAACTAGTTGCCACCATATTGGAATCTTCAAGTTTCCATGTTTGAGAGAAGCTCTGAAAGATCAATTGGTCGTGTTGCTACCAAGGTTACATTGTTTCTTTCAAGGCAAGATGGTTGGTGGTAACTTGAGGGAGAGTGTTGGAGCATTCAGTTTTTAAGGTGTATGAGGAATGGGGTTATTTTAGGAAGAAACGTGTATTCAGGAACTTTAATTTATTTGTCCCATTCTCTTGTATATTTTGAAAAATTTAATATTGTATAAAAAGTCTTTCTCATTAGAGAGAGACATTGATACCTGGTTATCTCTAATATCCTTATTCTCTCTTGTCCTGCATCTTCTCTTCTCCTTTCTTATTATTCATGAATAGACTTTCTATTTCACTTAAATCTAGACCTAATCATTACACTCAAGTGGAACTTGTTTAGACCAACACAGAAGATCATGTGTTTGTGGGCTAGTAGGAGATTAAATAAAACAACAAGAAATCTATTATGTCTTATATTATATCTGTAATTGAAGAGTTAAATGAATCTTTCCTTGCTGATGGATTTGGGTAGTTCATATTCCATCCAACGTTTCCTTTTTTATGTGTGGACAGCAGTGCTTAATCAGATCATGACCACCATGCATCATGTGATTTCAAGATGTTGGTTTCCTTGTTTTCATGTGGGAATTCATGCATATTTGATTCTTCTGAATTTTTTGGATGTTAGTCATATGTAATTGCATACATAGGTTTCTATGTTTTTTTCATACTTTGTTGTTTTTCTAACTGAGGTCATCTTTTCTTCTGAATCAGGGTTATCTGGATATTGGCTTCTCAAGAATTAAGAAGCTGATATCAAAGTTAGAGATGGTAGCTGATTTTCAGAGCATAGTTAAGGGTGTCACCAATTGCAGCTTCTTATACCAGAGAAAAGAAATGATAGGAACTTGGTTATCAATGGTTTACATGGATGTGGACAAATTCTCGTGGCTGCAGTAAGTTTGATAAGTAAAATGTACTTCATATAATTCAGTGTCGGATTCTGGTAATTGGTATTGGAATTGCAAATTGTGGAATGAAACGGGACTTAAACAATTTCAAAGTATAAAAAATTGTTTTGATTGATGTTATAATTGCTAACACTCAGGTATCTTCTTGATGCATTCTGTGATGGATTGTGGCATCTCAAACTCGGTCATGTAGGAGAATTCACTATACATGCACATGAAAAAGAAATAGAAAATGCTGTGAAATATGTAAGTGATATTATTAACTAATAATAGACTAATTTTTAACCTTGTTTTATTTAATAGTTGTCAATTTTCTTTATGTGCATGATTAGATTTTTTGTTACCTAATCATAGGTTAACTGTGTCTCATTTTCTGAAGTACAGGAGATCATTGCACCTCTATGTAGAGATATTGAGACTGATCTACGTCTTCATGTACACTCCACCCACTTAAAAGGATCTGTGCATGTAAACCCGAGAAAGGTAGTAACTATTTCTGTTTTGAGACTTGTCCCTCTAGTTGGTGTTTTATCTCTTTGCATTCCCTCCATTTGTAATTTTTTGGTATTTATTTCTGAATTTTGCATCAGACTGGCGTACAAAATCTCTCTTGGTACCTGCAGCTGAAACCTTTGCGAATTCCCTTTAAGAATATTGATATAAAATTGCATGTAGAAAACTATCTAAATTCCACCTTTTACAATCACACAGCCATGTCATCTTATGATCAGAAGGTAATGTTTCTCTCCTGAAGTATCCTTTGTGCTGAAATGGATGACTTTTGAAATGACTGGTCATGCATTGGAATGTTTTTGCACTGAGCTATACATCTTTCTGATTCTAACATGTATCATTCAGATATACTTGGAAATGAGGCAGTTAGCGAAGCTGAAATATAGGCTAGTATTAGATGATATTCATTGTGCTGACCATTGCCTGGGACATGGTATTGAGGTGATTGAAACACTGCAAAATCTCCAGAAGGTTGCCACAAGCTACTCATATAACATAACTAACCAGGTATAAAGTTATAAAGAGTTTTCTGATGTTAAACTGTATTTGCATTTGATATCAAAGATATGTAAAGTACCAGTTGATATATTTTGGTTGATGACAGCATTTCTTAATTTCCCATTTTACTTAGAAAGTTTGACTATGTTATCAGGATGAGCATTTAATATCTTACTTAATCTGACCTTTCATGATGCATGAGAATTTACTTTGGAAAATCCCTATGTTATGGGGAAATTGTTACAGGTCCTTATTGAGAAAGCTTCTGGCTTCCAAGGTCGTACAACCTTGAGAATTGCTGGTGTGGAACAAGTTGCCTCTTCATTAGCTACTCATGGGCTCGTGTCAATATTTACTGCTATAGAATCTGTGCCCAAATTTCTAGCTCAGAAGCTTGTGGATTTATCTGAGCTTCTTCAAGATAATTTTGCCAGTTCCTTTTTAGTAAAAGAATTCAGATTCTGGAAGGTATGCTCTTTTCTGATATATTGTTTCGTCTAGATTATTATTTAGTTGATACAAGGAAGAAAAGGTGTTAGTATAGATTTAACACAAAAATTCGATATTTTGAATGAGGTAGATACTGATAATATTTGTTGCTACTGATTGGGGAAGAAAGGTTATATATGTGCTTCATTTTGAGAGTTGAAGTGTTCAGTAGTGTGGCAGCTGTGTTGTACGGAGCTGAATGTTGGGCAGTCAAGAGACAACATGCCAAAAAATAATTAGTGGCAGAATTGCATATGACGAGATGGATGAGTGGTACCGTTAAACTAGAAAGGACAGGCTCAGAAATAAAGTCATTCGAAAGAACATAGGAGTAGCTCCAATAGGTGATAAAATGAGAGAAAGTAGACTAAGATTTTGGTCACGTTCATAGAAGACCACTGACTGTAAGAAGTGATCTGTTGGAAGTTCAAGGAGCTAGAAGGGCTAGGGAGTAGGGATAAACCAAAAAGGACATGGGTCAAAGTAGTTAGAATGATTTAAGTGCCCATAATTTAACAATGGTTATGGCATTAAACAGAATGGAATTGCAAAATAGTATTCATGTTGCAACCCCATATAGTTGGGATAAGGCTTTTATGATGATATGCGGAAGGCTTTCTTATGCATAGTAAGTGTGTTGCATCTAACTGAAAGGTTGTAGTCTCAAAAATTTGATTATACTTTATTTAGCTTACTTAGCAGCTCCATCTATAACACAACATCCCTATGGATGACTCGTTTAATTAGGCTTCATGTGTTACATTAATTTTAAATAAAGCCAAAGGGTTTTATTTGTGAGTTCCCGAGGTTGAGGTTGGAGATTAGCCTGTAATACTTAATCATGGAAGAAAGCTATCTAGAGGGTGGCTTCTTGTGATACATATTATGGAGGCAATTAGGCAAATGAGTTGATGGATTTCTTTTGTTAAAGTTAAGAACCTAATAACAAATAACTTCTATCATTCAAATGAGAATAACATTGAATTAAGTGGTTAACAAGTTTACTCCCCTTGGACAATTGTCTACTATATTCATTCCTTAGTGCATCAGAGCACTATATTAGTGGAAACAGACAGAAGCACCAAGTCCAGTCAATTTATTTTAATTTTTGTGTCAGAATCTTAGATATCTCATTTTTGCAAAGGTGGCTGCTTCTTACCTGTCTCCTCATCTTATTATATCTAATATAATTCTTACTACAATGATTCTTTGTGCCTTCTGTATTATGTTCCATTATTGACTTCTGAAACCTCGTGTTAATATAGTACTGCACTACTGCCCCTTTGGTGCATCACAGAGTGATGATTATGTAGATACATTTTCTAATGAGTTTTTTCCTATATGATTTTGTGAATGTATTTATTCCATTGGACAAACCTTTAGAAAGGCCTACATTATGCTTAATTATTTTTTTTCCTGTTGAAGCATGAAAAAGGATCAATAAGAAATAGTCCTTTCATACAAGGAGATGAATATAACCTGACCATGGGAAAATTATTCTTTGAGGATCATGAGCTAAGCTACTTAGAGCAGCTAAGGTACATCATCTCTGAAATGGGTAATGTATTAGGGCTATTGAGGATCTTGAAAGCAGGATGTTCCCACCATGTCTGCAACATTTCTCGGTAAGTGTAGGGGAAAATATCTAGTTAATTGACAGTCATATACAATTATTTATTTGTACTATATTATGTTTCTGCCATTCAGGTTTATACATGGATCCAACAATAGCAAGAGCTTCAGAGAAATCTCTGAGAAACTTGGTTTTATGGATGAAACTGTTACAGCTGGAAGGATAGTAGATGTAACATTAGAGAACAAATACAGAATCAAAGATCATTTGAATTGTTTCTCCTCTCTTTTTACAGTGTTCTCAAAGGTAAATTTGCATTTTCATTGTGTTTCCACTCCAATATTGGTTTCTCAATTTCTTTTGTCTCCTTTACATCCAGCATGCTGTTTTGTTCTCCTTGCCAATCAGTAGACTTTCTGCATTTTGATTTACATCACTGATGTTCTTAGCCTGCAAATAACTCTTATGATCTAATCAATTTATTTCATAGTTACATTATGATGATGGATATTTGATATGTACAGCTATTCTGATTTCTTGGCTAATTGATGCCATTGATTCATTAATTAGGAGAGGAATTTCATAGAATTTGATGGATTCAACCTAAAGCCCTTAAATGTCCAAATCCTTCGTTGGGAGAGAAATATATCCAAATCCTTTGTTAAATGTACAACTTGAGAAAGAATAACATACATATTTGGTCTTACCATCTGACATTCATTGATGATAATGAGGATTCTGTGTGGATGTCATATGTTGAGGTTCAAGGCAGTTAAATATTTCCTTGAACCATTGTGATAAATGCTTCCTTGAACCCAAGTTTAGCCTTTACATTGTATTCTTCTCCCTCTTCATCTCATTTTTTACATAGATAAAAGAAAGTAACCTGGATGGCTGTCATTATTTCCAAATTAATGATTGTCATTATTTTGGTTATTAAGTGTAATCAAGAAAAATGAATGCTGAGATGGTTGAGTGGAAAAACTAGAAAAGAAAGAATGAGTCATTTGAAGGAACCCAGGAGTAACTCCAATAGGTGATAAAATGAGAGAAAGTAGAGTAAAATGGTTTCATCATGTGCATAGAAGAGCATTTACAGCACTTGTAAGAAGAAGCAATTTATTGCAAGTTAAAGGGGCTAGAAGGGCTACGGATAGTCCAAAAAGGGCATGGTTGAAGTCGTAACAAATGATTTAAGCTCTAATTATTAAAAAATGAATATGACGGTTAACAGAACGGAATAACAAAATGGGATTCATGTAGCTGGTCACCTGTTCCGTCATTCCCTTCTGTTTAAAGCCATATCCATTGTTAAAGTATTGGTGCTTAAATCATTTATTACTTCTAGTTGATGTTGCCTATCAAAAGAAAGAAAAAATCTTACTACTACCAATGTCCTTTTTGGTCCACCCCTAGCCCTTCTAGCCCCTTCAACCTGCAACAAATCACTTATGATGATTATTTTGGTTATTAAATAAAGTGAAACCAAATGTAAAAAACACTTCTTATAGTTTTGAAGCACTCGTAAAAGTAGGTATGAGTTATTCTAAAAAACACTATTTGCATCTTTTTTACACTACTTATTGATCCATACTTCTGCTCAGTTGCAGGTTATCCTTGCTTAGTAGATCAAATTTACTCTGATTTTTTTTTTACATGCAGGAAATCCAAAGCAGTAAGAATATCCCTTTTAAGGATTTTCACCTTATAGTTCCAGCCCTTGTAATCAGCTTAGTAGATTCTAGAGCTAACTGCAAGGATAAACTTTTGAGGAGGAGTCGTGATATGGGAAACCAGATAGTTATGGATGATGGCTTCATTATGGGAGTAGCTTTTATTTTGAAGGTATGTTTATGCCTGAACATGTTAATGCTAATTACTTCCCAACTGGTTTATTCTTCACTTTTCTTTCACAAGCAATTTACCATTTCATGCTCCATTGTTAGAATTGTGTGAGGACTTCCCTTTCTAGTAACTTGGTTTGGCTTTTGAAATGGGTGCTATTATTGACTCATCTCTGTAATTTTTTATTTTGATAAGCTGGCAAAAAAGTATTGTATTAATAATATGAGCATGAAAGGGGAGGGTGAGGCACCCTCTGCTATACAACTGAAACAAGAACCACTCAAAAAGTATCACTACAATATTTACAGTGATATACAAAACTAGCTCAAAATAATTGATCTCCAATCATTTGCGAAACCAGCCACTGTAATTCCAAAAAACTGGCGCAGAACTTTTCAAGGTTTTCTATGTTTATCTTTCTATTTTTGAACTTTCTACTCAAGGCAGCACTTGTAGAAATTTGGTGGTGATTATTTATTTTATTATTACTTCCTTTTCAGTAATATCACTCTGCTGCTTTTTTTGTACCATCTCAAATTCGGCACATGTCTGAATGACTTTTGAAACTGGGAAATACTTCAGAATAAATTGAAGTTGACTTTATTTAATATGCAGCATATTACAAAATGTATTTCTTTTGTAGCCTAGGGGACAGAGAGTAGCCTTGCAATCAAGGTTCTAAATATCAATACCAAGGTTTTAAAAACCGACCTGGAAACGGAACCGTTCTGGCCACCGGTTTACGGGTCAGCAGTTCGACCGTCCGGGTCAAACGGTTTGGACGGTTTGAGTATTTTAACAGTGATATGTCATCTTACCCATTAGATTGGAATATTAGGGTAAGATGCATATAAATATAAAGAGAAAATAAAGATGGAATGAGAGGTATTTGAGAAGTTGTCGGCTGAAAGAGTTTAGAAGAAGAAGAAGAAGAAGGAAGAGGAGGGCTTGAAGGCTGCAGCGGCGACGGCATTGGTGACTTACAGCTGCAACAGCGACGGCGGCGGCTATGGCGGCAATAGATCTGAGATTTCTCTGTTCAGATCTCTCTCTCTCTCTCTCTCTCTCTCTCTCTCTCAGATCTGTCATCTAGAGTCTAAAGACTCTAAACTTCTCTCCCAGATCTCTAAATGTGAGATCTCTCTCTGTCTCACACATCTCTCTCAGTAGATCTCAGCTCTGAGAGATCTTCTTCCCTTTTCATTTTGTTGTTACAAGTTAATAAACCGCAAACCGTTCTTCGGGTCGAACGGTTCAACGGTCAAATCGTCCGGGTCAACGGTTTGTTGACTAATTCAATGGTTTTTGACCAGAGACTGGGTTTGGGGTAAAACAGAACCGGTTGCCTGAACGGTTTCCGGTCCGAATGGTCCGACCGTCCGGGTCAATGATGGTTCGAAAACATTGATCAATACAGACCGATCCAGTGTATTGGTCCGTATCAGTAGGCGCTTTACCTTATTTTATTTATTTATTTTTTCAAACCTTTGCAGGGGGTGGGGTTGGTATAAGGCCTGTCTACCCTCTGAAACAGGTCAAATTCCAAAACAGTTTCTGTAGGAGCATATCGGAGGGTCACCGATACGATACATATCGGTCAATACATTCCAATACATTGTGACATTTTTTTTTATAAAAAAATACGTTGTGAATTTTAATTCTTGATTGCAATTAAAATTTTCAGTGTGTGAAATAATATAATTGATATCATAATCATGATTATCTGGTAATTTCTTTGGTCAGATGAGGCAATAAGATCCCAGTTTATTGGCAAAAATTTCTTGGGGCAGCAAAATGGAGGAAAACCAATTTTAACAGCTGAATATTATCTTTTTCCCACGATATTGCCTGTATAATTCATTCAAGCACAAAGTTGCCATTATGGTTTCTAGTACTAGGTTGCTTATACCAAGGGGCTAGAACTTAAGTTTAGTCGAAACTTGTATGGCCACCTTTTGTATTATGGAACCTACAAAAGCGGTCTGCCATTTAATGCTTTACCTTGCGCAATTCCATCATGGTGTTAACATAGTGCTCCTTGACATGTTTGTGGTTATCCTAGGTTTAACTTTCTCTGCAATTCATCAAGTTAGATGCTTGCTTATAGCATAATACTAATCCTAAAATCTCAAAATGATAATTACTGCAGGTAACAATGCAAGAGAAATCATTTGATCAAATGCATTGGTTTACTGGTATGCATAAATACTTAAAGGAGGCTTTGCTATCACTGGAGGAATATCAGAATGCAGAACAGAGAAAGGCAAGCAGAGGAATTTCTGTTTCAAGGTTGTTGGGTCAGCCTGCTTCATCCATAGGAATAGAAGCCCAAAAGGTTCCAAGATCCAATCACCTCTTGCTTAACCTCAGTTGAACTTATTTTGTTCTGACTTCTACTCCTTTACGATCCAATTTTTCTGATTACTAACTTCTGTCTTGGTCAGCAGGGCATTGATAAACTCAAGAAATATCAAAAAGAGGTGGAGTTTATTCACTCTAGTTTCAATATTGCAAGGACAGCCATATCTTGAAATGCTGCAAATGTTATATTCTCGTTCAGTTTCGTGTATCATTCATAATTTAGTGTACTGATAGTTGATGAAGTCTCCCAATCTAAAAATGCTGTAATGTAATCCATCTTTACTTTCTTTTATTTCTTTTATTTTTTTTTTAGAAAAGGAATTGCATCCTACGACTACAGTTTACTTTAACAATTTGTTAATTGTTATTTTCTGTTTCATTACGTACAATTCTTGAGTGTCGTTGGATCTCTTAATCCAGTACACCATAGTCGTTATATTCATGTGATAATTGATTGAAAGGCCCACTTGTCAATATGCTAAATAACAATTTAAGGAATTTCAAAGATTTCACTAAATTTAAATAATCTTTGCTATATAATACTTGCTTTGGCTTCACGTCCAAGCCATAAAAGTTAAACCAAAATGTTTTTAGTTTGCTATTACAAATTACACATTATGACATCACAAGGGGGTTAAGGGGTTGTGGACAGAGCAGGGCACACATGAGATCAATTTAGGGCTTTTTCGTTTCCTCTTAACTCATATCTCTTAAAGTGTAATCATACAACTTTTTGTTTTTCAATGATATTTCCAAAAAGACAAATAAAAACTTTTTTATATGGGATCAAAATGAATATTTGATATATTTCAGAATTTAGAATTCAGAACAATATTCTTTACATTTAGAGTTTAGAGGAAATAAAAATTCACCAATACCAATATACCTCTTAATGTAATTATTGCATTTTTAATTGCCAAGTTTTAAAACAAACTAATAGGCCCTTTACCATTGCAGTTATGAGGTGCTGATCCCATGAGATCGGAGGGATGTGAGTGACCAATTCAGTTGCTGCCAATGTTTGTGAGCAGTGGTTGGTCAAATATTTAAGGGTGTTAATTTGTAATGTATCAAACTATAGCAAAAAGTTTTACACATGCACAAAGTAGTGATAAAATTATTTAAAACCTTAATCTAATGATATTTTCATTAAGTAGTCAGTTTTAGGCAAGGTTCAAAATATCGATGCGCCAATAAGGGTGTATCAGTACTTTGTTTTTATTTTTTTAAAAACTAGTTCAGGGAGGGCCGATTTAAAGCTCCTCCACTCCTTGAATCAGTTAGAACCAGGGTTCAAAATACTGATGTGCCCAATACGCCAATAGGGGCATATCGGGTGAATTGATATTGCTTTTTGTTGTTTTTTTATATTTTTATTTTATAACCGGTTCAGGGGGCCGGTTTAAGACTCCACCCCCTAAACCGGTCAAACCCCCGATACACCCACTGTTGGGATGTATCGGAGGGGTCCCGGAACAATACGTATCAATACTTTGAACCTTGACCAGAACTTGTATCAGGGAGCTCCTGAAACGATACGTATCAATCGATATAGGCTGATATGTGTCAATACTTTGAACCTTGTTTTTAGGTATGCTTATGATAAATTACACCCATATCATGAAATGGGTTAATTACCTGCAAAGTTTTTCTTCATGGGGGTTTTCTCGATAACCTCATGGAGGTGGGACCGTGGGAGGACAATTAATACGTCCATCACTTGGGTGAAGAATCTGTTGTTTCCTACTATATTGGCTGAACAAGGTTCAAAGAATAGGTTATATTGGCTGAACATCGTTCCCCTTTCAGTCGCGGATGGTAAAATGCTTCTACAAAGAAAATCATTTAGAGATCTATTAATAAAAAAAATTTCCTTTAGATTTTGACTTGTTTGGGAAGTTGTCTGAGTCTGAGTATATAAAAGAAGAGCAACCCAAGATGAATGATGGTGGTGATGATAATTTGCCCTACGCATAATCCTAACTCAAAAGGGTTTTAGGGTGCAACGCCAATCTCCCTCCCCACACTCCCGGCGGTAAACAATCCAACTCAAAAGAAAGGCGGAATTCTTATCATGGTCTACAAATACCGGGCTACGCTTTAAACCCTTTCATTTCTATTTCCACAAAACCTCTATAGACGTACTTTTCTGTGATCAATGGTGCACAAGGCCCTATTGGTTTTCAATTTTACCATGTTCAGTTGACAGTTCTCCTAACTTTCTGATGAATGACAACATCATCGTCCAAAAAAATAAGGGATATATTGACTGTTGTACACGAATTACACGCAAAAATGCAGAACCATGGTTTTTAAACCGCTGTTGACCCAAATGGTCAGACCATTTGACCCAGGAACCATCCGGGAAACTGGTTCCGTTTTATCCCAAACCCAGTCCCTGCCTAAAAAACTGTTGAATCGGTCAACAATCTATTGACCCAGGCAGTTGAACCAGTGACCTGTTCAATGGTTTTGGCCATTTTTTATTTTGATTATTTTTTAATTTTTTTTTGTCAAAACAGGCCGTCCGTTCAAATTAGATGGTCGAACCATAAACTCGGAAACCAGTGGCCAGAATGGTTCCGATTCCAGGTCGTTTTTTAAAACATTGTGCATAACCATGCAAGTCTTGTACCCCTCTGTTTTTGACCTAATGATACAATACTTAAATGCTCGTTTAAAAAGAGAATTGGTTTTAAGAGGCAAAAATCCTGTGTGAAAGTGTCCTTGGGCTAAAAACAATAGAATTACTCCGTGGACTTTCAAACAAGTGATAAGGGAAGGGAAAAAGATCGCAAGGGAGGTAGAGGCTGAATTTAAATGGGTTAGAAGGAGTACAAATGGGCTAGCTGATTATCTTGCTAAACAAGGGGCTTTGAGGCACCAACTGTTTTGGGCTGAAATGTAAAGAGGGGCAGAAATATGTAATAGTGTGGGAGCTCTAACCCCATACACAAAGTTGTAACACTTAACTCTAATTTCAAATAAAATTCTTCTTTGCTGATAAAAATAAAAAAGAAATTGTCCTTGCTTGAGCCCCATGTTGCACAACTAGTGGAATGCTCTGTTTTTTTCTGATGGATAAAAAGCAGGTAATCCAAACCCTTAACATAGCCTGAAATAAAACATGTGAACAACCTTCTCTTCTTTCCTTTCTACATCACCAATCCTAGTAATCTCAGTTTCAATTTCCTGTTCCCATTTGGACTTCAAAATACGAGTTATCGATCTAAAACAGATCAGTACAAGTTATAAATGAGGTCATTTCAATACTTTGGAAAGACAAACTCAATTTCTAACATGGCACTTAAACATGCAACAAAAATTGCTTGTTTGCAAGTCATTAAACTACCACTATCCATCACTAACCATGCAAATTCTGGAGCTTCAAATTTTCACAAGCAAGCAACTTGCTATCGTTTTTACATGATCAAAATAAAGATCCCAAAAAGCATCCCTACCAAGAAAACAAAGGAAAACAAACCATTTTGATACAAATAGTTTCAGAGAACCATACAATGCACTGAAAATTAGTAGTTTTATGCTGGTCTTCATCTACAACTTTTTGGAGTTTTGTTAATTTTATCTGATTTATTTGTCTTGGTAATTTATGCGGTTTAGGATTGCTAATATCGTCCCCTAAATAACCTCAATTTTGTGGTGGGTTTCATCAGCTCTCTTGAAGATTGATGAGCTCGCTACCCTATATTACAAGGCTTCCCAAGCATGAGTCTAAAAGCAGGGAGCATGGGAATTGCATCTCGTCAAATAAGCCATCCAACCCATCATCATTAAATGCAATAGCTGTGCTATCTGAGTCCGGATCTGCTCCTCACACCAACCTCACAGCATGTACCAGCTGCACATTGGGAACATCTCCCGTACTTGTATCTTATTATTCATGGAGATGTTCCCAATACACAGTGGGATGTGGCTGTGAGGTCGGTGGGAGGAGCAGATCGCAATTCATGCTATCCTCCACCTGAAACATGCAGCAATTGCTGCACATCCATGGGGTAACAGCTGACTAATTAATTTAACTTCTTCTCTCCACAAACATTCTGGTTTCTCAAGTCCTATGCTAGACAATAGTGGTGTCAACTTACTCAACCAATCATCAACACCTTCAGTGATAGAAATTGAAAGAAGCACCTTCTAAGAGAATTAATGGAATATTATCATGAAAAAAGCATTTTGAGGCGGATAGTGTTCGAGTAAATTCTTTTTTGGGTACAGGGAACTATCCCCAAGTTTCTCCAAGGAAATAGCCAATGTGAAGAGTAGCTTACCTCTTTTAGCCTATTTTTTTATATTCCAGAAGCCAACCTGCAGCCTGTTAAATCATGGGCTTCAGATGTCAAATGTAACAACAGCAATCAGACAAAACACAATTAGAATCCTTATACACTACAAAGAAGGATGGATTCAAAAAAATTGAGGAGCAATAGAGATTCCAAAGTCCATCCACGAACAGAAAAAAAAGGCACTTCCCTCAGAAAGAAAACTCAACAGTAATCTATCAACTACAAATTCCTGAAAGGATACTGGTATGCCACTAAACTCACAGAGTTGGCTTCCCTTTATTGCTGCATGGTCAGACCTTTTAAATTTAGGGAATAAAATCAGGTAGTCAAACCGAGTTTGGAACTCATCATCAAGAGAAAATTAAAGAATAAAACAGATGTAAAATGGAAAAAAAATGCCACATGGATGTTGATGTAGGAGTTGGAGTTTGATATATTTTGGGAGCCTCAAGTCATGTAAAGGAGGAAATTCTAGGGAATAAGATTCATGAAGATAAAAGATCTAGGGCCTTTTCTTCTCTCATGTTAGCATCAACCTTTCCTGAGAAGCGCATGACTTCCTTTGGAGTTACCGAGTTAGCATTAGTGCCCTTTCAGCAATGGGGACACAATTATGTTGGGTTTCCTATTACATGCAGTTATTTGAGTAAAAAAATAAAGAAAATAAGATTACAAAACCAAAACCACCCTAAAGAGGTCGTCAGAGATGTAACCTCTGTGAGTGATTTATTGATTTGAGGGTTGAAGGTCTTCAGGGGAGCTTTGGTGATTCTATGATTAGAGAATGACACTTTATTGCTCACTTCCATCCTTCCATCCTTTTAGGACTGATAGCTAGATGGTCACCTTAATCAGTCTGTCACTAAACTCAATCTGACCTACTTCTCTTCAGAGAATCAGGGGCCTTCTGGTATTAAGGACATCTTCAATGATGATAAAGGGGAAGTGATTCTTGCTTACTTAGGACCTTAGGGTTCTGGTGATTATCTGAGAGAAGGGCTTCTCTCTACTCCAAGGCCTAAATTTATAGTTTTCCACTCTCGGGATATTATCGGATGGGTGACAGATGCTTTCAGTGTTCCATGGAGACTTGGCCACCAATTCATGGAGAAAGATACTTGGTGTCTTGGATCAACTACTTCTTTGATGGTGTTTTGAGATTAGATAAATTTGACTGCTGGTTGCCTTCCTAGAGAGGCTGAGAGGGCATTCCACTTTGCCAGATGAGATGCCAGAGGATGTATTTTTTGTAAGGAATGCCTAACCTATTTTGAATGGTATGATTAGATATCTACTCACACCATGATTTTTCAGACGTGTTCTTGTCAGGCGTGTCTGTCTTCTCACATTAGGAAAATACCTAACTCAGCTTAGCCTTATCCCAGTATTTGGTGGATGCAGAAAAAGATAACATTCATAAATTGTGGTTGCATTAATGTCAAACAAATATGAGAAACGAGCAATCTCCATCAACATGATCAATATAACTAAACATATGGAAAATGAAACTACCTGAAGATCCAACAAAAGAAGATCACATGATTGCCAAGTGAACACATTCTTAGAATTGTCAGCAAAGTCAGACAGGAGATTCCAAGTAAGAAAGATAGCAAATATATGGAGAAATAGTTTCAGCAGCAAATAACTGGTTTTGCAAACACAGATGGAGCAAATATCATGTGCATTAAATCATCACAAATAACAAAACTTAAAAATTTTCAATTAGCCCACCACACCTAAATATAAACAAAAGGGGGGGGGGGGGGGGGACCATGGTGTTTGAAAAGAGCAAAACATCCCCAAACTACCTGAATTAACAGCTACTCTTATCTGTAGGTTCATCTGCAGAAAAAGAATTGTAAAAAATCTAATAAAGAAAAGAAATATATTCATATCTACAGAGTTACCAGAACAAACTCTAATACCTAAGAGAGAAATAAGAGATTAATAGCAGACCTAGGAGGAAATGTGGTAAGAAAGAACAGATGAACCTTGACAAGGAAAATTTACAATATAAGTTTATCAGCCCATAAAAATATATAACCTTGTAAAAGGTAGCCTTTAACAATAAAGATTAGGTAAAAGTGTTCAAGACATTATTTTGCTGAGAAGAAGGATGTCACGAGAAAAGGTGGAGAGTTAACACTCAACCTTACGGGAACTATATAATGGTGGTTATGTTGTACCTAAAAAGAAAATGGATGGAGTGATTTTAAATTTTGCAGAAGGGAAATGTAATGTTTTGAAAAATATGTGATTTTAAATTTGCAGAAGGGAAAAAGGGGGGGTTATTTTATAAAGAGGTTTAAAGATTGTTCATACTATAAATCCAGAATCAATCAACTACAACATTGCAAAAGTATGGGGTAGAACAACAGGTCCTGGAAACATAGCAAAAGGCTGGGGTAGAACAACAGGCCCCCGCAACATTGGGGCCGTATGGGACTGAGCAAGTGGTCCCTGCAACATTGGTGTGGCAGTATGGGATTGAGCAATAGGCCCTTGCAACATTGGAGCAGTATGTGATTGATCAGGAGGTCCCTGCAACATTGAAAAAAATAATTAATTTATGTAGGTGAGAGAAAAATATGGTGGCCACCATTAATTATCTTAATATCGTGCATTTAAAATGAGATAAAGATCAGGAAGATCCTACTTTTGATACACTGTTCAAAGCCCAAATTAATAAGGGTTTGTCTTTCCAGAAGAGATTTGCCTCGTTTATCAACAATTGGACATGCACAAATCAGTGCCCTTGAAACAACATTGTAAAAAATTCTTTAACTTACCTTAGAACATAAATGTGTATGATGCTTTGTTTCCCCACATGTACGACACTTCCTTTTCTTCTTTTGTCCATGTTCAGTGCCTGATTTATCTTTAGAAGATGCAACACTACCTGTTGCTTTGACTGGTGAAGGATCACACATGGTGGTAGACAACCTGATAGTGTCATGTTGTTCATTGGCATTTTCCCCTTGAAAACTACTACTACAACCCACGGCACTTATAGGTACATTGATGTGAGAAAGTCTTTGCATGCTCTCTTGTAAAATACTGATAGCAGCCTTAGTCCGTTCGGTGCAAGTAGCCCCAATTTCAACAAATTTTTTAGCTGTCTCTTTCAAGGTCCAGACATTTACTGTTGTTGGAATCTTTGATCCACCCCCAACTTCATCATTAAATGAGACATACCTAGCACTCATTGTCCATCGCTTTAAGATGTATTGTGGTGGAATCTCGAATACATTTACCATTTGAAATACTTTAAGTATGTGCCTGCAAAGCATCCCCTCTGACTCAAACATCTGACAACTGCAGCTTGTACTATTATCAACTGAGTTGAATGTAACAAATTTCATCTTGTCATCCTTCTCATTGTACTTGCCCACCATGTACTTACTTATTGACCCTTCCTCATTTATCTTATTTGCAACACAACAAGAACTTTCAAGAAATTCATCCCCAAACACTGAGAATATACTCCTAGTATAAACTTTCACAGCATGTTCTTCAATAGGATTTTTAGACTTTAAAATCGCTTTTGCATGCATTGAAACAAAATCTTCATCATCCTCCCTCTCACGAAGTCGATCTAGTGCTTGTTCATACTGTGGAATAAATTCATTGAAAGGAGTTCCCTCATGCAAGAACCCATCAAAGTAAGAATGAATGCTGTCATTTCTCCTTGTTGTAGTCAAGCCGGCAAAAAATGCACCTTGTAAGTACAATGGTACCCAATGATGCCGCTGTTCATACATTACCTTCAACCAACTATTTTCCTTTAAATGGTACTTCATCAGGAGTGCCTCCCAACCTGACTCAAATTCTTCAGATGTCTGACTCATCTCAATGCACTTTTTATAATCTGTTTGAAATTCCTTGTGCATTCTGAACACATATGTCAGATTTTCCAGCTCACTTTTGGCCACTTGCCACATGCAAAATCGGTGTCTTGCTTGTGGAAAAACCTTCTCTATTGCAGTTGTCATCGCTTTGTCCTGATATGTTATTATAGAGGCAGGCTGGCAACCAGACATGGCTCTAAGCCAGGTTTCAAATAACCAAATATAAGATTCCACACTTTCATCTGCCAACAAACCACAACCAAACAATGTAGAATGCTTGTGGTGGTTCACACCAATGAAAGGGGCAAAAGGGAACTTGTATTTGTCTGTTTGGTATGTAGTATCAAATATTACTACATCCCCAAATTGCTTGTATGCCTCCCTTGCCCTGCTGTCCGCCCAAAATATATTCTTCATGCCTACAATTTTACCATCTTCAATTGCATAAATAAACCCAGGATCTGCTGCCTGCATGCTCTGGAAGTACTCAAGAGCACGATCATAGTCCACTCCAATGTTATTCCTCCGTTCTTTCTTCATGTTATTCTTACAATCTTGATTATTGGTACACATATTATTATCCCCACTAGAAGCTTCTTTTTGTTGATCCATAATTTTGCATGGTACAACTGAACATTTAGGAGAGGTGGAGATTCCCACTCTCATATTATTTAACATTTTCCGATGTGATCGAAGTTTGTAAGCTTCAACAGGATTAACAAGTTCATGATTGTGCTCATTATGAACTTTGTAAACCACCCATTTCCCAGAACTTCTTTTAATGCTCATAGCTGCTCGACAATCTATCCTTGTTTCTCGTCGAGAACGTACAACCTTTCCTTTATATCGCTTGTCTTTTGTCCAGCGAAACCCCTCATGGGCACAAACATACTTTCGAGAGAGAACACTCTTATCAACCTTTGAGCGTTCTACGCGACTTTTCCGAATGCTGAATCCCTTTTCCTTAGCATATGCATTATAGTATTCATATGCCTCATCTTCGCAACTGAATTGCAAACCAATATATGGTTCAGAGACAAGATTATTGACAGAGGCATGGTTATCATCCCTTACACCACTTTCAGTTGTATCAATGTCTTCCTTTAAAGATTCTTGAATATCCATGGTAAGCTGAGGATGTTGAATACTTTCATCAAACACCATCACATCAGCATCTGAAATATCTTGACCAAGAGTCAAATTGTTTTCCATTTCATCTCCCTTAGGAGATTCTTGCATATCCAAACTAACTTGAGGAGCTTGAATTACAACATCAGCTTCCAATATATCTTGACCAAGGTCAATATTATATTCCATTTCAATGCCTTCATAAAATAGTCAAATAATAATAACAATTAGTAGATGAATAAGGAACTCAAGAAAAAAGATCACTGATGGAACAGTTGAAAGCTTTTATGCCAAGAAGAGCCATGGCAATTATGCAGCAGCTCTTTTATGCTAAGAAGAACAAGAAGTAAATTATAGAAAGCTTTCATCTTTTCTGCTGGATTTTTTTTTTTTTCAATTATGCAGCACTTTTGGCCCTGGCTACATAACTTATAATTCAGTAGAAAACCCAATTATAACTTTGACATAGGTTACCCAAAATTCAATCCTTACGAGTTATATGTACAGATAATGTTTATCATTTTCTCATCTTACACAGCTTCCCCCCTACTTCCTCTCCCGTTTCTCCAGTCTATTTTGCTTTCTCTTTATCCAGCTAGCATCACTGTCATGTACATGAGAGGATTCCTGTCCAATTGTGGAGACTACAATAGAAACACCTATATGACAAAGAAGTACTCACAGGGTAGCGATTAAAATTGGGATTTTGTTTCTGAGGGGCAAACCTGTGGCCAATAGCGAAGAATATGTCCGTGGAAATTTGTTCAATGCCAAACCATAGTCAAAGTTTGTTTCAGAACAGAATTTCACTAATCTTGCAAGAAAGCCACTGAAGATCAACAATTCATAAATGAGGTGTTTGTTAGCTAGTAGAATATTTCCACTATTTTCCCTTCATTCCCAAAGAAGTAAAGCTTGCCAGCCTGCCAGGACTAAATCATCCTTCATCCCTTTTCTTGCATTCATGATTGGAGAGGTTGAAGCTCCTATTCTGCATTCAAAACAGAGGGGTAATGAAAGACATATCCTTGATTTGTGCATACCAAAAGAAGGGCCGATAATGGGAACAAGCCCATGCATTTGCATAGAGCCACAGACAGAAAAATGTGGCTGAAATCCATATAGAAGGCAGAGCTCTTGTCAGAGAACAATGGTTGGAAGGTTGCAATGCTGGGGTGATTAACAAGGTATGAAACATGGAAGGTTGATAACGAAAGCAATTGGACTGAATGGAGATGGCAACAATGATGGAGAATCAGACAGTTTGGACAAAATAATTTCCTTTTCTGGCCTTTTTGTCATTTATTTTTTTCTCTCTTTGGTGTTTGCGTGTTTGCATGTATTGTTCTTTGACCGCTGAAGAAGTGGGGATGTGATCATTAGAACTGACAGACAAGATTGAGTAAAAATAATTGAAATGTATTGAATGTGATGATGTATCTGGTTTGTTGAAGGAAAACGATAAATTGCCATTGCTCTTCAAAGATATATCTAGACTTGACTTTCCATAATCTAATAAGCACAAAGGCTCAAGAATCAATTTAGTTATTCCATTTATCAGTTACCCAAAGAACTAAGCTTTAAGAGGATGAATCCAAGCAAAAGTAAAAAGGAAAAAAAGTCTACTATGTTCACACTCAAACTGAGATGTATACAAACATAGGTATAGTTAAAACAAGAGGAAAAAGATGATGAAATTTTACAAGGTTTCTTACCCTTTTCTTCTATGTCGACCATCAATCCAGCTATTGTAATTACCTATGCATTGATGTTTAGTGAATTCCTTTTAGCCCACAGAGTTCATTGACCTGCAAATGGTCAATGGATCTTATCTTTCCTTTCCATAATTTCGTAGCCCATGCGTATCTATTTAAAGGTGATTTATGACACTACTATCATTTTCATCTATTTAAAGGTAACCAATTAACATAAAAGTATATACATCATCATTCCCAACAACCAATTGCAAGTAAAAGAGGAAAAAAAAAGAGCATTTAAGAAAAATTACACAAGGAAATAACAATACTTAACCATCATTAGTAACAGATAAAAGAAGAACCAGAGTGCCAGAGCCTTGGAAACAAAATTTCCTACAGAAGTTAGACTGGAAAGGTAATTATCAAAAAAAAAGTTAGACTGGAAAGGTTTGTTTTATCTGTCTATCAAATAACTTATAATATCTATTCATGAAATACAAAATATATATAACTGAATAAAAAAAAATCATGAGAATAAACGTCTGCAGAGTACTTTTTTTGTAGGAGTCTGCAGAGCACTTCAGTGTCGTAAACGGATATATAGTTAATTAGGAAAAAATGTCTGATAATTGGAAACTGAATAAATCCTTTCTAAAACGTACAAGAAACATCGTGCTCAATTGAGAAGGCCTTAAGAATCTCAAAATCTATCAACGATAATGATTAAACAATGCTCGGAACCAACTGAAGTCATGCAAGAATTAGGCGTTTTAGTAAAAAACCACAAATTTCTAATATTTCCCTTGAAACTTGAAAATAAGAATCAATTATAGATTGCAAAAAAAAAAGAAAAAAATGGAACACCTCAACGTGCAAAAATAAGCAATTTTCCCTACACCAAACTTCACTTCCACGAAAATTAGAGTATCTACAAACAAAATTTAGATATAAAAATAAGGGAATGAAAGGACGGAGCTGTTTCTTAGAGTTGCACATACTCAACCTGAAATTCAATCGAGTTGAAGTACAGAAAATTGAGTTTTACTAACCTTTCTAACGATTTGTGCCTCAGGATGTTCGATCGCAGAAAAAAACTGCAGGAGAGGAACGATAGGTGTGGACGGTAAGTTTCCAAAGAAGCTTCTACAAGGTAAAGCAGGAAACGGAAAATAAAAAATCGAAAAATGTTTACTACAATTACTTTGATATTCCAAGGAGGATTCCTTTTCACAAGTCTTGATGGGGGAAATGTTCAGTCAAGGAGTGACACGTATGAAACGAAGGCGTATGATCACTCACGTGTGGTTAACACAAGTTAAAAAGCGAATGAAAAAGGAGCGAAAAAACAACAGAGAAAGGAGTTCCCAATTTCGTTCCTTTTTTTCTCTCTCCTTCCCAGTTCGCACCCTGCAACTTCTAAAACCCTAACAGCCAGCTGTGGATTTCATCCCCCGGAAAGGCTATTAATTGAAATCTCTATCTTTATCTCCACCTCCCGTTCTTTCTTCAACTCAGACTACATCTTTTTTCTTGATCTGTGTGACAGAACGTATTATTTAGAGCAAAGCAGAGACGGTTCAGGAAGAGTTTAACGACAAAGCTTGGGTACGATGTCTATGCCTCTTATTTTCTAATTGCATTGTTATTCGTTTTTTTTTTCCGCCATATCTACTATGTTCGCGTTATCCTTTCCCCCTTAAACCGATTTATCCCATCTTAGCGGTAGCGGATTACTGAAAGCAGTAGAATTATGGCTTGGATGGTTTTATTCCGATGATTGGTCGATTTGGTTCTTCCTTCCTTTTATATTATCAGTCCGTTTGTTATTTTCCCTTCCTGTTTAGGTAGTGGTGTATGAAGTTTCTTTCATGCTTCAATGTCGAAACAGAATTTTACTTTGGAATTTTCTGCAATTTATACAATCTTAATAAACAACAACCTCCATACTTATCTAACCATGAATACTTTTAGTTGAATATACAGTCAATGACATCCAAAGTTTTGAAAGCTGCTTATTCCGTTTGAAAGATGATTATTTCTCTTGGATGTATATAAAATCTAAACGCTCTTATTCTGTTTGGAAGTTAAGGTATACCAATAACCATGAGGGTAGTGAAACGCCTAGCACCTCACACCTCTAGGTAGTGTAATGCCTCCTGTCATACTTTCGCGTTTTAAAACATTGGTACTGACACATGGAATGGTGAAGGCGAGAGGTGGGAGGCGGGTCCAATTTATCAGCCAATTCCTCAATCTTGAACGGATCAAAGCATCTTGGAGCGAGCTTATGCCACTGTCGTCTAGCAATGGAATGCTGTCGATATGGTTGGAGACGGAGGAACTCCAGGTTTCCCACCTGGAAGGAGACATCCTTGTGTTTACGATCATAGGCTGCCTTCATGAATTGCTGGGCCCGCAAGAGATTATCCTTGAGGTCCTTCAAGATCAGATCTCGATGGGTAAGATATTCATCAACAGATGCAATAGATGTAGACCCCTTATCGTAGGGAAGAATAGCTGGTAGTTCCCTACCATACAGAGCCCGAAAAGGGGTCATGTCAGCAGAAATATGATGAGTGGTATTGTACCACAGTTCGGCCCAAAGAAGCCACTGAAGCCATTGCTTTGGGTGATCACCAGTAAAACATCTGAGGTAGGTTTCAACTTTCAAGGCAATGGTTAACAAATTTTGTTTGCCCATTGGACTGTGGATTGTATCCTGTAGATTTGGCCAGATTAGTACCTTGAAGATGGAAGAGAGATCCCCTAAACTGACTCATAAACACCGGGTCATGATCAGAAGGAATGGAATGAGTAACTCCGTGTAATTTAATTACATCTTTGAGGAAAACCTCTGCCACTAAATTATCAAGAAAAAAAAAAAAACCTCTGGCACTAGAGCCACTGAATAGGGATGAGGAAGGAGCGAACAGGGCTGTATTAGTCCAGCCAGAGATTGAGCAATATATTTCTATTGCTGGCAGACTCCAAGGTGGCTACAAAGTCTTGTATAGATTTATGCATTCCTGGCCAGTAGTAATGGCTGTAAATCCTCTTCTACGTTCTTAGAATACCCGAATGGCCTCCTGGGGCTAAAGCATAAAACAATCTGATCAGTTCAAGTAAAAGTTTTGAATCTGCTGGAAGGGTCATTCACCCCTTATACAGTAGCAGGCAATCTACCACTTGGTACCTAGGAGGGATCTTGGGCCCATTTTGTTCTGATATCCTGTAACAGAGGGTGGGCCTGAGCTTCTTGTTTCAGTGCTTCTAGAAATGGGTAAATTGGCTGGGAGACAATCATGGGCTGGAGTTCTGGGCTTTGGGAGAGGGCATCAACTATCAGATAGTGAATCTGGCTTTGGGAGAGGGCATCAACAATCAAAGCCTAGTAATCTGGCTTTCCATTTCTATTTCTCTGGGGTAAGAACTTGTTGTTCTAGTAAGAATTTTAGGCTCTTGTGATCTGTCCTGATAGTGAATCTATGTCCTAAGAGATAGGAACACCATTTATGGACTGCCATTCCCACTGCCATCAATTCCTTGTCATAAACCAACTTAGCCCTGGCCTGTGGTGATAAAGCCTTGCTGAAAAAGGCTAGTGGTTTTCCTTCTTGCATGAGGATTGCTCCCACACCGATACCAGATGCATCACACTCCATGGAAAACTCTTTGGAGAAATATGGTAGGGAGAGAACTGGTGGTGAGGTGACCTTCTGTTTGAGTGTATCGAAGTCCCATTGGGCCTGGGTGGTCCAAGAAAGGCTTCCTTCCTCAACAGCTGAGTCAAGGGTTCTGTAATCACCCTGTACCCCTTGATGAATCGTCGATAATAACCCGACAAGCCTAAGAATCCACTCAGCTCCCTAAATTCCTGGGTGTGGGCCATTCCAGTATACTTGGAATTTTAAATGGATCAGCTGTCACTGTCCCATTTTCAACAAAATGGCCCAAGTATTGCACATGCTTTTGCCTGAAAACACATTTAGACAACTTGACAAACAGTTGATGTTGTTGTAGAATGCTCAAGATGATTTGTGTGTGTTACATATGGCATGATCAATTTGGATGATACCTTAGCCAAACAAGGAACTGTGAGAGAATGTTTGTTCTTGGCAGTTTTGTAATTCAGATTACTTGGGTTTAACACCTATTTTAGGGGTTGACAATTGTATTTTAATTTTGTAATAATGAACATAGTTTTCAAGGCGCCAAGGCGAGGCTAATATTATTTTCAATATTAATATATTATATATATTTATTTATAATATATGTTATAAATATAATAAACTAAAAAAACTAAAGAACCAAAACCGATTAACCAGTTAACTGGTGGCATCGGTTTGGTTTTGTTTTGAAGATATGAAAAAATTGGTAGGATTGGTTTGGTTTAAAAAAAACCCCCTTAGTTTGGTTAACCGAACCATGAACACCCTTAAGAAGAGTTGTTGGGCCTTGCATGCGTGTCCCGATCCAAACTTTTCATCATAGTTATAACAATGCCCACAGTCTCGTCAGAGCTGCATCTCATCCCAAGTTAGCTTCTTAAGGGGCACTGGTGGTTGTAGTTTAGAGCTTGACCCATTAATGATGGGGTTTGCTAAGAATACCTTCAATTTTTGGAAGTGGGGAGAGGCGCATACTAAAACCAGGGTTCCTCCCCACCTGCCAAAGTCGACCTAGCCTTTCTTCATCCAAACAGGCTAGACCGACGACAACTGCTATCGTAGGAGGGTGTAAGGATTTTACCTCAATACAAATCTCCTCCTTCAGCCCTCCGACGAAATACCTGACCAACACCTTCTCTAGCCATCCACTTACTTGATTTGCTAGTTTCTCAAACTCTACTTGATATTCATGCATGGTGATAGTCTATTTCACCTTCAATAAAGCCTCGTTGAAATCCTCAAAACTAGAAGGACCAAACCTTATACATATTGCCTTGGTGAAATTTGCCCAAGTCATCTGCCAACTCGACCTTTTGTACCATTGATACCACTGAATAGCGCCACTGTTCAAGTAGATGGAGGCGGCTGAGACACTCTACTTCCCAGGTATAACTCGAAAAACCTCTCTGCCTTGTAAATCCAAGACACATGATCCTCTCCATTGGACGAAAAAAATCCAATGAACATGCTTCCATATTCCTCCCTTGTACTTCGGATTGTTGTCTCTACTGGATCCTTCGTATTCATTGTCCTTGCCCCTCTATTGGGGAATCTAATAGAACTGAACCACTATAGCTGATAAGATCTCCTTGAGGCCACTCGTCATCCGCTGCAAGTCGTTCTTGATTCAATCTACTTGAGTCTCCATGACTGAAGCTCGAGTGTTGGTCATGCTCTGATACCAAAAATGTTAGGTTACTGCCTAACACAGGGGTAGATTTGAGGGGCCTAACCTCCTAACAAGCAAAAATAGAAGGATGATGAAGAAGGAAAGATAATTTTGAAGGTTCGGATGCCCAGAAACATGATGAAAATGCCTTGTATAGGCTTACAACCAATTTGGGTAAGTTGTAACTAATTCTCGAGCTGTCCTAGTGGTCCTTATTGTGATGTGGCAGCCCCTTCCGTCGGTCCTTTCTCCTGGAATATACTCAGAGTCTTGATGAAACATGGATCGGCTGGGTCGGCCACATAGCCCATGGGCCTAACAGATGTCCTTTCCCTTGTGTTGCAACTTGCAATCTACACTGGGTTGTGTTGACCAGGCCCAAACTGAAGATATATGAGAGAGAACCTTAACATAAGTAAAACCCAAAATTAGGGAATAGCCAAAACCAGACATTGGCCAGGTCCTGCCTTCAGCCCAAGATCAATGTACAGCAAAGTTACTGTAGTTTCAAAAGTAAATATGATGAGGGCAGATTTGGCCCTCTAGTGAAATTGTGACACGTGGCACCTTGTGACAACTAGGCGACACCCAGGCAACAACTTACCAAGTTGGTATCCCACCCGGGCACCGGCTTGGCCGGCCTAGCGCGGCCTGGCGTGGCCTGACGCGCTACCTGGCGCGCGGCCTGCATGTGGCCTGGCGCGTGGCCTGCACGTGGCCTGGCGCGCGGCTTGCACGTTGCTTGCGCGCGGCTTGCACGCGGCCTGCACACTGCCTGGCGTGGCCTGCGCGACCTGGCCAGCCTGGATCAACCTGGCAGATGATCCGACCTGGTCGACTTGGCCAACCTGGATCAGCCCGACACATGATCCGACCTGGCCGACCTAGCCGATCTGGATCAGCCTGGCACACGACCCGACCTGGCCGACCTGGCAACCCATAAGACGTGCCCACCAATAAACTCGGCATGCATACCCCACGATCCGTGGAGGCTAGCCCACGTTCTGGAAGTTGGTCAACGTGCATGGCAGTTACCTCCAAGGAGCTCGCCAAGGAGCTCGGCAGCAACTAGCCACCAGGGAGCTCGCCAAGGAGCTCGTCACCAAGTAGCCACCGGGGAGCTCGTTGCCATAGGCAGCTCGCCACTTGTAGGGTAGCTCGGTCTAGAAGAGCAGTTCGGCATATCGTAGGAAGATCTCCTGCCTAACAACCGTACCTGACAGATTTGGTGTCAGTGCCTACATCTCTTGCCAGGCGGCGGCGTGCCTGCCGTCTTTGAAAAGCATGGCACGCCTGATGAGTCCGTACCCTGCAGCAGCATCCTGCACCTGTTACCTCAGTCCTAGCAGTAATGGCTTGGGCAGTGGCGGTTATGCCTGATGTGACTGGGCACCACTATATAAGGACTCCAACCTCCAAAGCCAAGGGAGAGGGAATGGAAAAATGGAGGTAATCCCTGTTCTCTAGCTCTCTCATTTCTCTTCAAGCTCTCTGCAATCAGAATGCTAACTTAGGCATCGGAGAGTCCCCGCCGGGTAAATACTCCTGGGCCCCTTGGTTCAGTTCTCGCAGGTTCCTCAGCTCTCGCCGCCTACAAAGAGGAGGAAAAGATGGAGTTCTCGCAGGTCCCTCAGCTCCCGCTGCCTACAAAGGAGAGGAGATCACCTCATGCAGAGGGCAGTTGGGTTGCGCTACACCAAGGAGCTCCACCATCCTCTGAGTTACATGCCGCCTAGGAGCAGGTCAAGGGAGCTCGTCACCAGGTAGCTCACCACCAGGGAGCTCGTCTCCAAGTAGCTCACCACCAGGGAGCTCGTCACCAGGTAGCTCTCCACCAGGGAGCTCGTCACCAGGTAGCTCTCCACCAGGGAGCTCGTCACCAAGTAGCTCACGACCAAGGAGTTCGCCACCAAGTAGTTCATCACCAGGCAGTTCGCCACCAGGGAGCTCCATCATCATCTGAGTCACATGCCACCTGGGAGCAGGTCAAATGACGAGGTACTTAGCCAAAAAATTGATACATCACAAAAAATTGGTATGTGACCAGAGACGGTTACATTAAAATATAAACCTCATCTTTGTATATGTTGGAGCAAAGGAAAGAAAGCAAGTATGGTGGTGAATCTTTATAAACTTCAAACTTTTATTATCACAGAATTGGTGGTCAATCCTTTTTCCTCCTTGTCTCCAAACCTAACCTGAATTTCTACCTGTCATTTTCGGTTTGGGTTTGAGTAAACCCAATCATCATCTATGGGCCCTCAATTCTTAGGAAACCTCCACTTTATTATATGCTTGGTATGTTCATGAAAAACTAGATTAGATGCTATCTTGATTGCATTCATATTGTCAACAAAGAGAGGAATGGAGGAAGAATGATCAGTGTCTGTTCAGTGCCAAAATAGAGTACCTTTCTATCTACCAGTCTCAATTTCCATGTTTGAGAACGTAGGAGGGTAAATATCTAGGATTCATTGGTTACTTGAAAGGTCATATTTCAAAAGGATTTGCAAGCCTTTAAGGCAAGGCAAATTAAATAACTGAATTGCTCCCCAGGAAATTGATCTAGGTAGGAGAGAAACACCATTAGCATAAAAATAGCAGAAGAGTGCTGCTTAACAAGAAGAACAAATCAGTAAACCACATTTTCTTCTCTTGTTCTTTTACCACTAAATTTTGGAGTATTATGTGCCTTTGGGACTAGTTAGATCCCAAACAAACCTTTTTTTTTTGGAGAAAGGTTAATAAGTATATCAAAAAGGCTAGGCTGTACATTGACCTTCCAGCTATACCCCCACTTTTTCCATATTGTCACTTAGCCTAATGAATTTAAAACCCAAAAGAGTAATTTCATGAAAGAGAGGGGGGTGGGGGATATACAAATCAGACCTTGCAATAACACCAAAGACTCCAACCTTGGGGGAAAATACCGTGGTTACTCAATTTAAATCCATGGTTAATTAATTTAATTTCAGCCAGCCTAAATCCATTGTTACTCAATTTAAATTGGATACCATTATAATTGTTCAGATCATAAATGGGATGGAAGATTCCCATATGTGTTTTATTTGATTCATATGTATATAAAACATATCTTATCTTCAGGTTGAAATCTTGTTTAAAACTTGATGATGAAACAGGTTGCTAATCTAGATAGGTTGTTGAATGGAAAGGTTGATATCTTGTTTAAAGCTTGATGATAGGCTGCTAATCTAAATAGGTTGTTGAATGGACAGGTTGATGTCTTGTTTAAAACTTGATGATGAAGTGGGTTGCTAATCTAGATAGGTTGTTGAATAGACAGGTTGATATCTTGTGTAAAACTTGATGATGAAACAGATTGCTAATCTAGATAGATTGTTGAGTGGACAGATTGCTAATCAGGTTGATTTTCTTTATTTTTCTAGCTTCTCTTTATTCTTTTTATTTTGTCCAGCTAATCAGGTTGCCCAAGTTTCTTTTCTATTTGTTGCTAATTAGGTTACTAAAGCGAACAAGTCTGGGTTCATGACAGGTGCAACCCAGATGCTATGGGTTTTGGATAGAGCTGGGTTCATGGACATGTCTAAGTTCTGGGATTAGGATGCAATAGGTATGAGGTTATCCCAAAATTTTAAAAAGAAAAAAAAATGAGGCATTGGAACAGGTATATGTATAGCGTTTTGGGTTCATGGGAGCACATGGGTTGGGTTTAATATATGTATGGTGTTTTGGGTTCATGGGATCACATTGGCTGGGTTATGGTGTTTTGGGTTCATGGGAGGACATGGGCTGGGCTTAGTTAATATAAAGTATTAATTAATATTAATATATTCATAAAAAAAGTATTAATTAATATTAATATATGTGGAGACAAACTCCTAGACAATGCACTTTACATTTATTATAACGTTCAACTAACATTTGTCTCAATTCCAGCAACCAATGTATGCAAAAAATACAGGGCCATTTACATGGTTGGTAATGAAACGAATTGAATGCAAATGGGTCTCAAACTCTCAGTTCCCATTTGCATTCACCTAAACTGCTGAACATTTGATATGCAACATACATATTTGTATTTGCACCCCTTCCAAATGGAGCCTATGTGTCAGACCTACATTTTGGTACAAAAGTTGGGGTCTGGCAGATCTGACTCTTGAACAGCACACCTGACACATGAACACAAATCCATGCAACATACTAAAATTTAGTTTTTTTTTTTTTTTTCTGTAAAACCTTGGTTTATGTATGCAAATTTCTATGGACCACTTTTGTGCCTTTTTCATCTTTGGAAGTTCAGGCTTTATGTTTATTTTGGTGAGTCTGTTCTAGGATTTTCCTGGATGTATTTGGGGCTGGAATGTGAAGGTCTTCTCCTTCAATGGGTTGTTGATATGTTTGTGCTCATATTGCAATTGATTTTTCAAATGTCAGGCCAAAAATGGGTTTTGTCAATTTGGTTGTGTGAGTTCTGCCAAGCCTATAAGGATATGACTTAGAAAGGAGCTCTTTTTTGTTTAGTCAACATTGATTCTTTATATTACCACACCACTTTAAAATGTATTTCTGTCATCTGTGAATTTGTATTAGCAACTTAGCAGAGTCACAACATGTAGGTTTGCACTTATGCATCTTCAATTAGCGTTGATTGCCTGTGCACGTCCCAACTAACATGTGACAATCTTGTCCGTTTTGAAGATAGATGAGTTGGAAAGGATTTTTGAGATTCATTGATCTTTTGGTTGCTAATATTTGCAAAATGAAGTTATTATAAATACGTTTTTTGTAGTGAACATGACTGAATTTGCTACAACCATCACACTTTGCAGAGATTCTTTTACACAGTTCTTGTGATTTTAAATCTATGAATGAACTGTGGATGGTAATCCCTTAGCAACATGCAGTTCTCATTGTTTGATATTGATCCCTGCTACAGTTCAAAGGGTCTTCATTTGGATTATAATGGTCAATGCAACAAAAGGGATCTTCATCTCATGGTAAAGCATATTAATATGAAGTCTTACCATTTTTCCTTGAGGCTATCTGGGGTATATAATTCTTTTAGTATATCATGTCTGTTTCTCTATTTTCAATTGAAAAATAGAATAGGGCACTGTAACTTCACCCTGAATGATGGCGTCTCACTAAGCATCAATCAATTATGTGCTCATCACTTGGAACATACAATTAAAGCATAAAATGTTTGTTTCTGTGAAAATGTTAGTGACTTAAAAATAAGAAATATATTAGAAATTTAGGAAATTATATGTAGATTTATTGTAAAAATTTTATAACATTGTAAATATTAATCTATGCAAGTATTCATTAATATTCTTTAAGGCTGCATTTTCTGAGAAAATTATTGAAATTTGGAAAGTTGTGGGTAAGTCTTTAAGAGATTCCATAAAATGCTTTAAGGACTTTCCCACAATTTTCCAAATTTCAATAATTTTCTCAGAAACCAAATGTAGTCTAAAATTATAAAAGGATATACTCTTCTGAATGATGCTTCCAAATTTATTACATTGGTTGAACATGGCCTCTTCCTCCACTTAAAATAAATTTAGGGACTTAAAAAAGTTATTATATCATTATACATTATGATGCTATATATAAAATTTCATTGTTGATATTAGTTTATAAGCATTATTTTATTATGTTTTTTGTAATACAAAAAATGGCTATCTTTCCACTCTTGTTTTGCTAGTACATCAGCAAAAGAATTACATTCCTCTTAACCCCTTGCAGTTTTATTTGTGTATTTTGTGTCAGCCACTTAAACTTCTTCCTTTCATTAAGATATGACCAAAATCCAGCTTCCTCCTTTTGCAACAACTTACTACCAGCTTTGAGTCACCTTCAACAATCAACTTTCTAATGTTCGACTCCTTTGTCCTTTGAACTCCTTCCAAAACCGCCAAGACCTCATCTCTTAGTGAATCACCTATAGCAATTGGTCCTGAAAAGTAAGCTATTATTTTGCCTTCTTCATCCCCAAATACTCTTCCAATGCCCAGAGAGCCAGGAGTCCCTTCACTGCTACCATCAAAGTTCAACTTAACGAAGCCACTGATATGTGGAGACCAAATAGGGGCCGTAACAGCCTTAATAGGACCTGAAGCAAACACCTCCTTCCAATTATTATATATACTGTTACAAAAGTTTAAATCTTCATCCCCAACTATTATTAATTAAATTATGTATAATTAGAAACATTTTATAAAGGAAAGTAGTAAGGCAAGAATCATTTGGAATAATAAACTTGAAAAAATGGGTTTTAAAACACATTATTTACATGATACAAATGTACATGTGAACTTTTTAATAAACAAGCATGCATGCATATAACATTTAAATTCAAACATTATATCAATATAATTAATGAAGTAAATTTTGTCGAAAACAATAAAAAAAGATATTAAAACATTATGGAATATGCCAAGATATGTTTCAATAATATTTCTTGTTAGTACTCATGAAAATGGAAATATTTCATGAAAATATTAGGAAACATGTAAAATTTTAAACCATGCATACAATCAATTAAGCACCCCTTTGTTGGTTCAGTGCCCAAAATTTGACCATACAGTTCTAACTAATCTATCCTCAACATTGCTTTTTTCAATTATAAGAATATCTAGGATGGTCAATCAAAACCGAGTCTCTCAATTGGATGCTTTATAGTTGTCTTGTCAATAGTGTGAGTATCTAAGATAGACAATCAAATCTAAGTGTCAGTGGGATGTTTTCTAGTTGTCCCATATCTTCAGCCCTGCCTATCTGAGAGGTTCTCAAGTAACCGTGCAATCCAATTGTTGTTTAGGGCCATAGGGGCATGAACATGTAAAAGGAGATCCTAGTCCTTGGTGTTCTAAGCTCACAGGTCATAAATTTCTTTTTTCTGGTTTGTTGCTGAAGCACTTATCTCTGTGTATTTTTCCCTACAGTGACATACCCATGGCACAATTCATCATCAATTTGAATGCCACACAACCTGCTTCAAGTAAGTTCATAATACACGTGTTGGACAGCACCCACCTGTTTGTGCAACCCAATGTGACTGAAATGATACGGAGCGCCATTTCAGAATTCAGAGATTTAAATTCGTATGAAAAGCCTGCCTGATCTTTACATTCTTCTGATGTGAAGTGAGAATCTGGTCCTGCAATTATATTGGAAATATATTTACGTTGTTGAAGGCTTTAAGCATAGTTGAACCTTATATCTCCTCTATACTTGTCTTTTTATAGAATAAGAAATATAATTTATATAAGTGTTAGTGTAACCTTTCCATAGCGCATCTACTATTGAACACAAGACAGAGATTCTACTTATTTTATGTCTCTGCAAAAAGTGTGAACTCAAGCTTTAGTAGAATTTCTGATCGTTTTGACAGAAAATAAGAGAAAACAAAAGGTTGAGACTAGAGAACATTTTGTGAAATCAAACCAAACACAGCCTTGGACTTGAAAGAGAAAGATTGTAACCCGTAATATATTTGGAAAGCACTAATTACAAAGTACAAACCTCAATCACAGAGGACTTTGCCATACTTGTTATCTGAATCACATTAGTAGTTCAATCTGTCATGTCTTGCAAGAGAAAGGTTGTATGTTGCTATTGGATGTTCATGTATGTGCTGTGTATGCCACTACACTATACCTGCTCTTCTGCAACTACAGTATATATCCGCTTGCAAATGGGGCTTTGGAAGACTACCCCCTTTTCCCGTTATTTGTGTCAATCTAAGACTCTTGACTAGTTCTAGTCTCTAGACAAAGTATTCAAAGAAGTTCGTAGTTGCTGCAGTCATTCTTCTTATCTCTTATATAATAACCTCACAAGCATATTTCACTTTATCGCGGAGCATTATTGCTTTATTTATTGCTTTCTGTTATTGTGATTAGTGAAGGCATTGAAGCTCAAATGTTGTAGTAAGATACTAAGAGACGGTGTAAAGCTCTTGTAATGTCTTGTGGGGTAGACTCCCTGCTTCTGTAGTAGACGAACTAAAATTAGAAAGCTATAAAAGGTGGAAAAATAGACCCTGTTGGTAGAGTGGGGAACTACTATGAACTTAATCGTGTATTTCCATAAGACACATTTCACAAACTAAATAGAAGTGTATATCAAGTGCAGTAGCAGATGAGGAACACTAGTGGCATGGTGTTGACCAATCAAATATATGACAAATATGTATTTATATTTAAAAATCAATATAAATTTCATTAATATTTGAAAAATATGGGCTCATCTGTTTTGCTAGTTGAACCCTTTGGAGGAGATTTTAAGTTGGTAATAGACTGATAGGCTGGTTGAAGAACTTAGAAAGTCATTTGGGCTTATAGGCAAGGTTCAAAAAATTGATACTATATGCCGTGTATCCGGCGTATCGTATTGTATCGTATCTTTTGGGTCCCGATATGTCTGTTTACAGGTGTTTTTGGGATCCCACTCTTTTTTAATAAAAAATACTCTTTTTTAACTCCTCAAAAACCAAATTTTGAAAAAATAAAAAATAAACTGAAACAAAAACTATTTGTGTGTATCTAAGTACCGGTATGCCTCTGCCGATACGCAGAGGCATAACGATACTTTGAACCATACTTTTAACCTCGTGCCTCTCTATGTTTGGGGTTTCTCTCTTTAATAAGGCTCATTTTATTTAATCATGTTTAACAAGCACATGAAAGTCACATAGTTATCTTTTTCAAAGTTAACTAAGGAATACTACAGAGGGGGCAAAGTGAACGTTTGGGGCTAAGTGTCACTATCACAAAGGTAATATGTAATTTACCCTTTTCTCTCAACTTTTTTACGAATTGTTTCAGCTGCAAGTTCTGAACTCTTTATCTATTTTCCTGTTTCCTTTATCGTAGAGTGATTTGGAAACCTTGCAAACTTCTCGTGTCTTTTCCGGTTGAACCATTTGAACCATGACCTGGATAAGATTATGGGTGTGGTTTGCATGATATTTGCTATTTGGTCAAAAACCATCCAATCCGAGAGTGATTGAACTGTTGACCCGTTCAATTTAGTCACCGGGTCACAAGTTGCACACTTAATGTATGCGTAAATTTTTGAAGGCCATAACCTTACCCTGCTATTTTCGCAAAAAAAAAAAAAAAAAGAAAACTCTTTTTTGGGCCTCAAATTGTAATTTTTAGCATTTCTATAAATAAAAGTAAAATTGAATTAAAATATATAAAACATAAAATAATATTTATATATACATATATTGCATCTAAGAAATAATATTCAAACACAGATAATATATATATATATATATATATATATATATATATATATATATATATATATATATCACGATCTAACTCGTTCGACCCTACAATCGAACTGTTCAGGCCTTATTAATGTTGAATTAGATTGTGTGAATCTTATTGATGGGGACCATCCACCCATCCACGGTGGGACTATAGTCCCAACTCATCATAGTTATTTTTTTAATTTATTTCCCTTATAATTTTATTTTATCTAGATATTATTTTATTTTTAAATTATTTTGAATAAATTTTTAATATTTAAAGGTAATATTATGACTTTTTTTTACATTGAATCATTTCCATTTTTTGTGTTAATAAAAAAATATTTAAAGATAATAAGTAATTGTTTTTAAATTATTTTTATTACCTTTTCTATTAATAAAAATGATTTTTATTATTAGATAAATTTATATTCTATAAATTTTATACTCTAATATTTGACATATTCAATGACATTGGTGTTTTATTTTATGCATTATTACAAGTGTGCAACCCATCATTGGCCTAGCCGTTTGTACCATCACCTAGACAAGGTTCCAAGCCCGATTTGCATGAAACTCACCATTTGGTCAAAAACTGTCCAACTCAGATGGTTGAATAATTGACCCATTCAATCCAATCATCGAGTCATACTGTCATAGGTTGTACACTCAATGTATGTGTAAACTTTTGAAGGCTATAACCTCGCCCCATTATTTTCTTTAAAAAAAAACCTTTTTGGGCCTCAATTCATAATTTTAACATTTTCTATAGATAAAAAATTAAAATCTGAATTAAAAATATAAAATTCTATAAATTTTAGACTTTAATATTTGACATATTCAATGATTACATATTGGTGGTTTATTTTAGGGAGAATGACGGTTCAGCCTAGGGTTAGAATTTTTAGGCCCAAAGTACAGTTGGGGTAGGTGTCAGCTCGGAATTGATGCCAATTCATGGGCGGGCATTGGTGCATAGAGTGGGGGTATTTGACATTTTGAATGTTTATAGGTCTGCAATGGGTCTGTCCATACTTCTCTATTTATTTTATCCATTATTACAAGTGTGCAATACGTCGTTGGCCTAACCAGTTGAATCGCTTGAACCATCGCTTGGTCAAGATTTTGGGTCCAATTTGCATGAAACTTACCATTTGGTCAAAAACTATCCAACCATGGTGGTTGAACCATTGACCCATTCGACTCAATCACTAGGTCACATGTTACACACTCAATGTATGTGTAAACTTTTTAGAGGCCACAACCTTGCCTTGCTATTTTTGCCAACAAAACACCTTTTTTAGACTCAAATTATAACTATTAGCATTTTTATAAATAAAAGTAAAACTGAATTAAAAATATAAAACATAAAACAATATATATATATATATATATATATATATATATATATATATATATATATATATATATATATGTTGATGCGGCATGATCTAACTTGTTTGACTTAGATGGTCGAAGTCTACAAGCCTTATTAATGTTGTGTTCAATTGTGTGAATATCTTGTGGATAGACTAAGATGTACAACTATTCGGTTCACTATGGACAAGGACCATCCGCAAATATCGTGGACAAGGATCATCCATTCCCCAACTTGTGGATGATGACCATCCACCCATTTCCACTATTTTTTAACATTGAGCCATTTCCATTATTTTTTGTTAATAAAAATATTTAAAGATAGAAAGTAATTGCTTTTAAATTATTTTTGTTCTTTTATATTAATAAACATGATTTTCTATTATTTGATAAATTTATATTCTATAAATTTTATACTCTAATATTTAACATTTATTTGGCATATTTAATAATTACATATTGGTGTTTTATTTTATCCATTCTTATTTTTTATTATTTTTTTAATTTATTTTGGACTTAAAATATAAGAAATTTTCATTAATTATTGAACAAGTAGGTTATCTTAAAAGTTATATGTGAAACATATGAAATCAACCACACCACACTTATAGAATGCCCCTTTAAGTGTGGGTAGTTTTAATCCACACATTTTATCCATGGATTAGTCCTTGCTATGGTGGCGTGGTGTGTACCTCACCAATTAGGTTCATAGTTGTCAAGGCAACTAGGTGAGGCTAGGTGACCATGGGGCGCCCAAGTGCCTGGGCGATGGAATCTATAAAATGTGTGTGCCCAGATGCCTAGAAATCTATAAATTTCTATACTTCCTAAAGGACCTAAACTATTTTATAGGTTATATTTGCTTACTAGCTAAACATTATACCAAGCATAATCAATAGAATCTTTCATATGAGTATAACTTTCATGTGAAAACATAAAATTGAACATTTGAATTAAAAGAAATAAGCAATCAAACAAGTGGGCTGATAAAAAAAAATATGCAATCAAGCAAGTAAAGTGAGAGAACAAGTCTACTAACATAGCAAGTTCCAAGTTGGCAACAGTAAAATAAAAATAAAAAAACTAATAATTTAAAATTTTAGTTTCATAGGAAATAGAACTATAGTACCGTACCTTTTTGATGATTGAGTGTTAGTCTTGAGTATTCTTTTTTTTTACAACTTTGCCTTCAATAAGAAAACAAATTAAAAGAATTAATCAATCAGTAAGAAATCAACATTGCCATTAAGAAATGGAAGAAGCACTACAACAAAAATAAAAATATTCATAAGAATTCAATATCAATCCTTTAAGTATTAAAATACATACCTTGGTTGATGCTTGGTACTTTAAGAAATAATAAGATAAAACTATGAAAGTCATGAAACTATTAAAAAATATAAATCATAATAGCATATAATGAATAATTATAAATTATAAAACTATAAATCATCATTCATCTCCAAGTCTACAAAAAATAAATATGAAATTTAAAACTTTAAATGTATCATAGACAATACAATCATTAAAGAAAATTCTCTATTTTCTAATTAATTGGAGTATTCATTGAATGCACTAACATCATTAGCACCATAATCAACATTTTCATCCTCATCATCATCATGATCATCTTCAACATCTTCTTCATCTTCATTATCTTCCATATCTTTGTCCAACATCGAGTCTTCTTCTTCTTGAGCAACATTTTTGCCTTTATCTTGTCTTCTAGACTCACCTCTCCCATGACTACCTCTACCTCTACTTGGACCCACAGGTCCCCCACTTGCATCTCCACGTCCATGTCTACTTCTCCTTGGCTTATTTAACCCTTCAAGGATTTCAGATGCCTCTAATGTTTCATCGACTTGAGGGAGTCCATGTAAGATCATACCTTTCATGGACCAAGTTATTTGAGGGGTCTTTCCTAGTCAACCACTCATTGGTTTCATCTACATCATCAAAGCAAATAGGTCAAACTGATTTGGATTTGCACACCTTTTTATAAATCTTTCTTGGAGGCGTTGATTATATTGAACAAATAGAAGATCATTGAGCATTTTTTATTCAACTCTATTCATTTTTTTTGTATGAATCTACATTCAAAACAAAATAAGAAAAAATATAAAAATAAGTATCTTAACTTTCATAAATTATTTTATCAAAAAATCAACAATTAGGTCTATTACTTAGAAGTTAGAACTTACATGCTCAAAAGTGCTCTAATTGCGCTCACAAGCAGAAAAAGTGCATGTAAGACCTAATATGCATAATGCAATGCGCCTAAGGTTTGGGGTGCAATGTCCATAGCTATGCCACAAATTAGTTACAAAATAGGAAAAAAAATGAATTAAAACAATATAAATTTAAAATAATAGGAATAAAATATAAATATAAGTTTTAAGAAAAGACATCTTATATTACTTGGTTGTTTCGTTTTACATTGCCTAATTGTCAATTCTTTAGAAAAAACACCACTAGCATGCTTATACTCTTCAAACCGATGAGAGATCTTGTATTGAATTTCAATATCACTAACCATTCTCTCAATGCAATCTAGAAAGCCCATTTTAAACTTTCCAATTGATGCTTCATCCTATGCTTTAGCCTTATAATAAAGGGTTGGATTGAGAAAAAAAAAACAACAAGGTGCAATGGATGTTGCATCATTTAGTCCAATGCCTATAAAAAATGTCTAAAATGGGCTTATACTCCATTTTTTTTCCACTAAAATTTTCTTTTATTTTCTCTCTTGCTCGTTCCATTGCATAATAAAAATAACCCATTGCAGGTTTTTCATCACCATCAACCAATTGTAAAACCTCCATAATCGGTTGAGCAACCAAAAGAGCAACTCTTACATTTTTCCAAAACCCAATAGAAAGCACAGTGCTTGATGCTCTTAGTCCATCTGATTTGTTAGCCCATTTACTCTTGTTCCGCACATCACCAACAAATAAAGCACGCAAGGGCTCCTTAGAAGTATACAAACTTTGTACAGTTAGAAAAGAGGTAGCAAACCTTATAACTGCACATTGTACAAGATCTCTTCCATTTGTTTTTTCCCTCATACGTGCAAGAAGATGATGCCTATAAATAAAAGTAGTCACTTGTCTTGCCTTGGCAATACAACCTTTTGTAGACCTCAATTCTCCAATGTCCTCCAACATAAGGTTTAAACAATGAGTAGCAAAAGGAGTCCAAAATAAATTCTTCCTCTTCAATCTTAAAAGATCACCGACAGCAACATAAACAGAGTGGTTATCAGCAATCACTTGCATTTGACTTCATTTGATGCATCAACATATTTTAGAAAAAAAGTTTCTTCAAGAGAATTCACCAAAAAATTAATCAAAGATCTTTGCCTTTTATCAGTCCATCCATCAGACATGATGGTACAACTATAAATCTTCCAAGAAGCCTCATACTCCTTGTACATTAACTTTGTTTTCTCAACTTCCAATTTCAAGAGTGACTCTCGTAACTCATGGTAACTTGGAGGCTTGTATCCGGACTTGAATTGTGCAATTTCTTCAATCATAACTTTAAAACCTTTCAACTTCACCGTATTGAAAGCAATCCCACCTTGATAAAACCACTTTGGTGGGGGTGGAGTAGGAGGTGGTGGTGGCGAAGTTTGTATTAGTGGCTGGAATGAAGGAGAATGACAAGAAAAAGAAAATAGAGAAAGTTTAGTGGGTATTTTGGCAATTTAATGCCTTTCATTATCTGAATTAATGGCCGAGGGGGTTTTTGTGGCAACGTAAAAGTTTAGAGAGTGTTTGTCACAAAAAATGGTGCAAGGGGGTCATTTTAATTGACCATTTTTTTCTTTTTTAAGGCCATTTTTTAAATGAGTGCTTTGAATGGTACTGATTTTCAAGGGTCAGTTATCTTTACATTAGAGTTATTATTTAATGTCATGTTGGATGCCATCCCACCCCAGAAAATAAGAATCAACTAGAAAAATGAAATCACAAAAAAGAAAAGGTGATCCTTGAAAAGGATTGATTTTAAGAATCGATTTTTTGCCAATTTCCTAAAAATCACCAAAATTGGCAAACCAAACAGAATTTTCAACTCTGATTCCTCTAATGCTGATGTGATTCTAATATGATATCAATGCCAAACATCAATCAAGGCAGAAAACTTTTAAGGGCAAATTTCTTAAATTATTCTTACTGTTTAGCTAATTGACTAATTCTATCATTGTTGTTTAATTATTGTCTTCCACTACCTCTACTGTTTTTAAAAATTGTCATCACCGTTAAATTCTAACGGAGATAATGAAATGGCAATTTTACCCTTCCATGATGAAAGAGCAGGGTGAATGGAGGCTGAACTCAAGATTATCGTCTTCACGCAAGGTGGATCCAACGTTTTAGTGGATGGCAAAGCAAGGTGAACGCAGGTAACTCGGGGTGGACTCGATGCACCGCTCCAGTGACGATGGAGACGACAATGGTGAGGAATTTCTACCTCGCCAATCAAGAATTCCACCCATCTGGGTGTCCTCCCCCGTTGCCACCGGAGTCCAAGCTTCTCCTTGAGAAATTAGAAGATGAACCAGACCCCCTTTACTACTCACCAGATATTGGATGCATGGATCTTCGTATCACGGGAGCTCATTGGAAAACCAACCCGAGATGAAGCACAGTCACGGGCAACGTTGAATCTCCGCCCCCTTCTTCGTGTATTTTTGGATCGACCAAAATCGCCACTGCCGCTGCCTCTGTCCCCTTTTCCTCTGTCTTCATTTGGATCAACCAAAATTGCCACAACGGCGGTGATCTTCTTCTTCCTCCGCCCCCTTTACCTCTATTTTTGGAATGACCAAAATCATCGCCGCCACCACAACTTCCAGCAGTAGTAGTGATATTCTTCTTCCCTCGCCTCCCTTCCCCCTATTCGTTCCATCTTTCCACTTCCCCTACAAGCTGGTAGATTAGTTGAAAGGGTTGGTGGTGGCACTAGCGAATCGGCCTCTCATCACATTGGAACATTGACTCGCATTCGAAGTAATGAATCGACCTCTCTTCACATCAAAACACTGACTCGTGTTCAAAGAAATCAGAGAGATCCGCTCCACAACAAAAGATGTGATTCTCGTCTAGGGTTTATAGCCAAGCAGGGATTGCAGGTGATGTAGCAGTGGTTGAAGAGAGGGATCAAAAGGGGTGCCCTCTTTAGAGCATTTCGAGTGATATGTAGTGCCTTTTCCGCCTCGTTGAAGCCAGTGGTGAAGCAAGACGACCTTGGCGGTCCCAGGTTCCTCCGTTCTTCTTCCATTGAAGAACTTATAGTAATCACTCATCGAAGTTGAAGTTTTGGTATGCGGTAGTGCGCCAAAGGGGCCCTACATTCAAGTGACGAAAGGAAACTTCTTCGTCAGAGCCTTGAACACATGTAGGAGAACCAAAATTACTAATGCATCGCCGGATTGGTCCATGGAGACAATGCCGTTGGCAAGAATCATGGGAGATATGATTCTTTTTCTTTTTCTTTTCTTATTTTTTTCTCCGTTGTTCTGCCATGCCGCTGCAACTCGAACCAGCGGCAGTAGTATGATCAGCCCCCTTGAGAACTAATTGCCACAGAGCTGCTTTCTTACTAAAATCATGCTCATTTTTTCTCCCTAGAGCTGCTTAATTCACAGGCCATATACCACCTCATCTCCTCCCCACCCTCCTCTAATTAAACTCAAGAAATCGTGTTTGTTTCTTTCGTTATCCATGGAGGGTGATTTGGCCTAACCTCGTAGCATAGGGACATGCGTGAGTCACCAGGCTCAACGAACGGTCAGCCAGCACAATCGTAACTCGACGGGAAGAACCCGCCGAGTCCAACATTTACCACTCGGCAGGTTAAACAACTCGTCGGGGACTAGTGCCCGGCCGACCTTGACTCCCACCAAGTGTGGGAGATCCCAAACTCTTCTCAGGGCCCAGCTCCCCTTGAGACCCGAGCTCTCCCTTCCTAAAGAGAGAGAACCCTGATCTTTGGCTAAGTGTCCTGAGGGAGGAACACCTCGGGGCAGCACCGTCGAAACTCCTATTCGAATTCGATTAAGGCCCGCCTACAATGCGGACACCTCGGCACCGTGGTGCAAGGCAAACCTGCCCCATGCGATTCGGATGAGCGATGACTCGGCAGGCTGTAGGGAAATATGCCTGACATCCGTACCTACCGGATTTAGAGGCAGGGCTCGGATCCCTTGCTAGGCGGCGTTTTGCTTGCCAGGTGGCGTTTCGTTTGCCATCTCTAAAAATCATGGCACGCCTGTCAAGTCCGTACCTTGTGATAGCAGCCTGTAGTAGCAACTTGCACCTGCCACACCTACCCTGGCAATAGCGGCTAGGGCAGTGGCGGTTATGCCAGATATGACCGAACTCCGATATAAAAGAACCCCAACCCTCACGAAGCAAAGGTATTGAAGCTAGCACTCTCAGCACTCTTAATTCTTTGTATTTTTTTTGAGTCTTCCTCAGAGTTCTAACTTAGCCATCGGAGTGTTCCCTCCGGGAGAGCTTTCTGGGAACCTTTCACCTTCTTCTTCCTCTTAGGTGCCGTCCATCACAGGTAGGAGCCAACTCTCAGCCAGTTAGGAGTGACTAGATTGCGTAGCATCAGTTATAGTCTATTATACAAAGAGCTTTGTTTATTTATGTGGTGAAGAGACTAGAGGTCGGATTCTGGGTTGTTCTCTGAGGCACAAAGATTAGATTATGTCAAATTTGCAAACCTAATCTCTAAAAAAACGAATTTGATCAAATTCAGACGATAGGCATCAGCACCCCCCTACATTTCAGGCGACCAGCACCGACGTTGGAGTGAAGAAAAGGGCATTACTGTCATTTTATAAAATATATCACGTGGAATGGCATGTGAATAGATTATGACGAAACCCTAATGATAGAAGAATAATTAGTTAGTTGTTAGGATAGGATACGACGATAATTAAACAATAAGGCTGTTTGGTTTGAAGAAAAATGTAAAAAAAAAAAAGAGAAAAAGAAAAATCTATGCAAGATTTGTAAAGTTTCTTTATTTTTTCCTTTTCTTTTCCTACATTTTCCTTCAAATCAAACATAAACTAACTTAGTTGTCAAAAACAATAGTGTAGCATACCACAATACTAGAAATGATAATGTTATCGGGAAATGTTCTCAATACACGACGAGATGTGCGAACGTTGTGGGGGACAATTAAGTCATACTTGTGAACCAGGGTGGCATGCGAAGTTGTAACGTGGCTAAACTTAATTTGTTGTGCAGCATTGGCACACACCAAGTTGAGTGCAGGAAGTCTGGGCTCTGAAATGCTGAACTCTTATCTATTTTTCTGTTTCCTTTTCGCAGGGTAATTTTAAAACCTGCGAACATCTCGTGTCTTTCATTCTTTTACCCACCGTGATTCTCAGAAAATGGCAGTCGCACTTCATGCCAGTGGTTCTTCATCTCTGAACTCTCAGAGCGGAGTGGTTCAGCCGTCTCTCAGGTTCGCACACTTTCTACTTCCTGCAAGAATTTTCAGGCGCTCAAATCTTTCTTCCGCCGAATGGGTTTGAATTATATTCTTTCTTGCTTCCTTTTAAGTTCCTATCCTTTTTTCTTGCAGTTGTACGAGCAAGGTATTTGTAGGACTGAAACCCCAATCTGCAAGTACGCTACCGACGCTCGATCTAGATTTGTTTTCTTTAATCTCTTTTTCTGCCTACATCTAGTTAAATCTTTTCTTTGTTTTTATCAATTATTAATTTATGATTATTGTTTCAGGACCCTTAGGAACTGGAAAACCTAATCTGAATGTTGAATTTCATGAAAGAGTTCATAAGAGTATCCAATCCAGGTAACTCAATTTATTTAATCTACTTTCATGTTATTTGCATTCTTATCATTTTTATGTATATTTCAGTGGAAACCTATATTTTTTTTTGCTACTAAGTGGAAACCTATTTAACTGATCAGAAATGTGTTAATTCTGTAGCCTCTTTTATATCGGGGATTTATATTTGGTGGGTTGTTTCGTCTCATATCTTATATTATGGTGGCTCTGCCGATGCTATACTTACAAAAGCGAAGGTTTCCAGAGTTCTAAACTGTGTAATTGATGGACCCAAAATAAAATAAAAAAAAGCACAATAACAGCATAAGTGGTGACAATTGCCTTATTTTCTGTTTGCCTATTGTTATTGTGCCCACTTTTTCTACTACTGCACACTCTAAAATTAGTGGATGGAAGAATCACACGGTCTGTTTATTTTGTTAAAATTGTTCTAATGGATGGAAGTGGCCATTGCAATCATTACATAAACCATTAGTTTGCATGTTTCTACGTGTATGTGAATCATGAGTATAGGCCATTGCTAAGAAGCAGCTCGAGAAAAATAGTTAAATGTTCACATTCCAAAATGCTGAAGCAAACATACATAGAAAAGAGGCAGTGAGGGGGTTTAAATTTCCTTAAAGGAATCAAAAAGTCTTATGAAACTATACAATATCGTTGATGATTGAATCCAAATTAAGTGAAAATAACTTGCCTAAGTCTGGTGAACAGAGTTTGCTCTATTGGCTCAGACCTCTGTATCCTTGAGTTCTAAGGAGACAGGAACCTAAGTCTGGTGGATGTATTAGGACCATGCAATTAGAGAATGATTAACATTTAACAACTGTAATTTGATGATCTGGGCCTCCTAGCAGTAGAAGATTATTCTCAGTCATCCTTGATTTGATGGCTCATACAGTTGTTTGACAGACTTCCAAAAAGCGGAAATGACTTTCCTTTTGCTCTTTCATAATGTAGTACGTGGCCCTGTCTACTGATACAGTAGGCTTTGTTTTGAAACCCATGTTATTCACTGGCTTTTCCAAACTAAAAGCAATTATTTGGTTATATATCTTGAAGGGTTATAGAATTTGCAGAACTTCCAATCTTTTTCTTTATCATTTAGGAGATCTGGAGAAGCATCATAGGGACAGTGGCTCAGTCTTCGGGAAACTATCTTTGAAGAATATGTCAATTCTCACACTATTCATGCTTTCCTTGGAGAGGTTTCTCAGATGAGCATTGCATTCTCTTGGTTTGCTTGATTGATTGGATAACTCAAATGCTGAGATTGTTGCAAAAAGGAAGACCTCTAATATGAAAACGTATAGGTTTAGGGGATTCTTCTCCTAATCGAACTCTCTCCTCTTTGGCTCATATTCCTTTTCATTTCCATCACTTATTTTATTTCCTTTTTCTATTTGTAAATCCTTTTATGTTGCCCATGGGGGGAAATCACATCCAAATATTGTTATCTGCTCAACATAGTTCTTTGGTGTTTTCCTCTCTTTGTTTCTATTTCTTTGTGCTTTCTCTTTCAAATAAAAGTTTTCTTCCCACTTAAGCAAAGAAAAATTTTCAAGTATTACATGCATGGGAAGGGGCTTTTGCTTGATATAATGGTAAAATCTCAAGTTAGCAGGCACAAAAAAGGGGAAAAAAAAAGGCAAGGTTAGGTCTTTATCCAGTCTACCTCTCCCATGACCCAAGATTGCTAGGACCAACTAGGGTAATGACCTTTTATCGTGCATTATCCTAAATGCATCAAATTGTGCTGTCAAATCTATGTCATGGTTTAAAGACTCTAGGTCATGATTCATGAAAAATAAGGCTTCAGGTAATTTATATCTGTTTCAATGATTTCTAACGTGACTTGCATATGTAGGTTTGCTGATGTAATACATTGTTTGATTGAGTTGCCATATAATGTTATGCATATTTTAGTTGACTAAACACGTTTAAAGTAGTGTCTTCTGGTTATTTTATGGCCCAAAGACTTGGTGGTATCATAAATATTAGATAATCAGCAAACTTGTTGCAGTTTCAGGTTACTTAACTTGATTTTAGAATTGTAATTGTGCACCCCTTTTCCCATATATGCCCATGCTGTCTTGCACCACAACTTAAAATTTATTACTAAACACTCCTTAATTGACAATGTTTCGATTAATTTGTTTTCCAATTTTATGTGTTTTATTATTGTGTTTAAGTTCAATATGTTCAAATTTATGAGGAAGTGTCAATTGATCTGCCAACAACAAATTGGGGAAAAGAGAAAGCATGTCGACATGAATTTGCTCTTTCATTCATTCAAGGCAAGAATAAAAAAATTCTAGATTTATGATGAGAAAATGTGATCTCAAAGAATGAAGCATGTATGATTTTAATTCTAAAGCAGCTTTTATTTATCTGTGCCATGCCGGTGTCTTCCCCTCATGGATGACTTCTTTTTTATTGTTGTGCCTTTTCTTTTCCTTTTTATTTTTATATTTTCTCTCTTGGGGGGTAGGGAAGGAGGAAATGGGCTTTGTGGCCTCATAAATACTTCTCCTGTAAGTATGCCATTTCTATGTCTTATTAAAGTTTAAGCTCTAAAGTTATATGTTCCTGAATCTTAAAACTTAGTAAAAGTGTATTTACATTCTAATAATAACCCTTTCCGAAAAAGAATGCCTATTGATATTGTTGCAATTTGTACTCTACTTCGTTGTGAGTCTCAAACATATACATGCAAGTTTTTGTGGTGTGGTAAGTTGGAGAGAGCAGAACTTTTTTTTAACTATTGGGCATGAATTCGTCTTTGTTGGGTTTTCTATGAAAAAGAAAACTGTATTTATGTATAGGCTGATAAAAAAAAACAACAGTATCTATGTATATATAACATGTGTATGCATGTATATAACTTTCCCCTCAATTGTCCTAAGGAGAAGTGCTCCTCGTATATGCCATTGTCACCACTGCGTTATTATCTTTCTTAGCTGCTTCTTGGATCAATATTCCATGCCTTCTGATGATTAGTTGGATGTTAATTCTACATGCATTATTTGTCTTTGTTTGTAGGAGTTGTAACAAGAAACCAACAAGAGCACGTTTTGGAATGATGCCCATAGGTACACCAAGAGTCCCCTATCGAACTCCTGGTGAAGGAACTTGGCAGTGGGTTGATTTATGGAATGCTCTTGTAAGTCACAACCACCCTAATATTTGAAATAAGAGGCTATCTAAGGCACCCATGGGTTATGGGATATGTAGTTCAAAGGATCTCTCCTAGAAGATATTCTGTCTGAGAGACTGATGTAGTTTAATGGTACAAACCATCAAATCCATTGGCCTTTTCTCTGGATCTCCCTATTCCTGATTGATAAACATACTTATAGATTGGATGACAATGATCATGTAATTAAGCTAAATTTAGCATTGAATACCCTAGGTGAGGTCCACTGAATGGTGGATCTTTACCATATGCATGTGCATCACATGCATCATTATTCATTACTATGCAAATTTCATATGCCCCCCTTGAATTATATGGGCTGCATATTTTATTCCATAGGCTGTGTTTGTTGCAATGCAAATTCTCGTTTAATTAGTACAAATGCATGGGAGTGCAAATGAAAAAATGTAAATTCTCTTTTAATTTGGTAAAGGGTTTTACTTTGTCCTGCTTCATGTATTAATTTACTTCATTTATACTGCAATCAAACAAAATAAGCTAAAATTTGAAACGAAAATAGGTCAGAATTTACACCCAAATCATTTGCACTGCCATAGTTTTGCATTAGTGCAAATTTATTTGCTTTACCAAACACAACATTATGTTTGTAAAATCTGACAAGAATTCTTTGAGTTGCAGTATCGTGAACGCGTTATTTTTATTGGGCAACATATAGATGAAGAGTTCAGCAATCAAATACTAGCAACTATGCTCTACCTTGACAGTATTGATTCTTCAAAGAAGCTTTATCTATATATTAATGGTCCTGGTGGAGATGTAAGTTCGTTTTAGATTGAGTCTTTTGTCATCACCTTTCTTTCCTGTCTTGTTACTTTTTCTAATTAAATTTCCATGATTTGCAGCTTACCCCGAGCATGGCTATATATGATACCATGCAGAGCTTGAAAAGTCCTGTTGGCACCCAATGTGTGGGCTATGCTTATAATCTAGCAGGCTTCCTTTTAGCAGCTGGAGAAAAGGTCTGAATGCTCATTGCAAACATCATAATATTCTACTAGACAAGAATTCAGGTGAATTAATGCATGGTACCCGGCATGTACCCTCTTACATTGCATGATGGTTCACTGATGCACCAACTGCGTTATAGTACATTCTTATAGTGAACAAAAATGGGTACCTTGTGTTTTTTCAATTCAAATACCTTGAGCCTTGGTATTTAAACACCATAGCTGAGATTTTATTTTTGCCAACTGATTAAGGGTAACCGTGTTGCAATGCCTCTCTCAAGAATTGCACTCCAATCTCCAGCAGGTTCTGCTCGTGGTCAGGTATGACTGCAGACTGTTAGTTATTATAGAGCCTCTTATAGTTTCAAAAGTATCTATAAAATCAGTGAGACTGATTACAAATGGTAAGTTGAAATTTTCTTGTAGGCCGATGATATTCGTAATGAAGCAAATGAGCTTCTTAGAATCAGAGATTACCTTTTTGAAGAGTTCGCTAAAAAGACAGGTCAGCCTGTTGATAAGGTATTTTATTCACCTTACTAAAACTTATCTTGGATGGATGGACTTGATAAATTAGTAATTGCAAAATCTGAAGTGGTCACTGTGATATTTGCATTAACACTATGCCATTTTTTCAAAGTCAAATTGCACAATGATCTATTTGGCATGAAGTTAAGCAGAAATGCAGGCCAATCATTCTGATATTTACTCATTTTCTGACTAGAAATAAAATAGTGAACTTTTTCATTGACAACAAAAAAAGTTTTTGTATAAAAGGAAAAAAAAAAGATAGAAATGACAATCCCTTCAAGTAACAATACATCGTTATTTTTAAAGAAAAGATGTATATGAGAGCATGTAAAAGAATGTATAAAATATCCTTGCTACATCCTAGCTAAACCATCAGCTTCCAAATTAGCTTTGATGAATTAAGCAAATTTTTATCTTGGAAGGAGTTGAATGTGTCTTTGATGCCATTAAGGTAATGTACCAACCCTTCATGAGCCTAAAGCAGTTCTTTTGGCCCATCTTATAGCATTGCCCAAATCACTGAGCACAATAAAAGTGGGAGGCTGCATTCTTTTGCGATTGTCAAACTAGTAAGAAGGGCAATGACTTTGGCTGGTGAGAACAAAATTTAGCTTTCTCTCCAACATGTGTGACAGAAAGGTCCCCTGGTAGGGGAGAGTGAGGGGACGCTGATTGAAAGATTTCCACTAGGTTCCTCTGAATGGCGTTGAAAGATGCCCTTAAACTTTCTGCTTGCCATGGTTCAAGAGTTGACAAGGAAAAGAACACAACCACCCTTAATACTTGAAAGAAGGTTATTTCTCCTTCAAATTGGGTAGTGCTAATCCCCCAATATAATGCCCCCTTGTCACTCCTCTTGCAAAGCTGTTAGCAATCAAGTTAGCAGATCTTGAGACTATCTGGATGAGGATGTTCCTTAATCTTAACTAATAACTAATTCTTGGAGGTTCACCTGTAGAGATAGAAAGACCAGGATCGTGAAGTAGAAATTATTGACTTAGCTTAGACAGAGCTCCCCTATCCACAAGTCCAGAATGTACTTGGATGATAGTTCTTGACCACACTACAGGTTTAGAATATAGTGATCTTTCTACATTTTGTGTAAAGATGAGTTGCAGCAAAAGAGAAGAAGAAAAGAAAGTGTGGAGAAGTGGACAAGATAGAAGAGAAAGAGAGAGTTGAAGAGAACAGATCATGGGGCTCAATTGAGATCCCATCTTCTATTATACTAAAAGGTATAAAGGGAAAAATTACATTCCTGTCCCTCATAAGGCGACAGAAGCTGTAACATGATACCATCATCATCATCATCATCCATGCCTTATCCCAACCTTATGGGGTTGGCTGCATGAATCCTGTTTCGTCAATCCGTTCTATTTAAATCCAAATCCACTGTTAAATTATTAGTGCTTAAATCATTTCTTACTACTTTTACGTATGTCCTTTTTGGTCTACCCCTAGCTCTTCTAGTCCCTTTCACTTGTAACAAATCACTTCTTACTGGAATATGTCATTCACAATGTGAAGCTGAACAGTCCCCCTTCTTTGACAGACCCAACTCCTTATTAGGGATCTGTGTATCTAATGAGTTGTCATCACCAAACAAAACTTCAACATGATTATCTCATATTCGGCCTGTCAATGATACACATTGTAAGTACTAACTACTAAGTAGGTCTGTCAATGGTACCCGAAAATCTGACTGAGGCTGGATCTGATTCTCTGATTTGGATGATGTATTTATGTAATTGGATCAGAATCAGATTTGACTCCATCCGATCCGATTAAAATCTGAATCCAATTACGTTATAATATTTATTGATTTTAATATATAAATTTTATATAATTATATTTAAAATCATAAATAATATGCTTTCATATATTATGCTATATATAATAAATTCAATATGTTATATTTACATTAATTTATTATATATCAAAGTTGAAAAGCAAATAACTTTTATTTTTTTTATTTTACAAAATTAAAGCGAAATCAGATTATATCCAAATCTAATCCGAGTCCATTATGATTCGAATTTGAATCCAAGGTCTTCATATCCAATTGGATTTTGGACCAGATTCGGATGCAAGCTTTTAATAATCGGACCGGATTCGGATTTTCCTGAATCCGATCCGAATCCGATCTGATTACAGCCCTAATTGTGAGCATGCCAGCATTGATATCAAATTATTGATTTAAAGCACAGAAAAGAAATAAGAAAATAATGATGCCATGTATATGAGTGTAAACCAGTGTTTTTTATCTACCCAGAAAGCTGGTTGGGTGGTGTAAGTAGTTAATAGAGAAGTTTTTTCTGCAAATTTCTGTGATTTTTCTGCATTTTCTGTAATTTTTCTATGCATTTTCTGTATTTTTTTCTGCACTTTTTTTTTTTGTAATTGCTGTGGTTTTCTGCATTTTCTGCATTTTTTTTTTGTATTTTCATGCATTTTCTATAAAATTTCTGCACTTTGGCAATTCTCCATTTTCATGCACTTTTTGTAATTTTCTGCATTCTCTGTAATTTTTTCTGCAAAATCTCAGCAATTTTCTTTATTTTTTTTTGTAATTTTCTGCATTTCTTAGTTTTGGGTATACGGGTTGACCTGAGGCTCAGGGTGGGATGTGACCTACTAAGTGGGTCAATATGGGTGGGTTGGCAGTTGGCACTCAACCCACTTCCAACCCAACCCACCCATTTGCCACCCGTATGGGTAGGGAAATTTGGTTGTTGGTAATTTATATGGACTCGTACAAGAAATAGAATCTGATGATTGACTCGGCATGACAAAAAACGTGGACATACTCTATTTATTTTTGTATTTTAAACATGAATCCTTATTCCAAGTGGACTACATGGATCCTGTTTCTGTTTGGCCATTCCATTCTGTTTAGTGTCATCTATTGTTAAATTAGAATAATCTACAGAAGCTTATATTTGTCACTTGGCAACATTCTAGGGAATAATGGCATTGATTATATGCTAAATAAACAAGGAGAAAAAGGGGGAAATGTTCAATAAAAGCATTCCTCAAGAATCCATGGGATGTCAGAATCTGTCGCATGAAACACTGGTTAAATTTGAATAGCCAACTTGCTTTAATATTGTTCAACAACAGAACTTCAAGTTCAAACCACAGTTGCACTTGGTACAATTATCTATTTATCTGTTCAACAGGGACACATTTTCTTTGATGATTTTGGCTGTATTTAGCAATGTAAACTGATGTCAATGTCTGTCTACGTTCATTTATAGATCCACAAGGACCTGAGCCGAATGAAGCGTTTCAATGCTCAAGAGGCTCTCGAATATGGGCTTATTGATCGCATAATCAGGCCACCTCGTATCAAGGCTGATGCACCGCGCAAGGAAGCAGGAACAGGTCTTGGTTAGCAGATTTTCTGATCGCAATACAAAACTGATCATAGATGCTGTAAAATCGAACAAATACTTATCTGCATATTTGAAGTTTTGGGCATGGAAATGCAAAGGTTGTTAATGTTTTTGTCATTTTTTTGTTATTTCCTAGAGCAGGTTGAGTCATTTAATCAGATTCATGTCTAGTAATTGCATACCATTCATAATTGGAGTTGGCACTCCCAACTATTTGAAGGTCCTCTCTCCAAACTCGTTTTGCAGCTTGTGTGAACAAGCGCCGCTAGGTTATAGAATCTACGTCCATGGTGTGCTGTCTATGACAACAGGGGGTGTTTGGAATGGTGGCATAGCCATTGTCATTGCAATACAATTGTGTGAGAAATGTGTTATCACATCAATTAGAAAAATGCATCTCTGGGAAACATCAAATTTGACATTTTAGAAAGGGAGAGAAATTTGTATTAACCCACACAGCCTATATAAGGTTTGTAAAGGTTCCCCTGTTTTTTCCTTCAAACCAAACACAGCCTAAATAAATGTGCAGAATCAGTCTCGAACTAGATCCTATAGTGTTATTACAGATCCAAAACTGACTCAATCATTAACTGGGACTATCTGGGTTGACCCGATTATTATTGACAGTCTATTTTTATCTTGTTATTTGACGATAAATCTTTAAATTTGGTAAATTAACACATCTAAAGATAATAATATTTTATATATGGTTTGGGTCTTAATAGGTTAGAACTTAGAAACAAGCGAAGCCGATCCTAATCCAATGATGTAGAACCATACCCTATATAATTGGGTCGGTTATGTCAAACATGCTGAATCGTCTACTTGCGGACCACTCAATTGTTGGTGGTCTAAAGCCCAGCCCATTCACTTTTGGTTTCTCTTTTATGGTCGGTAGGGATGGCAATTTCACGGGAAAATTAGGGTGACTGGCCTGTTCTGACCCAAATGGGATCTTTTTATCAAACCCTATAGGGTTTGAGTTTTGAATTTAGGGTGTTTGTTACCCGAACCCAATTATATTTAACGTGAGTATCCTGATACCCGATTATAAACCTACATAGTCAGGTTCGGGTACCAAATGCCCGGTACCCGAACAGATCAACAAGTCATTGAATATAATGTGGGTATCCGCTCCATTGAACTGGTCATGCTTTTCAAATACTTACAATGCTTGGATGTTCTTGAAACCTGATTAATTAAGAATTAAGATACTACTATTTCTAATTAAAAAAGAATTAATAATCTGGTAAGTGCTAGTTTTGTCATGACCCATTCTATATCTTTTCAATTGCAAACTCCATACTAATCAGTGCATGAAACAACAATAACTAGACAAGAAATGGCATGTCATTTCCTCAGTGATTGGAGATCGAATAATCTGTGCTTCTGGTGTTATTTAATGCATGGTTTATATTTACAGCTTTCCTACATTTTTTTCCCTGTTCTTCAAATAGGTTCAGAATCAAATACAAATGGGTGTTGTCGAAAAAAGAACCAACAATGTTCATTGTGGATAAAACAGAGGAAGATGGGATGGGAGATGTTGATGATGAAGCATCTGAATCAGAATCAGAAGAAGAGGATGCGGTGTTGACTGGACCTTCTAAGAACTCCATATACAACAGGGATGGTCTCCTAGAGAAGCTAGGTGATACAAGTTGGCCTGACAATGTGGAATGGATCCGCAACTTCTATATTGGTATTGATCAAGAACAAGAGATTGATGTGAATGATGACCTGGCTCCTGAGCTTGCTTTCTACACTCAAGCACTGGAAGGAACTTGGCTGGCTTTTGAAAGGTCGCACTCAATGGGACTCCTTTTTCTCAGGCCTTCTGATTATTATGTAGAGATTGTGGAGACAGATTCTCACATGGAGAAGGTGAAGATCAGGCTTAAGATTGAGGAGGCTGGAGAGAGAAGGAAAGCTAGAGAGTCCAAGAGTAAATATAGCTAAAGAAGTGCAGGCCCAGAAGCTCAGAGAGAGAGAGAGAGAGAGAGGAGGAGTGAGGAGGAGATTGAATCTGTGAAGAAGTGGAGGAAGTAGAGACAAGGCATATTTTCCTGTCAGAGGTAAAGATGGTGACATGGGTCTGACCTTTGAAGACGGGAAAAAGTTTTGGAAAGGTCAGATAAGAGCAATAAGAACACTTCACTTGTGAGTTGTACGTACTCAACTCACAGGTTTGGCAAACACAAGAGGTCAACTTGAGATATATAACTAGCTTTAATGTAGGTAAGCCTATCTTGGCTCACACATGGGTATTCCCTACCTCTACCAACTTCCATGGATTAAATTAATTTCGAAAATGAACGATAGGTATTTATTCAATCGCCCCCACCAAAGAGAATATGTAAGGAAATCCATTGAAGGATTGCATCCAATCCAATAAATACTTTGGACGACCATTAAGTCTGATTACTACAATTCGATATGTCCTATTGGTCCATCCAATTCGTTCAAATTAATTTTGATTCGGATGGATCCAATCCAAACCCTATTGGTCCATTGACACCCCTAATTGGGTCACTTAGATAGCGATATTAACCACCAAACAAACCAATTGGGTCTTTTAAATAAACATATTTGTTCAGTTGGAAAAGGAAGGAAGACTGCTATAACCACCAATCCCAATAATAAATATAATTGTAATGATAATGGGGTCTCCGTCGACAAGATTGCCATCAAGAAAAGCCAGTCCAACTAGATAAGAGCTAACTAATCACGTTCTAACTATTTGTTAATTAATTGTTATTCTCTTGGACAACCAAGCAACGACTAAGTAGACAAGCCTTGGACAAGTCTGATTAACTATTTGTTGTATTCAGCGATGGGGGACTTGAGAGACGTGGGCTGCCTTAATGGGTTCATCTTATATGGACCTTTGGAATAGAAGTAGAATAAGGAGACGTGGGCTTTGGGTCTGCCCTGAGGTTGCAGCATAAGCTTCATCGGGCAATGATTATTTGGTGATGACAGTTGAGATAATCTTGACATGCCTTGAATAAACTTTCTCAATACATTAATGATTAAATAATTTAGAGAGTAGAAAGATTATCTATATCTATACTATTATTAAAAGTGTGAAGATTAAAAATATCCCAATATTTGAATTTAGTCTCTCATTAATTGTAAGGACAGAAGTGTAATTTGAACAATTATTTTTCTCTTCATTCAAATTCCCTTCATTAAGTCTTATATTTAGGCTATGTTTGGTTTGAAGGAAAAAGCTAGGGAAAGGTAGGGAAATCTATACAAGGTTTGTAAAGGTTTCCCTACCTTTCCCTACTTTTTCCTTCAAACCAAACACAGCCTTAAGGTATTAACCCCTATTATATTCATTAATCCTATTCCTAAGTGCAGTATCCCTATTTTTGAATTTGGTCCAAACACAGTCTTAAGGTATTAACCCCTATTATATTCATTAATCCTATTCTTAATTGCAGTATCCATATTTTTGAATTTGGTCCCTTTTTAATTGTGAGGGCACACAATGTAATTTGAATTGCTATATTTCTCTTTATTCAATTTCCTCACATTAAGTCTTATATTTAGGGTATTAACTCTCATTCCCTCATTGAATTCTATATTTAAGTTTTTTTTTCCACCCATAAATTTTATCTTATGTCTATATTCAATGATGTTTAATGATAAAAAACACATGCTTTTTAACATTGACCCATAGTGAAACCGTTCTTCCATCCTAGTGGCAAATAAGCAATTCAACCATCTGGGTCAAATGGACCAACTTGTGATGTCATAATTAAATATTTTTTTCAAATAGAAATAAATACAAAAAATATAGAAAACTAGACACATCTCTAATGTTTTATATTAGTTATAGAGAAAAAAAAAAGTGTGATAAATAATAATTATTCTTATTGATGTTGGAATGAAATATAAATTTAAAACCAATCCAAAAATAAAAATATTTTTTGTGGTGGCAGATCAACAATTCAACCTTTCAACCCTTGATATCATAATTAAATAAAAAATTTAAAAAATACAAACCACAAAAAATTATGTAATAATATAGAAATTTTGTAAAAAAAACATTTATGTAATAATACAGAAATCATGTGAAAATAGTTATTTTTATTGATGTGGGATATAAAATATAAAATTTAATACTAACCCAAAAATGAAACTGTTTTTCTCGTGACAAGTCAACAATTTAACCTTTTAGATAATATGTGTCAACCCTTGATCTCATAGTTAAATAATAAAAATAAAAAATATGAAAAAGTGTATAAAACATATGAAAATAAAATACAAAATCTAAGACTAATCCAAAAGTGAAATTGTTTTCCTGTTTGGTGGTGGATTAACAATTTAACCTTTCATGTCAAATGTATCAACTTATAATATCATAATTAAATAATAAAAATTCAAAAAGATGAAAACACACAAAAATATATGACAAATAAAAATAAATTTTCATAGACATAAAAATATTATAAAAAATATTAAAAATATATTATATACTATCATTATCATCATAAAAAATTTTCACATGAAAATCACTTAAACACTTTATCAATGACGATGGATAGGTATGATACTGGAAAAACAAACTTTAATCCATCAAGTTTTTTTACTAATTAGTAATTACTTACGATTGGTTACAAGTTTTTTTTAATACCTTTCCGATATCATATTCGGACCTATAAAACACTTTCTGACTTTGGTACAACACGTCATAAGCTTCCTCATCAAAACTCAAAAGTCAAAACAGAGCTTCAATTTAGAGGGGGCGTGGAACTTCTCCATCTCGCTCTCCGGTCGCACCTCTTAGTCTTAGACAAGCAAGGTTCCAGCCTCTCTCTCTCTCTCTCTCTAACATGTTGGATTCTACAGTGGAGTGGATCACTCTGGCTGCTTCCAACTCTCTCATCGTCTTCTGTGTCTGCAACTTGATTGTAGTCCTCCTCCTCGTAAGCGGTTCAAAGCCCATTTCACATTCCGATCAAAAAGCTCGAATTGGAGCCTCAACGCTACGTCTCACCAATAAGAGAAATGTGAAAGTAAGAGATGAAGAAACATTGCTGCTTTCCAAAGATATTGAGGCATCACTTCATGCCACCAACGACTCCAAGAACGAGGACCCAGGTGTGGTGGGCGACAAAGATGATGAAGAAGAAGATGAGCTGCGGAGGAGAGTAGAGGAATTCATATACAAGGTGAGCAGGGGATGGAAAGCAGAGATGTTGGGGACCTCCCCCTATCTTCAAGACTTCACTCTTCATAGAGAGATTTGCAAGGGAAGGAGGTGTTGATCAGCGGACGAAGAAGCTTCTGTTCAATGCTGCTGCTGCTGGTAGTCGTTGTGTAAGAAATATATATGAATATGATGGTTGTTCAATTCTTCCTTCTTAATACATTGATTGACTCAGCAATGAAACTTTGATCAATTAGACTTCAGTGTGTTTAGACGGTTTGGGGCGTTTTGTTTTAAGCAAAGAGATGAGGCGCCATGATTCATGTTCATGGTGTGATTCTTTGCTTTGTAGCTTGTAGTTTGTGGCTTAAATTCTCTCTGAATTCCCCCGTTGTAATATTTGCTTAATTGAGATATCAGAATTAAGAAATGAACCTGCACATGGTTGCCACGTAGGACAATGGAACCTCAACCAGTCAACCTCATCATACTCATCCTATTAGTTTTTACCCAAAAAATAGAAGTCATATTGTTATATCCTGGAAGCTTCTCTTTTGAAGTTTCAATGGATAATTAGTTCAAATCGTCTGACGTTCTCCTCTCCTAATACTGGGCCGAGGTCGACCACGATACACCATAACAACTCTGTACACGTGGAATGACGTGGCATCAATATATGTTTTGATTAATCCAGTAAACTCCAATAATAGATTAATACACTCAACATCGTTCTTTTAAAAACCGGATCGGATTGGATCGGAAGGTCGGACTGGTTGCCCAAGAACTAGTCAGGTAACCGATGCTGGTTGATCTTAAAATCACTTTTTGGCCAAAACCGTTGATTTCGCTAGGGTGGTTTAACCGTTGACCCGTTGACCCAGATAATAGTTTTGGTCATTTTTTATTTTATTTATTAATATTCATTTTTGTTTTTTAAGCCAGAATGGGTCATCCGTTCGAACTGATCGAATCATTCAACCTTAATGTGTCCCGTCCAATTTTTAAAACCTTGATCAACATATCAAAGAGTAGGAGTGTCAATAAACCAATTTTGGAGTGGACCTTTTCCAAATCAAAATTAATTTAGATGAATTAGACGGACATTGAACTGAATCGGTCCAAAATGGTCTAAAATATTCATTGGATCGGAATGAACCTGGTCCATTTATAATGGACTCGACCAAATCCTGTCCAATTGTCTGTGGCAGTTTGTAATGAATTCACTTTTCCCACCAATAAGTCACTTCATTTAATTCAATGTGGGGCCATCACAACAAATCAAAGGCTTTGATTTATTGGTCTCAGCGCAGGGCTATGACACTGGCAATGACACTGTGATAACAAATGTGAGTTGGTTTGGACTTCGGAGGGCGTTCACATTGCTGCTAAGGGGAGTGAATTGCCAAGCACTGTTTGGAGAAAAATCAGGAGAGCATAAACAGATTATTTTTTAGTCCTATTACTGAATTGCACAGCTATATGTTGAAAGGCTTGTTTGGGAGAATTGAGCTGAAGATTCAGTTGAGCTAACTGTTCAGCTGCTTTAAAGTGCTCTGGATAAATTATTTTAAAGAGCCCGAAATGGGCAATCCCAAAAAGTGACTGATGAACAGCAAATTTGGGCTTTTTGGATTTTTCACCAAACATAGCTTGTATTGTTTTGTAATAGGACACTGAAGCTTCTTTCATTGGTTTCTTCAAAGCAGAACCACTAGATCCGTTCATGGGTCGGGACGGGATTTCATTCTTCATTAACAGATTTTTTGAAGGCCCGAGTCCAAGCCTGGCCCTCATAAAAAGCCCGGGCTCAAGCCCAAAGTCTAAAATTCATGCCACTGCTATTGCTGAAGCGGCTGAGCAGAGAGAGAGAGAGAGAGGAAGAAATTATAAAGAAAAAATAAAAAAATGTATATATATTAAATTATTAATATATATTATATAAATCAGTCAGGCCAGGCTTTTATAACAAATCCCGAGCCCGGCCCGAAACACAATTGGGCTTGGTGTTTTGGGTCCGAGGTCAGGCCTGCGGGTCTTACTACTTGTCCAAGTCCAACTAGGGTGCAGGCCAGGCTGGGCCAGGACGTTGGACTACCCGGCCCATGAATAGGTCTAAGCACCACTAAAGGTCTGTTTGCTTCCAAGAAGCTATTGGAGAAGGCGTGTGATGGTAGATTTGTAGATGATAAAAATGTAACTCTCTAGTTATGTTTGGTTTGAAGGAAAATGTAGGAAAAGGAAAGAAAAGGATGCAATATTTGTAAAAGTTTCCTTGCCTTTCCCTACTTTTTCCTTCAAACCAAACATAACCGCAAACAAAACTAGGAATGATCATTGCTGTTAATTTTTTACAAGTCATTTTTGGAATGGAGATTCATTTTTCTATTGAATTCCGTTATCTAAGGAAATCATTAATTAATTTTTCCTTCATAAACGTGCAACCAAACAAACAGAGCCCAGCTTTACATGTGCAATTCAATACATTCATCCCCCAAAGTCCAAACAGAATCATGACTCTCGTCACCTATACGTCTAGGCACGTTGTAAAGCAGGACATCATCTCATATGGGTAGGAGAACTTAAATTATTTTTAATTAATTTATTAATTTGTGAACAGATGTGGTTAAAGTTTGAAGTATCGATATGTGTCGCATTGTATCATGTGTATTATATAAATGTCCAGTGTTTAGGAAACGATAAATGAAAATAGATTGTTTCTTAAAACAATAAATAAATCAATAAACATGTTTTTAATTGTATATGTGTTTCGTTTTCAAAAACTGAAACAAAAATTATGTTCTTGAATTTAGCTTCAAAAACATATTTTCATTTGATTATTCTATAAATCATATAATTTCTATACTAGAAAATTTGTCTTTGTTTTAAAAGTCAATATTTCGCGTATTATTTTTTGAAAACCAAATTATTTTTCCTTTTAAAAACAAAAACGGAGTTTAAAAATATCTGTGAAATATTTTTAAATGTTAGTAATCAACTCTGTGAAATATTCAACTGAAAAATAAAAATAAAAATATCAATTATTGGAAACTCATGTGGGTATCCATATTTTGAACCTTGGCTGTGGTGTATTGTGCATGTTTTTTATCTATTAGAAAATTAAGAAGAGTTGTTAGATTGTCAAGAGAGAGAACTAAGGTCAATCTAAAATATTAGATATCTATTGGATGCTTTGAAATAAGTGCAATAATTTTGATGATATGTGATTAGATCGATTCCACACCATCATCCCCTTAAGGCTGTGTTTGGTTTGAAAGAAAAATAGCAAGTTCTTTCAAACCAATCACCGCCTAAATGACCGTATGGATTAGTTGAACATAATAGCTGTTAGACAGGTTGTGAAACCACTGATAACTGTCCACCAGTTATAAAATACATGGAAGATGGAACCCACAATCATTTAATTTCTCACTGTGGGTCCCATATATTTTTCCAGCATTGCCACTGGTTCCACAGCTTGTTAATTAATTACAATTATCGCATTCAGCTAATCTGAATTCTAGTTCAAGCAGTGTTCTTAGACCTGGCCATTTGAACCTAAGATCTGATCACAATCCTGGTTCCGACCAAAACCTGTGGTTCTAAGAGGATAATATTTTTAGGGGTGTCAGCCATATTCAAAAATTCAATTTTGAATTCGAGATTCGACATAATCGAATTTAATTTAGATAATTCGAATATCTAATCAGTCGAATTTAGATATGACCTAATTCAATTTGATAAATATCCGAATTCGATCAATTATTTAATTTTTATAAATAATATATAAAATATAAATATTTTATATAATTTATGTATATAATAATTAAATTATATAAATAATTTATATATTTATATACTTTAAATAAATAAAATATTTATCTTATATATTTATTAATTAACTAAAATAATTAATTGGTTGAATTCGAATTTAAATATTGACGGATATTGAATCTTCTATTCGGATTTAAATTTGAATATTACTTGATTCGATTCGAATTCAATCTATTTACACCCTAAACATCTTAATAAGAAGTCGGTTTCATGTAGGTTACATTTCTGACCGGCCTACTTAAACTGTTTCTTTAAGAGGGCTACTAATATTTTCGTTTTGAAAACTTTTCCTCAACTTTCTCTTTCTCCTTTCTCTCTTATATTTTTCTCTTTTTGTCAAAACCAAACTCTACATGGATCAAAATATATCGTATACGGAGCACGCTATGTGTACACACTGATCATCTATCAGTGTGATTTTAACCCAAATCATTTACTTTTAAAGTATGCTCCTAGACCACTAATAAGTCAAATAAATAATAATATATAATTGTATTTTACAAAATTAGTAAATATTAAATTAATTATTAGTATTTTACAAAATTCATATAAAAATGTTTTTTAATCTCAAATGATTATTTACATTAAATAACTAGCGTATTTATCATTTATAAAAAGCAAAAAAATCTTGTCTACAAAATATTTGAGAATTTAATGTATTTATAAATAAAATTATATGATATATGTAGGTATCTACTACATTAATTGTAATGCATTTCTTCTTATGTACTATTAACATATGCATTTTCTTATGTATTTATACCTTATTTGTAATTATTTCAACCTTAAACTTAGTTTTATTAATGCATTTGCAAGAATTATTGCAATTTCCTTGATGTATTTAAGTGTATCTACTAATATATAGACTTGCAATGTGGGTCATGCCATGCCATCACAACATGGATTGAAGGTGGCCCGGATGCCATTCGTGTTGTGTCGTGTTGGGCCTTGGGCCTTGGCCCTTGGCAGGCTGTGCTTGGGCAGCATGGTCCCCTTCCCAGCAGGTCAGGCCCGGTATGGCCTGTGGCCCACTTCCCAATAGTGCCGGGTCTGAGGAACTGGGCCATGGCAGACCTAGCCTAGGCCGCTGGCCACCTGGTCCTATTTTTTTCTTTTCCAGTTTTTCTAAACTAAGAAAAAATTAAAAAAAAAATAACATCTAACAGCAGAAAATTAACATGAATAATGGCCAATAAGTTAGAAAAAATGTGAAAATTTTATTTCACAAAGAAAAAATAGAAAAAAAAAAAGTAACATCTAATAGCATAAAATTAACATGAATAATAGACAATAAGTTAGAAAAAATGTTAAAATTTTATTTCACTAAGAAAAAATAGAAAAAAAAGTAACATCTAATAGCAGAAAATTAACATCATTAGTAGACAATAAGTTAGAAAAAATGTGAAAATTTTATTTCACAAAGAAAAAATAGAAAAAAAAGTAACATCTAATAGCAGAAAATTAACATGATTAGTAGACAATAAGTTAGAAAAAATGTGGAAATTTTATTTCACTAAGAAAAAATAGAAAAAAAAAAGTAACATCTAATAGCATAAAATTAACATGAATAATAGACAATAAGTTATAAAAAAACGTTAAAATTTTATTTCACTAAGAAAAAATAGAAAAAAAAAAACAAAAAAAAGGTAATATCTAATAGCAGAAAATTAACATGATTAGTAGACAATAAGTTAGAAAAAATGTGGGAATTTTATTTCACTAAGAAAAAATAGAAAAAAAAAGTAATATCTAATAGCAGAAAATTAACATGAATAATAGACAATAAGTTAGAAAAAAATGTGGAAATTTTATTTCACTAAGAAAAAATAAAAAAAGCCAAGTGAAATAAAACTATCTTTAATTTTTTTTTAAATTAAAATTTGAAAATTTTCTCTTTTCTCAACTGAAAAATTATGGTTATTTTTTATTTTCTTGAGAAATGTATTTTTAATTCTCAACTGACTAACCATACATTTGAAAATGTATTTTTATTTTTTCTCAATTAAAATTTGAAAATACATTGAGAAAAGCCAAGTGAATTTGAAAAAAAAGTAACATCTAAAACCATATGAAAATAATGTTGGATTATTTGAAAATTAAAGATAGTTTTAGTCAAAATACTCAAAAAAAAAAAAAGCCAAATATAGTCGTTGGCCTCCTCGAACTGCTAGAGTCTTGCTGCCGCACTCGTGCTGTGTGTGTCGTATCAGTATGATATCAAGGTCGTGTTGTACCAGCCCGCATGCCATGCCTCTAGGTCGTGCCTTGGAGGCCCAGTCCCCTCTGCAGCCTAAGCCCCACACAGAACTCTAACGATTCTACCATGCCAAACATGGCCACCGGACCAGCCCACATTACAGTTCTCTATATCCTTTCATTGTATTCATGCATTTTGAAACCATATCTGTATCTAAGCTCACTGACATGATACTCAATACTATATTTTAATTTCTTGACTAACCACAAACAACAATGAAAAAAGAGTGGTTAAGTGTGAAACAACAACAAAAAATGACAGAAATAATAGGAGTTAGGGCTCCTCTAGTCTCAGGAGGAGTGGAATCACATCATTATCTTCCCGGGTCAAAGAGCGTTGCCATTATGAATCATTTGTGTTCCTACTTCTAGAATTCTGAATTCCATTACAAATTTATAATAATTCAAAATATCAAATATCTCCATCAATTACTCTTCCAAATTTTTTTCTCGTCAGGCTGGTACACACCCACATCAGTCATATCGCATACCTCAAATTCAGATTCTAATTTAATTAAGTGTACATAGTGATGACAATTTGACAATACCACCCCACTTAATTCAAAGACGTCTGCTGGCTGACATCTCCATTAAACAATATTTTATAAGATTAATCCTTGATTATTCAAAAATGAATGCACCTCATTTACGTCTAATTATGATATTACTATAAGTTTACTTGTATTCTTCAATCACTCCGGTTTAAACTTTAGTACAACCAAGGGGCCCTACATGTACGTTACGTGAGGAGGATTGACCGCCAAAGAACAAACCCCAATTCTTGGTTGACTGGATTGGTTAGTGGTGTAAGTCAAGTCAAGAGTATCTCATAGATTAGAGAATAATCGTTGCTTAATTACTAAGTTGGATGTTAATTAGGAAAAGAGATGAATTGGAAACCATTAATTGATGGTTGATTAGGCTAGTAGAAAAATGAGAGAAACGATGAGGGAAATTTCTCTATAAGCTTTTTGAAATTGATAATTGAGATATAAGGCTCCGTTTGGTTCATGGGAATGTGGGTTTGGAGTCGGAATTGGAATGGATTATTCCGATTCCAACTGTTTGGTTGGACGGAATCAAAATCCTATTTCCATTCTTGTTGGAGTGGCATTCCCCCATTTGAGGGAATGGCCATTTCCAGCCTCTCCCTTGAGAATGAAACCCCATTTATGCTAATTCTAATTCCATTTTCATTTTTGTATGAGCCAAACAAACTATAGGAATGGACCATTTATCATTGCAATTCTGAATCTAGAGGATTTCGATTCCGATTCCAATTCTGAACCAAATGGACCCTAATAACTTTCCATTTCTATCTTATTTTCTATCAAACCAAACACATCCTTATTGTACTTTGGAACAACTGCTTGTGAGTATGACTCATGAGTTGCAAAACTTAATATACAAATAAAAGGGTTAATTAAACGTGTTTTATTTGTTGGAAACACAATGGATATTGTATATATAGATGATTCTTTTGATTGCATATTAAGTATTTACAATAATAATCAAATTTATACAATGGCTTGCACGGTTCTGAATTCTGATAGAAAACTTCATCTCCAAACCCCAAAAGAATAATAATAAAAGAGGGAAGGTAATAAGAAGAACAAGATCTATGACAAAATACAAGACTGAGATTCCATGCATATGTACATAATTATTGATCAAAACTAGCATGAATTAATGGGTACCCATATCCTTGGACTGCACCCCTATTCCAAGTAGCAGCTTCTCTCTTACCCATTCAGCTCTCCATTCTTTATTGATCCTAGCAATGAATTCATCACAGCTTCCAGCTTCACTATCTTCATCATCTTCTTCATTGAGATCATCGTCGTTATCTTCATCATACCCATCATAACCATGAAAATCATCGTCTTCGTCATCAGAACAATCATGAATATCATCTTTGCAATTCTCGTAACCATCAAGAGCATCACCATTACCGTTGTCATCATCATCAGAGTAATTCTCATCAAAACTATCTCTGTCATCGTCATCTACATCTTGTCTTTCCTCCTCCCTTTGATGTGCTATCGAAGGGAGTGGCACAAACCAGTAATCAAATTCTCCATCCGATGCCCTCGAACTACTTCCCAAAGATATTGCAACGATAATCAAGTTGCATATGCAAAACCCAAAAATGGGACTGGATTTCACCTTTAATATCAAAGCAAAGGCAGAAAACAGAACACTGTGATGTTGGGAGATTGAAGGTGACAAAGAGAACACAAGAAGGGTGATGAGAGCTGCTGCCAGACACAAATGAAGAAATATGAGTGTAGGCCCTGCAAGCTTCATGCCCTTCTTCTACAAAGTAGTGTGTAATCTTTGAGATTTTTTGTTTCTTTACACAAATGATGAATTGGTTCCTTGGTCTTTATATAGAGCCTTGAAAGCAGATTTAATTATTAGACAAAAGGAAATTTTCCTGGAAAGTCACAGGAAAGGAAATGGTAGTTTGGAAGTAGAGGATTACTTAGGTCATGTTTGGGAGTGCTTAAAAACAAGTGTTTATTGGAAATAAGTGCTTATTTGGGCAGGGACAGGGACAGGGACAGGGACAACACCATTAAGCACTAATTAGAATTTGGGAAGTAAGCTTAAAATAAGTGCTTATTTTTTAAGCCCAAATTTCAAGCTTTTTTGAAGTGCTCATACAATAAGCACTTATTCATTTTTGTCTCTCATAATTGTCCCCAGTGAATTTTTATAATATCAATTATAACCATTTTACAAAAACAATTTTACAAAAGCACTTTTATAAAAGTATAAAATTACTTTTACAAAAGTAAAGTATTTTACAAAAGCACTTTTATAGAAGTACTCATACGAAAACACTTTTGTAAAAGTACTATTACATGAAAGCACTTTTATAAAATTATTTTTATGAAAACACTGTTACAAAAGTATTTTTATGAAAGCACGTTTATAGAAGTACTTTTGTGAAAGCATTTTTATGGAAGTAATTTTATAAAAAGCACTTTTATAAAAGTATTTTAGGGAACTGCTTTTATGAAAGTACGTTTGTAAAAATGCTTTTATTCATTCACTTTGGATTGGATATTTTGAAAATTTAAAAGAAAATGAAGGACAAAAGAGTTACACTTGCTTATTCGAATGCTTATTGGAGAAAATGATCACCAAACAGTCTATATAAATAGATGCCAAATGAAAATAAGTGCTTAATCGAATAAGAACTTATTTTTAAGCACTTATTTTTAACATAAACACTCCCAAACAAACCTTATTAACATTTGTCATATATATAGTTTAATATTATAAAGTCTATCTTCTAAATTATTTTGACAAAGTATATAATAGGTATAGTGACATGAACTAGCTCATTTTATAAAGTCTATCTTCTAGATTATTTGTCTTGTCCCAAAAGACTTTTGATTGGTTGTCATTGGTAAGTAAGAGAACTAGCTCATTTTATGGTGATAAACTGCTCCAGTTTTCTAGTTGTGGATATGCGAATTTTCCATAGTAGACTTTGACTTTTAATTTGGTATATACATTTTGAAAACTAACTCATCAGTAGAGTTGAACCTTCTTCAAGACTTTTTTTTCCTTTTAATTAAGGAGACAAATTAGGACTTGTACCAAACTTTTATGAATAGAAAATTAAGGATGGAAATTCATGTTCTCGTGACATGTTGGGATAGGGCTACTTAGATACATGGGTAGACACGAACAAGACAAAATTAATTAAACATGTCAAATTTTCAAATACCTACATGACCTAATTATTATACGGATAACAAAATACAATCGGCATAATTTGAATTAATACGATTAACATATTTAATTCTATAATTTGAATTAACACGAAATCAATATAATTAAGTAATTAACCTATTTAAACAATAAATAAATTTAAATAGTCAATCATCTATCATCTAAGCAAATTCATAAAATACATTCAATATCATCATTATTTAAAATTTCAAATCATAGATAAATTATATTAACACATTTATTAATTGTGTTAAAATGGGCTGACATGATTCTGATATGAGCATGATTAAATTAAACCTAAACCCACTAACTTCATATTGTATTCGTATCATGTTCACATGTCGTATTAAATACTACTAACCTTATTAAAAACACTAGTATACTTATATGGGAGTTCTTTTTCTTTTCTTTTTTTTGTAATTAAAAGCAAGCGATCTTAATCAGCAATTAAGGCCCCTTTATCATACCAATTTGGATCCGCTACCCACACCTATCACCTACCCACAAGACACTGTAGCCACGAATCAAAAACATCTCCCCTACTTGAAGAGTTTGGCTTCAAACCCATGCCCACACCGTTTTAACAGCCTTTTGCAACATTGTATTGAGATTATCTCCCATGAAATAAAGCGCATAAGTATAGAAATATTCTCAATGCAAGGCAGAAAAGATTGCTACGAGATTTGCCCTGACTGAAGCCAAACTCCTACTTGAATTTGTCATTCTCAGCAGACGTTCCCGAGGATATAGTAATGCTGAGGGATCCATTTATCACTTTCGTTTTACCGACCTTTCTCTTCTTGCTTTGCTTAATGAAGAAATCACTCATCTGATGAGTGATGCCCTAGGCTCCCCGGATATATAGAAACAGAATTCTTGTTGAACATTCAAACTTAATTGATAGTAAACCAGTCGTCTTCCATCTTATTAAATTTACTTTGATGTGGTCTAATAGCCCATGATTTTTATCATATAGATTATAGACCACTTATGTTGGTAAATTTGAATAATATAATACGATATGTAGTTTTCAAATAAACTAGGGTTTTAGTTTTTTCAGATAAAACTGAAACATTCATGGCTGTTATGACTTTTGACTCTTCAGAACACATGCCCAATCCCTTTTCCTAGTTCCCTTCCAATTGTGGATATTCTAGGTGACAGTGATGGATCACATCCGTCCACGTGGCACTGTTCTACAAACACACTTGGCATGAGCATGTAAATATGTAATACATATTCTTTTCTTTTTCTATTCTATTTTTCGTTAAGAAGCATTTTGTTTTTATGAACCAAATAACTCCACGTTTTGAAAATCCAAAATAAACAACTCCCATGAATCTGGCATTGGTATCTTGTAATTCAGTAATTCTTTGATTCTTTCTGGGTCTCAGGTTCTCTCTAAATACTAATTCCATACCTGGAGAAATAACCCATTTTATATGGTTCACCTGGAAAAAAGAAAGGAAATTATTTTTGGAGGAAAGAAACCCAAATCCTTACTGGGCATCATTCTCTTTTTGCTATTATATTAGAAACAAATAAATAAAGAGAAACTGAAAATGTAGCTACCTTGTCAGGGATCATCACTTAAGCAGCAATCTGCTTAAAATCATAATTGTATTAACTTCATAAATTTCATCTTCTGCCAAAATAAAATCAGTGTCAAACATAATCAGGTGACTTTTGGAAAATATCAAGGGTAAAACCCCCATGGTCCGAATAAGAAAAACACAACTTGGTCAGAAGAATAATGGCAACACATCATTCTCATCATTAATCTATCAAAACACAACAGAAAAAGATACATGATAACAAATTCATGTCAAAGCCCACCTAACCAGCCTACAGATCAAGGTCCTATCTAATAAATTACCAAACCTGAGTTGGAATTCTAAAGGCTGCAAAACCCCAACCCATCCATTAGCATAAACTAAATCAACGAGTTTATATAGATAGGTAAGAAACAGAAGGTAGTGAGTTTCAATTCTCATCTAAGTTTTTCCAACACAACCAAGACCAAGGTACAAATCCTGTCAGAATCCTCAAGGTGAATGGCTTAGGTAAATCCTTCAGATTAACCCCCTGGCAAAGATATATTAATATCAGTAGCTGAATTCCTGGACTCTGGCATGGACTGTAGAGATGACCAATTGTCTGCACGGAAGGAAGAAGAAGACGCAAAATTTGGCTTAGGTGTGGCTGAATTCTGCTGTCCCTGACCATTATAACCCTCTTGCATCTCTGCATTAGGAACCGGAATAGCAGTGGTTGGTGTGACAGTTGACGTAACCTCAATTTTCTGCTTCTTGGGTTTGTGCTCTAGTTGAGTGCTAGGTAGAAAACTTCCCACCACAACCTGGAATTAAACATTACAGAATTTAATACAAGTATTGGCTCTTGGAATGTAGCCAAAACACAATGGAAATGATCATGTTATTCAATGTAGAGACTCAAGATTCATCAGCATTCCCAGGGTCTGCATTTCTGGCCATAGAAATTTGATCCTTTAGAAATTGACTCATCACATCTTAACCTAAGGTGCTAAAAGCGATGGCTTAAATCTATTGGTCATTATATCGAATTGATTTACAATCCAAGAAGGTTTCCCTCATCTCGGTGCAGTGATCCGGATTTGCAAAGCCAAAAATGAAGTCCAATAACACAGCAACAAAATTTAGAGTAATGCATTCTGCAGAAACGATTACCTGCACTGGGCTAGCAGCTACTAATAGGCCAGCTACCCCTCCTCCAACAACCCGGCCATCTGGGCTTGACAATGACACACTCATTCCACCAGATCGGCTCCTAGTTCCTCCAGTCTCTGAGGGCATGAAGGATCCAGACAATGAAAGTATCTCAAAACGACCCTACAAGAACAACAGGAGATACATCACTGTTTATTATGACAAAATCAGAAAAAGAGGATCATAATTAGAGGAAGCTAGACAACAACCATGATTATGGACCAAATCAAGACACTTACATTTCAAAACCTGTACATTCAAATGAGATTCAGATATCTTGGAGGGTCGCGTCCATTTTCCCTTAACAAGTACCCAAAAGCATGCAGATTCCAAACTCCGTTGAGCACTAAAATAAGTCCATAATGTTTACTGAATTTTGTGTGTTATTCTATATTATATTTTTACATTGCATATAAATATTATAATATGACACATACAATACATATTATATGTAATATCTTATATCATCATCACCATCTAAACCTTATCCCCACTATATGGGTTGGCTACATGAATCCTGTTTCTCCATTCTGTTCTGTCCAGTGCCACATCCATCATTCAATTATAGGCACTTAAATCATTTCTTACTACTTCCAAGTTTCACCCAAGTCCTTTTCAGTTTGCCCTATCTCTTGTAGCCCTTTCAACTCGTAACAGATCTTCTAACAGGTGCTGTAGATGTTTTTTTATGCACATGAACAAACCAACTCAGTCTACTTTCTCTCGTTTTATCACCTATTGGAGCTACTCTTAGGATCCTTCATATGACTTTTGTTTCTGACCCTGTCTTTTATCCGGGCCCAGGCTTATATTTAAAGCCTGGGATCCAGGCCTGGACAAGCTCCAATGTCAGGCCCAGCCCAACCTGGGACCAGGCCCAGGGTGCAGGCTGGATCAGACACAGGCAGGACTCAAAGCCACTAAATGCCTTGTAAAACCCAGCCCAGTCCATGATTAGCCATAAGCTGTACATTGGACTATACAAAACGTGCTTTCAAAAAATTAAAGAAACAGTTTCCCAAGATGAAAAAACCATTGTGGTTGGACTCCTTGAGACTGCTTCCAAATACTTAAGGCGTGAATATAAAGGGACTGTCAGATGATTTTTGTATTGGCGTGAATATAAAGGGACTGTCAGATGAAAAAACCATTGTGGTTTGATTCCTTTCCTTCCACACCATCCAAATGATTGCAGCAGGGAATATACTCCACAAGCACATGATTCTCCCTCTTCTACTCAATCACTGTATAGATCCTTGGAATAGCTGAATTAAATAGCCAGGTTGGCATGCTTGCATATTGAAGCAAGAGAAAGCCAGACCCTAGCTGATGAGTGTCAATTGGGAAGACGAAAACAGCAAAGAAGGTATCATTGGTAATTGAACTTAAAATAAATCCTAGTCCTTCCTGTCCAAGATTGGGTACACTGAGAAGACCATCAAGAACATGCAACCCCCCTTAGATTTCCATGCTGTTCATTTGTATGCCCACACACAGGATATGATCTATGGTTCAAGATTGAGGCCCTGTTTGGTTCGTGGGAATAGGGGTCTGGAATTGGAATCAGAATCGGCTATTCCAATTCCAACTGTTTGGTTGGATGGAATCAGAATCCCATTCCCATTCCTGCTGGAATGGCATTCCCCCATTTGAGGGAATGACCATTCCCTGCCCCTTCCTTGGGAATGAAATCCCATTCCTGTCTGAACCAAACAGACTATGGGAATGGACCATTCCGATTCCGATTCAATTGTGAACCAAACGGACCCCGAGAATGCTGAGCAAATCATCAAAAAAGTGGAACCCCCTCTGTATCTCCATGTGGTACCTTTTCATCTATGCCTAAAGGAGAAGTGATCATCTAGCAAGAGATCTAGCTGATATTTAGAAAACCATTTTCCATAAATCTACATGATCTGCATAAATGCATGTGCATGCATGCAATATTTATGCATTTATTTTGTAACAGACAATTGGGCAGTACGTATATAATCTTTCACAAAGTGCATGAACCAAAAGAGAGAAAAAGGTAAATCATTTCAAGAAATGAGGGTGGATGAACAAACCTCATATGTCAAAGTACCTCCACAAGAATCAGGCTGTCGAAGTGTAACATTGGAAATCACGCCATTTGCAGAAAGAATACAAATGGCTCGAGGACCTTGTTGAGAAAATGATATGATCTTCATTGTGATATCCTAAAACAAACAAGAAAGCTACTAAAATAACAAAATACTTGTACAAGAAATTGACAAAGTTAGTGCAATGCTTAAAGTCAATGGATTTTAGCATAAAATTCAGTTAAAAAAAGAGAAGAAAATTTTTGGGATGTTAGTAATATTGTAGATAGTCCATCATAATCAGTAGTCAGTTGCACAATTCAGAAATTAATTGTAAGCAAGTATTGAATCTTCTATTGTTGTTCCTATCATATTACTCTTCTATTAGTATTATATATTTATATGTTCTCTTTTTTTTTATTAGTCATGGATTCTTCAATACCGTAACAGACAAACTTCATTGATATCATCATTCATACTTCACAAATATGAAACATCCAAACTCAAAAATAATTGTGATGCCTTACTGATCCAGTAGTTTTCATGGCAGTTTCAGGTATAGTCAGAATACTCTAGTACCTACTTGCTAATGATGACTCGGCAGGTTCTCCGGCTAATTGTAGCGGAGACCTGGGATCCAAATCCTGTTGCTACCAAGGGTTGGGGGCTTATGGGTATGGGATGGGCGACCCCCCCCCCCCCGCTTTCCAGTTGTATAGCACCATAAAAGCAGAAAAAAAAAAAAGAATACTCTAGTACCAAATTATTATATTGTTGGAAGAAGAAAAGACAAAGCACATTATGATTTTCTTTTTTCGATAATTAAAACCATGTTATGATTATCAAATGTAAAGTCAATAACTATTAGACTTTTCAAATGAGAACATTGGATACAGAGTCAAAAGTAATCAAGAAATTAATGTGGGTTTTGAATCTGAGGTGGCCACTGGCCACTTTGTGCATGCCAGAGGTTAGGTTCATATCCATTCCATCCCTCCCAAGCAGAGTTGCATGAAAACAAACACATGAGACCAGAATCTGATGTGTGTCTGAAGTCTGGCTTGGAAAGATGAAAATATAAGGACTTGTAGACATATACAGAAAAGTATAAACTATTAAAATAGTACATTTTTTTAATTTCATATTACAGGATAAGGTTTCAAAGTCTATCTTTGTTATTCAACAATGTTTTATAGGAAAAATGACATTTATTGTGTACAGTAACTGTCCATTTATGTCAAATAATAAAAGCAAGAGAAAAATGTTATGTAGAAGTGTCCATCAAGAATCCACGGAGGGTACACATCCAACATGAACACTTCATTTTTTTAAAAGAGTCCATGCAACACTCGGCAAAGCACCCAATAGTCAGGACCAGCATTGAGCAAAAGCCTTCTGTTTTTCTGTAGTGATGTCCATATGCAATGGACCAAAAACTTTTGTATATATTCCCTCAAATATTGCTAGCCTAAAGACCGTTCAGCAACTTGAAATTTAAGATATAAAATTTACAATCTCATATAAGTAAAGACATCAAATAATATGGAATATGATATACAATCAGTGATCATGAAAATCAATTAAGAAGCAAAGAAGATCACTTGGGCATGTAATATCGAACTTTCAACTACTTAAACAGATCTTTTCTTTTTGTAGAGAAACAAGCAGATCTTTTTTTTTTCTTGTAGTAAACTGCTTAAGCAAATCTCATTTGAACAGAAAGAAATAACACATCATTGTCATGCTCCCAGGTTATAATGTATAGATTTCTTTCTTAAAAATCGATTGCAACACCTAAGCATTGTGATCTCTTGATGCAAGTTGTTGCTAGAGCCCTAGGCAACAAACACTCATTGATATCCAAAAGTTTAAAATGGGAACTCAACAATAAAATTACAATACAAATGATCTATGCAGTATGATATTTTCAGTTACCAACCAAAACAATTATTGCATATAAAACTGATATAGGTTTTAAACCCAGTTGCATGGACTCTCCTAAACGGATGAAGTGCCCATGTTGGACATGTGCCAGAGTCCAACACTCCATGTTCTCGAGTGATACACTGATACTTCTGCATAACATTTTTCTTTCACTCATTGCTTATTTGACAAAAATGAATAGCTATTGTACACATTGAATGCCATTTTTTTCTACAGAATTCTGCCATGTAACAAAGATAATCTTTTAAGAACTTCTATAGTTTTATAATGTTGAAATTCAACAAAATATGGAGTACTTCAATAGTTTATGCTTTCTTATAGACACATCCATAAGTCCTTTTTTGTCTTTCTGGCTAAGATTCCTGGGCACATGTCAGATTCTGGTTCTCGTGTCAGTGTCCACGCAACACCCAAAAAATGTTAGAGCAATGAAAAATATTTCATCAACCAAAATACTGATTTTCAAGTTACATGTCTAGCAGATAAATGCTGATCATGCCAACTAAAGAGTGTGCAGAACTGACCTGACCCAATTTAGGACCCAGATAATGTCATAATATCCAAATGCTTAAACCAATGGTGTGATACAGGCTTCAAGACATTGCAAAAACCCTCGTTTGAAATAATTATGTATTTATATTGACTATATTGCAAATGCTTTTAATGTAAAAGGGTCATTACCCAATGATGGTCCCACCCATCCGGGGGTCTTGGGAGGGATAGAATGGATATGGACCAAACCTTTGCCAGTTTGCCCTTTTTTTGCATAAAGTGGCTGCTCTCAGACTCAAAGCAATATTTAATGCTTGTCAAATGTCAGCCTGAAATTTTAACGTCACACTAACCAATGGCTCCTCAAAACATGTCCAAAAAGTGATGGAAAATGCATATGATGAGATGGATGAATGGATAGGACCAGAAATGAAGTAATTAGAAGGAACCTAGGAGTTTTCAACCAAAAAAAAACTAGGAGTGGCTCCAATAGGTGAAAAAATGAAAGGAAGTATACTAAGATGGTTTGGTCACATGCAGAGAAAATCATTAACAGCACCTGTAAGAAGTGATCTGTTGCAAGTTGAAGGGGCTAGAAGGGCTGGGGTAGACCAAAAAGGACATGGGACGAAGTAGTAAGAAATGATTTCAGTGCCCATAATTAAAATGAAAATGGCATTAAACAGAACAGAGTGGCAAAATGGGTTTCTTGTAGCAAGCCAACCCCATATAGTTGGGATAAGGCTAGGATGATGACAATGACGGCAATGACTAACCAGTAACCAATGGCTCCTAAATAATAATATCTTATAAAGTATATTAAATATAATTAAAACCATTGACAGCCTAGACACTATAGACATCACAGGATTCCTACATATGCAATGTGGTCACCTATGATATGTTTTAAGCACACTAGACTTGATATTAGTTTACTGTTTTTGAAAACCAGACAATACTAACCATCGGAGCAGGTCAGACAGGAAACTTGCCCAGTATAAGGATGGTCCATGTTGAACTGGAGGTTCTAAGAGAAAAATTGCTTTTTATCAGACGAGCAACTAGACTTCTAATACACTTGAACAAGCTATCTTGGTTATGCCCATATTTTTACAAATTTTATGTTAAGAAATTCAAGCAACTTGACTTATATTTTTTATGCAATTAAATATAGAATTAGTCATTATTGGTTTATAGGTTTATCACACGCATTCAAAATGAAATGTTCTCATTCAAGTAATTTTCCACTTTCCACTCATGTCATCATGACTCATGAGATTAGCCTTTCTCCCTTTTTATTTCGGCTTTTTGTATATCATATGAAAATTTCCATTTATTGTTTTACTTTATGATTTTCCAATGTATTTGTCAGTTTTGACTGGTCCAGCTTGATTTGAATTGGATTCTATCAGTTTCACAAGTTTTCTGATCAGAGATTAGTGCAGTTTCTACACAGTTGTTTCTATGATTATTACAGCTAATCTAATATTTCTTAAGATCCAATCAAAAGCTTTTGTTAGTTTTGCATGTTTATCATCAGCATTGCATGGGGTCTACCCTCTCCCCCAAGTTTTTCTGATGTAAACAAACATCTAGAATATATTATGCATTCGTTTTTTTTTCCTATAGAACATTCCTAGGTAGCAAAAACAAACTTCATATCTATGATGCCCTTTACTATAGGTATATAATGTAAAGATTTAAAAGAGACCTATTTGTTACTAGTAGCTATTTTTTATTCAGAAGTGTCTATGAAGCCTGATTCTGTATTCACTTGCTGAGCCAAAATGCACAAACGAGTTAAATTTACATCTCTCACATCCATACTACCACTAATATTTAAAATTTCTTTTACGTCTCAATTTTCCTTTTCTATCATGGAATTATCTTTTTATCATTCTTTTACATCTAAAATATCATTTCTCAAGACTTATGTTTTGCTCAATATAATTAAATTCCAACAAGTCTATATTTTTGTAGTGTGATTTGTTAAGACATGCTATTTTACATGTTTTGAATCTCTAATTTAATAAAATTTCTCCTTACTTATAAAAAAAAATGCTTTTTTACATATTTCAAGAGTGTTAAAAAAAATGCTTTTTTACATATTTCAAGAGTGTTAAAAAAAATGCTTTTTTACATATTTCAAGAGTGTTAATGCTACAGAGTACATCTAAAAGTGTGCATGCAGTATCCAGTGTCATATCCAATAAGTATCATGTCTGACACCATTACACTGGACATATACAGGTATCTAAGTACTGTAGCTTATTACCAACATTGCATGGGTTCCCCTGAAATGGAAGAACTGTACGAATCAAAGATATTCCAGAATTGCAAACACTCCATGGGTTCTTGAAGGAGACCTGTTCATAGTGATTACTTCTATGATACTCAAACAACTGTATATGCCTAGCATACCAATGCCAAATTCATTATTGAATATTGCATGGATACTTCTAGATGTATTCTATAGCATTAACACTTCTAAAGTATGTAAAATGGAATGTTTGAACAAATTATGTTATAAAAGAACTGTTCATCCTAGAAATTTAATTAAATTTGGCAAGACATAAATATTCAGAAATGACATTAGCTTCAAAAATTGGATATAAATGCATACAAGCATTTATATCTTCCTTTTCAACTTTCCATTTTCTGTTTCCCATTTAGGAAATGGAGATTCATATCCCTGTTTCCCATATCTGTATCTGAGCATCATAGGATTTCTTTTCAACTTTCCATTTTCTGATCATGAGACTATCTTTTTTTCCTTTTTAGTTTCTTTCTACTCTGATACTGTACTACTTTTCTGATTATAATTATATTTATATTTATGATTATTTCATAAAAGAATATTGGTTCAATCAATATCCAACTGTGTTCGGACAAGAGATCAATCAACCAGTATGGAAGTTTGTTGGCCAGTCACCTGTGCAACTTCAAAATAACAGTTTTGACGATTCTTTCTTTTTTTAGCCATGAAACTGTTTTCCATAACTGAGGATACATTCTACAAGATTATATAGACCCTCTTTAATGAGAGGATTATCCATGTCAAATACATAGTGTATTTGGAGTTTTGGACACCACCTAGGTTCTGGAAGGATTTTTGCATAATGTTTTCTTTTATATCTTCCTTTGATTTCAAGCTTAAATATATGAATTCAAAGAAATATAATTATTTACTAGTAGATTTTTTTTGTTTCTTTGCACATGTCCCCGAGATAAGGCTTAGATGATGATGAATGCAAAGTTTTGTATCCATGCAACATCATTATCACTAATACATCATATCAGATGCCATTCATGTTAATTGTCCATTTCCACTTTATTCCTCGCGATATTTTTTTCCTTTATGTTTTCTTTTTATTTCGATGTAACATTAATTTGCCAATTATAATTATATTTTATATTTGATTCATAAAAATCGGTTTGTTTGCTCAATCCAACTGGGTCAAAGCAGGGTTCAACCAATTTGTAAATTTTCCTGACCAATCCAAGTGCACACATGCTTTTCTATAATTAAGCCAAAAAGGAGAAGAGGCATGCTACAGCTCCCACAACAAGATGTGAAATAAGAAAAGAGACCTGGCAGATTTCAGAACTAACGAAACTATATTTTTTCTTTATGTATACCTCGCCAGCGGCAACAGTGATGACATGAGGCATGAAATTTGCACCAACAGAGCATTTAACCCAGTCACCTGCAAAATCCTTTTTTAAGAAATCATGAAATTCAAATAAAAATATTCCTACTCTGCAATGAATTTCCTAGTGCATGCATTCCTGTGATAAAATTGCAGTCTTAGAGCCAGGCCTAAATTCTATTCTATCAGAAGAAAGAATGTGCTATGATTTACAGAGAAAATTTTAGGGTCTTCCAAATTTGACTCAAAGTCATCAAGTGGCAGTTACAGATTATTGGAAAAAACAACCCTACTCAATAAGGCAGCCTTCCTTTTCGTTATACATTACTCAAATACCATAAAGCTTATTTTTATGCCATCACATGCTTAAAATTTAATTTTTAGATGAATTGTTGCCTTCTTATGGTCAGTGATCACAGATTCATTCTTAAAGCAATATCAGTACTTACAAATGACTCAGTTTTCAAATTATCAATTGTAACTTGTAAGTGAGCTTCTATCCAACTTTTCATTTAAGTGAAAAATACCAGGATGAAAAAAAGGGGATGGGGCTGTTCAGAAAATTATTCAACGAGTCCAATTTATGAAGTCTGCTCTGACGTTTCCTGCTTCGGCAAGAAAAGAAACTAGAAAAGACAACCTAAATGGATCTTTTTTAAGCAGGGAGAAGGATAGGCCAAAATCACATTATGTCCTGAATGAGGCACCTAAGAACCTCCGCCAATTGCTAAGACACCATAATTTCTGCAGTAGAATCAAGAATGAGGCACCCCCCCTCCCTCCCCGAGAAAAAAGAATGGAATGCATATATCATAAATGTCAATTCTTTGGCCTGTTTTCACAGAACAGTCTCACATAATGTTTTGTCCTTCTCTTAAGAAGTACTGTCACAAAAAGGCAAGAAGTGCCAAATCTTACACAGAAGAGGAAGATTCCCTGATTCCACATCAACCCCACAAAAGTCTACCTCTTTATCAGAGCCCATTTTCCAGATCTGAGAGGGGCATCCCTGCAAAGGTCCCACACCAACCCCAACAACGATCCTCAAAACCTCGAACGTAAAACTCGGAAGTGAAGTATAAAATCTAAAGATTAACCCGACCACGAAACCCAAGCAAAAAAACTGCGAAATTTCACATAAGACAAACTCAACCACCGAAACTACAGCAGATGATAAGAAACTAAAACAGTATCATGGTAAGTAAAACTCATACTCTAAACTTAGAGGAGAGTTCCATTACCTAAATTCTCGACCTCGAACTTGGGTTGCTCTCTGTTGATCAAACCAACTGGCCGCCCTCTACCCCGCTTCCCGGCCGAGAAACCGCTGACGACCGGCGGTGCCGATGACGAAATTGGAATCGGCGATAACGCCAGGGAAACGGTCCCACCGGGACCGTACTTCCTAGGCCTCCCTCTTTTCTTCTTCATTCCAGTAGCTGCCATCGCCACATTAACCTGTGTAGCCGCCACGGCTGCCGAGGTTGAAACCTGTGGAGGGTTATCCGTTCTTGCAGCTACATGGAAATTGGGTGGAGCATCTGCTCCCATCACAGCAACTCCAGTGCTCATTCCTTCTCGTGCTTCCATTTATCTTAAACAAAACCCTAAAAACAACCCACAGAAAATGCAGATTTTAATTAACGAAACACTAACACACACACAAACAACAATCTTCAAGCTTAAAAAATGAGCAGTTATATTAAACATACAAACTTAACCAATAAACAGAAAAAAAAAAATAGAGCACTAGGATTCCCCATTGCAGAGCAGAAAGATACCTTCTTCAATGGCTGCTCGTTAACATTTGCAAAACAAAAAAAAGAAAAAAAGAAAATACAATAATTCTATGTTGCAGTGAGGTATGGCTGAATTAATTGAAGATTGTCTTCATTGTTGCCAAATTTCTCTACTGCTCCGACAGATTCTCGACTTACATGTAAACCGGATTTCGGGTCCGAAAAACCGCTAGCCGTCATCGTTCGAACACTGGTTTGCAAGAAAAAGAGAAAGAGAGTGAGAGAGAGAGATCAAAAACGAAAAATCAAACAAAACTAAATTAATTAAAATATAAAATTAAAATGAAAACAATATTTTAATCTCAAAACCCGAAATATACGATTTGGTTGAGTAAATGGTTCGCGTCCGTAAAAAAAAATATATATTATCATTATTAAAGGGATTAAAAAATAAAATAAGTAATAGATAATACAAAATAAAGAAATTTCGAGAAGAAGCAAATGGCTTTTTTAAATTTTATTCTTTTTTATTAAGCTTCCATTTAAAGCTGCCAAGTAACGTTGGAGCCCCGCCCTTTTTCCTACTGCTGGCTTGCTCTGCTGTTTGTCTCTTTCGGCACTTAAAAAGATGAAAATAAAAGTCCAAAAATGGCCTCCTATGTTTCGAAAACTACGAAGGGTAGCCACGCGAATTATGAAAAAACAGAAAAGAAAACGAAAGGTCGTTTGTTTGGTACTTGGGTAGTTGGAAGGGCCGTCGTATATTGTCTGATGCAATCGAAATTTGCTCCTTAGAGATCGCACCTTACAACGACCTCGCATCCCCATTTTATCGTGTACTGGAAATATCTCCATCAATAACAACACAAAGCATGAGAGATGTTCTCGATGCGCGGCTGAAAACATTGTGAGGTTGGAGTCTGGAGCGGTTTGTAAGGATGAGGTCCAGACTCTGTCTGATGTCTGAGCGAGCTCTCAATCTCTCGTATCTCATTTTTTGTACGATTGCGATGTATACGAACTGGGAATAATAGTCCACAGCAGCCGGACCGTACTAGACCAATAATGATACGCCACGTCAGCGTTGAATATACCGGCGCACAGAGCTGACATGGTGCATCATGATTGGCCCAGAATTACAATTAACCACCAATGTTGGATGAGAAACATTCTTTCACACTAAACCCTTGTTTGGGAGTGCTTATTGGATAAATGTGTAATAAGCATTATGAATGTTCGTAAAAATCACTTCTTTCAAACATGTATAGTAGATATTTTGAAAATTATGTGGTGGGCCAAGACAGACCGGAAACACAACAAGTGCTTTTTTAAAAAGCGCTTGAAAAGAAAAAAAGAAAGCAAATGTTTTAGCTTTTTAAAATGAGTTTATTTTCTGAAAAAGCACTTATTTAGGCTCATTTCCCAAATATGCATAAGTGCTTATGGGTATGGTCCCAGCCAAAATTAAGCATTTTTTCCAATAAGTATATAAAAATAAACACCCCAAACAGGGATTTAACTCATGAGACTCAAGAAAAATGATAATGTAACACATTTTGAAAAATAGAAGTGGCTATAGCAATTGCCAAACATTTTTTGAACGATTCCAAGTTTCCAACCTATCTCATAGTGCTCCTGCAAGCCAATTTCATGAATAAGACAAATAAATGAATTATTATAAGATGATTTTGTGAATGACATTGTTAAAATATATATAATATTGATTGATGAGATATAATTATATAAATAAATGGGCCAAATCACACCAAATTCACTGGATGGACCAATGAATATTTTTTTTATTAGCCTTACTAAGCAAGCAAACTTGAATATTCAATTAAAAACCTTCCCCCCTCACCGTCTTCATGTAGAAAAATGAAAATACTTTAGACATTTTTTGCTTCCGGTTTGGAAATTTCAATGGCAAGGGATATTATGTGATGAGCAGGGTGCATGGTTAGATATGATGATAATATAAGGTTAACCCCTTCACCCTAAGAGACTAGAAATTTTGCTAATATTTTTATATATGCTTGTAATAAAAATTTCAAGAATGGGTTTTTTCCCTTTTTCTTTCTTTATGGATTCAAAGTTGATTAGTAATTCAATATATGATAGTGGTTGATATGATAGCCCACTTCCAAGTTTTAGATAGAGATTAATTTGAAAGCTAAGCAAGAGGTTGATAGATGGTTGGAAGTGTGTAGTGATAATACCAATTAGCTAACCTGAAAAGCTTTGAAACCTTAAAAAAAATATATCACAACTTAGACATCTGGAAATTTAAGAGGGAAGTTGGTCATATATTGGTAGATGGTCCTAGGTCATCAGTTGTCAATTACCATACATTATTGGCTATAGTCATTGTCATCATTATAATTTAAACCTATCTAATTTACTTTGTATTGTTTATCATTTTTTTTTTTTGCTATTATCATTTCTCTCTAGGGTGAGATTAGCCAGATCAAGAAGATATCATGGTTTAAAATATTGATATGCCTGATATGCTGGTAGAGACGTATCAGGCCATATCGGTACTTCTTTTTTTATTTTTTTTTCAAAACCAATTCATGGGGGGTTAGTTTAAGGCACCTCTACCCCTTGAACCAGTCAGAACCCTAATACATCCCTACAAGGGGTGTATCGAGGAGCTCCCGAAACGATACATATCAGCCGATACAGACCAATACATGTCGATACTTTGAATCTTGGAAGATATTATAAACAATAAGATGAGAATAGATGAATCCCACCAATGAATTTAAGAAAAGTTCATGTAGATTAACTATAACATGAAAGAAAGACTAAATTTTAGTTACACCCAACAAAATAACCCTAGCAATAGCATTAGTTAATGCTTGTGAATTTATTCAAGTAAAAGATTTGTTCATTCATACTACATTTGGTATTCTTTACAAATTAAAAAAAAAATTAAAAAGATACTACATTTAGGGGGTGTTTGACAATGTGAACGTTTTTGTTTTCACTTGTTCTCTAACTTTGCTTTTGTTTTGACAAGTGAAAACAAAAATTATATTCAAAATAAAAACATATTTTCACTCTAAAAACATTTGAAAAGAGAAAATACGTGCACAATCAAGAGCATGTTTGTATTTTTTTTTGTTTTTCAGAAACAATTTATTTCCAAATTAGATGGTTTTGATTTGTTTTTAGAATTGGTAGCAAGATAAACAATTCATGATAGAGAATGTCTCCTTAGAGTTTACTTAAAGAAGTGATCTTGCCCTCTGAGTTCCGAGTCTTCATATACATGGATAAACTGAGTTTCCCACGTGTAGGGAAAAGGAGAAGAAAGGAATTCCTTTGTAGGTCTCTGCTATATATCAAATGTGCCCAAACTTCAAAGTTCATCTCAAATATCAAATTAAATTCTTAGGCAAGAGATTACAATGTATAAGGCAGCCTAGTGCATGTGCGAGGCTCCTATACATACAAAGAGGTTGTTTCCAATATTTGAACCCTGATCACGCATGTTATAATAAAGCAGTCCATGTTGCAAGATATTACAATGTGAGACTCAATATTCCTTGAGAGACTGTGCTTGGTTTAGTGAGAGAGAGAGAGAGAGAGTGCTAGTTATTTAATGTTATCAGTCACTAACTGTAATTAAGGATCAAAATCTCATCACTTAGCAGCCCGTTTTGATCGATACATATCATATGGGAGCTTTCTCGATATGCCCTTACAGGGAGTGTTTCGGGTTGGCAAGTGGTTCAGAGGGTAGACCGGCCTTAAACCTGCCCCTCTAAACCAGTTTCAATAAAAAATTAAAATAAAAACAGTACCAATAACCTTGACTGTAATTAGTTCCCGAATTATGATCATTTTGATGCCTTATGGATTGTTTTATTAAAAAAGCATTCAAGCACATTTAATTTATACAAAATGAAATTCAGAAAAGATCACTATATAAATGTCTGCTTCCTTTTTCTCCAAACTCTCCCAACACATATGATGAGGAAAGAAAACAATTATGCTAGCGAAAAGACAAAGAAACCACGGTTTGTTTGTTATCATACAAGTCAAAAACATGGGGTGTTTGTGTTTCCATCTTTTCTGTATCATGATTCATGATCAAGGGTGTGCGGTGTGTCCTCTTTTATCAAAAATGGAATGCGCTTAAATTAATCCCCATTTTATAACCTTTTATTGTTCTTTCCTTGCATGACTTTACTTCAAATAATTATGCAGTGCTTAGAATCTTTGGTTACAATAATTATACCGCCCATTACTTTTTTAGTAGGTTAAACAATTTTTTATTATAACATATTTCACTTTTTTATTTGAATGGCAAAAACTAGGATAAAATTTTTAAATAGGATCACTAGCAAACTTATCTTTATACTATCTTTATTTCTCAATATAATAATAATAATAATTATAATTATGTTTATTATGTTTATACTTATCTTGTTGCCATAACATTATTATAAGCATTAGGTGTTAATTGGTAAACATTTTGATGATTATTTTACTATACATTCAAATATTAAATGCTGAGATGTTTTGATTGAGAAAATGGATAAGTAATTATTCGTTACATTAGGCTATGTTTGATTTGAAGGAAAAGGAAGAGAAAGAAAGGGGAAGGTAGAGAAACCCATACAAGGTTTTCCTATTTTTCCTTTCATTTTTCTACTTTTTCTTTCAAATCAAACACAGTGTTGGTAAAACATATTTCCGTTATCAAAATATAATTCTACTTAATTTTAGTAGTCTTCACCATTGAATGGTTTTTTCATAATTTATGTAACAAATAAACCAAACTCTTGGAAGAAATCATGAAAATCAGTTTAATAATCTAAAAAACTTTTTAGTTGGAATCTTCTGCAAACAAAACCAGATTCCAACCCTCTACCAACTTGATCTAACATCGCACATCTAGTCATGAAATTGAGACCCATCATAAAAGTGAGACCCGCCATATATGAGATGTGTGGTGTGAGGTCATGTTAATAGAGAGTTGGAACGAGTTTTGTTGGTAAGTGATGCAGACTGATCAGTTAATATATAATCTCCCTGCCATAATTGTTTGGCAGCACTCAATTTCATTTTCCCCTTTGGACATAAATACATCCAAGTCCCAACCAAGGTGGATAATCAAACCACAGCTAAAGAAATTTTGTATTCCAACCAGTGTTTTAAGGCTCGGCCCGGACCAAACAATCAGACCACGAAAACTGAGAATCAATGGCCTTTCTGGGTCCTGGTTAAATAACGGTACCGCCCGGTTAACCAGTAAAACCAGGACCCGAAGAACATTCCATTTTTGGCTCCAGTATGAGTCTTAAAACATTGGTTTCAACTCAACTCAGTCTTCATCCCAAATTACTTGGGATTGGCTTAAACTTTACATTACAAGAGCATTTGGACACACATGAGCTAGATGTCTGATTTTGATTTGCTGATTTATTTTTCTTTTTATGTTTCCAGGAGAGCTCGAATAAAATGTAGATCACCCTGATGTTTTGAATTTAAAACAAGGGGAGATCAATAGCGAATCATAGGGGATTTTGATAACAATTCATCAATTTTTGTTTACAAATGAGCCAAAATAGGCCACACTAACCGAACCCGGTTGGAAGTACCATGAGTCGAAAGAAAAGAGTATATCCCGGCAGAATTAATCCATGGGTTCGGGTTCGGATTCGGGACTCCCCTAACACATGCATAACACTGACACACACAAAGGTTGATATGTATGGGAATGAGTGCCAAGTATGGTCACTCGGCTAAAGGTTGATTGTTTAAATTAAAGAAAGAAAGGGTATAGTGCTGTAATTCAAAGTGCAGACATCTACGACTGTAATTCGGGAATCAGAACTGCTTTGACCATCGATTTTCAAGTCAGCATTTTAATCATTCGGTCTGGATGGATTAATATGAGATTTGATCTGTTACTCACATGGCACACCTCACACCAATCTCACAGTGCATTTCATGCGTGCATTGAGAATATATTATCATTTGGGATGCGCTGTGAGTAAGGGTGTTAATGGACTGGTTTTGGATTGGATCCCATCCATTCCAAAGACAGACCAAAAAGATAGTGGATTGGACCAATCTGATCCAAAATATTTATTAGATAGGATTGGACCTGGTTCGTCAATAATAAATTTATATTGGATTGGGTTGGATTAAGCCGATATCTGTTTCATTAATATAAGATAAGAATATAGGTGCCAATGGATCGAGTTTAGGTTGAAACCAATCTAAATCAAAACGAATTTGTACAGATTGAAGGATTCAAATGTTAAATTAGATCAGTTTAAAATGGTCCAAAATATTTATTGGGATTGAATTGAACCTAGTCCATTTATAATGGACTCACATTGAACTAGATTGGATTGGACCAAATCCAGTCCAATTGACACCCCTAGCTGTGAAGATGGTGTGAGGCGCATTATATAAGAAGCATATCCGAACTCGTTTGATATATAATGTTTTGAAATTTTGGCCTGAAAATTTTGATCCGAGGGCCTAAAATTTAAGCCAATTCCGTAGAAAAGTGTGGATTGAATCTTTTCGGACTCGGGTTGGACCCGTCCAATTTGCACCCCTTGAGATATATAACATCGGAAGGAGTCTGCCTGAACAAAATGCTGCTGGCTGCGTGAAATTATTCCCAACTTCCCAAGGGAAGAGATAAGTGGGTACATGCTAATGCTGCTACATGAGCGGGTCCAGTTGCAATTAAAAAAGTTAAAACGTTGTCTACGACGACCACGACAGATGCCCTTCTGCCTCTCCCTGCACTCTGCACAACTACTCCATCCTTATGTACGGAGAATCTTCTTCTCACATTCAATTCAAAGTTCAAAAGTAGCAACTAGCAAGGGAGCGGATGCGGAGCCTATGAGTCAGATTACCTTAATTAAACAAACATTTAACTTTCCCTTTCATGAAGCTTGTACGGTGTGGGGCCGGGGTGTTCATCAGATTCCAATCCAATAATGGAGATTAATCACCGTACAAGCTACAAGCTTTCCCTTTCATGTGTACTAAGGTTTATGGTAAATGGGGCTGTACTATATCATCGTTTGTTGCAGATAACAGATCCCTGTCATGTGATTGTGAACGCTGGGTCCAAGACAAAAAGACCATTGCCTTGAGAAACTAGACCAATCTGATGGTTTGATTTGAATTTGGTTGACCAATGTGATCTGATTATTAAAATCATCTCTGGAATCCAAGAACCATAAACGACATCAAGAAAGGAAAATTGCTTCCGACAAAGCTCCATCCCAACCGGTGAGTCATTATTCAACTTTTTTATTTAATTATAATAAGCTCAGAATTTGAGATGACAAATTTATTTATTAACTTTTCAAAATTATCAGTTGGTTCTGAATTTTAATGTGGGTAATATTTAAATTTCAACATACACAGTCAGGTAGCTTGTCCTGACTCCGGATCTCCTGCCCACGCCTATTGTAGTATTTGTATTGGATTCCCCTTTTGACTTTATGTAAGCGTCACATTTAGTTAAGAGTGTTAATGGATTTGATTTGAGTTAGATCTTCAATAGATTAGACGGACCAACAAGACATGCATATCGGAATGAATTAGACCTGGTCCGTCTGTAATGTATTCATACCTGAATGGATCAGATTGGATCAATATGCGGTCCATTGACAGCCCTATGTGCATAGATTAAACTGCATTACATCATAACTCAAGAAGATCCCTACATCTCAACTGAGAGCTGAGGACTGAGTTTTGAAAACCCTTGGCCGCAGCAGCCCAGGAAATGAGTTGCCGAAAGCAAAGGAGATTAAGCAATCTAACTCAATAGCTTTATTTTGGAAGATCCTCCTATTTCTTTTAGTCCAGACTATTTTGAAAATGGCTGCAGGCAGGACACTCCAAATACATCTTGCCAGCTTGAATACACCTTGAATCTCCCAGCTCCATAGCAGATCCAAAACAGAGTTTGGCATACACCAGTGAAGCCCCAGGCCCGACAGGAAGTGACTCTAGATTAAGGGTGTCAATGGACTGGTTTTGGGTTGGACCTGTCCAGTTCAAAATCAATTTGGACAGACCAACAAGACATATTGGATTGGACCAATTCGGTCTAAAATTATTTATTAGATTGGATTGGACCTGGCCCGTCCATAACAAATTTATATTGGATTGGGTTGGATTAAACCAATATCTGGTCCATTGATATAAGATAAGAATATATGTGTCAATGGATTAGGTTTCGGTTGAAACCAATCTAAATCAAAATGAATTTGAACAGATTGGATGGTTCAGACATTGAATTGGACTGGTCCAAAACATTCATTAGATTGGATTGAACCTGATCCATTTAATGGATTCACATCGGAATGGATCAGATTGGATCAAATGCAATCCAATTGACACCCCTACTCCAGATAGCAAACAGTAACAGAACAGTGAATGAATCCAACTCAATAGCCTTTTGTGGCATTTAATAAGAATCCAATCATGGCCAGATTTAAAAGAGCCATTACATAAGTAAAAAAAAAAAAAAAGAACCATTACATAAGTTAAAAGAGCCAATTTTATGTAGTGTTGAATTGCATGTAAAATAGCTGAAGAAAATTAGCATTTTCCTAAGGCTTCAGTTTGAAAAGAGTACAAATACAAATATGTACGATGCAAATACATACAAAACACAACGTTTTGCACTCTACATATTTATATTTGTAAATGTGAATCAACATAAAATTCTACCCTCGGTTCACATTTACAAGTGTTTCTTTTTCCAGTTTCCAAAGTGATTCTGAATTCTGATGAGTCATTAAACCAGAAATGAATTCATTGAATTGTATGTTTATAGACTAAAGAGAAAAACAATTTAACAGGTGGCTCTTCCAAGAAGCAGCACCAACCAATTGGACACCCGGGGTTGGGTTGTTAGCTCAATCAAAAGTATTTTTAATTTTTTATTTGAGTTCCAAAAAATCCAACAGGAAACAAAACTTTCTGTAACAGGCTGCCGGCTTATCTCCCAGATTTCATGAAAACAGAGAATATATACCAGTTGAAACAAATTACCACCAATGTGCAGAGCTGAAAGATGGATTGCATCCCATCAGTAGTGATTAGTACACAAAGACCTTTTTTCGAGATGTTTTAAAAACAAATAATGGAAATTGGCAAAAAGCTTTCTCTGAATTCTAAAATGGAATAGAGACCCAGTACAGTACTGGACACCATGAAAGAGAACTAAGCATTCAATAAAATGCTCTCAACCAATGGTTTGTTGAGGTCTTCCCTATAGAAGTGAGAAACCTCTCCAAAAGTAAGCTATGTGATGGGTTTGTCGAAACCCTCAAAATTAGTACTAGTTCCACAATAAGATATTTGCAGTAAAAGTGGTATTAGGTCGAATATCACAGTGAGCTAATAGTAATCTCTTAGCCGAATGGATAATATTACTGAATGGGAGAATTAAATACTTGAATTAAAAGAAGAAATAGCAAACTTAAACAAACAAGAGAAATTAGTCTTAACGAATTCTGGTTCAGGGGTTTGGTTTAGCCAATTGGCCATCGATCATAGGTATCCCTGGTAATCTTCCAATTCAAGCATTTAACCTTAGATTTATTAGGATAGCCATAATAAACCTTACGTTTTCCTAAATCAGCTTACCAAACACAGCATTCGATCAACACTTATCACTAATTGACTGGGTACGATAGCGTTCCATATTAACTAGTGATAGCATGAAGATTTGTGAAAACAGTTAAACCAAAATAACAATAATTGGGATAGTTGCAATTATTGAATCTTATTCCATCGATTCCTTTTAGGTTAAACTATGTCAATACATTGGTCAAATGTTGCCATGAACAATTGACCCAAAAAGATATTAACCTAATTGCTACTTGTACCACTATTCGTGACAATTATGAATCACCGGAATCATGGATAGCAGTAGGAAAAGCAACATTAATTCAATTTGTCATATTAATTAACATTAACATCCAATGAAAATATACACAAGAATCAATGAATAATTGAATTAGAAAACAAGAACTTAAAATTAAATATAGAACCTCACAATGACTCAATCAAACCTCCCCCCTTGAACCAGAAATGAGAAGTTTAACTGCTTATGATCTTCGAACCCTCCATGCGTTTCTTCTCTATGGCCAAACTGTTCTCTTGGTAGCTTGAGTTGCTTAGTGATCTCATGGATCTTGAAGTGAGTGATGCTAGAGCTGGTCCGCCCCCATCTTTATATAGCCAAAGAAGAAGGCTGTTTTCCAATTCCTTCTAGGAGAACATCTTATCTTCAGGGAGTCCTGATCTTCTTTAAACTAATCCTATCCAATCTATTATCTAATCCCCAACCTTCTTATCTTTATAGGATTACATTCAAAATTTAGATTTGATAAGACTCTCTCCTTCCTTGGAGGTTACATTTGAATTAGGACTTTAGGCTCTTGCATCTGAGTTGGGCTTCTCTGATAATTTGGGCTGCTTCCAGGTTCTTCTGCAAGTTGGGCTTTCAGCTGTGAAATGGGCCTGGCTGTGAACTTGTTCTGATTTCGGGCCCAGCTTCGTACTCAATGCAAGCTGAATTTGCAAAAACCCAAAACATAAAAGTTGTGGCATTTCCTTTCATCTTTCTAATGCTTCTTGAATTGTACAATTCGGAGTCCGGAATTGAGAATTATGCCCAGATTACTGACTATTACCGAAATTGTGCAAAATCACCCGATTTGCCCAGTTTTCTTCCAATTGCCTTTTTTATTGCCCTGAATCGAAATAAAAGAGTAATGAATCCATTTAAATGCTAAATTAATATAAAAATAATGAAAATTAGAAGATAAAAATATAATTCTTTTTAGTCTCATCACTATGCTGATTGAGTTAAGGACAACCAAATTGTTATGGTTCTATTTACTACTTGGTCGATTCAACAATCCATTAAAAACTACTTTTCTTTTGGTAAAGAGTATTTCCACTAAAATCATGAAGGAAGGAACGATCCAGATCTATTATTCCAAGCTATGCAATTAAGCAATCTGATGGAAAGCAAATTAACACTGAAGATTATTGAAACCCTTTGCTGCAACTTGATGGACCACGGAATCAGACCATATGTTCACAAAAAAAGAGAAGGAAATCCTTGTCCCGAAATTTCTCAGACCAGCCTTGGAGATAATAACAACGTGAATAAGGGATTGAAACAATAAATTGGATACAACCACGGTTTTTGGGAATCCAAAATCATTGAGATTCTATCCTTGGTTACAGAAACAAAACCACTGTAATCTGATAAAATTTAGAAATTGAAGAATTAGGTAGGGGCCGCGCGAACGCGTACCCCCACTACCACAAATTATGACGTACACTCTCCCACTTGGGGAGATGTTAGGCGGGCACCCCTCCTATGTGCAATGGAGGTCGCCAACCTAGGCCATGAGCCTTCTTGGTCACCCATAGACCCCGTCCAGGTAAGTATTCTTTTCTCCTCTCCTTTGTCTCTACTTATACAAACTCTCTTGCTTGCTTCTTTTCTATCCTACCGATGTGGGTGGGACTAGAAGTAAAAGAAAAAAGCTTGGACCAATAGACCTTCCTTTGCTTCATACCTTGTGCACTAGCTGGGACAATGCACAGGCTTTATTTATAAGCAAAATTGAAGATATATAGAGTTCTATGACATTTCCAACTAAGTGGTGCCCATCTAAGTTCAATTCAAGTATTATTTTTTGGGTTATGTCTAGTTTATCCAATTATAATCTCATTTGTGCTTTAGTGAAAGCGGCCAATTTCCTATTTTTAGATAAATTTGTATTTTTTTGTATCTTAATCCTACTTTTTATTAATTATTTTAAAAGGATATTTTTTACTAATTTTAATTGGGTTATTATTATTTTTAAGTAAAATTATAAAAACATCTAAATGACAATTCTATAAACCACCTTTGTGTTTTGACCCTAACACTGACTTCCCCTATAGCTTTGAAAAAAAAAACTACAAATACCTCCTTTCCCTTGGCTTTTCAGTAACAAAGACATTAAAGTTGCCAAAATACCCTTATCATTGTTAATGCATTTTCATACATAATTTAAAGTTTTAACTTTACCCTTCACTAATTTATTTTGACAAGCAACTTTCAAAGAATAATTTTCTTTACTCTTCTTGGACAAAGGTATTTTCACCTTTTTTCAAAACAATGGGGAGTTTCTTTTATAATTTTCCTTTTTTAAAATGGAATTTAAATTGATTTTGAAATAATTAAACTATACTGAAAATTGATATTTTATATTAATTTTTGAAATTAGTAAAAAATTAAATTTAATTAAATATGTTAAGTTTTTATTAAATTTAAATTCCTTATGAAATTTAATTAACTATATTAAGTATTGATTTTCAGTAGAACTTAAGTTGGTTTTAAATTAGGTAATTTTGTATTAGTTTTATATTAATTTTAACTTGATATTAGTTTTTAATTTATCTTATTCCATTTATTAATTAAATTCTTTTTATTATATTAATAAAAATATTTTTATCAATAACAACAATTAATAATTATTTTTGTTTTAATTCCTTATGAAATTTAATTAACTATATTAAGTATTGATTTTCAGTAGAACTTAAGTTGGTTTTAAATTAGGTAATTTTGTATTAGTTTTATATTAATTTTAACTTGATATTAGTTTTTAATTTATCTTATTCCATTTATTAATTAAATTCTTTTTATTATATTAATAAAAATATTTTTATCAATAACAACAATTAATAATTATTTTTGTTTTATTCAAGTAACTTACTAAATTATTTTTATTATGGCTAATTAATTTTTATTATTTTCAAGTGGAATATAAATGGATTATAGTTTTAAATGAAAGTAAATAATTTAGCACAATAATATATCATTGAATATGTCAATTTCAATATAATTAATCTTTTCTAGTAATTACAATTTAATGCAAATATATCTAATATATATTTAAGTTGAAATGGGTATACAAATGGATTAAGTTAATGAATTTTGTGAAATTTAATGGAGTAATGGAGATGAGAGAGAATTAGTGGCATTAGTTATTGAAGGCAATGTTTTTTAACCATCGTTGACTCAGACGGTCAGACCATTTGGCCCGAAAACCATCCAAGCAACCGGTTCTATTTCACCTCTAACCCATTCTTTGGTAAAAAACCGTTGACTCCATCAGAAAATCGTTAACTCAGGCGGTTGAACCATCGACTTGTTTGACCCAAATGGTGGTTCACAATTTTAAAAAGTTGCATAGAAGAAAAAACATAGGACTTCAGATCTGAGATCCAATCTGAGACACGATCTCAGATCTAAGATTGAAGACAAAGAGAAGAAGAAGAAGAAGAAGAAGAAGAAGAAGAAGAAGAAGAAGAAGAAGAAGAAACATTGTAGAGAAATCGATCTCAGATATGAGATCCGAGAACTCAGATCTCAAATCTCTATTGCTGCCACCTCACCGTCGCCGTCGCCATTATCGTCGTCAGTGAGCGTCGAACCATCCCCTTCCTTCTTCTTCCCTCCTTCCCTCCTTCCTTTACTTTTCTTTTTTTCCTTTCTCCTATTTATTTCTTTATTTCTTTCTTTCTTTTTTTCTTTTTTTTTCTTTTTTTTTCTTTTCTTCTTTCTGAGCCGACATTAGTTTATCGATCTCTTCTCCATTCTACTTTCTCATATTAACATAATATTTGCCCTAATGTAAAGTTGCAAACCATCCAAACCATTCGACCTGGATAGTCGAACCGCTAACCTGGAAACCGGTAGCTAGAATGGTTCCATTTCTGAGTCAGTTTTTAAAACCTTGATTGAAGGAGAGAATTAATGGCATAATTAATGAAGAGAGACTATTAGAAGAGTTAATGGCCTAAAGGGAAAGAAGAGAGAGAGAGAGAGAGAGAGAGAGAGAGAGAGAGAGAGAGAGTGAGTGAGTGAGTGAGTGAGTTAATGAAGAGTGTTAAAGTCTTAAAGGTGATTGGTCAGTACTCGAATTATTTTGTACAATTTTAAAATGAGAAAATTCAAAAAATAGAAAGAAGATAAATAGCTTTGAGAAAAACCAAAAGAAGGAAATTGCATTTTAATATATAGATATAGATGTGGAAACCCAAACTACGGAATACAATCATGGCCAGGTTTGGTATATCCAAATTTTGCTTTGTGGAAGGCTAGAAACTATAGATATGAGATTCAAATCTAAGGATGTAATAAAAAAAATAAACCATTACATAAGTTAAAAGAGCCAATTTTATGTAGTGTTGAGTTGCATGTAAAATGGCCGAAGAAAATTAGCATTTTCCTAAGGTTGTGTTTGATTGGGAAGTAAATGCGAAATGATGTAAAACTCCACCATCAACTCACATTTACACATGTTTGTTTCCTGTGTAAAAGCGAACTTGTGTAAAACTTGGCCCAGTTTTTCAACTATTTGTTTGAGATGTAAAGTTTACATCAAAAATCAATGTAAACAATTTTTTTCATTTGATGTTGGGTTGGCGACATGTTTGCTATTCACTACTTTAGAACTCCTAGGTTGATGTTGGGTTGTCCTCCTCATGAGGTGGGACCCACAAATAAATAAAGACAAAATGAAGTAAAGTGAAAAGGACAAAAAGAGGAAATCAACTAAAAGGGCATTTTATATTCTTTGTCTTGTCTTGACAAGACAATACGTCTTTTGGCTACCGACGAATTGGGAGAATTCACTCTCCACTCTCTCTCTCTCTCTCTCTCTCTCTCTCTCTCAACTTTAACAATTCTCTAGAAAATAACAGAGAACAGAGAAGGAGTTTTGAGAAGAAGGGTTTAGAAGAAGAAGGAATTTTACAAGGGCTGAAACGAAGAAGACAAATATGTTTTCAGCATCTCTTCTTGCTTCAATTGCTGTGTTTCCACCTTTGGTGAGAGATTTCCTATTTTATTAATGTTTTTCTTGTTGGAACACAAGAGCTTTTTTGATGTTCATCATCTAGTTCTCACTAGATAGAAAAAACATTGTATCCCATTTTCATTGTTGAAAGTGGATGATTTGGATTTCGGTCCCATGGTTTTTACCTTCACATTGAGGGGTTTTTCCACATTAAAACTTGGTGTCTACTACTGTTGCTTGTAGGAGTGTCAACGATATTCGAAAATCGGATTTTGAATTCGATATTCAATATAATCGAATTGAATTTGGATAATTTGAATATCTAATCGGTCGAATTCGGATATCCTATTCTTACCGAATAGTTAATCGGATTCGAATTCAGATATGACCTTATTCGATTCGATAAATATCCGAATTCGGTCGATTATTTAATTCTTATATATAATATATAAAATATTTTATATAATTTATATATAATAATTAAGTTATATAAATAATTTATATACTTTATACTTTATATCAATAAAATATTTATTTTATATATTTATTAATTATCTAAAATAAATAATTAATCAAATTCGAATCGAATTGGATATTCGAATATTTAATTAGATTCAAATTCAGATATTAATTTTCAATATCCATCGGATATCGAATCGAATTCGGATGTCGGATTTTCTAATCAAATTCGTATTTGGATATTGCTTTATCCGATTTGAATTCGATCCGTTTACACCCCTAGTTGCTTGCTCCATTTTTGGTTATTCATTTTCATTACTGCATACTTGTTATTTATTGGTTAAGAAATACCTGATTTGCACAAGAAAAAATATAGGGATTATTCCCAACGAAGTGGTATCAGAGCTATTAGTTCTTGGTTCTTCTGCAAATCATGGAAGGAAATTCGTTTAGGATGATTTCATTGAACGAGAGCAATTTGTCTCTTTGGAAATCAAAGATAAAAGATATGTTGCCCTCCAAAGACTTGTATGCACCATTGAAATGTGAACAAGGCAAGCCTAAGGATATGTCAAGTGACCAATGGGAAATTCTTGACTTGAAAGCCGTTGCATGCATTCAACAATGGTTGGATGATAGCATTTATCATCTTGTGACAAATGAAACTTCAACAGTTCTAATGGAGGATGATTTGACCCGACCTACTGAGATGATGGCGCGTGGACCTGACTCAACACGAGCGACAACTCAGCATTATGGCCTGACCACGACTAAGTAACGAGCCTGTAAAGCAACTCGCTACATCATAGTTCACTGTGGGGGGAGCTCGCTACAACGCGAGCTCCAGGTCCCCCGAGCTACTGAGAAGGGAAAACTCCAAGACTATTTCAGCCCGCAAGCTAAGGAAACCAGCTCGCTCCAGCACTTAGGCAGAAGAACTGCCCCAAGGACCGACCTTGATAATGGTCACCCCGAAGTACCCCTAAGAGCTTGCTACAAAGTAGCACGCAGCAAGGATAGCTCACTACGAAGTAGCTTGTGACTAAGCAACACGACGTTCTCAGGAAGCTTCTATTTGACATGACTGTACCAGTCAGACTGCGCCACGTCTCTCGACTAACAGTGCAGCCCTTGTCCTTTCAACAGTTTGCACCCACATCTCTCGACAGATGGAGGTGTGCCTGCCCCTTTGGGATGTGTCACTCATCCAAGCGGATAGTACACTATAATGATCACCTACGCAGACCTAGCAGGTAACGACTGCGACAAAAGCCCAGTGGAGAGGACACTCTCATACTCACCCTCACACTCTTGGGTTTTATCTGAACTCGAATTCTTATTTGCTCACGAGCTAACCTCACGAACACAATGATCTAGCGTGACCAACACTCTTAGCCTTTTACACTCTTTTCTTCCTCCCTAGCATTCTAACTTAAGCTTCGGAGTATTCCCACTGGGCAAATCCCCGAGAATCCTTCTACTTCATCTTCTCAAGTGCCATTCGTTGCCAGCAAGGAGTCAATCCGTAGCCAGCTAGGAGTGCCCGAATCATGCCTCATCATTTGGCGCCGTCTGTGGGAGGCTAAGTGAACAGATGGACTTAATGGGCCTAAAACCCAATTCGAACTGGCTTAATGAGATTAATTAAAAGAGGGCAGTTATGGGATTTAGATCAATAAATAAGACAAGGGATTATCCCTATCTACTCAAAGAGTCCAGATCCAAATAAAGATTTGGATTAGGAAACTCCTGATTAGGTTAGGAGAACCCCTCTTTAAGGCTATAAATAGGAGAGCAAGGTGAACCCTCAGAGCACAACAAAAATCATCTGACTGACTGCTGAATTCTAGAGAGAGACAATACACTTTGATTGCACTGTCTCCTTCTCTCCTGCTCTTGCCACCATACCAGTTTGATCTCCACTTGTGGGAGCGATCAAGAAGGGTTCTTGATATTGCCTTTTGGTAGAAAAGGTAATCTGAAGTTGTGATCACTATCCATCCCTCCATCAGATTCTTGCTGAAGAACCATCCTATTGATTCTGCTTCATCCTGCACTGTGTCATCTTCGGTGGAAGCAGCCTTTGGATTTTTCCTTGGGTGTGAACACGTTCATTAGATGTTATTATTACTTCACATCAGGTATATCCCTCCACTCCCTTTTGGTTTCAGATCTGGTTTGGTTTGGGTTGAAGATTAATCATTGAAGATGCGGTTTTCTAAAATAGGAAATGTGATTCCCACATGGGATAGAGAGAAATTTTTGAAATTTCACCCAATTTTCCTATAGGGTTCGTCCATACATATGATGGATCTCTCATCCCTTTCAGTTCTTGTCAAGAAACAATTCCTCCCGGGCTTGAAAGGTATGGATTTAGATTCATGTGTTCATTGTTTTGCTGGTAAACAATATAGAATTTCATTTCAAATAAATCCTCTTCATAGAAAGCAAAATATCTTAGAATTGGTTCATTCCGATGTATGTGACATGAAAGCCAAGTCTCTTGGTGGTGCCTCTTACTTTGTTACATTAATTGGTGATGCATATAGGAAAGTATGGGCATATACCATGAAACATAAAAATGAGGTATTAGAGATATTCAAACATTTTCATGCTAGAGTTGAAAGAGAAATAAGAAAACTTCTCAAATGCATCTGTATAGACAATGGAGGTGAATATATTAGTCCATTTGAGGAATATTACAAAAACAGTGATATTTAGCATGAACAATCAGTTCCCAAGACTCCACAACATAATGGTGTGGCTAAAAGGATGAACCGTACCATTGAGGAAAGAGTCAGGTGTATACTTTCACATGCTAAATTGCCAAAATCTTTTTGGAGAGAGGCAATGTGTATTGCTTACTATTTAATTAATCTATCTCCTTCAATTGTTTTGGATGGAGATGTGCTAGAAAAGGTGTGGACAGGGAGAGATGTCTCATATGACCCACCTACGGGTGTTTGGTTGCAAGGCATTTGTGCATATTCTCAAAAATGAAAGGTCTAAGTTTGATGTAAGGTCCAAGCAATGCATTTTCTTGGGTTATGTAGATGAAAATTTGTTAAAGATCAAATAGTTGAGCTTGAGAACATTGCAAAGTCACAATCAAAGCCTGAGAACTTTGCTGATTTGGATCAAGTTCCTTCCTCTATTGTGCATGGTAAAAACAGAAAAGATTTACAAGATAATGTGGTTGATGATGATAGAGTTTCAGGTGGCAACCTAAGTGAAGTTGATCATTAAGAGGGGGAGCAGCCCATAGAAACTCCTTAAGTACCACAAGAGCAACATAAAAACTCAAGAAGAACCATAGCTGAGAAGGCCTACTAGGGAATGGGTACCATCAAAGAAATACTTTCCTCATGAGTATGTTATGCTCAGTGATGCAGGTGAACCACAACGTTATGAGGAAGCTGTAGAAAATAAAGAAAAAGAAAAATGGTTGAAAACTATGCAAGAAAAATTATATTCATTGCATAAGAACTACACTTATGACTTGGTGGATTTACCAGAAGGCAAAAAGGCACTTAAGAATAAATGAGTATTTAGATTGAAAACAGAAGATTTAGTAAAAAATAGGGCATTGATTTTGATGAGATTTTTTCTCTAGTTGTGAATATGTCATCAATCATATTAGTATTGGGCCTAACAATAAGTATGAATTTAGAGGTTGAGCAGCTTGATATCAAAACTGCATTTCTTCATGGTTATTTGGAAGAAGGCATCTACATAAAGTAACCGGAAGGGCTTGAAGTCGAAGGAAAAAACACATGGTTTGTAAGCTAAGAAAGAGCTTGTATGGGTTAAAACAAACACTTAGGCAGTTGTACAAGAAATTTGAGTTCTTCATGGTGGACAATGGGTACAAGAAATAATTACAGATCATTGTATATTCATTAAGGAATTTTCTAATAATGATTTTATCATTCTTTTACTTTATGTTGATGATATGTTGATTGTTGGGCAAGACATAAGCAAGATTAGCAGGTTGAAGAAAGAGTTAAGCAAATGTTTTGATATGAAAGAATTGGGTTCAACACAACAAATTTTGGGAATGCAAATCTCTCGTGATAAGAAAGCTGAAAAGCTATGGCTATCACAAAAATGGTACATTAAGAAAATATTGGAAATGTTCAACATGGACAACGCCAAGTCAACTAGCACTTCACTTGCAAGTCACTTCGAGTTGAGTCTTGAATAGAGAGCCCTTCAAGTGAGAAATAAAATGAAGAAATGATGAATGTGTCATACTCTTTAGCCGTTGGAAATTTGATGTATGCTATGATTTGTACTAAGCTTGACATTGCACATGGGATTGGTGTACTTAGTAGATTTCTTTCCAATCCAGGCAATGAGCATTGGAAAGCAGTTAAGTGGATTTTCAGGTATATCAGGGGCACTTCTGAATTATGTTTATGTTATTGTAGTGGTAAGACAGTGTTGCAATGCTATACTAATGCAGACATGACAGGGGACACTGACTCTAGAGAGTCCACATTAGGTTTTTTTACTTACTTTTGCAGGAGACAATGTCATGGCAGTCCAAACTACAGAAATGTGTTGTTTTATCCACTACAAAAATTGAATGCATTTCTACAACCGAATTTTGCAAGGAAATTTTATGGATGAAGCGATTCTTTAAAGAATTGGGTATACAACAAGATGGATATGTTGTTCTTTGTGATAATCAGAGTGCTATTCACTTAGCTAAGAATCCAACTTTTCATTTCAAGTCTAAGTACATTAATGTTAGGTATCATTGGATAAGAGATGTTCTTGAGAAGAAACAATTGCAACTAGAGAAGATCCATATGGAAAGGAATGGTTCAAATATGATGACTAAATGTTTACCCAAGAACAAGTTTGATTTCTACAAAAGCTTAATGGGTTTGAGTATGAAGAAAACCTTCTCATGAGTCGAAGGGGGAGATTTATTGGGTTGTCCTCCTCATGAGGTGGGACTCACAAATAAATAAAGACAAAATGAAGTAAAGTGAAAAGGATAAAAAGGGGAAATCAACTAAAAGGGCCTTTTGTATTCAAATACGCCTTTTGGCTATCAACTAATTGGGAGAGTTGACTCTCCACTCTCTCTTTCTTTCAACTTCAACAACTCTCTAGAAAATAACAGAGAATAAAGAAGGAGTTTTGAGAAGAAGGGTTTAGCAGAAGGAGTTTTATAAGAGCTGAAGCAAAGAAGACAAATCCATGCATCTCTTCTTGCTTCCATTGCTATGTTTCCACCTTTGGTGAGAGATTTCCTATTTGTTGTCTATTCTATTGATGTTTTTATTGTTGGAACACAAGAGCTTTCTTGATGTTCGTCATCTAGTTCTCACTAGATGGAAAAACATTATATCCCATTTTCATTGTTGATAGTGGATGATTTAGATTTCGGTCCCGTGGTTTTTACCCTCACATTGAGGGGTTTTTCCACATTAAAACTTGGTGTCTACTATTGTTGCTTGCTCTGTTTTTAGTTATTTATTTTCATTATTGCGTACTTGTTATTTATTGATTAAAATATCCTTGCTTTGCACAAGGAAAAATATAGGGATTGTTCCCAATAATTGATAGAGGAAAGAGCTTAGTTGGATGTTCTCGAGGTCAACCTTGGACCCCCTAACAGTCATCGGTTTAAGCAGGTCTAGTGGAATGTTGATGAGTGGCGATAGGGAATCTTGGTGCAGGTGGTGGCAGTGGAGTCATAAGAGACTTATTAAATCAAATGTTGATAGCTTTTTCTAAGAGCTATGAATTGGTGACCAATATGGAGGCTGAGCTACACAGGGAAGGAAGTTATTAATAGCTTGGTGATTATGCGATAATCTATTTATAGTTCATATGGTTCAAGGATATATCAAATTAGCTGTTCAGCAAGCTGTGGAACTAAGATGAAGTTTTACGTTAGTGCCCACTATAAATATGCAGATCCCGTATATTTAAATACTAATTTAGAACCTTATCATTGGTTTTACAGCCTACTGAACAACTAAAACATTCAGCTAAACCTTGTTCGGATCTATCTACCTCTACATTGGACCCAGTGGCATCGGAGCTGCTAGATTCTTTTGATTTTCACATCCTACAGAGAAGCCAATACCGTAGTTGATGCTCTAGTTGGGTGTGACTCTTCTCAAGATAATCTCTTCGTCACACGGAACAGCTTACCTACATCAGTCCGTAATGCCCTTCATCAGGACGATATGGGTCTTCGTGAACTTATGAGGTTAAAAAAATTTAATGTCATCAAATAAGCATAAAATTATAGAGTGAAGATGGTTAATGAGTAATGACAATTGTCATTAGGCTTAGGGCCTATGACTTAGCAGAAATGGATTAGGGCTAATACAGTCCAAATTGCAGCTCTAGATTCAGGTTAGGGTCAGTTTGGGTGGATGAGAGTAGGATTGACCTCAACAGGACCCAATGAGCCCGGCTTTCAACCAACCCTAGTCAAGATTCAAGACATGAGAACGTGATGTCACGTGCCTTCATGGGTAAACTCGGACCCTTCTTCGCTCCATAAATAATCTGTGGCATCCAAGCGGTGAAAATAGATGGGCAAAACCCCAAAAGCACAGACATTTTGATTGCATGTTTTCAAGTTTCAAATAGAGAGAAACAAACTATCATTGGCTGTAAAAGAAGTCAAATGCCAAGTATGTGAAGAACACCGGAGATTTTTCAAAACTTGAACTTTGAATTAGAAAGAGAAAAACGGAGAAGTAGGGATAGGACCAATGCAGATTTGGCATCCATTCCAACTGTACTTCGGGCCAATAAATTCTGACTCTGGGCTGATCGGTCGTTCTCCAAATGCTGCCAGAAGAAATACATGATATTGGAAGAGCTTTGATCAATTAAAGTGAGCTGTGTAGGTTGTGACTCGTGAAGGCACTTAAAAATATTTCCTTGCTAAAAAGTGAAGTGAATAGCCAAGCTTATATCTGAAATTCTATCCTTGTCCACAAATAGAGCTCGTAGACTATGTACACAAACGCACAAGCCAATTACAATTGACTTTTTTCAAATCCACAAATGAAATCTAAAACCAGTAGGTGCATCAAAGATGCCTACATTTGATTTCAAGCTTGTACTATTGTTTTAATGAGCGTTTTGGGAAGAACAAAACCAGCTCTTCGCTCCTCGAACGAGTACTCGACTTCTTCTTCATGCTCCTCTTCAATTGTTTTAGCACCAAAAAGGACGGTGGCAGTGGTGGTGGGCCTGGTGGCAGGGGCTGGTGTGGTGGCCGTCTGCATGGGTACAGAAATGGTTGAAGGAGTACTGGGCATATGAATTGGCATCCCCTTGGGGGTCCTGTTCTCATCATCATCAGTAACAGTAGACAACTTGGACGGTGTAGTCAATGGTGTATTGTTGCTTGGGAGTGTTTTCTGCAAAGTCCCACCATGTACCTTGTTCAGATCTTCCCGGAAGTTTGTTGTGTTATTGACCTTGGACAACATTGCAGAAGAGACAGGAGAGAAGGGCTTTCGCTTCATGGGTGATTCAATTTCACTGGCATTGAAGGAGTGTTTCTTTACTGGCAGACCAGCAACATCCAAGCCTCTTCTGCCTACATAATGAGTGAAAATGAATTATTGGTTTAAGAGAATATAAATGAAGAGAACAACCTCCTGAGTCATGAAGAAAAGAGCAACAACCTGCAGATAAAGCTGCAAAACTATCATCCTGATTGTGGCTTAGCAAGTCAGACTTCTTGTTTGGGCGTAGGCGTGGAGTAGCCTTTGTAGAATGAGATAGATCGGGTTTAGGAGTTTGCAACATTGCTCCACCCAGTGAGAGTCTTCTACTACTTGCACCTCCTGTTGACATTCTAGGACCTTTTTTTCCACTCTGGAGCTTCATTGGGCTTGGCTTTGACCCAAACAGTGCCTCCTGCTCTGCAATTAGTTGTCCTTGGAGTTTCTTCTGATCCTGTAAAAAGTTAATATTGGGTAGATTAGATTCAAGGGCTTTCACACATCCAGCATGTGACCAGCATGTGATTGACCACAAGTAATTTTCATCTAAACCAGAGGCCATACCCGCTGCCTTTTGCGTTCTTGTTCTTTCTCTTGCCTTAAAATATTATATTCTTCAAGCATAGATAGAAGCCGAACCTATAGAACAGAGAAGAATAAGATCGGTCTCAATGTAGAGACTCTTGATACATGGTAGTTCACTTTGATGAGTAAATAATGGTTTACTTTGGTTCTGAAAAGATCAGGGGAAAGTCAAACAGAACTTGAGCACTAGTGTTGAAAAATAAATTTGATAGGTCATTTTTTAACAGAATATGTTTCTAGAGTGGAGTGGATGAACAGAATTCATACTGTTGACTACACATTAGATGGGATAAAGGTAATGATGGTGATGATGGGATTTGAAGATGTGAGTTCTTACACCATCATATGCAAACTCAATGCCTCTTTCTCTCTCCCATGCTGTGACTTTTGATACCAAAGCATCCACCATTGCTGCTCAGACACCAAGAAGATAAAAGTTGTATAATTGTCATACGTCAGATGGAAAGCAATAAAAAGAAGCCATGTGCGGACTGGTACCAGGAAGTTTGTTTACTATAGCACGAGCTTTCTCAGCTCGCTTCAATGTAAGATGTGCACCTCTTCCAGCATTGTAACGGTTGTCATCCTAAAATACCACATACATGAAAGTAAGCCAGTGGTAGAAAAATTAAAAACAATGTATTCTCAGAAAAAGACTAGGAAAAATGCATCACCCTGTTATATTCCTCAAGCCAGCTCTCTTCTTCACATGCAGCCAACCATTTCTCAACCTTCTCCAGTATCTCTTTCCTGCTAAATGCTTCCTCTTTGACCCTTGCAATTTGCAGTTCGATCTGTTCCAGAATGCTAGCAGGGTCTACAGCTCCTGAACCAGAAGAAATATAACATTAGCATAAAATGAACAAGTGATAAGAAGTTCCAATTAATCAGAATAATGCAATCTATTATATGCTCTTACCAGACTCGATAGCTTCAATTGCATATTCCATTGCACCATCAGCCTCTGCCACCAGGTGTGTCCGCCTGCAAATTTCCTCCAACTCTGATCTCTTCTTCAGGACAAGTTCTTTCATCTTGCTAGCTTTCAAATCTTCAAGCCTAGAAACTTCCTCCTCAACCTGCATCATAGATTTACTTACTTCTCAGTTTAGCTATATACTTAAAAAATGTAAATAAACACTAGAAAAAATGTTCTCTTAAAGTGTAAAATCATCGACTTACATAATTAATGAATTCCACAGAAAGAGTATTTGGCTCAGTTATTTCATGTTCTGAAGCAGCTATATTACAGGTCACATTCTGAAAAATCTGCTGCTCTTCTATTGGTGTATCCATCAAATTCCACAACTCCAACATGGTAGTGGCAAGATCTTGCAACTGTGACAACTTGAAGCATCAGTAAGAATAACAAATGCTCATAATGACAGGGAGTTGTAAAATTTCAGCCCAACAAGTTACCTTCTGCATCCTCTCAATCTTGACCTTCCTTAGCCTTTGTATTGCAGAGGCCAGCCTTTCTATTGTATCATTACTTATGTTCTTTGTTCCTTCAGAATCATCTAAACTGGGGTGAACCTCATTAATCGTTTGCTTGAAATCCATGCCAAGCACCAAGCAGAGTGAGTTTAGAGTATTTAGGTGATCAAGGACCTGTTTCAGGCGATCACTCTGTACAAAAATAATAGTAATAGATAAAATTAGACTAGTCAATGAAATCCAAAATTGCTTAATGTATTTTGTCTTGTGATTTTCATCCTGTTGAGAGCCGATCAAACCTTTTCTTTTTGAAGAGCATGCAACTGTTGGTGCAACTCTTCAAGTTTTCTCAATGACAAATCAGTTTCATCAACAACTACTTTGGATGGATTATCAGTTGATCTGCCAATCTCATTTGAGATTTTCTGTATATGTTCAAGAACTTCAAGAAATTGATTCTTTCTATCACATTTCCTTTTCTGCATCTCTTCCAGTTGTGGAATAATGGCTTTAAGCTCTTCCTTTAAGCTCACAGCACTCTGATCACACTGAATAAGAAAAGCCCAATTGTTTGAGGTTGGTAGTAGATATAAAGAGTATTTTTAAACAGCTGAATAACAGTCAAGAGAAGGGCAATGTTTCCAAAAATTAAGTATAGTATGAAAAAGAACACGTTATTTTTTCCATCCCGGCATCTATTCATCTATTGTCACAAGTTGGGTATGGAAACCTACCTGCCGGATATGCACTGGTCGCTCACCCATTGCTGAGCAAATGGTTGCAAGTTCTGCCTCAGAATCAGCAATTGCTTGCCGTAGCTGTGCTCTGCACCGGTTTGCCTGATCTACCTTTCTCCGGTATACCTCTAGACACTCTTGTTCCAACTCGAGCAGCATTTTATCCCTTTCAGCATCAGACTCTCCAACTTCGTTCCATATGATCTGAATTGAGCAGTGTCAGGAATAGTTAAAACATTACAAACAATGGACTATATATAGTGACTCTGCTCCAAAGTCAGCTTCAGGGATATGTTGGCAACAAGAACAAATAAACAAAGAAGGGAAAGAGATAAAGTTAATAGATGATATTAAAGCTTCAAAATAGAAACAGAAATAAAAACAACCTGAAGTTCATATAGTAGAGATCCACAAGTTGTTTCCATTTGCAGAAGTTGATCAGTTTGGAGATTAGACATGCTGAAACAATTATTTCCTGCAAAAAAGGCTATATTATGTGGATAACCAAAGCTTTGAAAGAGAAGATAGAACCACTAATAAATTGTATACTTCAGCTATCTTCTCTGATTTCAGAACCAAGCAAAAACACTAGTTCAATCACTATAAGACAACATGCAAACTGATAGCAAATTGGAAACTACATTTGCAGCATGGGTTTCTATTAACAAAATAACAGAACTAATCAACAGGTTTTTGTTTAATTACATGTTAAAGAAATAGATGGGGGAAACAGTTATAATGTTGTATACTTTTTCTTGCAATTCAAATAGTTTCAAACTCTGGTATGCTTTGCCATTTTGATCTTCTTTGCAGGATCACTGATCACAACTTGCATGGATGGTTGACTAAATACATCTAGCTGATCCTGAAGCATCACAGTATAAAGCATGGTACTGAGAATAGAAAACAATATTTTCCAATTTTCCAGGGTATGAGATTATTATTCATTATAGTATAAATGCAATAGATATCTCTTTTATTGTCTTTGAATAAGGAGTTTTACCTTCTGTTTCTTTCAACCATTACTTTTCTAGGTTTCCTAGTTTAAATCTGAAAGAATTCCAAGAAGATGAAGCATTAACTAGCAATTTCTTCATGTCTCAACTTAAAGGTGTGAACCTCATGACATGCCATGTGACTTGTCGATTAGCCATCAGGACTTACAGAAAACATTGCAATAAACCTCATCTATTCATAACCTCCTTATTGGGACATCCTAACATCTTAATCAATTAAGAGGCTTTTCAAATTGTTTTTTACTAGAATACTTATAGCAAAGAACATCTTGGGTACTAGAAAATATTTTCCAAACAATTAATTGTCAATGTTGTACTGCCCATACCTCGGGTACTAGAAAATATTTTCCTCTTATTAATCAAATCTTTTCCAAACAATATAACTTCATGACATGCCATGTGACTTGTCGATTAGCCATCAGGACTTACAGAAAACATTGCAATAAACCTCATCTATTCATAACCTCCTTATTGGGACATCCTAACATTTTAATCAATTAAGAGGCTTTTCAAATTGTTTTTTACTAGAATACTTATAGCATAGAACATCTTGGTATCTTCAACAGCTGCAGCATCTTCTCTGCAATTTCTTCACATTTTGGACTTGAAACTCTTCTAGAAAGATGTTGTTTGGTTTGAAAGAAAAGGTAGGGAAAGGAAGGGAAATATAGGGAAACCTGTACAAACCTTTAGCTGCTGTTTGCCTTAGGGTGAACAGAAGCTATCTGCCTGGAACACAGGAATCCTCCTTCTCCCGTGTTTTTTTTTTCTGCTCATGCAATTCAACACTGCCTGTCATACGTTCAGTGCCGTATAATATCCAATTCTTTGTGCCTCAATTCATACATTACTGCCATCCCTTCACTCATATCCTTTAGTCAACTGTTCCATTCGTTGCTATTTATTCCTTTTTCACCTCTTTCATTTCGCAAGGAGAGAATCAACAGCATGAAAGTTAGAGACTAGTCTATCTCTACCAGCTGCAGATATGGTATTACTCTAAGATACCCAAACCTTCTGTTGTCGGCAGTTGGGTCAAATTAGATAGATCTCCTTGACTACATTGATTATTACGATATAATCTTATTGTATAAAAGTAGTAAAGAACGTAGAAATAATAATTCAGTTCCCATTTATGCTTTTACCTAAAATAGACAAAGAAACAGTTATGACTCTTAATCGCCTTACCAGAACTGGAAAAAAAAAAAGAAAATCAACTATTTGTTTTAAGTATCCAAGTTAATAACCGAAAAAAGAGGAATCGTGAATGCCAGATTCCTAATTTTCATTTCTTGTTCAGCACAGGAAAACGCTAAATCCCAAAAATGGACCCTCGGACATCAACTCTGGTGTCAGTAATCAACTAGATTAACATAAAGTTTTGATAAAATGGGGAAACTACCTAGTTTAGTTTGGATTTTCGGAAAATAAAGGAAGAAAAGTAAACGTGACACAAATGAAAAAGAATGCACAGAGAACATACCTGATGGAGCAATAAATTAGGGCTTCTGTCGATTTTCTAATCTGGAGGCTGTGTTACCTATCCGAAGAATAAATAGGATTTTGTTGTGGCAAGAAAATATGACTTTGCTATCTGCGAATCAACTACCCAACGACGAAGATATCAAGACTCGTGGAGAGAAGTGTGAAAAGATTTAAGGGTTTGATGAAACCCTTGGAAGAAGTAGAGCGCGTGATTTGAAATAGAGAAAGGGAAGAGATAGAAGGGGGGGAGAGCTTTCAGAAAGAGAGTGTAGTGTAGAGAGAGCGCAAAAAGTAGCCGTTTGAAAAAAAAAAATGGAACGTTGGGGAGAGTTTTTAAAGCTATGCCACCGTCACGGGCTGCAAGACTTACGTGGCCATTTAATTGGTCCCTTAAATCACAAAAAGACAAAACGTAAAATGGGTTCTTCACTTTTTTTGTTTTGGGGGCTTTGGGCAAACATTGGATTTGTTTTGGGTGGTACGTGTTTGTTGTGCTCTTGTGATTTTAATTTTTAAGGGATTGGTGGTTGGTACTTGGTAGCAATCCCCAATTTGAATTTTGAGACGACGATGCGCGTTACGGCTTACGTGGCGACCATCGGACGGCTTACATGGCTTACGTGATGAGTGAGTCCGCTCTGTTGCATTTCCTTTTTAATTATGGGACACTTGTCACATATAGAATGAAGTGGAACGGAAGGCTGATCTAGGGGAGGATATGCTCCTTTGAACGGCGGATAACATAGCCACGTGTACGTGATTCTTTCATTTGATGGGACCTAACTATACTTATACTTGTATACGTGAATCTTTCATTAATCCTCTCAATTCATGATTACGGCTTATCTATTCTAGTAATCCTCTGTTAATTTCTTTAACAAGTTGATATACGATTAATGTCTGTTCTTAATCTAGGTTAATGCAACAACTAAGGATCGCTATAGCTCAAGGGAGGGAACCACGGTGACTTGAAAATCATTAAGGTTTTCCTACATTTTTCTTTCTTTCCCTATTTTTTCATTCAAACCAAACATAGCCTAAAGATTTGAGGGCCTATGCATGTAATCCTAGAATATGTTATAAATTTATAATGTGTCTTTCTTTGATATAAAATACATAGTATTTTTTCACAAACTCACCCAATCCATTTACTTCATTTTCCGTGGAGTTGTTTTAACTAATAGGGATACCACCTAGTGCTGTTGCAGGAATATGTTGATCTTCTTGCTTGGGGTGGATTCGAGCCCAGTTGAGGATCGTCAAGGTAGTACAAGGCTCGAGCTCGAACTCGACTCGAGTTAAAAGTCTATAAGCTCGAGCTCGGCCTAGTTCAAGTTTGACTTGAAAAATATGTTTTATAAAAATAAAAAATTATATATATAAAATATTTTTTATTTGATATTTAAAAAATTAAGAATTATAATAATTAGTTATTATTATGTGTAAAAAAATATTATATATATAATATTTTTATTATATATTATTTTCTATAATTTTCTATTATTATTATTTGAGTCGATTTTCGAGCCTCACAAGTTGAACTTTATTAGTCTCAAGCTTGGCTCGTAGCCACCCCTACTCCTTACTAGAGGACAATTCAAAGGGACAGATTGATGAGGTTGGTCCATTGAACTGCAAAAAATGAAGAATCAAAGTACCCGGGGTGCTGATCTTGAGTTGGGCAATCTGATGCTTAAGTCAACAACAAGAAAATTGAGCAAAGAGCTTGAGAGCAAGAAGTGAGTAGTTTGCACAGATTGCACATACCTTTTGAAGGAGTGTTGATGTCCTTTTATAAGCACCGCGGTCCGAGTTCCATGTCTGGGATATCCGGGCATGCCAAACCTTTTTAGTTAGCTATATTCGGGGGTGCACTCATCCCACATGGGTGGTGATCCTCATCTAGTCTCTTTGAGTCGTATGGGAGTTGGAGTCGTCTACGCCAAGTAGGTAACTTTGTTGCTGGATAACTTGGGAATCCCAGATAAAGGTGATCTGCCATGTAGGATGGTGGCTTGGTACCCAAATGTCGGCTGACTAATCTAGTCCTTGGCTACCCAGGTTAGAGTCAAGGTGGCCTTGGCTGTCCTCAACTAGCTCTCCCAAGGTGGTGTATGCCACCCTGTCGGGGGACGATTTGTTGTCATCTCTAGGTCGAGGTCTCGGCCAGGCAAGTCAGTTTAGGTAATCTCGGATCTAACCGACCTGCTCTATGTGGCGCAAAGGCATCACCAGACAGTTCAGGCTTGACGTGTCTCTGCATGGTTGATCGGCCAAATCACCCTCCATCACCTAGAGTTTTTTTCTTAGTGTGCTCAAGATGTATATAAAGAGAGAAGGTAATGTAAGGGTTCTTCTCAACGAATGAGGCAAGGAGTTGTACATGGAGAATATTAATTTGAAGTTGTACTTTTTCTTAGATAAGTTTTTGCTCCTCCAAATGGAAATTTACATGTGACTATGAGAAGCCAGATTACGAAGGGTTGAGATTGAATAGTGAAAACTGGCTCTTGATTTTGGGGTTATAAGCTCACCACTTGGCAAACACATCCTTTACCAAATCATTAGTGGGAACTTCCTCAAAATTGAATAATTAATACAGTTTTCAACACTTATGCAACAAGGTAATTCAATTAGTTTCTTAATTTCAATTTCAATGTTCCTTCATATGTTTTCTTTAAATAATGCTTTGTTTCCTACTACTTCCAATTCCATTCCAGTTGGTGCTGTAAAAATAGAGCTAAATTCTAATAAAGTTGGAGGAACCCCACAAGATCTTTATATATTCATATTATACTAGGACATGAATAACGATCATACTTAACAAAATAAACCCATTATACGAGTCAGGTGGCTAGAGGGTCTGATTGAATATGTAATCGGCCACTAACTTGAGAGTTAACATCTCCGCTGTGTATTCAAAGCATCTCTTAATGATGACATCGTTGATTCTAATATATAATCAAGAAATGTTCCCAATACACGGTGGAAATGTGTTGTGGGATATTATGGGGCGGAATGTTGTGGGGTGGAGATGTGGTCTCCTTACTTGAGACCAATCATAACAGCTCATATCTGGGGACCCACCCAACTTATTGAGCCACCAAGCATTGGATCCATTTACCATCAACGTGAGGTGAATGTTTCAAGGCCTCTATTGTATATACAATATAACACAACATACAATCTTTTTACCTTCAGAATATAGGCTTATTATGCTTATACACTTCTATAAAATATCTTTCAATAAGTTCCATGGTTCTTTCATAACTTATACATGGCAATGACAACCAACATATAACATTATTACCAGATAGAAGAGGGTATAATAAGCAAATACTTGGAATTAATAGAAATAAAAATAAACGAAGAAACGAGTCCAATCCATAAAGGGTGAATTCACCATCTATAATCAAAAGAAAAATCTAATTACAAGGTTTGCAAAAGATCACATTGTTCTCGGTAATTATAAGATACACAAAATAGCACCTTAGGCTCTATTTGGAAGGAGTACAAATATAAATATGTAGAGTGTAGAATCTTGTATTTTGTATTATTTTTTATGTATTGTATTGTACATAATTATATTTATACTCTTTTCAAACTGAGCCTTAAATACTAATTCTTATGTATACATAATACAAAAAAGAGTTCAGCTTCAGTCAGGGCAAAGCTCAGCCTTTACTGCCTTGCATTAAGAATATCTCTATACTTATATGCTTTATTTCATGGAGGATATACTCCCAATGCAAGATTGTAAAAGGCTATTTGAACGGTATGGGCACAGATTTATCCTGATGGAAGCCGATCTCTACAAAAAAACACAAGCATTGATGCAATGGTTCAGACCCTCATGGTCTTCATCTCTTCAATGAGCAACTTCTGGGAAGATTTCATATAGTCCATATATTCATTCCACCCAGCTACTGATTTCTCCGACTCTTCAACACATTTTTCAAGATTTTCAATATCATTCTTTGTTGAAGTAACTTCATTTGATTATTTGTGAGGACCACCCATTGAAAATTTACAAGTTTTATTGCCATTGGACTGATTTTCCTACATACATAGCAACACAAATTAGTACATCTAACAACTTTCGTTATTACAAAAAGCAGGTAATTTATTAGTTTATTATAATTGGATCCGCATCCATCTTCGAAATTCAAATTTTATACATTTCCCCTTAATAAGGGGATATGTATATCAATTTAAAGGTAACAATAAATCCAATTCAACAACCATCTACTACCACCTTAATTATTTTTCTATTCCATTGACTCTGAGTGCTTCTTATCAATCCCCAAAAGGAATTGAAGAAGCTTCATGAATCAAACCCCACTCGGGCTATATCAGACCTATACATGAATTGCCCCTTACTATCATAAAATTCTCAAAAATGCCAATTGTGCACTCGACTCTCTAGCCTTTCATAGTTCACCAGACAAATCTAAGGTCAAGATATATAAATAATAAAAAGAAGAAAAGCATTCATACCAAGAGGGCAAAATTTATTCAAAGAATAGGATAATTGGATGGGTTAGCTTGTGGGTAGCTCTCATCTACATACATACAAGTATTCCTATTACATGTAAGGAGTTTTTTAATAAATTTATCTGAATATTAATCTTAGAAGTGCAAGAACACTTGTCTAATACTCATCTTATGTGTTACAGGGTCTTGGCCAACAAGGGTATTGGTGATATATTCTCATTAATTAGGTCCCTAAGCCAAATTTATTCCAAAAGAGCTCTACTTGGTTAGCAGTTAGCAAAGACTAAAATATTTCTTATTAAGGGAGAGAAAAAAAAATACAATGAACAATGAATACATTTCCTTTCAATTCAATGCATTGGGTGTTTTTTCAGTTAAATAACTTTACCAGAAGAAACATCAATAAACCAGATCTTAAGTCTCATAACATTGATTTTAGAAGGCCATCAGTTTCATTACATGATTACATGAAGCTAAGAGTTATATACTTCTCCAATATATGTAGGACTATGGAACATGTAAATTTATACTATTGTTTTAGGTGACACTATTTTGTTGTTGTCCATTTTCCCATCTCTATCAAACAACCAATTGAAATGTTGCCATCAGAAAAAACATCATGTACTAATGCCATATCTTAAAACTTAAGGCACTACACCAACATCATGATGGCCATGTCAGCAATTTTCCAATGCCTCGTTGGTGCTATTGCAAAGCAAGACAATGAAACCACACATAGCACATTACTTATTAAAGAACCCAAATGATAAAAAAACAATGTGGTCCCCTCTAACCTATAAAAGAACAAGGTTTTTGTTACAATTAGAAGACACCATTCTTCTTGTCTTGTCTGTCCTTGACAACATAATAGAAAGGCCATGCAATAACAGCCAATATGAAGTTAAATTGGATCATTGCTCAACACTATACTTCATTGCCACTACTGACACCGGTCACCGGTAACCACTGTTTTCAAAACCGGACCGGATTGGATGGTCGGACCGGAAAAACCGGGAACCGGTCATCTGACCAGTTCTGTTTTCCTCCAAAACCACTCCCCCCCCCCAAACCGTTGATTTTGATCAACAAACCGCTGAACCGACCGGTTAATCATTCGAAACATTCAAACCGTTTGAATCATTTGAGCCGTTCGAACGGTTTTGACTATTTTTCAATTTTTTTATTTTATTTTTATTTTTTTTGTCAAAATAGGCTGGCCATTCGGGTTGAACGATTGGATCGTTCGAACCGATAACCAGACCCCTGACCGATTCGATCACCGATTCGTTTTTAAAAACCATGCCAGTAACAATATCCTTACTACTCTCTTTTTTTCTTCCACCTAGTTAATTTGGATCATTATCCACCTCTCTACCTCATTTGTAAATTACACTGCGCTTGTAAACGATGCAAATGGAGCGTAAATTCCGATTCAGGGTAAATTTGCACTTTGGTTCACTTTTGCCTGTGTTTGGCAAAATTACATTTTTGCATTGACAAATGACAGACCAATGCATATTTACATTGATAATAAGATATAAAAGTACATCAATAAAAAAGAAGTAATTATCTTATCTATAATTTAAAAACACAAAAAATATAATTATAATAGATTTACTAATATTCATATTATTAATAATTTTATATTTTACGAAATTCATCATGAAATTATGTATTAACAATATAATTTATGATTTTTTGGTTCATTCAATTTAAATGTTATTCAAATAATAAAAATTTAACATTAAAAAAGGAATATTATTTAAATATTTCAATAACTATATATCTTAAATAAGAAAATATTAAACATAACTACATTTTAAATAGTTCAAATAACAAAATTTTGTAATATATTAAAAAAATAAATTAATAATAATGTAATATTTTACAAAATTAATAATAAAATTATGTAATAATAGTATAAATTATAATTTTATGGATTATTAATCTCAATAAATAATTAATATTTTAATAACTAAATAATATTGTAAATAACGAATTTCATTTATATAAATTAATAATTCTAGAAAATAAACTTCAACAAAATTAATACTTATTAATTATATTTTTAAAATCTTAATCTATATTTATTATAAAAGATAGCTTTTCATTAATTATGTATAAATCTATTTTTGTTTTATTATTTAATAGAAAATTTTCAATAATTATTGGAGATTACACTACTATTATATAACTTTTTAAATTTACTTTATTGTACTTATTGCATTTATTCTTTTTTTTTATAATTAATTGATTAATATTTATTAGGGATTAAACTATTATTTGAGATTACACTTTTTATTGACTTTTAATATATTTTTAGTATTTATTATATTTTTGTAATTATTGTATCTTTATTAGTTTTTTATTTTATTTGCATTATCAATATATGTTCCATAATTGTGTATTTTCACTATAAATTTTCAATAATCATGGGAGATTAAAATATTGTTATTTATTCAAGATTAGACTATTAATTTAGCTGAAATTAAGATGTTCATGGGTTGGTTCAGTTCAGTTGTAGGTTGTTTGGCCAACCAAACTGACCTGGTCAAGTTGTGGAGTTGGTCACCCAAAACTGATTAACCATGGGTGAAAAACAGCCAACTCAGGTTGTATCGGTTTGGGTATATTTTTGGTATGGTTGGTCAATTCAAAAGATTTAAGCTTAAAAATTTAAATTCAAAATTAAGTTTAAATTTAGAAAAATTACAGTGGTATTATTAAAAAATAAATTTAAAAGCTAAATTTATGATATAAAATATTTTAGACTAAGAAATATAGGAACTCTCCCACTTTTGCGTATTAACAATTATATTTAAAATATAAAATATTAATATATATCTTTGGTCGAGTCATTTGATTTTGGTCGGTTTATATATGGCCAAAGAAAAACTGATTCAACCAAATCGGGTTGGGAAATTGTTTAACCAAAGCCAATAAAAAATTACTAGAAAACTGACCAACTTGGGTCAAATTGGTTGGGTTGGTTGGTTTCATCAACTTGATAAACAATCCTAGCTGAAATTAATTATTGTTATTTTTGTATTGTAAAAAATAATTAAAAGTAGTATATAAAGTATAAATAATTATTAATTAGTTAAAAAGTTTAAAAATATAAAACAATTGAATACTCTTATGCATTTCTATTGTTTAGCTTTCGCTTAACAAATCTCGTGCATTGCATGGGTTCCCGCTAGTACATCATAAAATCTAACTGCCTTATTAAGAAAGAATTATCAACCAATTAATTGCATCCTAATTTTCCAAGCCTATTCAATAGTGCAACCATTTATAATATAATGTAGACATATGGAAAATAATAAAATATATGGTGAGAATGTAAATTGGAGAAAATATATTTTATATTAAAACAACATAAAAATAAATAAAATTTCTATTTATTTTTTATGTCGCGCAATATGGATACTCCCTCGTGGCAGACGACTCAGACTCTAATGTGGAGGTTCTAAGACGAGCTAAGCCGAAGGTTGTCGAGCTGATGCTGATGTGTTCAAGCTGAAGTGTACTATAGACGATAGAGAGAGATGAGAGTGCCTGGGTATCTTTTACCCAAGGAGGCCACTCTGACGCTTAAGTCAGTAAGTGTATGAAGACTTCTTTGAGAGTGAGGGAGCTCACAAGTTTTAGCGCACGTACCTTTTTGGGTGGATCTGGACGCCTTATATAGGTCCCTGAAGTTAGAGGGCTCAAGGTCAGGCTCAAGGTAACAGTCTTGAGCTCTTTGTGGAGCCGTTCCTCTATTTTCGGGAGCATTAAGGTGTCAATTGAGAGATCTTCGCGAGAGTTACGGTTCGTCCAAGTGAAGTCGAGGTGAACGACTTAGTGAGTTGTTCTAATGGTCGCACTACCGATGCCTTTGGTGGCGAACTTTTGGGAACTTCTGGTGCCTTCTAGGACAAGTCGCCATAATCTTATGGCTCTATCAGCTTGGCTGCGCCGAGGTAAAGGTCAGGCTTAGCGAGGTGCTACAAACTAACTTACTGAGCTGGTCTGCTGATTCAGCTCCGAAGTGTCATCTGGGAGCCACATGTCGCCATTTATTTGGGAGGATCAAATTACCCTTATCAATTTTAATTATTTTTGGTTCATCCCTTTTTCTCGAATATATCGAGATATATACAAGAAAAATGAGTACATCGGTTAATATACATAATATTGGTTATCGATTCAAATTTAAAATGTATTTTTACAGAAAAAATGAAATATTTTCTGTAAAATTGCGGTATTTACTGTTTTCCATAGCTGTTAACAATTCTGAAGGCAGAAACCATTTCAACGTAAAAAATGAAACAAAATGACCACATGCAATTTCCGTAATTAGTCCAAAATCTTTTGACTGAAAAATAATCTCACCGGTCGCCAAATCACAAATCACTTATTTAAGGCTTTAAGCTCTTCTTGCTAGTGGACTTAGATTGGGCAGGGCCGGTTCATGGTTGGCTCACTATATGGGCTGGGTTTGGGTTGATGACAACCTTAAATTTAAGTGCCCGTTTGAGAGGGCTTTTAAACAGCTTTTTAGCGTTGTATGAACCATGAAACCCAAAAAGCCCTGCAATCACATTTGATAAAAAACTAGAAAGCAGAAAATAGATTTGTACAAGGTTTCAAAAACTTTTGCTCCTGCATCCTTCCGATCACCCCAGTGATGGACATCAGGATTCAGAACATGTAATCAGTGTTGCACCGAGGCTTGATTGACGTTCATCGAGTGTGACCTCGCCAAACACGGCATGGCTCATAATGGGCCCCAAATGCTCCGGCCCAATAGGTGCAATCTTGTAACAGCGTTTCTAATTCTATTCCAACATGTGCAACATGATGCATTTAAGCAGAAGGAAAGAGTAAAGATCATTGGGGTTGGGTTAGAATTAATGGTCCAAAGTATTTATCAGACCAACAAGACATTGAATTGGACCAATCCAGATTTAATGGTCCAAAGTATTTATCGGATTGGACCTGGTCCATCCATAATGAATTTATGTTGAAATGGGTTGGATTTAACTAATATCTGATCCATTGATAGAAGATAGGAATATGTATCAATGGACCAGGTTTGGGTTAGAATTAATCTAAATTAAAACAATTTTGAATAGAATGGACGGTCCAGACATTGAATTGGACTGATCCAAAATATTCATTGGATTGGATTAGACACCCTACCTAGAAGGCCTCCTCTCAAGTTTCATCATCAAATATTAAGGTTGTGTTTGGCTCAAAAGAAAAGGCAGGGAAAGGAAGGGAAATGGAAAAGAAACCTATAAAAACCTTGTATAGATAGGTTTCCCTACCTTAACCATTTCAATCATTATTTATTACTTAACTAATTAAACAAATTGATAATTATTAAAATATATTAATGTTTAATCACAAAATTAATAATTAGATAATTATTTCAATAATATAATAAAAAATTCTTAGTTATTTTAATAATTAATATGATTATATTATTTTTAATTTTTAATTAATTAAACATAAACATAAATTTTAAAAATATATAATGAATTATTGAAATAATTCATTTTATAATTAACTATTAAAATAACTAATTTATTAAATATTATAAATTAAAATAAATACTTTAAATATTTTTATTATATATTAATGACTATTCTTTGTATTCTAAATTATTGAATAATTATTATTTACTTATTTAATTTTTATTAAATAACTAATAAAACATTTTGTACTCAATATCTCTTAATAATTAATTACTTAATTTAGTTAATAAATAATTTTTAATTTTATCTATTCCACTTTTATTAATTATTTTATATTCATCTAATTAATTTGTTAAATATTTAAACAAATTTTTTTACATCCAAGGTTAAAGTGGTCATTTATTATTTTTCAGAATTTAGCATTCAAATTTCAAAACAACATTCTTTACATTTAGACTTCAAAACCAAGAAAAGCTCACCAACTCCAATACACCTCTTAAAGTAATTATTACAGTTGTAGAGGCATTTGGACTTCATAATTTAGTGTAAACGAATAGGCCCTTAATCTCCTATAAAAAATTCTCATAAACCTCAAGGTTGTTTTTGGTTGCAATGCAAATAAATTTGCACGGAAGCAACATTGTGGCAGTGCAAATGATTTAGTGTAAATTCTGACTTATTTTTGTTCCAAATTTTAGCTTATTTTGTTTGATTGTAGTGCAAATGAAGTAAATTAAGACATGAAGCAGAATAAAATAAAACCCAAAATAAAATTAAACAAGAATTTGCATTTTTTTTTCATTTTCACTCCCATGCATTTGTACTAGTGCAAGTAAAATTGCACCGCAACCAAACACAGTACAAATATTTCTCCTCATAAAAATCCTTTTGTGTCTTAATTTTCTCTATTAAAATCTATCACTACTACCCTTTTCTAATAAAATCATTCTGAAATCTCTCTTCCTCCCTCTTACTTCAATTATCAATGTTTGTAATATCTCCCCTCCCCTATTAATTTCCTCTTAAATATTTGAAACCCTTTTGACCCCCTCTAATAAAATGTGGGTGTAATTTAATAGGGAGGCCAATGACACCCATAAGTCCGAATTTTCAACTGGTCTAGGTTAAGGGCCAACCCAAGATCAATCCTAAACATGGATCTTGACCTAACCAAATAGATGTCAAAACTCAAGTTTGCCAACCCAAGCCCAACCAAATTTCTATTCAAGCCCATGCATCTGCAAGGTTTTGGTTTCTAGTAACCTTTAATGACGAACAAATATTTTAAGCTGCCTCAACATCATTCCATGTTCCGTAGAAGTTGCAAACATTACACTCAGAAAACCTAACACCTAACCAGCCTAAAAATATAATAACAAGCTTGGTTGCTTATGATTTTGAAAGACAACTTAGTCAATAGGAATTATACTATTTATCAAAATATGTAAGCTAATGATAAAATGACACATCATAACTAATATCTTTAACATTGTTAAACTCATAATGATAAGTAAAATATGAATCAATGAAAAATAAGTAGACCATGTGACATCTTTAACATGATTGGTTGGAATCTTGATTTAGCGTGTAACAAATATTTGTCAATACATCATAATTGAACTCTTAAATCTCACATGAAATCCTAAAAAAATTATAGTGAATTTTATTTTCCATGAATTTTAGTAACTTACCTAAGTCTGTGTTTGATTGCAATGAGAATTTATTTGCACTGATGCAAAATAATGGTAGTGCAACTGATTTCGGTGCAAATTATGTTTTATTTTTTATTATAGAATTTACCTTATTTTGTTTGATTACCGTACAAATGAAGCAAAATAAAACCTGAAGTAGAATAAAGTATAACCCAAAACAAGAATAAATCAAAATTTGCATTATTTTCATTTGCACTCCTATGCATTTGTTTTGGAGCAAATAAAATTACACTGCAATCAAATATAGGCTAAATTTAAAGATTAATTTCATCCTATATTTTATCTAAAGTTTCATATTTTTGTATATATATTTCATAAATATGATAAAATATATATATAAAAAAGAAAAGATTATTAATAAATAACAAGTTTTTGCACGTCTTGAATATTTTGCCTACAATCAAGGTGAAAAGTCATAACTAGAAGGACAGAGCAATGATGTTAAGAGTAGACTACTAGGAAAACATCTCAATTTCCTCAAATTAATTCAACTGATGTTTAGCATCACTGCTGATTTCTCAAAAATTGGTGTCACGTCTTAGGCACAAAGTTGTTTGGTTTATTCAAAGGATAGAAACATATGATGAAGTTAGGAGCTTTTGTTAATAAAATGATTTTTCCCCAGTTATTCAGACATAAATGTGAATGATTAAAAGAGTTAGAGAGCTAAATCAATAACAAAATGATTCAATGGTATAATGGTTAAAGCTTGTTGGGGACGAAGGTAAAGCCAATTATATATTAATCAAGGTAATTCTCCACTGGAGGATCTTTTTCTGATTTGTTTGGAGAAGCCCCTAAGGCTCAGTTTGGAAGGATTATAAAAACAAATTTGTTGTGTAAAACCTTGCATTTTGTATGTATTTGTATTGTATATATTTTGTGTTTGTACTCCTTCCAAACTGAGTCTAAGGGGACATTCTTTTTTCGGATTTTGAGAGGGGGGAAAGTTAGTTAATAGGTTTTTGATTCCTATTGATCAAGAAATTCATATTCTTTTATCAGATCTATGTGGGATCAGAGAAAGTTTATTGTCCTGGGTACCCATCTCCTAGGTGGGTAAATAATTTTTTCAAATGGAGAGAAAATTGCCAACACTTGAATGGGACAAAATGCTCCTTTTAATAATGGATTTTTATGGTTAAAATGTTAATTGCCTTATTTACATGGAAAATAAAAGAACATGGGTAAATACACTTACATGGATAAGTTATTCTTGGGAAACATTTGCCCATTTACCTGAATAAGCAACTTACCGAAAAACAAACGGGCCTAAGGCTCAGTTCGAAAGGAGCATAAATATAGATATGTACAGGGCAAATACATACAAAATATTACACAATACAAGACTTTACACTCTACATATTTGTATTTGTACTCGTTCCAAATTGAGCCTAAGGGGGCATTCTCTTTTTGGATTTTGAGAGGGGGGAAGTTGGTCAATGGGATTTTGATTTCCAATGACTAAGAAACCCATGCTTATATGGGGACTAGTGAAAATTTATTTTCTTGCGTATCACTTATTCGATAAATTATCTTTCCCGTCTAAGAGAAAGTTACCAATATTTGGATAAAACAAAATTACACTTTTTAGTAATAGAATTTTTATGACTAAGATGGTCATTGCCTTATTTACATAAAAAATAAAAGAACATAGGTAAATGCATTTACCCAAATAAATCATTCCAAAAAAACACTTACCTATATAAATATATTTATCCAAATAAATGACTTATCTAAAAGCCATCGGGGCATAAGTATTTCTTCAAAAGGATTGCCGAACAGAGTTCGAATTTGCTTCTTTTTCGTTTGGAAACACCACCTCTAATATTTTTTATTTGTAATAAATATTGACAGAGCCCCTACCTCTCCTTGACAACCAGAGAGTACATATTTTTCGGAAAGCAAAAGAAAAAGGTCTACCTACAAAACTTTTTATGAGAGAATATGCTACACAAGGAGGGGTGTCACACAAACATAATACAGCTGTATATAATGTTTTGAAAATCGATCCAAAACCAGAACCGCTTTGACCACTGATTTTCGGGTCAGTGGTTTGACCATTTGATTTGAATGGATGCATATTCTAATTTAAAAAAATAAAAAAGATTAAAATAAAAAATGGTCAAAACTACTGTTCAAGTTAAATGGATAATTGTTTGACTGCCCGGGTCAGTGGATAGCTGATCAAGTCAACCATTTTTCTTTTGCCCAAAAAACAGGTGAAGGGTGAAAGGAGATCCAGACTGTTGATTCAACCGTCCGGATCCAAACTCGGTAAATTGCTTGATTAGTTCTTGGGCTGAACGGTCCAACCGTCCGGATCAACAACCGTTTGAAAACACCGGCTGTAATAGAAAGCGTGGATAGTTGGAGATCCGGACTGTTGATTCGCGGATTTACCCAAAGCTACACCCTTGGGGATGGCAGATATTTCTCCCTTCAAGGTGGTCCATTCCGGTTTCGGTGTGATTGTCGCAAAAAGAACCAAAACGAGGAAATTTTGAATTATTGATCTCGCGCTGGGATGCGGAGTGACCAACTCAGCTACTTGGTTTTTGCTCCATGGATGGGCCAAATGGACAGAATCTCAAATTTTGTGTCGTGTTTTGCTTCTTGGAAGTGACGACATAGTAGTCCATTTGTCCAAGGATACGTAGGAGTCTAGAGGCGTAAAATGAAGTGCAATCTGAATCTGGGGCTTATCTCATCAAGTTATGTCATCTAAATCTCAATTGCTGGTTTTGCTTCTTTGGAATCCGATTCATCAAATGATTAGGTTCATCTTGTTGGTTTGACATTTCGGCTCAGAATGTCTGAATCAGATAGTTGTTGGAGCATCAATTAAGCTCTGCATATTTTGTGTCGCTGACATGGTCCACCCATTTGGAATAGTGGAACTCAGAATTGTTGCATAATACACACACTTCATGGATAACACGATTCTCTCTCTCTCTCTCTCTCTCTCTCTATATATATATATGCTAATAATTAACGTGCCAAAAAAATGAAGTTTACCCACTGTTGTCAGACTCGAATCGGACCAAACGGTCAGACCATCTGGATTGGAAATGATGACTTGGTCAAACCGAATGGTCGGACCATCAGACCCATGTCCCAGTAGAATGTTTTGGATACCCGGTTCTTAGAAAACTTGATATGGACCATTTGTTTAAGCCTTTTATTTTAAACTAATTAATCAGGCGCAATCGAGCCAAAAGTTGGAGCATTAACCAAATTGATTCAATCTCCGGTCCAGGTGTGAAAATGAGACTACCCAAATCAGGAATCTTGATCCTCAATCTACCAACCAAGTTGGACCATTAATTAAGACATTCATCAGGGAGATTCCTCCTACCAGAGAAAATCAGAAACCAGCAGCTCACAAACAACCCAGGATTCATCGAAGTCTACTGGTTCCGACTCTACAGTCAACTCCCATAACGTTATTCCGTTATAGTAGTATGAAATGAATCCAAGAGTGATTCCAATATTCAGTCTGAACTAATTTCCTTAATGTTCTTATTCTCCTGCCTTTTTGGTTTTTTCTTTGTTCTTCGATGCTTAAGGAAAGGGGATATGTGCAGAGCAGATGAGCAGTCAACCAGAAGACACAATTATATCAAACCATTAACAGTGGGAGAGAGAGAGAGACTAAAGCAATGCATGCTTCGCCATCTGACACAAAGAATCTAGTTTGGTGCCCAGTAGACAAAGAAGTGCTTTCTTTACGTCAAGTGGAAGTTTGTTAAAACGTTAAGAGAATCTTTGCTTTGAGATAGGTGATTAAGCGCGATTTGGATACTCCCAGTTGGAGGTGACCTGGCTTCCAGATGGACGGCGGACTGAACCTGCAAGGATATCAAAGAACCCCGGGATGTTAAGTCGGCGAGGTCGCTCCGATGCTTAAGTCAGTAGGCTAATGGTGAGTTAAAATTGCTTGAAAATGAGAGAGCTTGAGAGTAGGAAATCACGCATACCTTTCACCCCCGGGGGGTGGAGCCTTTATATAATAGAGTTCTCGTGGGTTTCGCTGAGTGGTTCCAGGATCCTCGTCATGATGAGGTCCATTTTCGCATTAATTGAGGATAACGCTGCCAACTAATAAGGTTCACCACTTTCGCCTGAATCGGACGGGGGAGATAATGCTAACTGTTACGAGACATGATCTCGTGAGGCGCGGAATCTGGTAGCGAGATCTTCGGGGTTGCCATGCAGTGGTCGGTCAATATTATCTGAGCTAGTGCTCCTTAGATCCGACTTGGTATGAATGCCGAAGTGCCTTGGGAACGAGGTGGTCCTGATGCGATCTTGCACCGAGGTGAACTCGTCCCAAAATGGATTGGTCATCCGAGCTTGATCCTTTATAGACTTAGCGCGTCGGACTGAGCTGTCGTCCTACTAGTTTGGTCGTATCCACGTATCCCCTATTAGTAGGTCGGGCCAAATCATAGGCTAATCAACAGTTTTAGCATCTCGGGGGTTTTCACTCTTCACATCCAAATAGAACCCACATTAACAACAGGGAATGAGACACGAGTTGACTCGGTGGCTGAGTTTCCCCAACCAACATGACTGCCTAATGGGCTATATGGTAGGTGGGTGGGTTAATCCTGGCTACCAACCATAACCGGATTTTGTAATTACTTTAAACACCTAGTATTTGGGATTGGGTGGATCCCAGCCCAGGCTAAGCCTGGAGGGAGCGTGACTGGTGTCATTGTGTGGGTCATGACTCAAGACTGCTGTTGTGGAGGAGATAAAATCATAAAAGAGTGATGCTCAATTGACTGTAGTGGGCCTGCAGTGGGGCTCAGCTCTGGGCCCTGGGCAGAGCTGGCAAGAGAGCCCACAAGCCCACTTGCACCTGGGAGAACAGAGAACGATTCAAAGCGAAGGACTGATGGAGATCGTGTGTGAGTGTTGATACCCTGAGGTGGAGCATTAAATGAGATGCCCTTTACCGACAAGAACTGTTTTACTGACATCCATCCTCCTAAGCATCTACAACTCCAATCAATTAATAGCTGTGTGCCAAAACTAATTGCCAGCACGAATTTCCTGGGACAAAACCACGCTACGTAAGCTTTTTGAGCCCCTAAACATGTGCCAAGTGCCAATCTGCCGTGGAAAGAGAAAGAGCAGGGCCAACCTACACGGCTATATGCCTATACCTACTACTACATTAAAAGCCGAGTCCTCTCAGCGGTGCAGTGTACACGTGATCCCGTACTAGACATGGGCTTCCATTTCCAAGTTCCATCTCAATTGTGCCCGCACAGGCTAATTAAGACCATTAGATTGGGATCCAACGGGTTCAGCGGCAAGTTAAATGATTCTGTTTCATAAATATGTTCGGTTTGGTAGTTAATTGATAAAGCGAGACAAGGTAGTCGGTGGGGGTGACGTGGTGTGTCGGAAAGTGCCAACTCAGCTACCCTGCTTTTACCGGGGCACGGTGGGCAAAGAATCAGTGGAGAGTCTTGAGTCTCCACGTAAAGGAGTACAGCAGTCTCCCTCCCACGAGACGAGACTCCAGCCTCCAGGCAGGCAGACCGCCTCACTCCTCAGAAGAGAGAAGAGGAAGCAGCCCCAGATATCCCGATTCACACGCATACAACCAAAACTAAAAGTCTAAAACAAAGGAATATAACAACTGAGCTGGACCAGCTGGTGCCTGGTAGTACGGAGTACGGACGGACCAATACTCATTATTCGCCCAAGGCCCGGGGCCCACTCTTTCTCCTTGGAATGTTGGTAAAAGACAAAGGTATCCTCTTCCTCTTGTTTTCATTTCTACTATTTTCAAAACCGATCCGACAGTTGGGATAATAACACATCACCAAATGGGCAGTGCTGATCAGTCGGATCATTTCTCCGGGTCTCGAGTCTGGAATCTTGACGGTGGAATCAGGGCAACGGATTCACAACCTTGGAATTTGGATTTGCTCCTAACAAAGTGCGTTACAGTGTTCACACCCATCTCACGGCACGGTGCAATCAGAGATCAGATGGTGCCCCACGGAGCAGCGCCCAACGTAGAGACCGGATCTCCTCACACTTATATGCGTATTTTTTATACTTATAAGTTATTATTCATGGGAGATATTCTCAATGTACGGTGGATCTACTTGTATGGTGCCCATGTGTGGAAGCAGATCACATTCCCTCTAAATACACATCAAAGTGTGCAATTGTGCACGGAAAGGGTAGGGATCTATTAAAAGAATGTTCCCCAACAGCCATGAATGACAACATGTAAATATCATAATTATTTCTCATGCATGCTAAAAAATGAGTTCACATTATCAAAACCCAACAACACATCCCAGTTGTGTATGTTCCCAATGCATGCTAAGATGTGCATGTAGGGCATAAATGTGAATTCATTAGGGCCCCACTTGGTTTGTGGGAATAGGGGTCTGGAATCAAAGTTGAGAGGGCTATTCCAATTCTTCAAACTGCTTGGTTGGATTGAATTAAAATCTCATTTATATTCCTGTTGGAATGGCCATTCCCTGACTCTCCCTTGAAATGAAATCTCATTCCTATTAATTTCAATTCCCTTTCCCATTCTTACAGACTATGAAAATAAACCATTCCAATTTTGATTCTAAAGTTTTTTTATTCTAAACGCAAATCAAACGAACCCTAAACTATATTTTGATTGTAAAAGTACGGACGCTATGAGGTGCACACTGTAAGAAGTAATTCCGGACTCCACCCTTCATGCCTTCTTCCCTTTAATTTTCTTTCTTCCCCTTCCCATTAGAATGGGGGTGGGTGGGGACCATCAGTGAAGTGCCCTTTAGGCAGTCGAGTTAAGGACGGAGAGAGAGAGAGAGAGATGGAATTGGGAGGGTCGCTATCGCGAACGTGCATGGTTCATGGTATGTTGTCATGCAGATCCACGGTTGCTCTCATCTTTGCGCTTCTGGAATAACACAAATCGACATCACTACAAAAATGAATTGGGATTTGTATTTATTATTTTTTATTCATGAGGAGAACATCTCCTGTCTTTCCGGTAGCTGGGCAATGTTAGTTGGTCGTCCATAATGAACAGTGCTTCCGATGATAATTAAACCTCAGCCTCCGATACACATTCGGATTTTCTATTCATTGAAACATGTATCACTGACAACTTACAACTTGATATCATATACAAGGAACAGTACTGCTTCTCATAGTATCGTTTTTCAATTTTTGACTGCTAGGCCATCATCATCTCCACATAACTGAAATGTGGTCGTAATTTCTTTTCTGCACAGCAGAGGAACAGTAGACGTAGAGGACCCAGAATAGCAAGGACATAGGCTAGAAGTAGTGTCGGCTCATCTCTCAAGTCTCAACTCTTACGTGTAGCCGTGTAGGGACTGGGGACTGCCTCCGGCTTCTAACTTTTGGCGGATGTGTAAGTTGGGTAAGGTTATCCAATTTGAGTTCCACACATTTTGCGCTTACACAGGAGTCAGGACTCGGGACACCCTCTGCAGTCTTTATGATGGTGGCCGGTGCCACATCTAGAGTTCTTTCAAGTTTCAACCACCACTAATTGCAACTCCCATCCCATTATACTGTGTTTTACTTTTGGGCTTCGTCAGCTTGCAGTGAGACGAGGACATGTCATTCTCGCACCTGGTTCTTGCAGATTGACCAGTTCCCATCCAAATTTCAAAGCCTCCATGGCCTAAATTTACGAGTGATCATGATCACATTCTCCAGTTAGAAGAAAATATATCACAGAAAGAGACTGAGATAAAGAGAGAGAGAACAAGATAGGACACAAATAAGGTCAAGCATTAGTGGTACTATCTAACAGAGTAGCAACCAAATTCGTTATGTACAAAATAGGTGGTGTATAAAATTCATCTTTTAACTTTCATCCACTATACTCATCCCGTCATCCCTCCCACATTCCATCAACACCCTATAGGAATCAACCCTCCACCAAAAGTGGCCCACTCCGCTCCTCTCCTACCACCTGTTCGCCCCAATCACCCAATCAACCAAACCCAACAAGAACAGCTACTCCCACCTTAAATATAATTTCTATTGTTTTTTTTTTTCTCTCCTTTTTGTTTACGTTTTAAATATGTACAAAGACTGAAATCTGAAGAAAAGCATATACTAGAGGTGGTGGCCGGAACCCTTTTCTTCTTTTGCTATGGGATGTGGTTTTAGGAATAAGATCTTATCAATCCCAAATTGTACAGATTCCTTCTCACTAGGCTTCCAAGTGACAACAGCACCGCCCCACCAGTCCCGGCCACCGTCGTCGCCGTCGTCTCGTTCCTAGCTCCCTCCTTGTGGCAGACTGACGAGGACTCCTTCACTTTTAGATCGCTGAACCCAATTCTTTCTCGTACGGCCTCAATTATCTTTGGGTCAACAGGTTGACCGGCCGCGTCCGTCACATAAAACACATTAACCGCCATGTTTCTCGTGGTGGAGATCTCCGCCCTCGTCACGTTCAGCCCATTCTCTCGAAATGTTCGAGTTACATCTGATAACAGCCCCCACCTGTCCACTGTGCGCAATTCTAACCTTACACCCTGAAAGAAAAAGCTTTTAAGATTCTGTGAAAAAAAAAAAAACAAACTATGCCAAGAATTTACTACTACTTGCTATTTTGCGATAATAAATTTAACGATACCTCGGACGTCCTTCTCTCAATGGCAGCTTGGAGGCATTGAATCACACGATGCTTCTCAGCTTCTGAACTAATTGGGGATCCATCGTTGTGTCTTATGTAGAACTCCTGTAAAATAAACACCAAATGAATTCAAGTTCATCCAGATACAACAAAAATTAGAAAGCCACAAGGTCTGATTTTATGAAGAAAAGGAATACCTGATATGCTTGATTTCCGGTCGTGTCTAACGTTCCATGGAATACAACATACTCCATGTCCGTCAACGTGCAGACTATATCAAACAAAAGTTTGGGCCGATCTTTACACTGGACGTTCACAACAGAGTAACCCCTCTCCGCCCAATTCTGAACAGTGACGGACGGTGAGGGAGTGGCGGGTTCCGTTCTCGACCTGCGCTCGTAGTCACGATCGGCAAACATCATCTGGTGCAGACGGCGTTCTGTGTGGGTGACGGCCATGGAGACTGCAGTCTTGGCACTTCGGATATCATTATCCCCTTTCAGGACATTCCTTAGACGCCCTTCGATTCTATTGATCTTCTGCGTGTCCTCAATTGGGAACCCAGAGTTACAGTCTTTGACATAGATTAAGGAGGCAATCCGACCATTGTGCGTCCACACCTTCGCGTCCACGACATTGCACTGTAGCTCGGCAAGCACGGCGAACACCTCCGAGAGGAGGCCAGGCCGGTCTGTACCCGTTAATTCTAAGGCCGTGAGATCTTTAAACCCGTTAGACGTCACAGAGTTACAGGTACCCAGAGACTGTAACAGATAACCAGGAACTAATGTCAATTATGTTAAAAACATTGATTTAAACAGAAAAAACGGCAAAATTAAATAAAACCCACGAAGGGAAATTGAATGAACTAAGCAATTAATGGTTTACCTGTTCAATGTAGCTGATGACGCTTTCGTCCGTGAGCTTTTCGCCGTTTTGATCGGTCACATGGAAAACTGTGGATGGAAGTTAATACGATGAGATTAAAGAACTTTCTTTAGGGGGAGAAAGGAAGGAGGAGTTTTTATTCAATTATGGAAAGCTGCTAATGTACGCTCTGTGCCCGGCTCATTTTAGAATGGGAACCAATGAACAGATAGAGGTTTGGTTGATTGATTGCTTACCGTCCATGAACCATCTTCCGTCAGAGGATATATATGCTTTCTTAATGCAGAGATTCAGATCTGTGAGAACTTGTACGGCCTCCAAAAGGATTCCATGTTTTCTCGCACTGTCAACCTGGTAAAAAAGAACAGATCAGGGGTTAGTTAAACTTCTAGGACTATTTTTTTTAAGCCCTTCCCATGAATTTCTTATGTTTTTTAATAGGGTTACTGTTAATCTGTTCATTTCTAATTTGTGGAAAGGGTAGGATGGTTCCAAGAAGCTTACCTTGACTAGAGTCGCGTTAGCACAAACGGCGTTGTCGATGACGACTCTGCAAAGAAGTCAAGACGAAAAATTAGAGGAAGGACTTTTCTGAAATTTGAGGAGAAATCAATGGAGAAATACAAGGTTGTCGTTAATGGTCGACTTGCAAAAAAACAGAACAGAAGTCTTTCAAAAGTAAGCAACAGCGGAGGGAGGGATATTTTCTGGACTGAACGGAAAAGACAGAAGGAAGGACTGAAACCAGTGTAAACAAATGAGAACTAAACTAGAAGTTGCTGACTTAGACGACGTAAGTTCAAGGAAACTTCATCATTTGCTGAGAAAAGGCAGAGATAAATACTAAGCAATTTTAGGCATTCAATTGATTGATAAGGGGGACATCGAAACCCACGTTAAATCTGAGACGCCTTGAAAATAATCAGAGAAGAGAAGTCGGAATCATTAGAAAAACCGAACAAACTTGAAAAACCATGTCGAAGGCGAACAACCTTGTGTTCTTCACCAGAATAAAGCCTCCCAGATTCTTTCTTTAGACCCGTGAAAGAAAATATGCTTCAAACTTGAAAAACCATCTCGAAGCGGAAAACAAACAAAGAAATCCAACAAAAAACACAATGAAAAACGGGGTATTAACGGGAAAATCCCCTGAAGACTCCAAGAAGAAGACATTGCCATTCAGAAACCAGACTAACCTCGGAGTATTCATCCGTATGACAAGCTTCTCATATTCATTCAAACTCGAAGGCCACTCCATCCTTGCTTCTCAGTTCTCCCCAACTTTACCCCCACCCTTGTGCTTCCTCCGTTCAAATACCAATAGAAACCTCTCAACAAACGACGACAGAAACGAAGAACTTCACCGTAGAAACACAAAACTAAAATAGCAACACTGTAGAGACTCGTTCCATGGAAAACCAAAAGATACCAGATATCTCAAGCTCCCCCATTCCTCGTCTCAACTCTCTTCACCATGGAGGAAGAAATCAACATTTGTCAGGCGAAACCAGAGGTCTCGAAGATTTGAGGTCTCTGTTCTCTTTCATCCAATTTCAAACCTGTGCAACAAAAACGCCTAGCGAAGCCCAGCTTTTGCCCCCACCGAAAAGGAAAAGAGTTGCTATTTTTCTCTCTCTTAAAGCATAGAAGCGCAAAGCACGCCTCACTCACGCTCTCTCTGTCTTCCCCTATTTATATATATACTAGACGTTTTTTCCGTATGTATTTACTCTTTTATAAATACCACGTCCCTACGCAAAGCGACCTAAATGACCGACCCCACCCCCTGCCCACTGCCCACTGCCCACTGCCCCCACTGCCCCCACCCCCTGCCCTAAATGACCGACCACAATGCTGAGAGCGCCTGCGTGCTGAGTGCTGAGTGCTGACCTAACCTAACCCCTCTAAACGCCAGCTATATCCCAATCCCATCACCAGGTCAACAAGACCATACACGTGTCTCTGGATCCCTTACTCGACGGTTCACCTCTACTACAACTCGGACGCCACCTTAAAACTCGTCAGTTACTCCTTCCCTCCTTGCTTGCTTGCGTTCGACTCAATATCAATTGGCTACACAGAAGAAGAATGGACCGGGCTCGAGGGAGGGACGAGGGCGCATATTTCTTGGGCCCAGTCCATCCACGTGTCACTAGTTAAGGAGCCCACTCCGAGATGGCTTCGCCAATAAGCTGAGATCTGCCGACCGGAATTATGTTCTCCACGCCGTCCGTGTCGGCTTTTCTCTTGTCTGTCCTCCGACGATTTTCATTCCTTTTTTTTTTTTTGAGTTTCCTATTTCCTACATCTGATCGCCACGCTCGCTTATAACTAACTTTTCCCATCACTAACCCCATTTCAACAGCTGATCAACCTACCAATCAGAGGGCAGATTAGTCATCTTAATGGGAGAGAGAGAGAAGCGGGACGGTGGATCAAACTGTAGCATCATTCACCTACAATCATCTTCTGTTTGGAAGGAGTGCGAAAAAATGCCGCTTGAGTGAAAGACAAGGGTAGTTAGTCCCAGGCTCACCACTCACCAGCGAACGTGGTACACATGCGAATCTGTACAGATCAGGTGGAACGGGATCTGCTCGTCACACATGAGCGTGTGAGGTCGGTGTGAGACGCCCTGTGTAAAAAACAGATCCGGTCTCAGATCAGATGGCTATTAATAGGATTCGTGTGGGGCCTATCTCCTCCTCACACATGAGCGTGTGAGGTCGGTGTGAGACGCCCTGTGTAAAAAACAGATCCGGTCTCAGATCAGATGGCTATTAATAGGATCCGTGTGGGGCCTATCTCCCTCTGAAGAAGCCTCCCGTCCCGTCGCACCACGACACGACTGACATGTCTTCCGCAGCAACCTGCACGGAGGATTTAATAGATGTGCTTTATGGTCTACTAAATCAGGGACCCTGAGAACCAAATTTTTTCTTTTTTAATTTATCATCATCTATTCATCATTCTGACGCCGTTCTGTTCCGAGGTATCCGAGAAACACCTTTTTAAGTTCAACGCAAGGGCAGTTTAGTCCTGTTAATAAAATATCAAAACAAAAAAAAGTTTATACTCGGTATGACGTTTCATTTCCTCATTGGATGGGATATCCGGGAGGCGCGGAGTCACGCACTCCGATTTATTACGTTGCATTCAAGACGTGGAACAAATTTCTCGCTGGACACGTGTTGGAATTATGGCTTGTATTAAAGTGGTCGTGATTCAGTAATGGCTGATCAGCAGGGTTTTCCGGCCGTTGGATGAGGAAACGAATCCGACGGTCAAAGTGATGATTCAAATTTCGGTGTAACATAGGGGCCTAGGAGGCTAGGCATCGGAACACGGAACTATTGACTCTTGTATCGTCGATGCTGAGGCTGGGGCCAGAAAGCACGTGCATGCTCCCGCCGCGATGTACGGCAGGAAAAGTAATGAAGGTGGGGGGACACAGATTCCGCTAAACCGGTAGTAACTGCTCTAGTCTCCACCTCTCCCGAACCGACGTGGTCGAGAAGACTTTGGCCGTTTTTCTTACGCCGCTTTGTCGCACGTCGTGCCACGAAATCGCGGGTCCGATCACCGATGTGCATTTTAGGCCGGCCGGCAGGTCGTCCCTTGCCATTTTCTTCAATCATAACTACCGTTGCGATATCAAAGAGTCGGTTAAAATGACAGTTTGGGCAGTTAAGCTGGCCCTGCCCGAGCAGTTTTTGGCGGGAAATATGCTAGCTTTCCCGCCAGATGGGGCGGTAGCCGGTAGATGCCAAGTGCCAATCATCCGGACAAGAAGGGTGTCTGTGTATGCTCTGGGAAGAAACAAAAGTGGGGTCCATCCATGATCCGATGTAAGGGCGGGGTGTTGGGAAAGGAAGATTGGCTTTTGGTACTTGGTAGTGAGGAAGGGACCAGGGGAAACGTGGAAAGACGATGTGACACGTGGAGGACAGGTTGGACGTGGACCCCCATCGCTTTTGAAAGAAAGCAAAAGAAATCTGAAGCGATTTGTAGCTTTTGCTTTTCATACCGTTGGAATACCGCCCACCTTATTTTGTTTTCCTTTTTGACTAAGTGGCTTATTGGCGCCAACATTCAAACTTGAACCTTAAGAATTGAATGTTTGTGACTTTGTGAGCCTTCACAGTTCACACCGCGCTACTTCACACCATACCAAACTCTTAAAAGCCACAAGCTTTGTAATCCCTCTGTGTGCTTATTAAAGTGGTAACCGGTAATTGAATTCAAGGTTTTTAAAACCGGACCCAATCGGGAACCGTTGTGGGTCCGTTCCTGGGGGTTGAACAGTTTGACCATCCCGTCCGAACAGAGGGTCTGTTCTGACAAAAATAAAAAATTAAAAAAACAAAAAATGACCAAAAACCGTTGTCTAGATTGATGGTTCAACTGTCCAGGTCAGCGATTCGTTGACCAAATCAACAGCTATTGGCCAAAATACGGTTTTTGAGTGAAACAAAACCTATCAGATGACCGATTCTCAATTTTTCTGGTCAAACCATCCGGTCCGATCCGATTTTGAAAATACATTGAATTTGACAAAAATACTAAAAAAAACATGATACTAGAAAATTTTACAACCAATCAATTGGTGTCATAAAAAAAAATGACCAAATAATTTTAAGGGGCTTTTATGTGATTTATAGGGGGGTCTACTAATAGACTAAGAGGGAGCTGCAAAAAAAAATTCTGAGAGTCCAAAAATGCATTGATTTTGAGGTCACCACTCACCACCAATACGCTAATCACTAGAGTTTAGGACAAGTGACCCTATCCAATGGTTAATACTTTTTTTACAGAGATGGTCTGATTCAAAGTTTTTCAACACAATTTTAATGTATGACTTTTGCTAATTCGAGTCACACGATATTTAAAAATTGTGTATTGCATGTATCGATACAAATTAGAGGTACCCAAGGCAAGGCATAACAAGAATAGGGTTAAGAATTAAAGAAGGGCAAAACCAGCCAAAGGAGATTTTATTACAAATCTCACTTGATTTTTATATGATTCTGTTTTGAACGTGCGAATCACTCCTTGAGACTTTGTAATTGAGGACACAATAAAAAAAAAATATTGCCAATTCAATGAGTTAGTTTATATATATTTTTTTTCAAGATTTTTCTAAATAATGCTATCCCCACTAGAACATTAGAACTTATTAAATAGGAATCCACCACCACCGACCACTAATTTGGAATTATACCATCTGATGAAGGAAGATTTGGCCCGACCTCTCTCATGTGACACGTGGCAGAAACGACAGATCGGAAAAAGGGGCTAAGCCTAGGCGGGAAGGGGACACTTCGCCGAACTTACCCACCTAGTAATAGCTCGGGATACACTTCGCCGAACTGACCCACCTTGTAACAGCTCGGGATACACTTCGCCGAACTGAGTAACAGCTTGGGATACACTTCGCCGAATTGACCCACCTTGTAACAGCTCGGGATACACTTCGCCGAACTGACCCTTGTAACAGGTCGGGATACACTTCGCCGAACTGACCCACCTTGTAACAGCTCGGGATAAACTTCGTCGAACTGACCCACCTTGTAACAGTTCGGGATACACCTCGCCGAAACTGACCTGCCCTACAGATACCTCCGAGCTCAAGACCGCCTCACTCAGCACTTCGCATCACCTTCTAGGCACCAAAGCCAAACAAGTCGTACCATGCCTGACACTAGGGAAGTCCGTGCCCGAGGGCGCCACGCCCGACTGACTTGGGATCTGACGTTTGGCAGCAGCACTCTAAACGGCCACCTGCCACCACCACTGACGCCGCCATCTCCAGTTAGACGGTTAGGCAGTGACGGTTCTGTCTCAGCAGAAAGGACGATGGCCGAATTGACAAGCACAAAGGTAATCATACCCGATCTGACAAGGGCCTCAGGACGAGTACATGAAGTGACTATAAGAGCCCCCTGCCCCCCGACAACGGAGGTATGCAAACTTTGAGCTATCTGGCATTACCTTGCTTTTGAAGGATTCTAACTTGAGCTTCGGAGCCGATACACCGGGTTCCCCCCCCCGGAGCTTTCCCATCTCCTCCGTTTCAGGTTCCCTGCTACCCCGTTCGGAAGCAAGGCAGCGGACAGCTAGCACCAGCCGGATCGCGCTCCATCAATTGGCGCCGTCTGTGGGAAACGCTTCAAAAAGCCTCCCTCCAAACTTCAATACCCCCTTTTTTCTTCAAAAAACCCAACACTCATGGCCTCCTCCAGCAACACCGGACGTGGCACGGAGACAAACGCCACGGGGGAGCAACTTCAGGTCCCCGTAGTGTGCGTTGGACAGTTCACCATCCCCCTTTCGGCGGATGGGATCCCCATCTTGAACACGCCACAAGCAGCGGCACCCGTAAACCCTCCTACCACAAGCGTCCCCTTTCCTCTCCCCATTGAGACAACCTTCACTGAACCAATTGTCGTCCCCCTGGCACCTAGCCAAAACCGATTGGAGGACCTGATGCAGTGCATGCGGGCAATGCAAGCCCAAATGCAACAGTTCCAACAACACCAGCTTCACCAGCACCAAGTGCTGCACAACATCTCCTACTATCACTATCAACAGCAGTTCCCCCAACTGCCACTGAACCACTACTTCCACCTCCCCACCCCGCTCCGAGGCCGGTCAAGGCCTCCCCGCAGGATGGGCGCCCCCGCCAGGCGAAGGCCTCCCGGCCCCAGAACCACCCCAACAGCCAGGCCTCGTCCCCAAGCCGAAGAGAGAAAAATGTCATCCCCGCCTCGCAACCCGCAGGCGGGTCGGGAACCTCGCCCGCGAGGTAGGCACCTCGGCGCTCCAAGCCCGAGCTCCCGCTCACCAAAAACTGATTCAGCACCCTGGTGGCAGACTACCAGCACTCCGGGCCCATCGAGCTCGGTAACAAGGAGGCCAACAGCGCCAGCACAAGGCCCGCTCAACGGCGAAGTCGCCAAACCGCCACCCGCGCCTTGTCGGAATTCAGAGCCAAAGACACGAGCTCGGACGAGGTAGGGGCTGCCTCGGCTCTCTCCGTTCCTGGTGGTCCCCTTACCCAGAGACTTCAAGCTCCCACCTCTGGACAAGTACGACAGGTCCTTCGACCCCAACGACCACGTTAACGCCTTTCAGTCGCAAATGCACCTCGCCAGGGCAAGTGAATCGTGCATGTGCGTGGCCTTTACCACCACTCTCAGGGGAGTAGCCCGCACTTGGTACAGAAACTTGGCCCCCAGGTCGATAAAGTGTTGGGCTCAGTTCGTGCAAGTCTTCACCACACACTTCGTCACCAGCCGACGGTGCCCCAGAACAGAGGAAAGCATCTTCGGAGTGGTCCAAAGAGAAGGAGAATCTATTCGGGGCTACATCAAGCGGTTCAACGAAGCATGCTTGCAAATACCGCGGTTGGACCCCGCAGTGTAGCTCGCGGCGGCCAAAAGAGGGGTGACACACAAAGAGTTCAAATGGCACATGGTGGCCAACCAGCCCGCGACCGTGGCCGAATTCCTCAAACTCGCGGATAAGTTCATGAGGACAGAGGAAGAAATCAACCAACGAACCGAAGGCGGGAACGAGAAAAGAAAGAGAGAAGGCGAGCTCTCCAACCCAGTGAATAGAAAAAACCCAACTCGGGAGCCGAAGCCGAACCAGTCCTTCCAGGCCCCCCTAGCAGTTCGGACGGACTACACGCCGTTAAACACGAGGCGGACAGAGATCTTAATGACGATGAAAGATGCTCCGTACGTTAAGTGACCACCTCGCCTGAAAGGAAATCCGAACGAGAGAAACAATAATTTGTATTGTAGTTTCCATAGAGACCATGGTCATAGCACCGAACAGAGTAATAACCTCCGGGATGAGATAAAGGGACTCATCCGTCGCAAATACTTGAGAAACTTTGTACAGCACAGCAATAACAATAAAGCATGTCGGCAAAGGGAGCACGAAAAGGATGCCCCCGAGTCTAGCAACAGACCTGCCGAACAGTTGCAGAAGCAGCCTCCGGAAGAGAGGCCAGTTCGGGGAACCATCCATGTAATAGTGGGAGGTTCGGTGGTAGCGGGGTGTACCTCGGCAGTAGCCCGGACTTCAGTTCGCGAAGCGGCCCTCGAAGAACAGAACCCCCCCAAAAGACCAAAGACCGAAGAACCAATCTTTTTAACGGTGGACGACGCGCGAGGAGTCCACTACCCCCATGATGACGCGCTTGTCATTAAGCTATGGATCAGCGACTTCAAGGTCAGACGCGTACTCGTAGATTCGGGCAGCTCAGCGGACATCCTCTTCAAATCAGCATTTGACCAGCTGCAGTTAAAGAGGAGCGAGCTGAAGCCCGCGAACACTCCCCTGGTAGGTTTCAACGGAGAGGAAGTCAGGCCCCTCGGAAAAGTAACTGTCCCTGTGGAAGTCGACACATGGCCATGTGCGGTCAGACTCAACCATGATTTCCTGGTGGTCGCGACCCCCTTCCCATACAATGCCATAATAGGGTGGCCGATTATGCATATCCTACGGGCGGCGATCTCCACCTACTATTTGGCCATGAAGTTCCCAACGGATTTCGGTATAGGGGTAGCGCGGGGCGACCAGCTCGAGTCCCACAAGTGCTACGTTGCTGCCCTAAAGGGAAAAACCAAGGCGGCCGACGACCTCGAACTGGAGCGGCCGGCGGAGCAAGGTGAGGAGCGAGCTTCGCCCACAGAGGAAACAGTCGCAATCCCGACTTCAGCTACGGACCCAACTCGCACACTAAGCATCGGAGCTTCCATCGAAGACCCCCTACGAGCCAAACTGGTGAGTTTTTTACTTCAAAATTTAGATATTTTTGCCTGGTCCGCGGCCGAAATGCCCGGCATTAGCCCTGGACTGATAACTCACAAACTTAATACTGACCCTGTAGTCAGACCCGTTAGACAGAAGAAACGCAACTTAGCCCCAGAACGCTGGAGAGCGGTCGACGAGGAGGTTGAGAAGCTCCTCGCAGCAAACTTCATAAGGGAAGTCCACTACCCGAGCTGGGTGGCCAACCCGGTGTTGGTAAAAAAGGCAAGCGGCAAGTGGCGCATGTGCGTCGATTATACCGACCTGAATCGAGCTTGCTCGAAATATTGCTTCCCCCTCCCCAGAATTGACCGCCTAGTGGACACGACCTCGGGAAACGAGTTGCTAAGCTTCCTGGATGCCTACTCGGGCTACAACCAAGTTAGGATGGACCCATCCGATGAGGAAAAAACCAGCTTCATAACCGAGTTCGGCCTTTATTGCTACAAAGTCATGCCCTTCGGACTAAAAAATGCCGAGGCAACTTTCCAAAGACTTGTAAATAAGCTATTTCGGCCCCTGATTGGTACGAAGATAGAGTGCTATGTAGACGACATGGTCGTCAAGACTCAGTTTTCACAAGAATTAATACAAGACTTAGATTCTGTTTTCCAAATCCTGCGTCAGTTTAGCATGAAGTTGAATCCCAACAAGTGTGTCTTCGGCGTCACCTCGGGCAAGTTCCTAGGCTACATTGTCAATCGACGCGGTATTGAGGCGAACCCGGACAAAATAAAAGCCATTCTAGATATGAAACCACCTCGGAAAGTAAAAGAGGTTTAGAGGCTAAACAACCACATAGCCGCTCTAAGCCGCTTCTTGTCTAAGTCAACAGACCGCTGCCTACCCTTCTTCAAGGCAGTCAAAGGCAAAGGGTTCGAGTGGACCCAGGACTGCCAGTTCGCGTTCGACGAACTAAAAAGTTACCTCGCTAGTGTGCCAACCTTAGCCCGGCCCGAGGTGGGCGAGGTCTTAGAACTGTACCTCTCGGCGAGCGACGAGGCGGTCAGTTCGGTACTAATAAAGGAAACAGACCGGGTCCAACGACCCATATATTATGTTAGTAAAATTTTGCAGGGAGCAGAGGCAAGGTACCCGGAGATAGAAAAACTAGCAAATACCCTGGTAATAGCAGCTCGTAAACTCCGCCCGTACTTCCAGGCTCACACCGTCATCGTCCTAACTGACAAACCTCTTAGACAAGTTTTACTCAAACCCGAAGTCTCCGGTCGACTCACGAAATGGGCCATCAAACTCAACGAGTACGACCTCCAGTACAAACCAAGAACCGCTATCAAGGCCCAAGCTTTGGCAGATTTTATCACCGAGTGCACTTTCAGCCACGAAGCCCCACAGGTCGAGCCCGAGGTCCCCAGTTGCGGCGAACCCGGATCTCCTGAGCCCATAGAGTCCGAACCCCGTGAAGTAGCAGCCAGTGTGGCATCTCTCCTGGTCAGGCGAAGAGCGAATTGGGATGAGGAGCCCTGGATCCTTCACGTGGATGGTTCCTCGAACCGGCAAGGCAGCGGAGCTGGAATAGTCTTGTGCGGCCCGAGCGGCACAAAAGTAGAATACGCACTACGCTTTGAGTTCGCGGCATCCAACAACGAGGCAGAGTACGAAGCACTGATCGCCGGGCTGGACCTAGCGCGAAAGGTTAAGGCAAAACAGTTGGTCATCTGCAACGATTCTCAGCTCGTGGTAAACCAAGTTATCGGCGAATACGAAGCACGCGATCTCTCCATGATCGCATATTTGGCCAAAGTAAAAGAAGCCCTGCTCAACTTCCGGTCACACATCATCAGGCAAATCCCGAGGTCAGAAAACACTGAGGCCGGCGCCCTGTCCCGGTTAGCCAGTACGAGTCACAACAATATGAGAACTGTGTACATAGAGGACTTACCTCGGCCTAGTATTCTCGGGGGGACAGAGGAGGTCACTCCCGTCTTAGAAGCAGAGCCGAGCTGGATCGATCCACTCGCGAGCTTCCTGATAGACGGAACCCTCCCTACAAAACGCAATGCAGCCAAGAGGGTGCAGCGCCAGGCGGCCAAATACGTCATAATAGACGAACATTTATACCGACGGTCGTACACGCTCCCCTATTTGCGGTGCCTACGACCTACCGAAGCCGAGTTCGTACTCCGCAACACTCATGAAGGCCTGTGCGGCGGACACTTAGGGGGCAGAGCACTCACCCAAAAGGCACTTCGACAAGGATACTACTGGCCAACGATGAAGGCAAAAGCGGTTGAGCTCGTCAGAAAATGCGACAAGTGTCAGAAGCACGCTAACATCCACCATCAACCTGCCTCCGACCTCAAATACCTCGCCAGCCCGTGGCCCTTTGCACAATGGGGCATCGACCTCCTAGGGCCATTCCCACCAGCAACAGGAGGAAGAAAATTCTTAGTTGTTGTGGTAGATTATTTTACGAAGTGGATAGAAGCCAAACCTCTGGCAGCTGTCACGGCTCGAAACATACAGAACTTCTTTTGGAAGAACATAGTATGTCGGTTCGGGTTACCTCAGGTTCTAATCTCCGACAATGGCAAACAGTTCAAGGATATCAAGTTCCAAGAGTGGTGCCAAAACATGGAGATTCAGCAAAATTTCACGTCAGTCGCACACACGCAGGCAAATGGTCAGACGGAAGTAATGAATAGAGCCATCCTGCGCGGACTGAAAGCACGTCTGGATCGAGCTAAGGGATTGTGGGCCGAAGAGCTACCAAGTGTCTTATGGGCTCACCGAACGACTGAAAAAGCAACCACGGGAGAAACCCCCTTCAACCTCATCTACGGCACTGAAGCAGTGATCCCGGCGGAAATCGAAATACCAACGTTGCCATTAGAAACATACGATGATCGGACGAACGGAGACGAGTTACGCACCAACCTCGACCTACTGGACAAGGTAAGGGACCTCGCGCACATCCGAACAGCGGCATACCAGTAGCAGGTAGCTCGCTACTACAATAGCAGAGTAAAGCAACAAAGCTTTTGAGTCGGCGACCTGGTCCTCTGTAAGATTATGGTGCCCGAACCCGACATCGGCAAGCTTGGACCTAATTGGGAAGGGCCCTATAAAGTAAAAATAGCGCTCGGGGGCGCATACGAACTCGAAACCTTGGAAGGCAAACGAGTACCTCGAACGTGGAACATCGTGAACTTGAGGCGATACTACCTATAAACCACCTAGCGAAGTGGACGAAATCAGGCCCTATGTGCCACAAGGCAAGCCAAGGAACTTCGGCGTAGACAGCACATTATCAGCTCAGCAAAAAATCAGTTCGCGGCACAAAAGACCACAGAAATTTAAAAAACCCGGCAAAGAAACAGCTCGGGGAAGATGAGCAAGGGGAAAAAGACACTCCATTGCAAGAAACAGTACATTGGAAAAAAAAAAAATTTACATGCCCGGAGCCACTTCGCCATTGGAAGGCACTTCAACAACACCCGAAGGCCCTGCCTCTCCTTCAGAGTCCGGCTCGCCATCGGCAGCATTGGCCATCTCCTGAGTTATACGCGAAGTGGTTATGGCACTTACATCGAGGTCGGGGTATGTATTCCGGATCATCCACTGGTTCAACTTGAACCCCCTCCTGTAAGAGTCCACCATCAGATCGTCAAAACGCGGGGAGGCAATGTAGTCTTCAACTGCCTTCTTCTTGGCGTCTTCAATGCCTTGGGAAAAAATCTGTGTTCTCTCCCTGATGTCCTCCTGAAGATACTCGACTTGATGCTGCAAATCCAACTTCAAGTCCGCCATATGCTTGACAACTACCCCCATGGCCTCGGCGTCACGCTGAGACCTCGCCTGTCTGGCCATCGCGACGCGAGCAGCCTCTTCAGCAGCATAAGCAGCCACCTCAGCAGCCCGAGTATTTGCCTCTGCAGCACGGAAGGCTTCTTCAGCAGCATGAGAGGCAGCCTCAGCAGCTCGCGCTTGTCGCGAGCTCCTCTCCACTTGGGCCGCCAAGGCATGAATCGAAGAATTCACCTACCAAAAGAAACAAGTGAGCAAATGACAGCATAAGCAACAGAATAAAAAAGGAAGATAGAATCTAACTTACCACCATGGCATGTGTTACGGCGCGGCAAGCGACCTGATTCAAGGGAAGATCGATCCACGCCACGACCTCCTCGAGGAAAGTAGCGTCCCTACTCTTCTAAAGTGTGTAGTTCGGTGTCAACACACTCCTAAACTCCCCTTGAGCTCCCGAGCCTGAGGGCCCAGCCCACGTATGAGCAGACCCGGAGTGAGCAGGAGCACTTGAGTACGCAGGAGCGCCCGTATGAGTGGTTTCAGCGTAAGGCGCCCCGACGGTCTCGTGCACCGGTGGAGTCACTTCGGGCTCCCTAGGCAAATCCTCAGGCATATGGTTTGGGGCTTGGGGCTCCTCATCCAAGGGCAGCTCGGTATGAGTTCTCTTGGCGACCCGCTTCCTCCTCTTCATACCTTGGAACAAACGCCCCCCACGAGTTCGACATCAAAAAAAAAAAAGCCGCATAGCCAGAAACCTACCCGAACTCAAGCCGGCTGCAATAAGCTTGGCCTCCGTTAAGTAGTGGTGGCACTTTAAGCCTTGTCGTGCCCATTGCCGGAGACCCTTCACCGTCTCTTTATCAAGAGTTACGCCCAAATCGGGAGCGGCCTCACCCCACCCGGTCTAAAAGGGCCATCCTTGTGCACTTCGCACGCCGAAGTAGTCCCGCTTTCAAGCCGGGACCTTATTAGGAAGATCGTGCAGAAGCTTGAAACCCTGGCGAGGAGAAAGGTAATACGCCCGTCTCCCCCCAGGAAGAGAACCCGCCTGTCTCTTGAGCATCAAGATAGAGGAGAATATCTCTAAGTCTAAGGGAAAGTTCTGCTCGCAAAAAAGGGAAATTGTCCCCACCAGGTTCCGAATAGAGTTCGGATGAAGCTGGCCAATGGTGACACCGAAGTGGTTTATGACTTCGACGAGAAGGGGATGGAAAGGAAGTCGCAACCCTACAGCAAGCTGCTCTCGAAAAATCACGATCTCGTCGGGACCGTGTTCCCAAGGAAAGCTACCCAAAGGAATAAAATATGTGTACCCCCCAGGAAGATTATAAGACAGAAGTATGGATTGAAGCCCCTCAGGCGTCATGGTCGAAGGGCCAAACCGGTCTAGCATCCGACCTCGGCGGGAGGTAGATGCCAAACTGCCCGAAGCGACTCGACCTACTGGTTCGTAGTCCTCAAACTCCACCTCAGGATCACTGAGGCAGTCTGGGGACACGGCTCGGTTGGTGGAACCTACATCGGCCCTACTCGAAGAATCGTTTGAGCTATCAAAGCTAGACATTGGGGAAATGACGAATTCAAGAAAGTACTCACCGGAAAGTTTGAAGAAAAACCAAAGAACCGTGAACTGTATAAACAGCCTTGACGCGAGCTGGAAAAGACTTGGACGCGAGCTGAAAGGTTGGACGCGAACTCAGTAGACAAATCGCAGAAGTGACAACAACCGGGGTCCCCCACTATTTATAGCTACAGTAACCAAGAATCGACCGTGCAGATCGAAGATGATCCGACGGCCCACGTTCTTACCGACTGCACAACCCTTAAGGTCGAGACGTGATTGGCGCACGTCTTTCCGAAAAAAGTGAAACGTCAGCGCGTCTTTTTGAAACAGGCGTCGCTTTGACACGCGTCTTTTCGAAACTGACGCGCCGCATGATTCCCTGACTGTCGACCGTGCACGTACAGCAGTGGCGTGCCTTTTTGAAATGACCTGTCGTCACGTCCCAGCGGCGCGAATTGGTTTGAAATTTAAAACGCGCGGTCACAACCACCAGCGTTCTTGAGTAAGCACGTTTCCAGCCTTCTCGAAAACCGAAAGAACCCTAGCAAAAGCGTCTCGAACAGTGAAGGTTCGAAGGACGGGACAAATCCACCAGCTACCTCGCGAAAACTCCCCGCACCATGGCAAGACCCCCGGCGCAAGGAGTGGGGGGCAATTGATGAAGGAAGATTTGGCCCGACCTCTCTCATGTGACATGTGGCAGAAACGACAGCTCGGCAAAAGGACCCAAGCCTAGGCGGGAAGGGAACACTTCGCCGAACTGACCCACCTAGTAACAGCTCGGGATACACTTCGCCGAACTGACCCACCTTGTAACAGCTCGGGATACACTTCGCTGAACTAAGTAACAGCTTGGGATACACTTCGCCGAACTGACCCACCTTGTAACAGCTCGGGATACACTTCGCCGAACTGACCCTTGTAATAGGTCGGGATACACTTCGCCGAACTGACCCACCTTGTAACAGCTCGGGATAAACTTCGCCGAACTGACCCACCTTGTAATAGTTCGGGATACACCTCGCCGAAACTGACCTGCCCTATAGATACCTTCGAGCTCAAGACCGCCTCGCTCAGCACTTCGCATCACCTTCTAGGCACCAAAGCCAAACAAGTCGTACCATGCTTGACACTAGGGAAGTCCGTGCCCAAGGACGCCACGCCTGACTGACTTGGGATCTGACGTTTGGCAGCAGCACTCTAAACGGCCACCTGCCACCACCACTAACGCCGCCATCTCCAGTTAGGCGGTTAGGCAGTGAGGGTTCTGTCTCAGCAGAAAGGACGACGGCCGAATTGACAAGCACAAGGGTAATCATACCCGATCTAACAAGGGCCTCAGGACGAGTACACGAAGTGACTATAAGAGCCCCCTGCCCCCCGACAACGGAGGTATGCAAACTTTGCGCTATCTGGTATTACCTTGCTTTTGAAGGATTCTAACTTGAGCTTCGGAGCCTCTACACCGGGTTCCCCCCCGGAGCTTTCCCATCTCCTCCGTTTCAGGTTCCCTGCTACCCCGTTCGGAAGCAAGGCAGCGGACAGCTAAGACCAGCCAGATCACGCTCCATCACCATCAGTATACATTGGTCCACAATCAATACTTTGTGGTTTATTGCTGAGGGGACCTAGGTTTAAGATAGAGTATTAGAGAGTTAATTCTTTAAAATGTGTACCAGTATATGCTTAAGAAATGCAAGGACACGCTGGAATGCTTATAATGCATGTGAATGCATGAAGGAACACAAATGCCAAGTAAACCCAAAAGCTCAAATGACTATAAGAAATATGATGTTGGAAAGATATGATACGGGAAAAACTTATAATCAATCATCTGGCATCATACAATTAAGAATCAATCAGGTGGTTTTCATCAAAACTCATGGAGGGTTGTGATTGGTCAAAGCCTTTCCTATATCATGTTTTTCCGGCATTATAGATTTTTTCAAAATAAATATATAAAAAAAGCATAAGGCTTAGTTTGGAAAGAGTGTAAATACAAATATGTACAGTAAAAATACAAAATACAAGGTTTTGCACTCTACATATTTGTATTTATACACCTTCCAAACTGAGCCTAAGAAATTCATATGTTGATGGCTTGTGTGAAGTGTGAATCTGTGAATTGTTGAGATATATCTATGAAAATTTGGGAAATAGTGGAAGAATTATGATATGCATGGGTATGCCTAGGAAACAAATATAAATTCCATTAAAACTTAAAAATTACTATTTTAAATGAACATTTTTTTCTTTTCTACTTTTTCTTTATTTAGTTTTCTGATTGATAGAAAACGATTCAGTCTATATGAACTATGGTGGGGTTTTCTCTATCTAATGTTTAAACCCATTAAACATTGCTACCCAAAAATTAAAGCAAAAAACAAGAAAAAGTAAACATCCCTAATTCTAGGGGTGGCCACGAGCCGAGTTTGAGACTAGTGAAACTCGGCTTGTGAGGCTCGCGAGCCTAGTATAATAAATAAATATTTTTTTATTATATACATATAAATATATAAATTTATATAATAAATAATTTTTATTATATAATAATATTTTTATATTTTATGTATAATGGTAAATAATTTTTATAATTCTTATTTTTTGTATATAAAAAATATTTATATGTATAATAATAAATGATTTTTATAATTCTTAATTTTTTATATGTACAATAAACAATGTTTTAATATGTATACTTTTTATTTTTTAGAAAAAAACTTGGTTTACAATCGAACTCGAACTTGTAAGCTTTGAACCAAGTCGAACTCGATCTCAAATCTTTAGCTCGAATCAAGCTCAAGCTCGAGCTCGAGCCTAACATAGTCTGTGCGAACCGAATTTGAATAACCAAGTATTCAGCTTGGCTCGACTCGAATCCACCCCTACCTAATTCTCAATATTTAGAATTTTGGTGGATTCAAAAACCAACATGTATTGCAACTTGCAAGATACACACCAATATCTTACAATATTTTGAACCTTATGCTAAGCATTTTGACATAGAAATAGAGATAAAATGGAGACAATCAGATAGAGAGGTAATGACTCCCAAATGCCCTCTTTTGGGCAGATTTGAACTATGTGATGATTCTCAAAATTCCTTAATTGAGATCGACTAGGTTTTAATACCATTAATCCATTTTCAAAAATCAATTGGGTCAACAAAACATGCCGAGTGGAAAGCAAGTAGCATTCGAAAAACAATAAAAAGTACATGTACCCACAATTTTTGCCCCAAGGGAAAATTTCAAACCAACTTGGTTATGGCTATCAAAATGGAATACTGAATAATGGTGATCTGGTAATCAATTAAGCATCTAAATAATAGTATTCTATTAACATTAAACAAAGTTCAAAGTAGTAGGAATGGTGGTATTTGAAGAAAATGGTACTCATACAATGGCAATTTGACTCTCGGGGCCCCACCTCACCTCGATTGGGGCAGGTTTTTTTACCACTGATCGGGGTTTGGGGTGGGTTCGGAGAAAACCTAAAACTCTGGGGTCAGGGATGGTATTTGTCCACCCTGCCCCAACCCCGACCTGACCGCCCCGTTACCATCCCTAGGTACTCATGAAAACCAGCTCTTTTTTTCTGTACCAGAAAATGCTTAAGAGAGAAGAAAAAAGAACTTTTGGACTGGAGCTAATAGCTAATAAAGAACATTATCTTTTCATCATCAACATCACCAACATATATACCAACATATATAGTTAGTTAACCTAAAAATCTCTGAGGCCCGCACGACTATGCTCATATCCAGCCTATATTTGTTTGAATAAAAAACAGACTATTGACAAATGGTATCCATTTCTTCAAATTCAAGTTCGACTTGTTTTATAAATGGGGTTGAATATGGATCCACCTCTCAATGTTTTATTATCATATCAATTAGCAAAGTTGGTTTGTTTATTGAAAAGTCATAGATTCAAGTCGAGGATATTTCAATTCATTTTGTTAAGGCTATTTATCATGCGAAAAGACCCAAAAATTTGACGATTTTGGTCTTTTGGGGTCTATTTTGGGTATGAGTCTTTTAGTCTTCTTAGAAATATCTCCTAACAGTTTAGATAACCAAAAGACATATTCAGATTTTGGGTCTTGTCTTTTAATGATAAAGACCATTTGGTAAGTCTTCAGTCCATCACACTTTTTGAAATGCGTTTAGAGGCTATTTGTCACACGGAAAGAGAAGAAAAATTCATTGAAGCTTTCCAAAATTTGGCATTTTTGGCCTTTTGAGGTCTTTCCTCGTACACATCTTCTAATCTTTCTAGCTTTTGATTACCAAATTGAAAAAGAAAAATTTTCGATATTCCAAATTTGTCAAAGCCCAAAAGACCCTGTAGAAAGACTTGCCAAACACCACATAATAATATTCAATACTCAATACCCATCCAAATCCAATCTCTTAGCAGCTCTAATTTCAAAGTGAAATTATAATGCCATATTGGGTTTTATCAGAAAGCAAGAGAGAAACTTACCTCAATTCTCATTTTCTCTCTTACTCTTCCTACCTTCTAATAAATCCAACAAAAATATAGCCTAAGTATCAACAACAGCAGTATGCTAGATAAGGCATATCCTCACCATGACTAAAATTACTTCAAAATTATTGTCCCATTCTTTTTTTTATTGTTCATTTGTCGGGAGGGGTTGATCAAAGGACCAATAAAAGGGCAGCTCAAACGGTGTGAATTGTGATGTGTCGTCCAAGCGCAGACACTGATTATAGCACCATCGCTTTTCTTGTAAAAAAAAATTATAACACACTTGTTGTTGATTCTTGATACTTGATAGGTATAGAGAAATTGTTGGAGTTGGAGTCTCAATCCATCATTCATTCGTCATATGATCCTCCTCAACAAAGCGTGGTTGCATGCGTAAGCGTAGTATTGGGAGCATAGAATTGCATCCACAGTCGACACAGCTCTCAAGTCAATGCCTCTGTATACACTGCACACTCGAATAAATCCAACCTTTGATTGAAAAGCATGAATTTATGACAGTGTTTTTCATTGACCTATTCAACTTAATGTCCTAGATGTGCGTTGTACGTATCTGTAAACGTTTAGAAGCAATGAAATTGTGTAAAATTGTTCTGTTATTTTATCAAAAAAAAACCTTAAATTGTATTTTTTTATAAATAAAATTTCAAAATATAAAATAATACATATATTACATGTAAAGTATAAATTATATATTATTTATTAATAATATATATATATATATATATATATATATATTATTTGCTGATATGATTTGGTCTAACTCATTCGACCCAGGCGGCCAAACTAATGGCCCACAAATTATAAACTAAAAATGGGTTAGGGGGATAAATGGGTTTGAGGATGTGACTATTCCCCATTGTCTATGCCCTTGGAGGAAAAAAAAAGAAAAAAAAATTATAAACTAAAAATAAAGTTGTGAATACCGTCTTATTCTAAAATAAAAAAAAAAAAAAAAGAGATTAGATGAAATAGAAAAAAGGGCCGACGAGTGAGTGTTTATCGGATAAGAGAGACTTGAGGAAAGGTGAAACAGTTTACCAAAGATGGTGAAATGAAGTTGGGTGGGATGGGATTAATGAAACCAACCGACCTCATATTATAATGATATAGTTGAGGACAAAACTCAAAAGCATTAGTTAGGTTGAGTTGAGAGAAAGATATAGCTGTAAGTCAATTTGGAAAGGAAGAAATTGAATATTAGTCATGTATTTAATAGAAAATTTGTTAAAATTAAATTTCAAAGGAAAGTAGAAGGTGATCTGTTCAGTTCAGTGGCCCATCACCCCATCTCAATCAGACAGTTATCAACCATCAATTCCAACAGTAGCATCACGCTTCCTTTGCAAGAACGAAGTCAAAAGAAGGATTACTATCGAAGAAGAAGAAGAAGAAAATCAAAGGAGGGTAGTGGCGGAGGAATGGAGCTCGGTCGTGGCTCACCAAAATATTATTTTATATTATTCCTGGTAGTTCTAGAAACCCCTTTTGTCAAAAGGCAAAGCAAACCCAGGACCTCGTTTCATCAGATTCAGAGGCTTGCCTTGCAAGTAGGGTTTTCAAGTTTGAAGTTTCAACAGTTTTTTTCGTACAAATTCACATATCTAATAAATTAAAAATAAATAGGAGTTATATTTGTTAAATACTAGACTAAGCTAAAGAGTCTTATAAATTATAATCACCCCCCATTCTTTAGCCTAAAAGTGCTAATTAGCTTAAGAATCCAACCAAAGCATTCATCTGTCTGTCATTATTAGGGAACCGGTCATTGATCAGACGGAATTATTTAAAACCAGCCCATCGAGTCAAAGCAATTTAGAAATCACAAGAATCGGCTTCTGGGTTCTGCTACTAGACAGGGAACAGGGAAAGGGAGGAGTAATCTGATATCAGACATCACACATCCACACCCCAACAGAATAGATATATAAAAATTGCTATCAGGATTACATGACGATCACAAAGATCTACAAACAGGATAGACATCAACGTGGCATATCCACATCAACTTGGGCGGAATACCCACTTGATGGGAGCGGGACCCCCCATGCATAGACACAGACCACCTGGTATTAGTTTGGATGGTCTCGGATACCTAACTTTCAAAATCAATTGGTACCCCTCCCACACCTCCACAACTCAGAACCCATACCAATTCAGATTTCATCAAATTGCTTTGCATGCTCATTTGTATCGGATTTTGGACGACAGTATCGCCAAACATTTTAGTTCAGAGGAACTTGAGACATCTTTCTTGCTATGTGGGTTCTGGGTCGGTGCGTCTATAATTGGGTCGGATAAGGACTAGACTTCCAAAGCCAATCAAATCAGGTTCAAATTTAATCTAACTCCGATTTATTATATCTTCAAAATAAAGATAAAAATATTCTAAAATATTAATCGAAATCAGATGGGTCAAACCCACAGGCCACATCTAATCATTTTCTGTATAGGAATAGGACTTCAGATTTTCAAGCTAGTCCATTCACAGCCCTGTGAATAAGCATAGGTTCAAAATATTGATATGCCCTATATGTCAATACATCGGTAGAAATGTATCAGTATTGATAATTTTTTTAATTTTTTTTTTTTAATTCGATTCAAAGAAACCAATTTAAGATCCATTCATCCTCTGAATCAGTCAAAACTCCCAATACAATCCGATATGTATCAACCGATACGTATCATATTTTGAATCTTGCCTATGAATGGATTTACAGGCTCGACTGGACATAAACGGCTTACACATGCGCCATGCCTACAACTTGGAACTTGAAGACAGAAGGGGTGACGGATTCACGAGTGTTTTTATACATGCATCAAGCAAAACCAATTACGGACGCTAATTTGGAATTTGGAGAGAGAGAGAGAGAGAAAGGCAGCTTTCGGCGTACGGTGATGTGAAACAAGCATGCAGAATAGCGAGCATCCAGAGATCGACTGACCCCACGGAAGATACTTGTTTGCTCCTCCACATGCAAAAGATTTCGACGTCCCACCCTACCTACCTTACCCTTATACATCTCTCTCTCACTACCACACCAGTCAGTCAGTCACCAGATTCACGAAGTGTTAAGCCCGCTGCCCCCCCTACTTGAGTCTCCCCGAACGTTGGAACCAAATCAATGCGCATGCACCGATACATTCTCTATTTCAGCCGACTTCGGCTTCGGTCAGTGCAAAGCCCGTTGGAACACTCTTCGAACAATTTTTACAGCCTTCCATCAGTAACATTTCCGTATATCTATGCTTTATTTCATGGAGAAATATTCTCAATGCAAGGCTAAGATGGCTATTCAAACCGGTTTTGCACTGACTGAATCTGATTTCATTTCAGCTTCCACCCGGAGGAGATCGGCTTCATTCAGTGCAAGGCCCGCTCGAGTGGTGTTCGAACAGCCTTGCATTGGGAACATCTCAGTACTTCTGTGCTTTATAATGCAAGGCTATAATGGCTGTTGAAACCAAGGTTCAAAATATTGATACTTATCAGCCGATACATGTCATATTGGGAGCTTCCTGATACGCCCCTACAGAGGGTGTATCAGGGTTTTCACTAGTTCAGGGGGTGGACAGACCTTAAACCAGCCCCTCTAAACCAGATTTGAAAAAAAACTACCAATATGCCTCTACCAGCGTATCGGATGTATTAATATTTTAAACCTTGATTGAAACGGGTTCTACACTGATTGAATCCGGTTTTCACCTAGGGCCAAACAAGTGTCAACCATCCCTAGGGGAGCCATGCTTTTGCGGCGCATGAATCCCGAGTAGACATGTTCATGGGATGGGCCGACTCAGACTTTTACTCTTCATTAACAGAATTTTTTCAAGCCTGAGCCAGAACCCGAACTCAGCCCTCATAAAAAACCCTGCATCGTAACCCCAAGCCCGACCTAACAATGAAGGATTAAACTCGATGTAAAATCCTTAAACTGGTTGGGAAACCTTAAACTACATATGTGAAATCCGAAACCATAATCCTTTTCTTCTTCTTCTTTCCATGAAAGATTAAACTCGATGCTAAATGATAATACAAATTAATCTGCTTTCTTCTTTCCTTGTCTTTTATTAAAACAAAATTCATTTGATTTTCTTAATTTATTTCAAAAATCTTAAATTACTAAGTGTCATTTAAGTAGGAAATTTAGTCATTTTATTTCTCTTCCTGTAGCGATCGATCTGTATTATATAAGCCCCGTAAGGATGCTTTAGTGCTAATCGCTGAGGTCAAGCCATTTGCGTTTTATAACCGGAGTCAATTCAGTTTGTTTTTTTTTTTTCAATAATGATCTGTTTGATTGTCGAGAAGGGATGGGATGAGAAAGGAAAATTTTATTTTCTCAATTTAGGGTGTCTATGTTTGTTTGTTGAGACCCATTATCCATAGAATTTACTTTTGATTGATATAAAAATTTTGCAGGATGTTTGAGTCTTGCCACGACAGAGCTTCACCACTAGCTTCAGCTACCCAGTTTTTTGCCAGTAATCCAAATATTAAACTAGCAAATCTAAGCACTACAACAATGTGGAGTGACTAGAGTGAGAGGTAGTTTTACCAATGTCAGATTTGACCTGAGGTCGAGTGCCGCAATGGGATTTTGGGTTACCTTCATTCCAAGATTTTCTTCGAATTGAAATGTCAGATCAGCTTGTGACCAGGTGGTTCGTCGATGGAGGTATTGTCTCAAATGTTAATGTGTTCCAACGAGGAATAGAAGTTTAGGTCGTCATTAACGTCTGCTCTTTCAAGCCATATATGAAGGTGGACGCAAGGATCGGTGATGTGTTAGGGAAGCTGGTGTATCGAAATTGCCTGGTATGAATGATGAATAATAGAGGAATTATGAAAACGGAAGGTTGATGACGTAGAATGGCTGGGAAAAAGCATATTGCCGCTACTGAGAATTCAGCGGCGATCTAGAAGAAACGGAGAGGGTGAAAGAGGAAGGGGTAACTGTCGCCCGTTGCTGGTTCACTGCCTCTGTCGAGAACCCCGAGACAGTTCGGAGAGGGGAGACAATATGCCAGGGTGAGAGAAGGTTACTGAGCTGAGAACTGTCGCCGCCGTCTCTCCGTGTCCAAACGAGGAAGATAAATAGTGTCACCGGTTTCGGTTGGAAAAAAGAGAAGATGAACAGTCATCTCTTCACTATTCGAACTCAAATGCCAAAAGCCAGATCCGGACGACCAAGTAGACGGAACCGACGATGAGATTTGGAGGGGAACCCATCCAATGGAACAAGTCAAAAGTGCTATAGAAATGAACATAAACGACGAGAGAATGTCAAATCAAAACTTACTTGACAATGAAAACGTCGGAGACGGTGGCAGAGATGTTATAGTTGGCCGCCTGGAAGGAAGAGACGAAGTCTGGTAGGTCCCTTTCAATAATATTTTCTCACGGTTTGCCTTTCTCAACGGTGAGACCCCACCTATTGATTTTTGGGTCTTGAAAAAAACGCATGAAAAAGGAAATATTCCCTAAAGATGCTTCCCTTCCCATGCGTTTCTCGGAAACCAAACGTACCATAAAGAACTTGTGTAAGGCAGTTGAGGGAAACTTTCAAACTTCCTAGAAGTAATCTACTAGCATCTCAATGCAGCTGTGATTTCACTCATAAGCCCAAAACTTATGTACTCGAGCTAACAAAGTTGAGAAATACATGACTTGTACAAAATAACAGAGGCTGAAATGCATGACTTGTACAAAGTTGGGAAATGTAGGACACCGCCGGAGAGAGGGACGACTTAGTTCACTGGTGGCGCGGCTGGCGTTGGTGCCTAAGTTCGCTAGTTCCTGAGAGTGTGCGAGTGAATGAGAACTGAGAGAGAGAGAGAGAGAGAGAGAGAGAGAGAGAGAGAGGACTCACCACTAGAGAGAGACGACCGTTGCCTGAGCTTGCCTCTAAAACTGAGAATGGTGGTTACCTGCTTGGGTTTGTCGCTATTCTTGAGAGTGAGAGTGAGGAGAGAAGATAGAAGATGAAAAGAGGGATATGGGAAAGGGTTAGTTGGCTAAGAATTTAGGGTTTAGAAGAAATTATAAAATGTCAAGCCAAGTTAGGCTCGAGCCGGGCTTTTGTGACAAATCCCAAGCCTAGCCCGAAAAATAGTCAGGTTAGACTTTTAGGCCTGAGGTCAATCCCGCGAACTAAAATCAATGTGCAAGCCCGTCCAAGGGTCGAGCCCATTACAACTAAACGCTGGCCTCAAATATTTTTCATATTACTGGGCCCGTTACAATTGAACACTGGTTTGTTTAACCATAGATTTTTGGAATACAATCGCAAAGGGCCAAAGGTGAAGGGGTCCCCTACTACTAGAAGTTGTAGCGGCAATGATGATATAGGGAAGAGAACAAAGGGGAAGGAGAGAGAGAGAGAGAGAGAGAGAGAGAGAGAGAGAGAATGGTAAAATTGGCTTTTAAAAAAATTATACATCACGTGATATTACGTGTACAAAATTTGACGGAATATTAACGGATGACAACGGTAAGAGTAGACATAGTCAATTGTCAAAAACAATAGAGATACTTTAAGACAATACTGAAACAGCAAAGGTATAGTTAGTCAATTTCCTAAACCTTAGGGATTGTTTAAAAAATTTGCCCAAAAAAGTATAACACTTTCACATGAAAAAGATAAGACATTTAATAGCCCCTCTTAAAAAAATTGTCTTGGAATTACTAGAGTTATTTTATCAGTAACACATCCATTTATTATTTTATAAGAATGAAGGAAATGTATATGTACAAGAGTGTGCCAAGCACCCCATATAAGCTAGTAATGCTACGCACCCCAAAACAATAAAACATCTGTATTTGATTCATATTCACTCTGTGCCACCCATTTACATGCCCACTTAAGGGTCGCGCCCATCTCCCTCATCAGTTCTTTTTATCCCCCTTTCCACATGCCTATGAATCCAAGAGCCTGTTTTGTTTTGGATGAACCAGCTCATCACAACCTCAGAATCGCCTTCTACCTCCATGTCATTGTTGTTCAAAGATTTTCCCAACCTCAGCCCATGTAGCACAGCAATCGGTTCCACGCTCGTAGAGTTTTCATAATCGATGGGACCCAACAAATAAGCCTAAAGCATTCCATTGCAATCATGGTTCAAAGTATCAATACGCTCTGCTGAATTTTTCAGTATTGCCTATTGAGCCACTATAGGATCGATACTTGCTTATTCAAATTTCAATCAACTACCATCATGGCACCATTGTTGCACACCTAATACTGTATTTTAAACTTGACAGATGTCTCAAAATCTCTGTATTTAAAGTATTGCTCAATTAAAAATCATGCACATCGTCCAATACGGTACAATGTGTCACCACGTTTAACTTGGTGTCGGAAGTTGGAGTGATTCATGTTCTATTGCAGATTATTCTTTCCGGTGATGATTATGCTACCATTAGCATATTCTATATAATCTTATCAACAAACGAGAATACTTCCAAAGTTTTTAGGCAACCCTCAATTTTATACTCAATTGATGTTTCTTTTGTTTGTTTTTTCCCTCTAAAAGTTCTACTGTTTCTTGTTTCCCATACCACCCATAAAACAGCTACGCTATAGATCTCCATAAGATCTTACCCCTCTTCTTCTTTAGAGAGAAAAGTCTTCCTGAGTCGACTTATAACATCAATTGAAGGATTCTACCTGTAACCAAAGAGAAAAAAAAAAAAGAAGAAAACTCCCAGATACTAGACAAAAAACAATAGGAGGTTAGTAGATGATAGGTAGATCCATAAAGAAAACACGTGAAAAATAAGAAAGCCTTCTCTAATGAAGATTATCATATATATTAAATCTCATATCTACAACCCAACAGAAAACCCTTACCTTGGAACCTGTACAATTGTGCATGAATAGAAAATTTTTTCTTGGTAAAAGAATAGAAAAAATAACTAAAGAGTATCTCTGATCTTACACCTGTAATTTCCAGAAGATAAAACTTACTTACGGGCTATGGGAGCACCAAAGCTTATATGACCACTTCACTTGCAACAGGTAACTTCAATAGGTCATTTTTAACATGCCTAGATATCTTGATATATACTTTCCATTTTTATCACCCACTGGAGTTGATCATAGATTCCCACAAATACACACAAACTTGTAATATAATCATTTATAATTTTGTCCACCTCAAAATCTGCATCTCCACCTCAACATATGTATCTCCAACCATTATTAGCCTTTGTCATCTTATAAAATTTACCCTATAGCTGATTTGTTATTCTTTATTGACACAAAACTCCGCTCCACCTCAATGTTTGCATTTCCAACCACTCACCAGCCTTTGTCATTTAATAAAATTTACCCTAAACCTGACTGGTTAACCTGATTTGTTATTTCTTTAATGACGCAAAACTCCGCTCCACCTCAATGTATGCATTTCTAACCACTCATCAGACTTATCATCTAATAAAATTTACCCTAAACTCCACTAATGACACAAAACTCCCTCCCTGGTTTGTTATTCTTAAATGATACAAAACTCCGCTCCACCTCAATGTATGCATTTCCAACCCCACTTGTTCCTTCTATATAATTTTGTATAGCATATATTCTATCGTAATCCTACCTAGTTTCTTTTTATCTTAGATACTCTCCCTAAACTCCACTAATATGAGCTTGTCTTACATTGCTGGTCCCAAGCACAAATAAAGAAGGGATGTTTCACGGTGGCATCCGGCATTAAAACTTTTGCAATAATAATAATAAAATAAAAGTACAATAAAAAAACAGCAGCTATCATCATTATATTAAAATCAACTATATAGATCATGGCACTGAGAACAATTCTCTCACCAGGATGCTCTAAAGTAAGCTATCAAATTCTCGCTTCCAGGTAATCCATATACTCTTGGTAATAATTTCAGGATGCCCAAACTTCTTGAGCCATGGCTTAGTGATAATAAGAAAATTGGTTGTTTCTTCAGTATATCTATCATAACCTGCTTCAATCTCATCTCATGTTCCTTTATCTCCTATCTAAAACCAGCCCTCTCATGCTTTCATGTCTTGATACAACAACCTCCGTCTTCATGCAATTTTTGGACAGGATCCAATAAATGCTTTGTGATTTGTCCCCAACCCCCTGTTATACAGCAGCAGGACTAAAGCCCAACAGATGATCAAGAGTCCAATCATATGCAACCGACAATGGTACATGACTACTGGTTATGCTAACAAAGTTGGTTAAGCACATGCTTATCCAGTGGTAGCATATAAAAAAGGTTTAACACATGAAAATTCAATTCCCAAGTTATAATCTCGTTATAGCGAAGCATTAAAAGATGTAAATTTGAAAATTCAATACCCTAAGTTATAATCTTGTCAATCAGCAAACGCATTCACTTTTCTCTTTCATACCTTTAACACTTTCACAAATACAATAAATCAAAGAATATATCAGCCATTGACATGACAAGATCTTTATGTCAAAATTTAATTTCACTTGACTCACCCCATTGACGTAGGTTTTATTGATCAATCTCCACGTACTCTTGGAGAGAAAAGAAGAGATAAGAACTGGTCTGCCGATTGGGAGAATAATTTAATCTCCCAGCCAACCAGGCCCAGGCCACTTTATATAGACTTCTTAGAATCACATAAAATTACATTACTGCCCTTGTTCATAAAAATAACAGAATTCCTAAACTACCCCTAGTAGGTAATAATAAAAAGACAAACATACCCCCAAATCCAAGAATAAATAGTATACAAATAAGAATACAACAAAAGGCTACTTTCAACATCCCCCTCAAGCTGGAGTATAATGTTATATAACATTTATATAAACCCAGATTGCTAATAATGATGTCAATCTGAGGTCAACTAAATGCCTTGTTAAGTAAGTTTGCTAATTGTCCTTCAGTTTTCACAACTGGGTATCCATATCTCCATATCTCCACACTTAATCTTCTCACAGATAAAATGAGAATCAACTTCAATATGTCAAATTCTCTCATGGAACACAAGATTCAAAGCAATATGCATGGCAGCCTTAATTGTCACAATGAAGATGCATCAGCAATATCATAATGACCCCAACTTCTGAAGCAAACTCTTAAGCCATACCAATTCACCTGTGGTATGGTTCATTGCCCAATATTTAGCCTTCACACTACACTTGTTTAAATGTCCATGTTCCTTAGATATCCACTCCTGAACCAGGTGACACTTTCAATTAATGTAATATTTTTAACACAGCTTTTAGATAGGGTACTATAGAACTCATGAACCAGCTTATGACACTAACTACAAAGGATATGCTTGGGCATGTAGTCATCAAATATTTGAGTTTTCAAATCGGTCGCCTGTAACATGTGTTATCAATAAGTTCTCCCTGATCAGAGGTAAATTTGGAATCCATGGGTGTAGCTACTGGCTTACATTCTATCTCCTCTAGTAAATCCAGTTTTCTTGCATTGTAAGTGAGGTACTCTGTGGTGGACCTCATAACCTCTATCCCTAAGAAATATATCAACTTACCCAAGTCTTTAGTATGAAACTACTACTCTAGAAATAAGTACAGATCATAATATCTTGTCACTTCTGAGTCACTCCCAATCACCACTGTCATCATTATCAACATATACTACCAAGATAATGCTTCCTATACTATAAGCTTTGCAAAAAAGTTAAGTAATTTGATTGGCATCTACATAATCCATACTCAACAACCACATCGCTGAACCTCCCAAACAAGGCCCGTGGTGACTGCTCAAGTCCATATGATGCTTTCTTCAATCTACACACCATCCCCACATACTCCCCCTAGGTTGTGTGAAATCAAATCCTCCTGAGACTGCAAAGTCCCCAAAGTCCATACATAGAATGTTCTCAAATATTCTGTTATTTCCATCTTACCAAAGTCCCCATATCGCATGATTAACTTTGCCAAAAAATCTTACCTCTTCTGCTGAGCCCAATACTTTGCCACTGCCACAAAAGATTTACGATCCTCTCAGGCATGACCAAACCATATCCAATCAGATTGAGAAAGTGATTCCAAATTTTCCTAGCTGGTTCCCCATCACCGAGGCACAAACTGTAAACATAAGGAGAGAAAAATAATCTGCCTTTCTTCTTCGGGAGTAGGTCATGTGTTTATTGTCTTCAAGCACTCTTCCCACACAAAGACGTGTGCTTATTTACTTTTTGGATTAGTAGCAGGAAATGTATTCATTCAACTTGGCAAAATAACCATAAAATTCATGAAGAATCATTGACACAAGGCAAAAGAGTACAAACAGCTTAGAGCAGATCATTGTTGTGTTATAGATGAAAACGATTTTGGTACAAAACCCTCTCAGGAGCTGGTAGAACCCACAGTCAAAATCATCTTTAGAGTCTTAGGGCCTTCATCTTCTGTAGCCAATCACAATTTGCAGTCTCCTTCAATGCTAATACCAGTCCAGCCATGAGAGTTTCACATCTCAACTCATGCAGTAGTGCTAAAGTTTCTGCTCTCACCCAATTAGGCCATTATAACTTAGTATGAGCTCTCCATATGGTTTAATACAACACCTATTGCTGATGTGAGCCTGGATTGCCTAGGCAGAAACATTCCAAATTGAGTTTTAGTTTGCCCTCAGCTGTCACTCCCAATTTGCTGCCTTGCTGGTGTTGGTTGCCTCTTACGTCCATACCATTACACTCCAGCCTCTAAGGATGTAGTCCAAGGTTCTAAATATCGATACAGGCCAATACACAGGATGGGGCATATTGGCCATTCGGCATGTATCTTTATGCACTTCTTTTTCTTTTAGTTTTCTTTTTCAAACCTGTTCAGGGGAGACAGGTTGCAGGGGTGTCAGGCAAGGGGATCCACTCTCACCCTTCCTTTTTACCTTAGTAGCTGATGTGATTAGTAGGATCATTACTAAGGCTGACAGTGAAGATGCCATTAGGGGTTGGAGAATAGGGAGACACCAAGTCCCTGTCACCCACCTTCAATTTGCAGATGACCTAATGATCTTTTGTGAAGGAGGTTTTAGCGAAAAGGTAGCAAACCTAAACGAGCTAATCAAAGGATTTGAAAGTATTTCTAATTTGAAAATAAATTTGGAAAAGAGTTGCATTGAGGGTATAAATTTGGAGGTAGGGGAGGTCGAGGCTATTGCGGAGTGTCTTGAGTGTTCCATCTCTGCTTGGCCTATGTCATACTTAGGGCTTCTTCCATTAGGGGCAAATCCTAGGGAGAGTAGACTTTGGACCCCAGTGATAGAAAAGTTTGAGAAGAGATTAGCCTCATGGAAGAGGAATTATATCTCTTTAGGAGGGAGAATTACCCTAATAAGAGTTACCTTGGCTAACTTACCTACCTATTTTTTGTCCGTATTTAGGATACCAGTTAGGGAAGCTAGGAAACTGGAGAAGTTGATGAGAGATTTCCTATGGGAGCCGGGACAAGAAAAAAATGATCATTTGGTTAATTGGGAAATTGTGTGCAGAAGTAAAGAAGAGGGGGGTTTGGGACTTGGGAGGGTGGCTGGAAAAAAAAAATTCAAGCTCTGTTAAGGAAATGGTTGTGGCGATGGCCATTGGAAAGATGGAGGTTGTGGCATGAGGTGGTGGGAAGCATTCATGGGAGGTTAGAGAATGGATGGGATGTTGGTGTATCAAGGCAGGCTAACCTAGAAGCACCTTGGAAGGTCATTCACAACACCCTTCCTCAATTCCTCAATTTTATCAGGAATGAAGTTTGTTCTGGCAACGCTGTTCGCTTTTGGGAGGATATTTGGGTAAGAAACCCACCTTTAAAGGACTTGTTCCCTTTGCTATTTTTTGTTTCTTTGTACAAAAAAGAGGTGGTCTCAATTTGCCTCACCTTTGGGAACACCCTTAGATCCTACTTGGGATTTTGGGTTTCATAGAGGACTAAGGGATGATGAAATTGAATCTCTTTCAGTCTTGCTTGGTTGTCTTAATCAGGTTTGTTTGGATCCCTCCAAGCCAGATAAGAGGGTGTGGACTCCTAGACCCAATGGAACCTTCACTTGTGCTTCTTTCTTCAAATCCATCTCTCAACTTTGTACTCAACAACCCTTTCCGTCAAAAGAAATTTGGTGCAGGCCAGTTCCCCCAAAAATTATGGCGTTTTGTTGGGAAGTATTCCATGGGAAAGTAAACACTCTATATAACCTACAAAAGAAAAGACCTTTCCTCTGTAGAGCTCACGGCGAGAATTGTTACCACATATTAAAACCATTCTACTTTTTTTTTGCCTACAAAAATAGGGAGAATCATGTGGAGATGTGCTTGCGTTGCCTTGATTTGGACTCTTTGGGAAGAAAGGAATGTTAGAATTTTTAAAAAAAAGGAAAGGAGCAGTTAAGAATTGAAAGACTATGTGCTGAATGGGCAATACCTTGGCTGAAGATCTTGGAAATCTTTCATCAATTCTCCTTTAATGACCTTTGGAGAAATTGGTCAACAATAGCAAGGTGTTCACCCCTAAAGGACAAATCAATTACAAGCTAGTCTCCTCCATCCGGAAGCTCACTGAAGTTGAACTTTGATGGAAGTAGCATGAGTAATCCAGGACTATCCAAAATGGGGGGTGCTTTGAGAAATGAGAAGGGAGAGATTTTGTTGCTCTACTCAGGCCTCTTAAGAATTGGGGACTCCATCAGAATAGAGCTATTAGCTGTTGTACAAGGGGTGCAATTTGCAAACCAGCTAGGGGTACAACACCTAATAATCGAAGGGGATTCCAAAGTGGTGGTGGGTTGGTTGAAAAATCCTAAAGAGGCAATGTGACGCTACAAGAATGAAATGAAGAAATTCAGTTGGTTGACAAGGAATATGTTGGTCACTATACAGTGGGTGGGGAGATCAACAAATACTTTGTCAGAGGTGTTAGCCAAGCAAGGGGTAAATAGGGAAGAGTTGTTTTGGGCTCAGCTGTGATTCCTGTTTTTCTTTCCTAGTTTACTTGTAAGATTCAAGGAGGGGTTGTAGCTCGTGCCTCTCCCTGGGATGTTGTATGAGTTCACACTAAATCAGCTTCTAAATTAATAAATTTATTATCACTCATAAAAAAAAAAGGCATGTCTACCACCTGAAACAGGTCAACCCCAAAACCCTACCTAAAATACCGTATCAGTGGGTCACTGATACATTGTGAAATTATGATCCTTGAAGTAGTTCATCCAAATCCCTTTGAATTCTTCTCTAGCCATTAACCAATCAGGTACATTTACTATTATATTTACTACGAGCATATGCACCTCCTCCTTTTCATTGAAGATTATATTGTTACACTCATTCCAAATGCTCCACATGATTGCTGCCCTGGAGCTCTGCTACAAATGTATACCTCTTTGATTGTACTGGTGAGTTTTCCATACCAAAAAGATCAAGTATTTCTTGGGGATCAGTTGAAGTCTTCAAATCAAACTTAACAATATCATCTTATTCTTTTATCATACAAGTGGTAAACTCTGTTATTTTAGGTACATAAACAATAGGTATGAATTAAAAATAGGGTAAACTCATTTTTCTATAAATGTTTAGGCTTTTTGGTGTATATTATTAATTTTCTAACAGATTCCAATAAAATAGAAATAATCTTACAATTTACAATATAATTCATAGTTTGATTCAATTGAACCTTATCTATATTTACAAAACTTTTTTTGATAAATATATTTAGAAAACAATTACTATTTTCAGAACATTGCTATGAACTGCAATTAAGCCCCCCTACTTCTATTGGTTGCTCCCCTTTGGCCCATAACCACCATCCTCTTGAAAGATCTCACACCCAAAACCTTCCCTATTCGATTTACAATATGATTTAGAGTTTGATTCAATTGAACCTTCTCTATATTTACAAAACATTTTTTGATAAATATATTTAGAAAACAATTATAATTTTCAAAACATGGCTATGAACTGCAATTGAGCTCCCAAATTCTATCGATTGCTCCCCTTTGGCGCATAACCACCATCCTCTTGAAAGATCTCATACCCAGAAAATGTTGATAGAACTACACTTATCAAAAATAAATAAAAGAATTGGTAGAACTAGTCCACCAAGCAAAGTTACATCATGATCAAATGCTCACTAACTTAAATTTTTAGGTCTGATAAATATCCAAGCACAATAATTTTATTAAGCAAGAGCAAGCCAAGTGAAGCTAATTTTATGCATTGCCATGATGCCATCAGGTACAGGTGGATCCCAACTCCTTCAAATTCCACAATTTCAATGATTGTTTGCTTGGTAAGTCAGGACCCATTGAAATTGGAATTGGAGAATAATATCAATTATTTTAGGCATACCAATGTAGATAATAATATCAGCACAAAGATTCTCCTTCATGAACACAAGATCTTCATATCTCCTGTCCACAACATCCCTTTTTATAGGCAATGATTCATATTTTATTGGTTTACTGTGAAAGAATGTAGAATTACAAACTTTTGGCAGCCTCTGCAACCCTGCCCAATTCATAGTTTTTGTATACAATTCTAGGGATCCAAATCCCTATTAGTAGCCCCCCCCCAAAAAAAAGGGTTTCTGTTTACCCCTTGTTTGTCCAGAGCATCTGCCATGCTATTGGCTGATCTTGGTGTCCACACTACCCTCAATTGTCTCTATGGCCATGGTCCTGATCTGTGTTGTGTGATCCAACCCACTACCTGAGAATCACCTTACACCATAAAATCTCTATTATTTAATGATTTCCCAAGGTCTACAACAACCTTATTTTGGAAGGTAATTGCTGGTTGTTTGGACAAACAGCAAATCTAGAAGACTAGGGTCTCTAGCCATTTATATTTTTTGAAGATAAAATAAAAATTATTAAAGAAAAAAGAAGAATACAAGAAAGGTGACAAGTAGTCACCCGAGAAAAGAGAAAAATAACCCCTGAAAACCAAACCCATCTGCTGTAAACAAGACCCAAAAAACCTACCCCACACCTTAAACCACAGGCTTCAATTCCAACCCCTAATGCACCATCAACCCACTAACCGCTTCCCAAGCTAATGAAATCCATCCAAACCAAGAAGAAATCAAGAAAAGATAAATACCCAAAACCCTTCAAAACTGGACCTCAACCAGAAAATACAACCACATCCAACCCCCAAACCCGTCTTGGACTCAGTTGCTTGGCTTTTGAAGAGTAGACTGCTGCAAGCTTACTCTCTCTCTCTCTTGTTCAAATTTTTTATTTTCTTAACCTTTTTGAAAGGCCCCACACCAAACACACTTCCTCTAATTTTGCAAAAGCTTTTGAAACCAGAAGATTTTGGCGGCATCTTAACCTTCTAAATAGTTTCACTGCATTAACATTCTTCTTATGGTCTTTAACTGCTATAACATTATTATAAATTCTCTCCAATTCCAACACAGCGTTCTTTTTGAAGGTTTTGAGTTCCATTCCATCACCTCCTTCCCTGTCTCTAGCTATTTATATCAAAATGTCTCTTGTTTTATCAATAACAGAACCAATTTCATTAATTAAGGGGGGAAAATGGGTACAAGAACAAAAAGGGGAAAGATAAACTCTCTGATCACTCCCTAGAGAAAGAAACTATTACAATACAGCCCAAAAACAAACTATCCCTTTCCACCCATTAAGGCAAGAGAGTCAGCAAACATTGGCAGCCCTTCTCACCCATTTAAAGTTCACCTCCATCCCCTGAAGCAATCTCAATACTTTCCTCTTTTCAAAGATATAGGAACACCATCCATCCTCCTCTCCTTGGAGCCACTCAACCACAAGCTTCGAGTCACCCTCAGAGGCAAGCTTCCTAAAATTCAGCTCTCTAGCCTTTTGGACACCTTCCACCACAGCCATAATCACCTCTCTCAAAGAATCACCAATTCCAATTGGTCCAGAATAAATCGCAATAAGTTCCCCTTTCTCATGTATGAAGGCTCCTCTGATTCCAAATGAACCCAGATTACCTTCACTGCTAGAAGAACTAACCACCTCCCTCCATTTTCTCAATAATTCATCTGCAGCAATATTCTTGAAGAGATCCAGTGTCTGCACCCAGTGGACAACTTTGATTAAAATGGCTTCAGCAATAGCATCCCTGCTTTCTTTGTCAAGAAAGATTATGTGATTCATTCCTTCTCGAATTGTCCAACAAACTGCCACTCTCGTGCATTTATATAAAATCCTGTCCCTCTTCTTTGGCCAACTGAAAAGTAGAGGCAAACAGACTTTGTACGTTTGACAGAGGGTTCCACCCACACCCAAACAAAGAAAAGAACCAATCCCAAATTGAAGAAGAAAAAGGGTTCCACCCACACCCAAACAAGGAAAAGAGCATCAATGAGGGGAAAGACACCAATTAGGTCCCTATCTTTGCATTAATTCACAAGTATTAATTCTCTCTAAACAAACTTCCCAACAAAAACCATCCACCCCATGCGGAATAGGTTTGCTCAAACCTCCTTCATTGGAAAAGACAACCCATGGCTATCACTTGGCCGAATAAGGGAAGAAAAAAAGGAAGCACAAGAGAAGGTACCAGAAGAGAACAAAGTCCACATCCTCCTATCCCTTCTTGAAGCACCAAGCATACCCCTTCAAGGTTTTGAAGCAAGCTAATAACACTTGTAATTTCAGACTCCCTTATACCCCTTCTAAATCCCAAGTCCCAAACAACACCACTACTAGAAGTAGAAGGCACCACAAAAGAAGAAATGGGTTCCTCCCTACAATTGGATAAGGCACAAAGTGAGGGGAAATGTGTCTTTTGCCCACCCAAACATGATCCCAAAACTTTACCAAAGTTCTAGACCCAAGACTATATCCAATATGACATAGGAAAGAAGGATATCACAAATGGACTTCCAAGGGGAAGCTCTTGTAGCCCAAACGGAAGTGCCAGAGTCACATCTATCAGCCGCAAGCCCATTTTCCTCACAATGCCGAAATTCCTCTCTTGTATTCTTCCAAGACCTAATCCTCCATACTTCTCGCTTCTACACACCACTTCCCAACTCACTCTATGATCCTTCTTCTCCTTCCCAGGCTCCTATAAAAACTCCCTCATCAACTTCTCTAGCCTCCTACAAACCCCACCTAGAATCCTCAAGATTGATAGAAAGGCAAGTGTGGATTTAATCAAGGTGGTTCTACCACCAAGGGATAGATAATTGTTCTTCCACAAGGTCAATCTCTTAATTACAGGGTTCCAAAAGTTGCCACTCCTTGGATAATCTCCTAGAGGAAACCCCAAATAAGACATAGGCTACTGACCAACAAAACAACCAAGGACTCCTACATTTTCAGTAATCTCCTTGTCCTCCATTTTCAATCCCACCATGCAGCTCTTCTCAAAATTAATTTTCAGGTTGGACAATCTTTTTTTTTTTTTTTGATCAATAACACTTTCATTAACTCATCAAAAGAAGATTTACAATAGGAAGACAAATACGCTCATCTTCCAAGAGCAACAAAGAACCTCAAGAAAAGAAAAAAAGAAAGAAAACACACTATAGTTACAGCTTAGCCCAAAAAAGTGAATCCCTTTCTGCCCCTTGTTTAGCTAAACCGCCAGCTAGGAAATTAGCCGATCTTTTAACCCAAAGTATCTTAACTTCCATCTCCCGCACCAGCCACTTGAATTTCCTCCTCTCATTATTGTACTTCCATAAGCCATTGTGATCTTTAATCAGCCACCCTATCAGCACCTCTAAATCCCCTTCAATTAAGAGTTTCTTGATGTTCAACTCCTTAGCTTTCTGTACTCCTTCCATAACTGCAAAGATCTCAGCTCTAAGGGAGTCACCCACTCCAATTGGGCCTGAGAACATAGCAGAAATGACCCTATTTTCATTCCTAAAAACACCCCCAATCCCCGATTGTCCCGGATTTCCCCTGCTACACCCATCAAAGTTTAGTTTCACGAATCCACTAGGTGGAGGGGTCCAAGCCACACTCATTACTGACTTAGTCTGTGTGCAATTTGCAATTTCACCCCACTTCCTCAACATTTCATCCACAGTGTAATCTGTGAAAAGCTCTAAAGATTTCAGCCACTGTACCGCCCTAATATGAATGATAGCCCTCAGATCTGCTGCTCCTCTCTGAGCTTCTGAGAATATCCTAGAGTTTCTTTCTTCCCAAACTGTCCAACATACTGCAGCCCTTAGTCCTCTCCACATTGTCCTTCCCCTTTTTATCCGCCACTTGAAAAGAGAAGGGGGAAAAAGGTCTTGCAAGTCTGACGGGGTATTCCAACTACATCCAAATAGGGACAAAGCCCATTCCCAAATTGACCTCACAAAATGGCAAGACACCAGTAGGTGAAAACCAGTCTCCCCATACGCTTTACAAAGAACACACCACTGAGGTGACAAACAAGTATTGGGTCTCTTCTTTTGGAGTAGATCACTAGTGTTGATTCTTTCCAGATAGGCTTCCCAACAAAAACTACCAACCCTAGGAGGTATTGCTCTACACCAAACCTCATCAACAGGAAAAGGAGGGAAGGTAGGACTAGTGGACTGACTTAAGACTTTGAAGAAAGAAGCACAAGAAAAAATGTCGTTGGGAGGTGTCCAAATTCTAGAATCCGCCCTAGTGGGGTCTAAGACAACGTTATCAAGAATTGCAATAAGGCTCAAAATATTATCAAAGTCAGAGTCCCTCAAATCCCTTCTTAGACCCAAGTACCACCCAATCCCAGAAGTGGAAGAAGACAGGGTGGTAAAAGACGAGATTGGCTCATTTTTAAGATCAGAAAGAGCAAATAAAGAAGGAAACTGATCCTTTAGAGGGGCACTCCCCACCCAGGTTTGTTCCCAAGGTTGGCCAATCTTTCAAAAAGTAATATAACCATCTTCATATTTCTCACCCATCTAATGTCACCCTTTTCACAAAAAAATATAGTGTCATCAACAAACTGTAGGTGAGTAATTAGAACTTCATCTCTTCCTACCTGCCAACCCCTTAGTAGCCTTCCAGAATCAACCTTTCTATGAGTCTTCCAAAGACATCTATAATCAAAGTGAAGAGAAACAAGGAGAGCAGACCCCCTTGTCTAATCCCTCCGATAGCTGGGAAATGATCCACCACTGCTCCGTTGACCAATATTGAACAATGACAGGTCTTAACACAACCCAATATCCATTTGCACTATCTATTGCCAAAGCCAAAACCTTTCATTACCTCCAACAAGAAGCCCCAATCAACTAAATCATATGCCTTTTCTAGATCCAACTTACAAACAAGCCCTTTCTTCCTAACCCTTTCATTTCCTCTACACTTGCATTGGCAATTAGAATCTTATCAATAATTTGTCTATCCTTAACAAAGGCTCCTTGAGATTGTGAAATTATGGAAGGTAGCACTACCTTAATCCTTCGAGAAAGCACCTTAGCAATGATCTTGTCCAGGCTATTCACCAAGCTGATTGGCCTAAAATCCTTGAGGTGCAACGCCTCCTCATTCTTAGGAATTGGAGTAATGAAAGTAGAATTTGAGGCCTAAATTTATCACCCCCCCCCTCTCAAAAAATTCACCAAACACCTTTTTAATGTCATGTTTTAAAAACTCCCAACAATTATGGCAGAATGCCGTAGTGAAACCATTTGAACCTAGGGCTTTTGCTCTATCCATAGAAAAGACTACCTCCTCAATTTCATCAATATGAAGCCTTCTTTCCAACCACCCCTTTAACTCCTCCAACTTAAGCCAATCCAAATTCTACCTTTGAAGGCTTTCTAAACATAGATTTAAAATGGTCCAAAAATGCCTGGGCAATCTCATTTTGCTGAAAAAATACTAACCCCACCAAATTCAAGGCACCAAGGCGAGGCTAGGCAACAAGGAGGGCGCCTTGTCACCTAGGTGATGCCTAAGTGATGGATTTTTTTTAAGTAAAACCATATATCCTAGGGTAGTCCCTAGGCTCCATAACCATCTTTCCATAATAATTAACCATAATTTTCATGAGAGAAGTATAAATTTCATGTTTAAGTCTAGCAAATCAACATTTTATGAGAAGAAAAAGAACAAGGAAAAGAAAATTCAAAAATATAGGGGCTGAACCCCTACTTTTGTCATAGGAGAAGAAAAGAAAAGGTGGAAGAAGAAGATGTGGAAGAAGAAAATGTGTTGATCAGACAAAATTTTAAGTTCTTCCTTTGCTTATTGGTTCAGGTTTTGAAATCTTTGAGGGTTCAATCAAGGATCAAAATTTCACACGATACGCCCCGTATTGGGTGTATTGTATTGTATTTTTTGGGTCCTGAGACACCTGTTTACATGTGTTTTCAGGGATCCATTTATTTAATATATATATATATATAATATAATATAATATATATATATATATATTTTAAATGAAATTGAAAACAAAAGAATCAAAAAAAAATAAGGGGAGTATCATTATAAGAACCGATACACCTCTGTCAATACACAGGTGTATCGATACTTTGAACCATGGGTTCAATACAACAGTTAGCAATGTTTGTGTTGATTAAACCCTAACAAATAACAAAATAATAAAAAGAAATTAGTATATAAACACATAAAATGAATATTCTAGTTTAATAATGTTATTTTATAATTATAATGCCAAAAAAATAAAAATATAAAAGTATTTTATAACACAGTGCACAAAACTACTTGGCAATTGGGCAAGGCGAGCCTCCAAGGGTGCCTTGTCACCTAGGCATCGCCTTGACAATTATGTCACCTATTTTGACGCAATTCCTTCTTCTCCTCCCATTTGCTATGACATGAAAATAGCTTGTTTTCAGCCCCTTGCTCCTTGATTTTTGCATCCAACTAATTTCCTCTTTGAATAAAATACCCTCCAATTCCTTCCTCAACATCCATCTCTCATTCCTATCATTCTCCACAAGAGGTCCAGATGCTCCTTTAAGATCCATATCCTCAATTTTATCTATCATGTGCTGCTTTTGCTCTTCTTATCTTCCAAATTCTTGAATGTTCCACTCTTTGACTTTACCCTTTAAGTTCCTTCAACCTCCAATGAAACTTCATCCCTTCCCACTTCACCCTTGGATTGCTTTCCTCCCACCACATCTTGATCCTGTCAATAAGGCCATTAGAGCAGAGCCACACATCTCAAATATAGAAATTGGCCAATGGTCCAAGGTCACTCTTGGCAAAGATCTACGAATAAGACTGCCCTAGAGATTCTTCCAATCAACTGTGAATAAGAATCTATCCAATTTGGAACAGATTGGTTCAGCCTATAGGTTAGACCAAGTGAAGTCACCATAAGCAAGAGGAAGTTCCTTAATCCCAAAAGCGTCGATGAAAGAATTGAACCTCCTCATTAGCTCTCCTTCTCGAATTGTTGGTCTCTTCCAAGAATCTTATTCCATTAAAATCCCACCAAGCACCAAGGACCATTCCACAATCCCTCGATATCCTCCAATTCTTCCCACAACTTATTTCTTTCCCGATACCCATTAGGTCCATACAAAGTTGTCAAAACCCATATAAACCCATCTGACACTTGCCTACAATACCGCTCAGGGCTCCCCATGATGGGGACATTGCCTACTTAACTCCTTGAGTTTTCCAAACACTCCTAGCCCATCTCTTATCAAATTCCATCAACTTTGATTCCTGAATTAAAACGATATCTAGCTTTTCCTTCTTAAGAACCTCTTTTATAATGGATCTTTTCCTTGCCTTCCCTAAACCTCTAACATTCCAGCTTACAATTTCCACTCCTACTGCTACCAATCAATCCCCTCTTATTACTCCTACTTAAACCCTCTAGCTCTCCCTTTTCTCCCATTGAATTCCTTGTCCCCTTTAATATCTCTTTTCAATCTTTCCACTTCACACAACTTCCTTTTCTTTGTCTTGCCTCCCTCCTTAATCTTTCTTGGGTAAACCTTCATATCAATTGGCTCTTGCACTGTACACCCCATTTCTTCCACAAAATTGGCCACTACTCACCCAACCTAGATCCTTTCTTTTTCCTTTACATCTCCTCAAATTGGCCACTAAGGTTCTCATCCTTTCTTCCACTCTCACCCACCTCATAATACTCTCCACTCTCCATTTCTTTCCTCTTTAAGTCCTCAAAAAGTGTCTCAAGCATCTCATATTTTCCTACCCCTAGCCTCCTCTAATTCACCACACTCGCCAACTCCACCTTCCACCTCCCCATTTACAACTTGCAAGGCATAGGCTGAATTGAGACTTGGAACATCAGAAGCAGCCACAAAACAATGGTTAGTATCAACTACGGAAATGACACCAATACCTGGCTCCTTGTGAGGGGAGGAAACAACCACACAAGAGAATTGGACTGATTTTCCAAGTTCCAAAATTTGAACCTCACCATCTGCCTGGGCTTGGGTTCCCTCTAGGAGGTTTCCAACTGGAAAATTAATACCTTGTTTAGTCTTTGGCAATCAAGAGAGTTCAAGCACCCTCTTGATTAGGTTTCAATTTTTCACCTCTTCATCCAATTTGTACTCCACCATGCTATCACCTCTACTCTCCATCGCTAGATCCAAAGCCAAGGTCTTCTTGGGACTATTATCTTCCCCAAAGAATAGGATATCGGTATTTAGAGAATCATCAACCTTCTCAACATGTTCTTCCTCCTTCCCTCCACTGTCTTCTAGTGATAGGATCTCAGTTTCTAAGTCATCATCCTCATCCTCCAACTGTGTGTACTCCTTCCAACCGTTGTCAACATCATCAGCATCCCTACACCTTGAATAATGAAGGTTGGAGTGATCCACTACCAACTAGTCGAAGCTTCCTTGTGAAGCTTCTATTCTTGTAATCCATTGCAGGTTGTTCTTCTCATGAGTACCTAGCTTCAGCCCACTGCTAGCCACGATTTGGGACAATGATAAACCCAGAAAGTTTTATTTAGTCCCTTTGTTCTTGGACTCCATTCGAACCTCACGTGAAACCGCCTCATTAGCCAACTCGTTGGAAGTTTTCTAACAAGTTGCTAATCCGAACATGGCCCCTCCTACTTGACTCCGAGTTAACACCCATCTTGCCTAGTCCCTTCATCTCCTTCATTCGATCATTACCCTTAATTGGGTCTAACATGGATCCAATCCTTGTAATTTCCGTGTAAGAATAATGCCCCACCTCCATCCTTAAACCATCAGGTTTATTTGAAGTTGTTTCTCCCCTGTGCCCTTTGTTCTTCCCCCCATCACCCGATTGTTCGCCTCCCCCATTTCCTTCACCCAACATAGCCTTCTCACCAGCCACTATATCAATGGCATGCATACCAACACTTGCCAGGTAGGCATCATCTTCAACCTCTCGTTGTATCTTCCACAATGATGCTTCAGGTCCTATTGTAATCCACACCTAATACCAAGCATTATGAACAACAACTTCAATCATCCTTGGAACAAGCTTAGGTCTCACCCCTACAATCAATAGCTTCATCGCTTGAAGGTTTTGAAAATTTGTTACCAATAAAACCTCACCCAAAGATTTGGCAATCTTTTCAAGGCAAGATGATTTCCAACGATTAAATGGTAAGCCATGAAAGGTGATTTCAAAAGCTCCATCACCTAAATCTTTCCTGTTACATGAGAGGAACTATTCTTCAATCAAAACGATATCTGAACCAATCTCCACCATATGGAAATCAATCTCCCTATCCCCAGTGTCTAGTAATGCTTTTCTTTCATCGAAAGGGAAAACGAAAGCTCTCATTGGTCACTACCATTTTGGATTTGATATTTTTTCAAGATGGTCTCCCAATTTGTAACTTCCTTTGTCGCCCTAATAACCCAAACCTCCCCCAGACGCCTGAACCACCATACAATAGTAATCTTTGTAGTTGAGATAAACTACAGACTGTAACCCCTTGTTGCTTATCCTTACATAGCACTTCTTCTACGACCTCCTCTTGTTAATCTTGACCCAGTTCTATTTTTGTCTCTAATTCATCTTTGCCTTTCTCATTCAAAACAGCAAGGGGCACCACTTAATTACCTTTTATTTCTTTATTAGATTCCAATTCTTTCCTCACAAGGAGACCCTGAAGACTATGTGAAATTCTTCCACCCTATACCTTGTTTTCCTCCGGGGATACAAACCACCTGTTTTTTGTTTTGCCCAAAGAATTCCACCACCACAAAGAACCATCCATTCTGACTGCACTTCAATTCCACTTGATAACTTCTTCTTGGCCTTTCCAAAGTGTACCTCCATCCTTTTTTTCTTGATGGAAAAGAATACCTCATCCAAGAAGCCTTTCAACCAATGTGTGGCTTCTAGCGTCAAGAAGACAGTTGCTTTCTATTCCTCTTTGAGCTTTAGAGTGGGTTGTTCTTTACTCTTACCTTCTTCAAGCAAAAATTTCTTGGCTTATCTTCAGTTTGACTCTCCATCACACAACTGATGAGGACCCATTAGTTTCTTCTGCTCTCGTCTTCCCAGTTCGTCTAGAAGATTGAGAAGCTTGGGATTCTCCTACTCAATCGGGAAGAGATATATCAAAATCTCCCTTTGCAGCTAGCATAAATATGCCACTCAAATAGCTGCAGAAATCAGCATCTAAGATGTCTAAAAATCTAGCTAGAAATGGTTTCTGTAGAATAGAAACATTCTAGGATCCTTGGCACCTTTTAGTTATAAAGATTTGTCATTTTACTTTGATTACCTTGGATCACTTTGTACCTAAATTTCTCCCTTCTCTTTTTCTTTCTAGTAGTAATATATAACATTCTTCATATTGGTCCCAGAAAATCATCAACATCATCCAACCAAACTATATGCAATCGGGTACATGAATCCTTTTTTCTTTTAATAAGGAAAAGCTTTATCAAGTGATCTTTTTTTAGAAAGGTAAGTAATCATAAGATGAGGCTTTCCATAGAGAGGCACGAGATGCAGCCTCGGTAACAACTCAGATTCCATTTAAGCCAAAAACAGATGCTCCCTATGTACAAACATGCATATTGGGTGTTTCGATCACTCCCTACTTTTTTTAGTTTTTTTTTTCAAATTTTACAGGGGGTTGGTCTCAGCAAGACCTACAAAAATAAGAAAAATACAAAATACCCAATATTTAGCAAATCGGGGAACTACTGATACAATACACCCGTTACACCCCCAATACGTTGTATTTTTTGAACCTTGATCATCAGGGTACACTTAAGATTGGAGACTAGGAAATAACTCAATGTGACTTTTTCAGTACCTTGTTTCAATAATTCATAACAAGGGAGGGATTGAGGAGGATGTCACCCATAGATTTAGGTCAGGATGGGCAAAATGGATGGGTGCATCTAGAGTTTTATGTGATTAGCCAAATACCACTTAGATTAAAAGGAAAATTCATTAAACAGTTTAAAGCCAGCTATTTGTATGGAGCAAAGTGTTGGGCATCAAGAAGCAACATATCCAGAAAATGAGTGTGGCAGCAATGCATATGCAAAGATGAATGAGTGGAAAAACTAGAAATGATAAGAAATGAAGTCATTCATTGGAACTCAAGAGTGGCTCCAATAGGTGAATAATTGAGACGAAGTAGGCTAAGATGGTTTGATCATGTGCATACTGCATAGAAGACAATTGCCAGCACCAATAAGAAGAATTGATTTGTTACAAATTGAAGGGACTAGAAGGGCTAGGGTAGAACAAAAAGGACATGGGTAGTAGTAAGAAATGATTTAAAGACCAATAATTTAACAATAGATACGGCATTAAACAGAACAGGCTAGCGAAATAGGATTCATGTAGCTGACCCCATATAGTTGGGATAAGGCTTGGATGATGATGATGATGATGATTATGATGTAGATACATTGATAGATTACAATTCATAAAGAAAAAGAGAATTTTCAAATTAGTATGCATCTATCTATGACAATATAATAAAAGAAATAATGTTTCTATTTATTTGGTTAAAGAACCTTGTTTTTTTTTCTTCCTATTTTGCACCTCATAATTTTGCTTTACCAATTTATTCTTCTCTTTTTTTTTTTTTGAGAAAGATAAGGTAAAATTTTATTGATGTGAAAACTAGATAAAAGAAAAGGTAAAATTTTATCAAGAACAATAAAGTAAAATTTATCAGTTTATTCTATGTTCAGCATTTAAAAAGAGTTGTTGCTGCTTTTTTTTTCTATTCATTTTATATGATTTGCAATAGACATGCAAACAAGTCTGAAATTGTCTGTTTTAAGAACAACCATTCTATTCATTTTATCCCCTAACTGGTATGTCCTGTGTAAGTTGAATGGTGAGACTGCAATTCATCTTCTAATCTCCTGCCCTTTTGTTAGCTTTATTTGGAATTGGTTTTCTTCCCTCTTTGGTTGCAGGCAGTCTTCTCCTGACAGATTGGATGGCTTATTTAGCCCTACCGGCATTAGCTGCACTAAAAGGAGGGGTAGGATCCTATGGAGGTGTACTAGAGCAGCACATTGTGGACTGTTTGGGAGGAAAGAAATGCAAGAATATTTGAATAAAGAGAAAAAAGCAAGGAAGAATTGATAGAAACAATAACTTTGAGAGGGGCACACTGGACAAAAAGCATTAAGTTGTTCTCAGATTTCAACGTTGAAGATTTCTTCATGGCTTGGGCCATTATTGCCGCCTCTTCATCTACAAGACAGAAATCTGTTGAGACTTGGTCTCCACCAATAGATGGTTGGAAGAAGCTGAATTTTGATGGAAATTGTGTAGGCAATCCAGGCCCCTTAGGCATGAGGGTCATTAGAGATGTAGATGGAAACGTCATCGTTCTATACTCCGGTCCATTGTGACAGGGGGTGTGGCAAGGTCAGAATCAGTGCTCCAGGCGAGGCGCTCCCAAAAATGCCCAAATGTCATGGGGGTAGTTCTACAGCGGAAGAAACCCGTGCGGCATCTGGGCCAAGGTAGGCCAGGACAAGCCTTTATGCGCTTAGAGGCTAGGAGTTGCCCGATGGGATGGCTCCACCAAAGTCAGTAGCATTGGATCATGACCTCAAGTCCAATGGCCGGGGCACTCTCCTGGCTCAGACCGGTCCATGGGAGGCGCCGCTTACGTGCTAAAGGGGGACAACCATAATGCAAGGCAACTATGCGCCGATGAGGTGACTTGGCACCGATGTGATGGGTCTCCTGAATGCCAATGATGATAGGCACCTGTGTGCCATGATAGGCAACCGCTTGGGCCGAAACACACCCATGCGCTAGAGGCAACGGGGTAGCTCACTCAGCTTGGGCAAGGGGCTGGCATGGTGAAGGGACATGCTTGAGCCAAGCCCACATGCCAAGCCTCCCTTGAGTATCGGTAGCGCAGTGCCGGTCCAACACTGTCCCCATGAGCAAGTGTGCGCCCATGAGGAACCCTGGTAGCCATGCTAGCCGTTAACCAGGGCCGCCCCGCAAGGGGATGATGGTCTAGGAGTGCCAAGGTTAGGTACCCAAGGAGGTCAACCACCCCTCCTCAAAGAGTACGTTAAGCTTTTGGTGGTCTGCCTGAAGATGACATCAGTTCTCCCAAAAATCTTACAGGCGAAGATGACGGCCATGTCCCTAACGTAAGCCTACCAAGCGTAGGCAAGGCTAAGCCTGTGTTAGACCGTCACAGACTCCCCCACTCAATCCATTGTCGACCTCGACAATGGTCTTCACGTGAATGCGCGTCTATGTCCCGCGCCATCCACTTCTCCACCAGTTCCAGGGCTCACCTGGTCAACCCGGGTCTTGCCTATGTTGGTGTCCATTTATGGGGACGAAACCATTTCACCATGCCGGCCTGCCTAGACTTCACCCCTCCAGAGTTGAGGTTACTCAAACCGCGCAATGGCTATGCCATTGAATTGTGAAAGAAGGGCCCTCGAATAATGTGTGTGGTGCTTCGCGGAGGTCCGCCCCATGTATCGTCTTACCTCAAGGCTCAACCGTCTTCTTGGTAGCTTTTCAGTGATGCTACCGAACACGCTGATAGGTCTACTCCTCATGTTGGCGATGACCTGGGTACCCTTTCACCATGCTGGCCTGCAAAGTTCACCTCGCCAATTCGGGTTACTCAAACCTAGCCATGGCTTATGCTCTCTTGGCCCTCGAAACTACGCTTCGCCTCGCCGACTCGGGCTACATCTTCACTCCGAGGGGGCCCCATTGTTGCTGCCTCAAGGAGACCTGACCGCAATCTGTGCGAGTGGTGGCAACTTTTACCCATAAGTTGTCGAACATGCACTCACCTTGTGATGAGCTTCTACTGCTGCAAGTGATCCACCTGAAAACTGAGCATGTCCACCTGATACATTGCTAGTGTAAGGCCGCCATGCTCCAACGGCTAGTGTAACCACATTCCTAACAAGGCTCACGCGTCTGCCCCCGCATGAGGACAACAACCAACGTGTTTGCACCCGCAAGGGAAGCTGTTTTAGGGTCATTGGAATGGGAACACGAACAACGAATGGCCTCTTGCTAGGCCTGATAAGCAATCTGCTCAGACAATGTACCCACATTCCTATCAAGGCTCACACATCTGCCCCTGCATGAGGACAACAACCAATGCGTCTACCCCCGCAAGGGAAGCTGTTTTAGTGTCATTGGAATGGGGACACAAACAATGAATGGCCTCTTACCAGGCCTAATCTGAATTCTGCTCGATCATGGGTGGAAGTGCCTAGGGACCGCACCCCACAAAATGCTGCTTGTTGAATGACCGCTTCAACTGGCTCTGGGCTAATCTGCTGAAAACCAACTGCGGCTGCAATTGGCCAACTGGCTCTAATACCAACTGTCATGGGGGTAGTTCTACAGCGGAAGAAACCCATGCAGCGTCCAGGCCAAGGTAGGCCAAGACAAGCCTTTATGCGCTTAGAGGCTAGGAGTTGCCCAATGGGATGGCTCCACCAAAGTCAGTAGCACTGGATCATGACCTCGAGTCCAATGGCCGACGCACTCTCCTAGCTCAGACCGGTCCATGGGAGGCGCCGCTTACGTGCTAAATGGGGACAACCATAATGCAAGGCGACTATGCGCCGATGAGGTGACTTGGCACCGATGTGATGGGTCTCCTGAATGCCAATGATGACAGGCACCTGTGTGCCATGATGATAGGCAACAGCTTGGGCCGAAACACACCCGTGCACTAGAGGCAACGGGGTAGCTCACTCAGCTTGGGCAAGGGGCTGGCATGGTGAAGGGACATGCTTGAGTCAAGCCCGCATGCCAAGCCTCCCTTGAGTATCGATAGCGTAGTGCCGGTCCAACACTGTCCCCATGAGCAAGTGTGCGCCCATGAGGAACCCTGGTAGCCATGCTAGCCGTTAACCAGGGCCGCCCCGCAAGGGGATGATGGTCTAGGAATGCCAAGGTTAGGCACCCAAGGAGGTCGACCACCCCTCCTCAAAGAGTATGTTAAGCTTTCGGTGGTCTGCCTGAAGATGACATCAGTTCTCCCAAAAATCTTACAGGCGAAAATGACGGTCATGTCCCTAATGTAAGCCTGCCAAGCGTAGGCAAGGCTAAGCCTGTGTCAGACCGTCACACAAAGGCATATGCCAGAGGCGCTGACACCTCTGAGGTGTACACCTCTTGCACTTTTTTCATGAGTCGTGCCAGAGGTGTACGCCTCATGCACATTTGATATAAAAAGACAGGAAAAAAAAGGTAAGGAAAAGAAAGGGAAGGGAAAGAAAAAGAAAGAAAAGAAAAAAAGAGAAAAGGAAAGAAAATGAAAGGAAAGGGAAGGGAAGAAAAGGTAAGGTGAAAGAAAGTGGTTTGCCCCCTGCCCCTTCGACTGGGGGGCTTCGCCCCCCATTCCCTTTTCGATGTAGCCCAATTTGTTTTTTTTTTTTTGAGTTAGGAGGGTCTTGCTCCGCTTCGGCGATGTTATGCATCTTTATTCTTCTTAATATAAAAGATTTTTATTAAAAATAAAGAAAAATGAGATCCCCCCTTCCTCTTAAGGAGGCATAAGCCTCCTTGTGTTCGGGAGGCTTACGCCTCTTGCGTTCTAAACTACACCTCACGCCTCTAGGTAGTGGAACGTCTCGCGTCACGCCTCCACGTTTTAAAACATTGGTCAGAATTTCTGGCTGCAGTTTTTGGGATTGAAAAAGCAAAAGAATTGGGTATTAACAGATTGATTATTGAGGGAGACTCAAGAACTGTGATAAATTGGCTGCCAAAGGGTGAAGGGGTGACATGGCAGTTGAGAAATGATCTCGGAATATTTAAATGGCTCTCAAAGGACATGTCAATACGAGTGAGATGGGTGAGGAGAACTGCCAACAGCTTGGCAGATAGCTTAGCTAAGCAAAGGGTACAAAGAACACATCTGTTTTGGGCTCAATTGTAATTTGGTTTTGGATCAGCTTTCTAAAGCCAGGTTTCACAACTTCTTGTTGTAATCATTTTTTCTTCTAATCAATGAAAATCTTTTCTGTGCAGCTGATCAAAAAATAAAAATAAATAAAAAATAAACTTATCTGAAAACATTTCTGTTTGCTTAAGCAGTTTTCAGAATTTCAAAGCTCCTAATTGACCCAAAGATCTGGAACTGGCCTTTAACCTTGATGATGAAAACTTGGGATTATTATTGTTAGTTGACCATCTTTAGGTCTTGATATTATCAATTGTGCCCCCAATTACTTTCTCGATGATCTTGAACAGAAATGCAGATTGGATTTTTTCATTCACTATAGAATTCTGTGATTCTGTCCCCCCATTTATTGAGATTCTTGTAATGATAAAAAAAATTGCAAAACATAAAGAAATAATTAATAATAAAACACAAATACAACCAGAGAAATTAGCAAACACAGACACAAGAAATGGGTTTAAAAAAAAAAACAGAAACTAAAAAGAAATTTTGGTTATATACAAATTCTAAAAAGATGTAGTAAACAGATAAACAATGACATGGGGTTAGTAACCCCCTATGATGCAAAAGCAATGCACGATCAATTCCATAGGGAGTTAGGGATACAGTAAGGGATGTTTCTGTTGTACATTTTTATACTGATTATATTGCTTGTATAGTTTGATGTATATATTTATTATCAATATAATTTGATCAGTTATTGATCAAAAAATTGAAACACAGAAACATATTGAACCAGTCATAGAACATAAGTTGGTAAAACAATGATACTAATTAAAAAAAAAAAAACATTAGACCCTAAACATGCATTCTTTAAGTAGTCATGTGGTGTCGTTTAGTCACGATTAACCAATATAACCCTCCCTACAAAACTTTAAAAGAAAGATAAAAGATTTGAAAAGAAAACCATTTCTTAGAGCCTATTGCTTCTTAGGTTGACAAGCTTGAGAACATGGATTCAAGTTTGAAAGCAGCCACTTCATGCAAGAAGATGCCAGCAGTTAGGTCCATATCTGGTCCACCCTTCCCAAGAACCCAGAAAGTTGAAGCCAACATTGGCCAATGGTCCTTTTTCCAAAAGATAAGTAGGCATTAATCATCGAGTCTTTCACCTTTATAGCCTCATGCCTCAAGACCTCATCTGAGAGGGTCCTGAGCCTCAGACCAGGGTATTGATGCTTAAGCCTTGGGGCAAATTTTGTTTAGTAGCAATCAAGGCATATGCCTCAAGGTCCATGAGTACAATATATCACGTTTAAGAATACAAATTCATGAAAAAATTAAAGGATGAGATGTTGCAAATAGTTCTATTTAAAATAACACCAATTCAACATGTAGAACTAGCCAAATGACTGCTAGGATATCTTTCAACCATCTTTTTTCTAATCAAAAGAAGCAAATACGGTATGATCTCATATCTCTATATTAATTAGCATAAACAGACCAACGATTGACAGAAAACAGTTACTCTTAGATGATAAAACCATCTTCCTGCAATATCATATGTTCAATGGATGCATGTAGTAAACAGAAAGTTTTTTAAACAAGGGCATGTTTAAAAAAAAACCATTATTCATGTACACCCAATCTTTTAAAAAGCAATTTGGGAGGGTAGCAAAGCAAGATATTGTAAGTAGGAAACACAAGAACCCCAATGAACAACAGAAGGAAAAACTATTTATGTGCATCATCAGAAGAGCCATAATTAAACTTTCAAAGGCCCAGGAAAATGGTTAAATGGTTAACAACGAAATCCTGCACATGAAAACCCCACAGTGATACCTCACAGAACCACCACACACTAAAGGGAGCCAAAGCATGTGTTGGAGGTCCCAATCTTCTGTGTACATAATTTACAACTCCACTTCCAACTTTGAGAAAGGGGAAAATAGCACCTTGCAATGTTCTAAATACGCCAATTGGGAGGTTCTAAACAATTCCACCATGTCGGAATCCACTATCCCCACAATCTGCACCAGGGTCCAAACCACAAGGAGAATCGTACCACTTAGAGTTATCTGGGTAGAAACTGTCCACCTGTATACCAACAAGACCTGCATCCGTCACTATTGTCCCATCATGCCTGATGGGCTTGATTAACTTAGAATCCTCACAGTCAAGAATGCTCTTCTCATCAAACTCGCCACATGCATCCTTCAACCATTTATCAGATTTACAACCATCACTCATCAGATCCTTTCTACTACTGCAATCTGTCCGTATTCGATCCCAGGGCACAACATCTTCGAGCGTGTGTTCAAAACTGTCCTCATCTTCCTCAATCAGCTCAGTGTCCTTACCATTACCATATATCCTATCATGATGGTGGTCACCCCAATGTGCTAGATCACTTTCTCCAACCAATACATCATCTGAATGCTGCTTATCATGAAGCAGTTCAACTGTCCTAGAAGCATCTTCTCTTATACTCCTAAGCCTATTCAAAATATCAAATAGCTCTCGAGACAATGAACCCAACAGTTCCCGAGGCATTTTTCCAATTTTCCCTTCCAGCAACCCAACTTCAACCTTAAGTTCCTGAACCTGGTGCAACACTGAAAGCTGTGAATCCCCCTCGTCCTTACCCATCAGACCAAACGTGTCTGTATCAGTATCCTCGCTCATCCCATAAACTGTATCCTGATCCATCAAGAACCCACCTTTATGCCCAACAACCCTATGTATGATCCTTGCATTCCCATCCAATGGCCCTGGCTCGTGACCAGTATGCACTGCATACAGCTTAAACACAGCCATCCCTTCTTCCTGATACACAAATGTCTTGTCCTTTTCATTATAATTTGCAATTGGAACAATTGCCCTGATCCGGAACCCACACCCACATCGCTTCGATGCATAAGGCTCCCGCTTCAAAATCCTCGATTTCTTAGCAGCGGGCTCCCCAGCTCGATGACAAGCATAATCCTTGACCTCCGCCATGAAGGGCTTGTACCTAATATACTTCTGACGAATACAAAGCACAACCTTGTGCTTGGCAGCCAACTGCTGGAGGCGATGAGGAACCTCCTTGGCCGGAACATCGAACGACTCAGTGTACTCAAATCTCCTTCTTTTAGTCCTCGGAGCAGACCCTGACGCGTCTGAGCAAACCGAGCAGGAAGCGACACAAACCCTAATAAATGATTCAGGGATCCCGTAAAATTTGGCACCAACGGTCCATACCTGCTTGATTCGCTCAATGGTCTCCTTAAGCCCCAGGTGCTTAAGATCAGCGTCTCCATGGAAGCTCATGACGATGTCTTGCCACTGATTAATGTGCGAAACATACTGCTGAGAGTTGTTCTTGAAGTACAATACTTCGTTTCCGTGAGCATCGACATGGGCGTTGAGCTTATCTTGGATGCGTTTCCACGCCGTCAGGTAGGCGGTATCCTCATTGCGATCCTTCCAGACAGAACGCCAACTCTTAAGAACCGGGCGAGGGGTGGCTCGGCGGATTTCGTCCGGCGTAGCGAGGCGTCGCTCTAAAATGCAACGGACCATTAGCGCATGAGACTCGCGATTGAAGGTGTAGAATTGGGTGGAGATGTGGGGTTCGGGGTTAATGTACACCGGGGGATGTTGATGCATGTTAGAAGGAACAACCCCAGTAGAGGCGGCGGCAGCAGTGACAGTGGTGTTGCGGTTAGGGTCGTCGGCATCAGAGGAGCTAGGGCTTGAGTCGACTGCCTTGTCCTCGTCTTCGTCTTCATCTTCTTCATCTCGGAAGACCATAATTTCAGGAATTGAAGGTAGAGAAAAGGGTTGTTCTTGGTGCGTCTGCTGCAGTTGTGGTTGCAATTCTTCCCCATGCTCTATGATTTGGTGGTGGAGATGGTGGTGGTGGCCGTGGAGAAGGTCCTCGGTTTCGTCAGGATTCATGAGCGGCGAGATGATTGTAAACGACTTCAGAATCTACGCTTCATCTCTCTGACTCGCGCTCTCTCTATCTCTCTCTGACATGGGATGTTGTTTGATCGAGGGTTTGTTTCTCTGTTTATTTTTTCTTTCTTTGTTTTCGCTTTTTTCTTCCTCGCTTTATATAGAAAATAGAAAAAATAAAATAGTGAGGATGACTTTAAACGGTAGGTTGGCCCTGGTTCCTTCCGGGAAGTGTCTACCCGTATCGCGACTCTTGTCTCGCTCGCTCCTCTCTCTTTTTGTTAGGTGGAGGCACGTGGAGAGCACGTGATACTAATAAAACCAAATTTTTATTTTGGGTTAAACATTTAAACTATATTGTGGTTCACCCCTTTGGTTTCTAAAAGGATTTAATTATAGTCCCTCAGAAACATCACGTGAGTAAATACTGACAATATTTATTATGTAAAAACACGGTAGAATACAGATCATTTAAGCTGTTCTGCCAATTTCCCTTTCAAATTGAGTGCCCGCCCATTTGAAATGACTGAAGCGCAACAACAGCTCTGGCTTTTCAAGGTGGGCTTTAGACAAATCTATATTATATTATTGTCCATGTCATTCATTCTCCCTTCTTTGATTTCTTCTTTCATACTTTCACATTCGTCCCTTCCCCTATTCTCTTTCCTCCTTAACCCTCTCTTCTTCTTTCCTTTTCCTTACTCAACCCTCCTCTCATTTAACCAAATAAGCAAGGATCACAACCATCTCTAATTAACCACATCATCCTTTATTACAAGGATTCAAAATCTCAATATAAAAGATAGTTTGCTAAATACTACCTAGTACAACTAAAGGAAACTTCCAAAATGGCTTTTTCCCTTCTCTCTACTACCAAAACAACTACATTCTTCCCCACGGAGACATCATTATTCCCCTATTTTTGGATTGCTTTATGATGGAGTCGAAGATTGGGCCCAAGTTAAGCTCCCATGTGGATTCCTCAATAAGCGACACTTGGCTAAGTTGAAGACTGATACATATTCAGAGCTCATGCAAGCCAAAGAATAGTGATGCAACATGTCCCCATGTGCTTCAAATACTAATGTTAGTGCACGCCACAACCCCCAAACGAAGTGGAGACACATGACAAACACCAAATGAGGCTTTCGGTGTAACCGAACCGTGGGATATTTTTTTAAACCCAACTGATATGTTCGGTTTTTTAAATATATAAATCAAAACCGAACCGATGCAGTCGATTAACCGCGGTTCGGTTTTTCGATTTTGTTATGCCCTCAAAATAAAAAAATTAAAAATAAAAAATAAAAAAAACTAAAACCATCAGTGATTGCTGTCGATGCCAGACTGGTTGATGCCGGTGTTGCCGCTTGTCGGAGACACAGAGAGCCTGAAATGAGAGCTTGAGAGCAGAGGTGAGAGAGAGAAAAGAGATATACAGAGATCAGTCCTTGCTTGCCGACGAGGTGGCGACCGTCGGTGTCGCCGTGCTGGTGGTTGGTGCGGGCCATGCGGCCATCTAGAATAGAGAATAGGAAGAGTCGAAGAAGAAGAAGAGTGAGAAGAGTCGAAAGACTATGAAGAGTTGAAGAAGAAGAAAATTAGAAGAGAAGAAAAAATAGAGAGAGAGAGAGAAGAAAATTAGAAGAGTTGAAGAAGAAGAAAACTAGAACAAACTAAAATTTTCGGTTTGTTAAAAAAAATCAAACCAAAACTGAACCAACCAACCAGTCCGGTTTCGGTCGGTTCGGTTTTCCGTTTTTTTTTGCTCACCCCTATTCATAACCACCGAGGTTGGCACCAAATCTCAATCACTCACTACCTTGGAAACTAACATATGTTCCATTTGCGATGAGCACAACTGCACTCCCCAACAAGTATATAAAGTCACACCGCCCAAAGTAAGACTCTTCTTCAAACTCCCTAGCTCCTCAAACTTCCTTTGCTCTATTGCTCACCTAAGCTCAGCTCATATGGCTACTACCATCTCAACTACACCAACTTGGTCTAACCAATTTCAACATTTTCTCCACTAACTTAAGCATTGGAGTGCTCCTCCTTAAAGAACCACCTCAAGACCTCTGACTTCTATATGCATAGGTCATAGGAGCAATCTAGCTTACCAACAACTTTATCTACTACTTACCCACCTTAGGCCGCTCAAACAATGTAGTTCCTATTTGTTTCCACCCCTATTTTGGATCGGATTCTCTTATATCGAAGGCACTATGCTAAAAACATTGGTTTTGATTTACGTTTTAACCTTTCTCTTTATTATTGAGAAATCTAGAAATTCAAAAACTTTTTTTTTTATTTTTAGTCAATCAAATAATAGAATCATAAACTTTTTTATTTTTAATCAAGAAAACAATAAAATCATAAACATTTTTTATTTTTAATTGAGCATTTTTAAATGACCAATATATGTTTCAAAAGTGCCCAGAAAACCAGGCAATGCACAAGACGTGGAGAAGAATGAGTAAATGAAAATCTAAAACCCCATTCAGTTTTCATACACAAACTATTGTGTATGGGTCCGGATGTAGTAGGCACATTAGGTAAGCACAATGAGTGAGCACGTAATAGCTATGTCACACATGTCCCAGTTAATGTGCCTTTCATCCAAACATTTTTATTCCGTTAAACATAAATTATCCATTACTTTATTATTTTTGTCAAAATAATTAAAAATAAAAACAATGAAAACAGAAAACCTAAACATGTTGGGAATTGGGACTCATTTATGTTTTCCTTTTCCTTTGTTTTTTATTTTTAATTATTTTGACAAAGATAATAAAATAATGGGTAATTTCTGTCTAACGGAACAAAAACATTTGGATGAAAGGCACATTAACTGGGACATGTGTCACACAGCTATTACGTGCTCACTCATTGTGCTTACCTAACATGTCTACTACATCCGGACCCATTGTGTATAGTCTGATGCAGCATATTAAAACACACACTTTACATGTTAGATCCATGTGAAATCCACGTAAGATCAATGTCAACCAAGCTTTGGAGGCAATGATTAGGCCATACAAGAAACATCACTTTAATTTATTGTTTCCTCTATCACTAGTTCCCTTTGTTAGGTGTTTGGCATCAAATTTGTTTATTCGAAAAAACAACTCCACATCAATGCCATTTTTGAAATCCATTTTTTTGGAAAATGCATGATGTTTGGTTAGTCTTTTTTTTCGAAAAATGTTTTCTCAAACTATGCCTTGAAAATCAAGAAAGGTGTGGTATGAGAACATGCCCTTTCGGTGTTTTCTCATTTTTCTACTATTGTTAGCAATAATATGCTGACATGGCATTAAAAAACCACCTATGTGCTAGCAACAATAATGGTACCAAATAGACATGCATGCCTATGCAACACCATTTTCTAAGAAAACACCTCTTAGAAAATGGCACTGGTTCCAAACATCACCTTGATTTTCAAGGTGTTGCCATTTTTTGACATTTTTTTGTAAGATCTCTTAGCCAAACAAAAAATTCATCTGAAAAAACGCCTATGCCTATGTGGCATCAAGTTGGCACCTTTTCTTTCTTTTTTGAAAAAACAGAAATGCTACCAAACAACCTCTTACCTGTCTAATTGAGTAGAGCAAGTTTTTTATTGGGTTTATGTGTTGGATTTTTGTTAATCACAATTAATTAAAAGTAAATTAATATACATTAAGGATAAATTAATCAATAATCATTAAAATATTCATTTTTATTTTTATTTTCTATTAGTTACAAATGGTAATTAACAAGAATTAATACGAATATTAGTTAACAAAAATTTAATTTCAATAATTTTCTTTTTTTGAGTTTTTGAAGAGAGGGATTTCCCCATGTGGATCCTTGTTTCTTGTTTTTTCTAGCATGTCAAATTCACTTTACTTTTTATTTCTACTTCATTCCATTTTCTAAATAAAATAGTGACAAATTACAATCCTATCAAATAGACTTGGATACATTCAAACATATTCAATCATATTTTTAAAGATATTGATACAATTTAGTTAACTAATTCATATGAAAAAAGAAGAAGCTCAACATAAATCCAAAACAACAAATACAAACAATGGGAAATGAACACCAACTAGTTTGTGGGGTGGGGAGCACTCTCTCTGATTTCCCCCATGGGGAATTCATCCTATCCCCCTACTCCATTTGGGGTGGATCCTTGAGGGGATCAAAGAAACATGAAAATCATCTTTCCTAATTTAACTAATTAACCCCCTCCCCATAAACATACCACCAATTCAAGATGTTTTATCGACAATTATGTTCTACTCTCAAAATGACAACAATGCATAAATAGCAGGCTAGTAGCCAATAAATGCATATTAATTCCCAATTACCACCTTGTTTGTGAATTCTTAGAGGTGCAAATGGACTGAATCATAATCCGATATGAAGTCCAATCCTATCTTGTTGGATTTAGATATCTCCATTTTGGATTTTTGGATTGGATATAATAGGATTCAATTAAAAATCAGATCAAATTCGGATCACCCCCTATGTATGTGTATGTATGTAAGTAGGTAGGTAGGTAGGTACATTAATATTATATTAATATATATATTGCATTTTTTGAATAAAAAAATACATATATGTATGATGAAAATAGTTGAAAAATACTTGTTTCTTGTTTTTATTTACTTAAAATGTTATATTTTATTTTCCTTTTAATAATTTATTATTTTTTAAAATTAAATTGGATTGGATCAAATTCAGATATCCAACATCCTTATCAGATTCGAATTCGAATCAATGTTTGTGAGATCCGATCGAATCAGATCTACAATTTATAGTACCAAGCCAGGTTTGGATATACCCTGATTTGAACCTAATCCAATCCATTTGCATCCATATGAATTCACTTAGCATTGACTTGAAGAAGATGTTTGTTGATAGTTGTGATTCAATTGGAGATGCACACCTCCCCCCTATAAAAGGCATGGTTTTGCACTCTATATATTTGTATTTGACTCCTCCAAACTAAGCCCTAGTTCCGGAATTATTTATTTACAACTCAGGTCATTGACATTTACGTTGCATTTGGAAACGATGCAAATAAGTGTGAATGCAAATATGTAGAGTGTAAAATGGTTCATATAAATTGCAAAGTTGGGTTAGTTTTGCACTGACAAATTTACCTTCTTACCAAACAAATTTTTACCTTCTTAGCTGTAATGGATGCAAATATGAATTTCAATAAAGTATATGCCTTTTTTTATCAAAAGCACACTTGAATGCAAATTTACTTCTTTTTTATTGATGTACTTTTACATCTTATTATCAATGTAAATATGCATTGGCTTGTCATTTGTCAATGCATAAATATAATATTGCCAAACACAGGCAAAAGTGAACTAGAGTGCAAATTTACCCTGAACCGGGATTTACACTCCATTTGCATCGTTTCCAAATGCAGCCTTAGAGATTATTAATCACACTAAAATCTGTTATTGACTTCAATGTGGTTGGAATTTATCGTTGCTAAGTTTGAGAAGTGGAGTACCCAACATCCGGTGGTCTCCTACAATAATAAGTGCCTGTTTGGGAGGGATTTCACATAGTTGCTTATGATGTTATATGAGTTGAGAAACCTAGAATGCCATGAAGCCATGTTGATAAAAATTCAGAAAGCCAAAAATAGACTTACATGAACCATAAAATTGACTTTCTTCTGAAGCTATTTCAAGTAGCTTCTCCACAATGGCTCACTCCGCAGCTCAATCAATGTAGAAGCTCTTCTAAACACGCTTTAAGAAGTTCATGCCTCTTGAGCCATCTAAAAATGCTTATCACCCACTAGCATCTTTGAAACAAAGGCTCAGTTTGGAAGGAGTACAAATGAAAATTTGTAGGGTGCAAAACAATGTATTTTGTATGTATTTGTACTGTACATATTTGTATTTGTACTCCTTTCAAACTGAGCCAAATTAGGAAAAGAAAGAGAAAATTCATCCACCCCAAAATTTCCATCAACAAGAAGAGCTTTTATGGGAACCTAAAGTATTCAGAGAAGCATACAATCAAATAAAATAGACCATTAATCATATAAAAACAATTCCAGAGAGCACAAAACAAATCTAATGTTGTTTTAGATAAAAAACAAATCATGCAAAAGGACGATGCCTACCCCACGGATTGATAAGAAAAAAAATCCTAACAACAACAAAAAAAATCACTAATTTCTAAATAACACGTATATGCATAGTCAACCCACTAATTGCACCATTAAGAAGAAATGGAATGAGAATCATGGCCTTATCATATATTGAACACAGGTCTTATTCCCAATGAAATTTCCTAGTTCCAAACTAAAGTTTTAAAAATTTATACCTAACTTTCACTAAATGTGAGCTAAAACTTCGTAATTTTAGAGAATAAACAAAGATGGGTGAAGTAAAGAGGGAAATGTTTGTGCCACAATCAATACAAAGATGATGAATTCCAACATTTTAGAGTTGTTACTGGTTAAAGTACAGTTACAATTGGATGAGACCCACTATAAACCATCAAATTACGGTGTTGTTTTGATAGATTTTTACTTTTATACTTTTAAAAATATCAAAGTACAAAGTAAATAAAATATTTTTTACTTTTGTATTTTTGCTTTGAAAACCATTTGAATAAAAAATTTTGAAAAGTATGTTTTCTAAAGCAGAAGCACCATATTTTGTTTGGCAAAAGCACATCTGTTTGTACTTGATATGAATAAAAATTATCATATTCTTTCCATAAATATTCATTCTTTTACACTTAATTAACACTTAATTGGACTCATTATTCTTGTATTTTGATTCAGGGGAATCAATAAGGTGATAGGAGGGAAACAAGGCTAATCGGATGATTTTGCATAGTTTTGGCACCGTTTTGTAATCTGGGCATAACTCTCACATCCGGACTCCGATTGGGATGATTCAAGATGCATTGGAAAGATAAGGGAGAACTCTACAATTTTCATGTATGGGTTTTGATAGATTTACTCTGCATCAAGTTCAAAATCGGGCCCAAAGTTAAAGCAAATTCGTAGTAAAGCCCAATTCACAACTGAAGCCCAGTTCGCATAAAAGCCTTGTAGCAACCCAATTTATTAAAGAAGCCCAACTCGAATTCGAGAGTAAAGAGTCCTATCAAATTTAAATTTCAATTGTAATTCTAGAAAGATAAAAGATTGAGATTACTGGATAGGATAGGATTAGATCTAATTAGAACTTTCTATTTTTAAGAAAGAACTCCTAAGAGGAGTTGGACATAGCCCCTCATCCTAAAGCTATATAAAGCGGGGGGGGGGGGGGGGGGGGGGGACTAGCTTCTGGCATCAAGCATTCAAGCTCTCTCTCTGAAGTAATCAAGAAGACAATCAATAAAGTTTCAAGAAGGAGATCAGCAAGGCAAGAAGGCTTCAAAAAGGAGGTGGCGGCAAGGAGAAGACAATATCTCAGCTTCAAGGGTGACATCATGAGTTCTTTCTTATCCCTTGTTTGTTTTATTTCCTTTATCATGAATTAATTTATTTGTAGCTAGGGCTGTGGGAAGCCTAACCACGACAATGAATTGATTTTTATTATGATTTATCCAATATTGTTATTTTCATATTGTTTATGAGTTATTATGCATAATGCGATTAAGAGATTGGCCACCTCTTAATTGATTTGGTTTATGTGAATGAATCGAGAGAGGAATTCACATAATCGACTGAATAATTCATAGTGTGAATTGAATGGTATATAGAGATATATATACATGATTCATATGATGATATAAGTTTTTCATAGAACTTAATGCATTTCTATCATGAGAACTCTAATCGAGAGATCGAAGGATTACTTAATAGAGGTAGATTTAATATATCATGAGAAGGAATGTTAAATAATTTTGGAAAAACTTCAGCTTATGAAAATAATTAATTGTCTTGGTTATTTTGTCATTGATTGCCCTTATTTTTATTTCTTTTTTCTATTCTTAATTTTCAGTAGTTCTTATTGTTAGATCTGAAATTCGGTTGTCCAAATAATTAAGGAAGGTTATAGTTTTAATACTTATTTTGTTAAATCCTCATGCGAACGATATCTTTATACTACTTGATAACTAGTGCACTTGCTAGGGTTATATAATTATATCTATCAAGTTCTTGGCGCCGTTGCCGGGGATTTAATCCTAAAATAATATTAGAACTTGTTAACCTTGGTTAATTTGGATTTTTATTTTATTTTCATTATTTATTTGAATTTTTGCTTAGTGTATGACACGCACTAAAAGAGAAGAACTAGCAAAATTTGATCCTGAGATAGAGAGAACCCTTCACATATTGCAAAGGGCCAACAAAAGTAAAGAAAGAGAGGAGGTTGAAGAAGGCAAACCAACAGAAGAAGAATAGATGGTAGACGGAGCAAATTGAATCCTTTTGGACTATGCTTGTCCAACAATTGATAGGGCTACTTCTAGCATTTGCAAGCCCACAATTCAAGCCAACAATTTCAAGATCAAGCCTGCAATTATCCAAATGATTCAAACGAATATTCAATTTAGTGGGTTGCCAAGTGATGATCCTAATGCACATATTGTTAATTTCCTAGAAATATATGATATATTTAAACATAATGGAATTAGCGATGATGCTATTAGGCTTAGACTTGTTCTATTCTCATTACGTGATAGAGCTAAAGATTGGCTTAACTCACTCCCTACAGGAAGCATCACCACTTGGAATGACTTGACCCAAAAATTTTTGGCTAAGTATTTTCCACCCTCTAAAACAACAAAATTAATTAATGATATCACTACTTTTGCCCAATTAGAGGGGGAATCCTTGTATGAGGCATGGGAACGATTTAAAGAGATGCTTAAGAAGTGTCCTCACCATGGGATACCAGTTTGGTGTCAAATCCAAACTTTTTTATAATGGTATTACCCCCTCTAATCGTTCAATTATTGATGCAGCTGCAGGAGGTACTATCATGAGGAAAACGCCAGAGGAAGCTCATGATCTAGTGGAAGAAATGGTGTCAAATAGCTACCAATGGAATAATGATCAAACTGATCGAAGGGGAGTACACCATATCGATTCTTTTGCAGCTTTATTTGCTGAACTTGCTAGCCTGAATAAAAAATTAGATAATCTTAATGTTGCAGCAATAAATGCATCATTTAACAATCCATGTGATCTCTATGGTCAATTATGACATATTAATTCTGACTGTCTGTTAGGTAATCTTTTTGCTCTACATGAAAGTGCTAACTTTATTTCTCATGGTGGCAAGCCAATTTCAACCCCTATTCGAACACATACAACCCAAGGTGGAGGAGTCATCCGAATTTTTCATGGAACAACAACCAATAAAAAGCACCCATGGGATTTCAACAACAGCTGCCCCCACAAGAAAAGAAGGGTAGTTTAGAAGAAATGACTTCTAAGTTCATTAATGTTACTGAAACAAAATTTCAAGAACACGAAAAAAGATTCTTAAGTCAAGAAACATCAATAAAGAACTTAAAAGTCCAAGTGGGGCAGATTGTGAATATATTGTCAGAAAGAAAAGAGGGACGATTGCCTAGCAATACATAGATGAACCCAAGGTAGCAAGTGAATTGCCATTGCTTTAAGAAGTGGAAAGTCTGTTGGCGAGACCCAGAATGATGACCAAAGAGCTGAAGTGGCCGATCCACACAAGGAGACCGAAGGGAGTACACCTAAACTGAATTGAGATGCTATTAAACTTCCTCTCCCCTACCCAGAAGAGTTTTGCAAATGATTTTAATTCCCGGGATCCATGTGAGTAGAGAGTGCAACACTATACCTTTCAATAGAGGGAGAGGTCATCTCTTGTCGGACAGTGTTTGATCATTATGGGCTGAGAGGTTAAGTGTAAGACCATTGATGGTAATACCTGATGGACTAATCTTGCATCTGCCCACAATCCTTGGATTTTTATAAGGTGACTTGACCCAATGACCATTTAGTGTAAATGTTGGGCCCATTAAGAGCCCAAGGTGATGGACTCAGGGGTTCATTGTCTCCTATAGTGAATTCGGCCATGCCTTGTAACAGGGGCTGGGTTGAACCCATGTGGCTGATGTGTAGATCAATGTTTGGGTCCCACGCCATATAAGGATATCCAACTGGGCAGCAGTTTGGAGGATAAGTGAGCACATTGACTTAATGGGCCTAAAGCCCAATTCGAACTGGCTTAATTAGATTAAGTAAAGAGGGGCGGTTCTGGGATTTAAATCAACAGATAGGATAAGGGATTGTCCCTATCCACTCAGAGAGTGCAGATCCAAATAAAGATTTTGATCAGGAAACTCTTAATTGGATTAGGAGGGTTGATCTTTATCTGCAGATAAGATAAGAATTATTCTTATCTCTTAAAAAGAGTCCAGATCCAAATACAATATTTGGATTAGGAAACTCCTAATGGGATTATGACAACCTCTCTTTAAGGCTATAAATAGAGGGGAAGGGCAAACCCCAAATCATGCTCCAGTCTTACTGATTAAAGAGAGAAGATAGCATACAGTTGGACTGACGCCATTATCTGCTCTTGCCTTCTCCTGCTATTGCCGCCATTACCAGTTCGATCTCCACCTATAGGACCGATCAAGAAAGGGTTCTTGATATCACCTTTTGGTAGAAAAGGTGATCTGAAATCGTGCTTACTCACCCTCCATTAGATTCTTGGTGAAGAATCAGGTTCTTGCTGAAGAACCATCCTGCTGATTCTGCTCCACCTTACACTATGTCATCTTTAGTGGGAGTAGTCTTTGGTATTCTCTTTGGGCGTGAACACCTTCGTTGGGGGTTACTACTACTCCGTATCAGGTGTATCCCTCTCATACCTTTTGGTTTCAGATCTGGTTCGGGTTGGGTTCAAGATTGATCATTGAAAATGCAGTTTTCTAAAATAGGGAGTGTGATTCCAACATGGGAGAGAGAAATTTTTGAAATTTCGCCCAACCTTCCTACAGGGTTCGGCTATCCATACGATAGATCTCTCATCCCTTCAACATGAACTCTCTCTCTCTCTCTTCTCCTTCTCTCTTCTTCTTCTTCTTCTTCCCCCATTTTTTTTCTTTCTTTGTTTCACCATCACCATTGCAACCAGTTGCAGCGGCAAATTTGAACCCAAGGCAGCAATGGCACCGACACCGACAATCTCTCTCTCTCTCTCTCTCTCTCTCTCTCTCTCTTATCCTTCTCTATTCTGTCACCGTTGCTGCAACTGCAACTAGTTGCAGTGATAGATCTAAATCCAAGGTGGCAGCGGCACTGGCGACCTCTCTCTCTCTCTCTCTCTCTCTCTTTCTCTCTTTTCCTTCTTTCTCCTTCTCTCTTCTTCTTCTTCTTCCTCCCCTTTTTTTTCTTTCTCTGTTTTGTCACTGCCGCTGCAACCTGCAACTGGTTGCAGCGGTAGATCTAAACCCAGGGCAGCAGTGGCACCAGCGACCCCTATATATATATATATCCCCTTCTCTCTTCTTCTTCTTCTTTCCCCCTTTTTTTCTTTCTCTGTTCTGTCACTAATTGCAGCTACAGATATGAACACAAGATGGCAACGACACTGGCAATTTTTCTCTCTTGCTCTCTCTCTCTCTCTCTCTCTCTCTCTCTTCTTCTTCCCCCTTTTTTTTCTTTCTCTATTCCATCACCACTACTGCAACTAATTGCAATGGCTTATCTAAACCTAGGGCGGCAGCGGCATCAACGATTTCTCTCTCCCTCTCTTTCTCTCTCTCCTCTTCTTCTTCTTCCCCCCTTTTTTCTCTCTCTTTCGTCACTACCGCTACAAATTGCAATGGCATATCTGAACCTAGGGAGGCAGTAGAATTGACGATCTCTCTCTCTCTCTCTTCTTCTTCTTCCCCTTTTTTTCTTTCTCTATTCCGTCACCACCCCTACAGCAGTAGATTTGAACTCACCTTCAATCTTTCTCTCACCACTTGTCTCTCTTTCTTTCTCTCTTTTCCTCCTCCTTTTTCTTCTTCTTCTTCCTCTACTTCCCTCCTCCTCTATGTAATTTTTCATAGAATTTAGACCTTGACAACCAAACATGGTCAGTGTAAATTTTCAAAATCTACTGGTCCCAATTTCCATCGACAACTAAACCAGTTCACATTTCCCATCAGTGTAAAACTGAATTTACACCTAAAACAAATGCAACCTAAGGTGAAATTGGGATTCAATCCCACGATCACATTACAACAACCAACTTGGTGGAAAATTCAATTTTTGACAATTTATAATAGGGAAAATCTATGATGCAAGAAAGACATGAGATCGAAAAGGTTTTGATCAATCATAACCCTTGTGAATTTTGATGAAAATCCACATGATTGGTTCTTATTTTTATGATATTGGTAGATTGGTTGTAAATTTTTCCACTATCTTGTCTTTTTATCATCATAGTTGAACTCTTTATAATAAGAGCATGTTGATTGAGCCGCTTTGGATAAATTACCTAAGATATATAGTTTTATTCAAGGATTCAAATATCGATGCGATACTAATACGATACGAGGCATATCGTATTAGTATCGGCCTTACTTGACACACGATACACTACGACTAGAGATGTATCCTTCTAGTCGTATGTATCAGACTGATACCATGCAATATAGACCGATACATGTGAACTTGTATATTAAAAATTAAAAACAATAGCGCGACACAAACTTGAGTCTCCTTAGACGACGGGTGAATTTAAAGCAACTCATAAACCATTTAGGCAACTTCACACTTGTGTGAACGTTTAAAATAAAATAACTTTTATTGCATATAACATCTACATAGTACATGTAATTCAAATAAATAATATATTTATGTTCAACAGTTTTAACTATAAATTATAAAGAACAATAGTCAAAATTGATAATTTGATATTTTATAAACCAATGGGATAAATAATCTATCAAATTTACATTAAAACAAAAAGATGATTTTAATCTCTAGAAATTTATGCAAATAAAATATTAATAATAAACTAATTATTTTAATATTTAAATCTAATATATATTAAATTATTAATTAATTAATATTTTAATTTACATTACATTAAATAACACCATATTAAATATTTACAAAAATAAAAAATGTTTAGAAAATATTTGAGAGTATAATACTAGATAGAATCTATCAACTCTACTAGTCAACATTTATAACAAAAAATGATTTTTTAATTTTAGAAAAAAACTATAGAAACAAAACTATCATTAATGTAATAATTATATTAGTAAATAAAAACTTGCATTATATATCTTAGAAATTTTAACAGATTTTATATATTTTAAATTGAAATTATATTTTTTATAAGTTATTAGTTGATATTTTAGTTTACATTTGAGAATTTAATGACTTTTTTGTTAATGTAAAAAATTAAAAATAGTAAAATAGAAAATAATTGATATAATAATTAGAATATAATATGTGCATATGTTATGTCTTTGACTCTTGATTGATGCATTATCAATAAAACTAGTTGGGGCACGAGATTTATTAAGCACAAGCTAAATAACAGAAAGGGTCATTTACTAAAATACACTTATAGTTTCATGGATTTACTAAAATCTACCATATACTTAGCATTTTACTAAAACACCACTTTTTAATCTGCAATAGATTTTAACCAATCTTCTATTAGATGAAAGTGAAAATGATAGTGTTGACCATAATGTTCATTTAAATAAATTTAGTCAAAAGAAAATAAAAATAAAAATAAAAATGCCATTTTTCCCTTAATAAAACACATGCAACCACTCTATTGGCTATATTTGGTCAATTTTGTTTTCTATACAAAAAAAAAAAAAGTGGTAAGCATATTTTTTGAATAAAAAATGATGGGCCTAATGGCAAAACAAACACTCCTTAGTGAAAGGTTGATTAAGTAAATAAGTTGTAAAATATATGAGATGTTTTAGTAAAATGAAAACTATAAGGTAGGTTTAAGTAAATATGTAAAACTATAAGGTGTGTTCTAGTAAATGACATTAATAGAAACACACAAGAGTATACAATTGTTTTATATTTTCAACTTTTTAAGTAACTAATAATTATTCATATTTTATATACTACTTTTAATAAATTTTTATAATACAAAAATAACAATAATTAATTTCAGTTAGGTATATTCATCAAACTGATGAAATCGACCAACCAGATCAATTCGACTCGAGTTGGTTGGTTTTCAAGTATTTTAGGTTGGCTTTGGTTAAAAAATTTCCCAATTCGGCCAAGTTGGATAAGTTTCACTTTGTTCAATTGTAAACCGACCAAAATCGAACGACCTAACCATGGATATATATTAATATTTTATATTTCAAATATAACTTTTAATATGAAAAAGTAGAAAATTTCCCATATTTCTTAGTCTAAAATGTTTTATATCATAAATCTAATTTATAAAATTATTTTGTAATAATTGCATTGTAATTTTTAAAATTAAATTAAATTTTTAAGTTTAAATCTTTTGAATCGACTAACCAAACCAAAAAATCAACCCTAACCGATACAACTTGAGTGGTTCAGTTTTCATAAAAGGTTAGTCGGTTTCAGCTAACCAACTCCCCAACCTGACTAGGTCAATTTGATTGGCCAAATAGCTTACGACTGGACCGAACCAACTCATGAACACTCATAATTTTAGCGAAATTAATAATTTCATATATGATAAATAACAATAATTTAATCTCCAATAATTATTAAAAATTTATAGAAAAAATACATAATTATTAAAAATATATTGATAATGAAAAATACAATTATAACAATAATTTAATCTCTAATAATTTTCTCAAATTAAATTTATCGAATTTAATTATCCATAAAATCATAATTTATACTATTTTTACATAATTTCATTATTAATTTTGTAATATATTAAATTATTATTAATTTCAATATTATGTTATAATTATTTTTCTACTTTGAAGAAAAATTTTAAATTTATTACATAATTTTGTTATTTTAATATTAAATTATTATTAATTTCAATATTATGTTAGAATATTTAAATAATTCTTAAATTTTCCAATCTAAACTTTTTTTAGATAGTTATAGATGAAAAGTAAAGGGAAAGGATAAATAGGAATTAGAGATAATTTAGAAGATAGATAGGAATTAAAGATAATTTTGGAGAAAGTGGGGGGGATAGTGGGGGAGGTAGTTTAGGAAAAATTTTAAGAGAAGAGGTTATTTAGGTTATTGGGAAAGTGCATCTAATTAATTGTAATATATTTTATCATATATTCTATTAAAATGTACATTTCCTTTGTATTTATACATTATTTGTGACTACTTGATTTTAAATTTAGTATTATTAATATATTTATGGAATGTATGCGCTTCTTCAATGTATCTAAGCGTTTCCATTTTTTAGTCTATATCCATGTATCTCTAAAGTTTTATCTGTATCCAAATCGTCTGATAGGATACTTGATACCTTTGACTGTTTACATTTTTACCAAATAGGGTTTCATTAAATTCTAAGTAAGCTCCATTCAAATAGTAGTAGTTGTTTTTTTTTTCTTAAAAAAGCCAAGTAGTTGTTGAATAGTCGAAACATATGAAATAGATGGGGCGGTGACCAGTGAGCTATAATCAAAGGAGGAAATAATTTATAATTTCTATAAATTAATATAAAATTTAAAATTTTTCAGATTTGGGGAGCTTTCGTGGCATTGGATAAATGAATACATAAACCAACAACAGATTCTATTTGGTGGGTATTTGTAAGAATTTGTTCATTTGATCCAACTTTTGTCACATCCAATGTAGAGATTACAACTTACAAGATCTCTCTGTCTTAAAGCTGTCAACGGACAACGATGTCGAAAGTCCAACATCCGATTAGATATTCGATCTGATTAAGATTCAAGTTCAATTAATTAATATTTTTATCTAAAAATATCCAATTGAATTTTGTATATTTATTGATAACATATATAGTTTATCATTATAAATTAGGCATTTTATATTTATATGATATTTTTGTGTACAAATCAAATACTCTTTTATTTTTATTATTTTTTCTAAAGACAAGATGGATTCAAATTAAATCAACTCCGATCCAAAAATTGAAATTGATCCAGACTCACACTAAACCCCTAAATTTGAGGAAGGATTAGCTGAACGTTATTGCTATTCAGCAAAATGTGGAATCGATGATAATTTTTTATGTCAGTAATAAAATAGATGAAACCCACACCTCTCACAATGAGGCCCACAAATTTATTATTGATATAGAATATTATGATTGATTTCACATCTAATTGAACAATTATCGCGTTCAACTAATATAAATTAAAATTTGATTATTCGAGCCTTTGGGAGAGTTTCAGAATTGATTGAACTGCATTAAATGAGCCACTTGGATAAGCTAATACTGATAGCTTTACCATAAAGTAGGTATATGTTGTAGGCTATGGAACCAATTATAACACGCCATGCCGACTATAAATGCTAAATGAGAATGATTTGGGCAATTTGTATTTCATGATTAATGAGGGGCATTATCATTGGTTTTACCATGGTTTTTAAAATCGAATCGGTGAACGAATCGGTTAGGGGTTCGGTTATTGGTTCAAATGGTTTGATCGTTCAATCCGAACAGTCGGTTCATTCTGATAAAAAAATTGAAAAACGGTCAAAACCGTTCGAACAGTTCGAATGGTTAACTAGTCGGTTCAGCGGTCTGCTGACCAAAATCAACGGTTTTGGGAAAAAACGATACAGGTTTCCATTTTTTCCGATTCGATCGTCTGGTCCAATCTGGTCCGGTTTTGAAAACCATGGGTTTTACAGCTTGTTACACAGCCATGTGCAGCCATCATACAAGGTTTTCAAAATTTGATTGGACAAAGAACCGTCATGGGAGCAAGGTTTGGCTGAATGCGATAGCTGTTCAGCAGGTTGTGGAACGAATGGTGAGGTTTTATGCCAATAATAAATTCATGGGCCCCACTATAAAAGGTGCAGGCCCCATGTATTTAAATACCAGCATGGAACCTTATCATTGGTTCCACAGCCTGTTGAACAGTCATTGTGTTCAGCAGCTGATCCAAATTCTCGTTTTGGGGTCTGATTCCTAGGTCGAACGATCTGAACGGATGATCTGCTCTAACAAAAAAAATTAAAAAACAAAAAAAAATGATCAAAAACTGTTGTTTGTGTCAATGATTCGATAGTTGAACCACCAGGGCCAACTCTTGACCAAATAAATGATTTTTGGTCAGAAACGGAATGACCGGTTCCCAGTTTTGAAAACACTGCCATTATGTTTAGCTAATCCCAATTAATTAATAGCGCATGCATGACAAATTTCAACCAGTATGCTCTCTTTGAGATTGAGACCTGGTTTAAGGTACACACCATTGACAACTCAAAGTGGTCAATGGTGGATCTCCTGCATTAATGATGCATGGATCTCTTGTACAAATGATATTATTTGGAAAATTGTTAAAATGAGAAAGGAAAAAGTTCACCAGTTTAAACACTTTGATTAATGGAATTACTTTCTTTTGTCTATAATACATTGGCATGTCCATACTAATAATCACTTTAGTTGATACCAAGTTTTTAAAATCGAACCGTACAACGAATCAGTCAGCGGTCTGGTTTTTGAGTCGAACAATCTGACCGTTCGAACTGAATCAACAGTTCGACTGTCTAAGTTAAGAATTTATTGACTAAATCAACGATTTTTAGCGAAATAACGATTTTGAGATAAAATAAAATTAATCACCTGACCAATTCTTGGTTTTTCTGATCCGATCCGATTTTGAAAACTATGGTTGAGACACACATTTACGGTTTCTCTCTTTTCCATTGTACGGGTTATGCATACGAAGGCAATAGTTGCATACTTGGGATAGTATGGACCACTATTTTAGCTTAATTGCAAAATTTAGTGACACGTTATGGTGTGAAAATGCCAAACCATTGTAATTTTCTTTTGGCCTTTGACACAAAACCCCCTGTAATTTCGTATGTTTATACAAGTCTGCCTATAATATGTGTATTATTGTAGCACCCCTAGAGTTTGCAATCACTGTACTTAATTAACCTTATGTCAATAACTGCTTGTATTTTTGTGTAGTAATGGTCATATGACATCTTAAGACGTGAATGAAATGTGAATGGGCATGTTTCAAAACTACCCCTTGTAACTTTCAAATAAACCTTTCGGCTCAATTTGGAAAGAGTATTAATAGTGCAAAATCTTGTATTTGTATTGTATATATTCGTATTTTTATTCTTTTGGAAGGAGTAAATACATATTCGCATTTGTACTGTACATATTTAGGCTCAGTTTGAAAGGACTACAAATAACAATATGTAGAGTGCAAAACTTTTGGATTTTATATTATTTTGTATGTATTTGTATTGTACATATTTGCATTTATACTCTTTCCAAATCGAGCCATAGAAACAAGAAATCAACATTTGTTGTTGTTGTTGCTTTTTCCATATCAAAAACATCATTTCCTACCCCCTTCAAAGAAAAACAGTAATAATTAAAGCAGTTGCATAATTATAGGGGGTGTCTATGCAATAAACCATTTTGATAGGTAAAATCATTGTAAATTAGGTTGAGTTAAGATTAACTTGACCTCATCAAGCAAATAGACATTCTGGAGTTGATACGACACCTATTGTACATGAAGTGAGTATAGAAACACCAATCCCTATACAAGCTATGACGGAACTAACACAAGAAATTAATAGTACTCAACCAAATACCTTTCTAGAGCTAGGGAATGAATAAGAAGTTCAAGTTATAGTTGAAGGAAATCCAGAAATGACCGAATCTCTAAGGTTATGTTTGGTTTGAAGGAAAAGGTAGAGAAAAGAAGGAAAAGATATGGAAACCTTTACAACCTTTGTATTGGTTTCCCTGTCTTTTCCTTCTTTTCCCTACCTTTTCCTTCAAACCAAACATAGCTTAAAGTAAAAATGGGATTGTAGATGGCAATAAAAATACGGTAATGAAACGTCAAAATTTTCTCAGATTATTGTGAACCAATGGTGCTAGGATGATATGGATTTGGAATCAGTGAAAAACTATAGATCTGATCTTTTTAGTAGACCTCATCAATGTAGAAGTTAGTGTGTTCCTAGAGCAAGGCACACAATGAACATTGGGTCTGTAGCCATCTTGTGAAGAATGGTGATCATGTTGGTGAGAACCCATTAAAAGTCGATACATCCAAAGAGAAGAATGACCAAAGTCAAGAATGGGTGACAATGGAAAACAAGAGGAAGAAAAGTACTTCTAAGTCTAAGAAGGCCCAGGAGACTACTTAGTCAAAATGGTAAATTTCCAACCTAATAACCTGATTTTCATAATCGTTTGGGGTTGGGTGGGGGTAGGGTTGATAATCTCAAATTGGATTGGCAACGATTACCATTGAGAGTTTAATATGCTAGATTCATGTTGATCATCCAATAGTTGAGATGGCCACTTGCCATCCCTCTAATAATGAAGACATGGGATCAAAGTTATAGAACTGCAAGGTCTTTGTGGTAAGGTTAGTGGACTTCATGTGGACCTTGTTTTGTTCCCACTAGACCTCCCCTATCATGTGTAATATCCAATAATCCTCCTGAATCAGGATTTCCTCCTCACATCGACCTCATAGCACAACCCACCATGTATTAGAAATATCTCCCCATGTACGACTGGGACATGCCGTGAGGTTGGTGAGGAGTTCTCTTTTAGGAGAAGATCCGAACTCCCCCTGACAAAAAAAATGAAAAAGAATAAAAAGCTAGGTTTGTAGTGTGGCCGATTCGTAGTCTGTGTTGGCCACAACCTTCCAAAACCTGAATTGCATTGCACCTTTATTGGCCACATCTTACTAATGTCCAAACAACCAACCCAAACCAATCTTTAAGCTTTTCCCTTATGAGCTAGATCCTATTAATCTTCACATATACAAGAAAGGGAAAAAAAGAATCGTAATATACATAATCATCATCATCTTCATCGCCATCATCATCTAGGCCTTGTCCAAACTACATGGGGTTGGTTACATGAATCATATTCATCATTCCATTCTACTTAGTGCTATAACCATTATTGTTTAAATTTTGAACTTCTACATCATTTCCACTATTTCAATCCGCATGTCCTTTTTGGTCTGCTCCAACTCCTTTAGCGTAATACTCCAAGGCAAGGAAACTGAGCAGTGTAATACTCCAAGGCAAGCCATGAAATTGAAAGCTGGAGTGATGAAACAGAATCTAGGAGAGGAAATGGAAAAGAACTTAGCCAATTTGGGGGTTACCAATACAAGGGAAGTTTCTCTCAAACACGTTAAAAATTGCAGCGAGATGCCTAATTCGAGTGGTTCATGTAGAAAGAAGTTGTTCCAGGAGGCTCCCAGCCCTAAGCCAGGAAACCAAAACATCTTTCCACCGGAGGGTATCTTCACGGTGATCATATTACCAAAGAAATCCCACTGGCAACCAGTGATCAAGGAAGAAGATGATATGGGTCGTGATGGGATGCATGGCAGAGGAGGGTGCTTGAGAGTTGGTCTACTTTTGATGGGGGCTCATCAATCACAGAGCAAATGGAAGTGGGCCCGCTGTGAGCCGAGAACTGAAGCTAACGTGGCAAGGGGTAAGTTAGCCAATGAGAGACTTGGAGTTGAGGAGTCGGACTGGGTCAGTTCGTGTGAAAACAAAAGCAAAGGTACCGAAGGGGCAGACAAGGTTCTTTTCTATACACCTTTCAAGTACCTTTGTAAGGTTAGATAAGAATGAATCAAAAGAATCTCCATACACTGTGAAGTCGTCCATAAATACCTCTATAATGCTTTCCACATAATCTGAAAATATACTAACCATACATCTTTGGAATGTGGCAGGAGCATTGCAGAGACCGAATGGCATGCGCCGATAAGCAAAGGTACCGAAGGGGCAGGTGAAGGTAGTCTTTTCTTGGTCCTCAGGTGCAACTGGAATTTGATGAAACCCTGAATAACCATCAAGACAACAGTAATGAGATTTTCCAGCTAGTCTTTCAAGCATTTGATCGATAAAAGGGAGCTGGAAGTGGTCTTTTCGGGTTAACGAATTCAGCTTCCGGTAATCTATACACACCTGCCATCCATTTTGGATTCGGGTAGGCACTAACTCACCGTCTTGATTTTTTACCATAGTCATACCTGTTTTCTTTGGGACTACTTGTACCGGACGTACCCACTTACTGTCTGAAATGGGATAGATTATCCCGGCATCTAGAAGTTTTAAAACTTCTTTTTTCACTACCTCCATCAGTGGTGGGTTTAATCGGTGTTGGGCTCCGATTGTAGGTTTAGAGTCTTCTTCCGAGAGTATTTTGTGCACGTAGGTAGATGGGCTTATCCCCTTGATATCAGCTACAGTCCATCCGATTGCTTCCTTGCGTTCCTTAAGTGCTTGAATTAGTTTCCTTTCTTCCAGTGCATCGAGTTTGGAGGAAATTATCATAGATAGTGTCTCCCCCTTGCCTAGGAACATGCACTTTAGGTGCTTTGGTAATGATTTCAGCTCCAGCTGGGGTGCCTGCACAATAGATGGAAAGAGCCTTGTGTGAGATAGGGGCAAACTAATGAAAGAAGAATTATGAGCAAATTCAAAAGAGTTCAGTTCAGAAGTCAAAGTTTGCAGTTCTGAATTCAGCATAAACTTCTGCTCTGCTCGTTGAAGTTGATCAGGCCCTTTGTTAAGTGCAACTCTCAGTGTGTCTTCATCTTCTAGCTCAAAAGTCTACTGCACTAAAGAGTCAATAACATCTATAGAGAAAATAGAATGCGCATCATTAGGGTATCTCATGGCATCATAGATATTAAATTTAATGATTTCACCATCGAATTCCATAGTAAGTGTCCCCTTATGCACATCGATTTTTGTTATGGACGTATTAAGGAAGGGTCTTCCTAGCAAAATTGGGGTCGAGTTGGAAGAGTTATATTTTTCCGTGTCGATCACATAAAAATCGGCAGGAAAGACCAAATTATTAACTTGGACTAGGACGTCCTCTAAGACTCCCTTCGGGTATGTAATAGACCGATCAGCAAGTTGTAAGATCACACCCGTTTCTTTTAATGGTCCAAGATTCATGGTTGTATAAATAGAATGGGACATGACATTTATTGAAGCTCCTCGGTCTAGCATAGCTTTTTCGATCTGGACATTTCATATCTTACAGGGAATGGTAAACATACCTAGATCCTTGCATTTAGGGGGTAGTCTTTTTTGGAGAATGGCTGGAACATTTTCTCCTATATGGACCTTCTCATCGCCTTTTAGCCTTCTCTTAGTAGTGCACAACTCATTGAGAAATTTGGCATAGCGGGGTACTTGCTTAATTGCATCAAGGAGGGGGATGTTTACCTCAACCTTGCGGAAGGTCTCGAGAATGTCTTTGTCTTGCTCCTCTTTCTTGGATTTTGCGAATCGGCTAGGGAAAGGTGGAGCGATGACTATGGATTGGGGTGGCTTTCTGCTTGAATTCGTTTGGGATAGTGTCTCCTCTCTGGTTGTATCTTTAGGTGCTTCTTGATAGGGTTCATTCAGTTCCTTCCCGCTTCTCAACATGATAGCGCTAGCATTTTGTTTTTGGTTGGTCGTGGCCTGAGAAGATAGCCTCCCTGATGATTGGGATTCCATTCGACTCATAGCTATCGCTAGATGGCTGACCTGATTCTCCAGGTTTTGTATACTTGTTCTCATCTCCTATTGAAATTGTTGAGTATTAGTTGCAAGGGCTTTCACAATTCCATCGAGAGACATACCTGAGTTGGGAGAGGCTGAATATGGTGGAGCTAGCGGCCTAGTTTGATGCTGATGTTGGAAGCTAAAGGGCTTGGTTCCATAGTTCAGGTTGGGATGATCCCTCCATCCTGCATTGTAGGTTTTCGAGTAGGGATCGTATCTCTTTTGTGGGAATCCTCCAACAACATTAGCTTGTTCGCAAGGTTCATCTTGAAGCATAAGGCACATGTCAGTTGGATGTCCCGGAGTTGAGCAAATCCCGCAAGTCTTCACTGTTTGTGTATTACCTGTGGCCAATTGACAGACAAGAGAGGTCAGGCTCGCAATTTTCTATTCTAGGGAGGAGATGTTTACCTCGTTAGCATGAGTTGTTGGAGGGTTGAGCCTATAGCCAAACTATTGAGAATTGGCTGCCATGTTTGAGATCAACTCTCTTGATTGTGTAGGAGTTTTGTTCACCAACACTCCTCCGATTGCTACATCGATCATACTCCTATCCATTGGTAGCAACCCTTCGTAAAAATATTGGATAAGGAGCTGGTCAGGAATTTGATGTTGCGGACAACTGGCACATAGTTACTTGAATCTCTCACAATATTCGTAGAGAGTATCCCCACTTAATTGTCTTATGCCACAGATCTCCTTTCTGATGTTAGCCACTCGGGAGGTAGGGAAGAACTTCTCAAGGAATTGCCTTTTCATATCGTTCCACGTGGTGATGAAACCGGAGGGTAGGTAGTACAACCAATCCTTAGCCTTATCAGCTAGTGAGAAAGGAAAGGCGTGCAGTTTGATCCATTCCTTGGTAACACCTTGAGGCTTCATACTTGAGCATACTACGTGGAATTCTTTTAGGTGCTTGTGATGGTCTTCGCCTGCAAGTCCATGAAAAGTAGGGAGTAAGTGTATAAGACCTGATTTAAGTTCAAAGGGTACCGCTAGATTTGCATATTCGATGCAGAGAGGTTGTTGGTGTAGATCTGTTGCAGCTAGCTCTCTAAGGGTTCTTTCTTCGTTGTTGGCCATGACTTTTTCTTCAGAATGGTTGGATGGCTCAACGATTTTTGCTGCCGACTTCACTCCAGAAGTGGGGAGTGATGCTGATTGGTTGCGGTGTTGCTTGGATTCTTTCCTCAAGCGGCGAACCGTGTTCTTGATCTCAGGGTCGTAGTGGAGTTCACCTACACGAGAAGAGTGAGGCATAAACCAAACAAAAGGAAATAAACCTACTTAGGATGCCAATCCCCGGAAACGACGCCAAAATTTTGGTGGGTGCTGAACCCAACCAAAGATAAATAGTCTTGCTCTGGGTGGATTTATTTGCAGATAGTGATGAGCAAGGTCGTTCTCCACAGGGATTGGGTGGATTTATTTCCAAGTATATGGATTAAGGGGGTTGTAAAGCTAAGGAAAATAAGCAAAAAATAACAGAAAACAAAGATTAAATCGATGGGAGATGGCTTCTGGTTGAAGGGACAAGTTCAGCTTTGATTCATAGTATTGATCCTTGATGCAAAGATAGATTCATATGTTTATGAATAAATTGGTTATAGCTATTAATAAATTCTAACAGCCAGCCTCTACTCTTATTATTCGACAACCAAAACGAGCTCTTTAATTGCTTCCCTTATTAAAAGGTAGTCCTAAACAAGCTCTTAGGATTTAACCTATTAATAGCATTAAGAGGGGAGAGACCCAATTCTGGTCAGCGATCTCACAAGCTCGGATCATTTAAACTAGATCATATATTTTCCTAACATAGATCGAAAACTTTTTTACAATCAATTTATGTTAGTTGCCACCATGATCGAACATACCAATCATATACGAAACTGGAGGTTCAATCAGCTATGGATTATTTTCATTGAATGAGCAAGGGGCCCTTATTGCTTAATCAACAAAAATAATCCTTACAATTAATTCGCAGAAAATATATGAATACCCATAAACAATGAACTGAAATAAAAATCAATTAAATCTCACAATGCTTACAAAATCAAGGCTTCCCTAACCCTTCAACCAGAAATAAAAACTTACAGACACCTCATGATGAAATTGCAGCTTCCATATGAGAAAGGGGCAAATTCTTGCTTTTTCCTCCTTGATTGCTCATTTCTCTCTCTGAAAATTGAAGTCCTCTTGGAGGAAATTGATGCCTTGGGTGCTGGTCCGCCCCCCTTTATATAGATTTGGGGAGAGGGCTGCTCTCCAACTCCCTTAAGGAGATTACCCTCAAACTGGAAAGTCCTAGTCTAATTTGAACTTATCCTACCTAACTCTTATCTCTTATCTTCTTAGGATTACAATTTGAGAATTTAAATCTGATAAAACTCTTTTATTGAGAATGCATTCAACTTCTATTCTAATGGGACTCTTGGATCTTGAATTCGAACTGGGCTTCTTTAACAATTCGGACTTGTTTCAAGACTCTTCTACGAAATGGGCTTCAGCTTGTGAAATGGGCCTTGCTGCAAAATTGCTCCAACTTTGGGCCCAAATTCGTCTTTGATACGGACCGATTCTACCAATACCCAAAACATAAAAGTTGTGGACCTTTTTCTTATCTTTCCAGTGCTTCTTGAATTGTCCAAATCGGAGTCTGGAATTGAGAGTTGTTCCCAGATAACTGATCGGTGCTGTAGCTATGCAAAATCATTTGATTAGCCTTGTTTTCTTCCAATTGCCTTCTTGTTTGCCCTGAATTGAAATACAAGAGTAATGAGTCCAATTAGATACCAATTAAGTGTAAAATACTGAATATTGAGGGATAAACATATGACAAATTTTATTCTCATCAAAGACCCAGTATATAGAAGGCTTCTCCAAGATCTTTCATGGAGAATTGCTGTGAAAGCCATACTTTCACCGTAATTAATATTCCTACATCATTCCCAATAAGTAGAATGTCATCTACATACAGAACCAAAAGGTAACCTTATCTCCATTGTATTTCCTGTAAACACAGGGTTCATCTGGGTTCTGTTTGAAGTCAAATGATTTGACAGCAAAGTCAAAATGAATGTTCCAATTTCTAGAAGCTTGCTTAAGTCCATAAATGGATCTATTAAGTTTACATACCATGCTTTCTTAACCTGCAGCAATGAAGCCTTGCGGCTGCTGCATATAGAGATCTTCAGTAAGATCTCCATTCAGGAATGCAGTTTTGACATCTATCTGCCAAATCTCATAATCATGGTATGCTGCTATAGCTAGCCGGATCCTAATGGATTTAAGCATGGTCACAGGCAAAAAGATTTCCTCATAATCGATACCCTCTTTCTGAGTGTACCCTTTCGCCACCAGACGAGCTTTGAAGGTCTCAACCTTACCATCGGGGCCTTTCTTCCTCTTTTAAATCCATTTGCAACCGATTGCTTTTACCCCGAAGGGCGGATCTACTAGAGTCCAGACTCCATTGGTCTCCATTGAGTCAATCTCTGCTCTCATGGCCTCCATCCACTTCTGGGAATCTATGTCCAACATAGCTTTAGCGTAAGTCACGGGATCCTCCTCACTAGTCAAGTTTTCCACCAGGTAACTATCCTGGTCATAACCATAACGGACTGGTGGCCTGGATACCCGAGTGGATCTTCTAGGTTAATCACTACCTAGAACTTGTGGGACATCTCCCACTGCTTCTGAGCTCTCTTCATTAAGAACAACTTCCTGACGATGGGTGTCCAAGATATAATCTATTTCCAAAAATTATGCATTTCGGCTGTAGAACACTTTCTGCTCACTTGGGTCATAGAATAGGTATCCCACAGAGCCTTTTGGGTAGCCTACAAATAGGCAACAACTGGTCTTGGATTCCAACTTGTCTACACTCGTTCTTTTAACGTGTGTTGGACAACCCCAAATCTTCAAGTGTTTGACACTTGGTTTTTTCCGGTCCAAAGTTCATATGGAGTATTTGGAACCGATTTGGTTGGAACCCGATTTAGCACGTAAATCGCAGTCTCTAATGCGTAACCCCTAAAGAATGTGGGTAACTCTGAGTGTATGAGAAGTGACCAGACCATATCTAATAATGTCCTATTCCTCATTTCTTTAACACTGTTAAGTTGTGGTGTAGAATGAGGATCTAACTGTGATACTATCCCATTGTCCTTTAAGTAGTCCTTGAATTCATTAGAGAGATTCTCGCCACCTCGATCTGATCGAAGGGCTTTAATTTCTCTCCCTAACTGTTTCTCGACCTCTTGTCTGAACTCTTTGAACTTTTCAAAGGATTCAGACTTGTGTCTCATTAGGTACACGTAACCATATCATGAAAAATCATCTGTGAAGGTGATAAAATACACGTGTTGATTCCATGTCCTAACACTCAGGGGACCACATACATTAGTATATATTAGGTCAAGTGTGCCTGTACATCTTTCAGGCTTACCGTTAAATGGCCGTTTCGTCATCTTGCCTTGCAAGCAATGCTCACAAGTGGGAAGATCTTCTATAGTTAGAAAATCCAAAGGACCATCATTTACCAACCTTGTGATTTGGTCAAAACCAATGTGGCCAAGTCGGTAATGCCACAAACACATGGGATTAACTATATCACGGGCTCTCTTCTTGGGGATTTCAGCCAACGTAGTTTCGGTTATGTTAGTTTCTAGAGAAGGATGTAGAACATAGAGACCGTTCTCCAGTTCCCCGTATGCGATGAATCTGTTATTTCTTTTAATAGTAATCGTATTACTAAAGAAGACAGAATAACCATCTGCACACAGTTTTGAGACAAAAATCAAATTTCTTCTTAAATTCTGTACATAAAGGCAATCTTTCAGTACAATTGTTCATTCTCTAAAAAGTAACTCCATAGTTCCTATGGCCGCGACTGCAACAGTTGCAGTAGTCCCCAAGTAGAGCGTGACTTCTCCTTCACTCAGCCTTCTACTTACTTTGAACCCCTATAGTGAGTTACACGCATGAGTTGAAGCCCTAGAGTCAATACACAAGGACACAAGAGCTACCAATAAATTGGTTTCTATAACACAAGTTTCGAAATTACCTTTCTTGGATTCCAGGTAGGCAGGACAGTTCCTTTTCCAGTGGCCGATTTTCTTGCATAAGTGACAAGCATCCGATGCTTTGTCTTTCTTCTGCTTCTTGGGTTTGGCAGCCTTTTTCTACGACTTTCTCTTTGCCTTCATTTTCTTGCCCGATTTGCCAGTTTCAACAAGCATGGCAATGGGCTCATCCTTTTTAATCAATTCTTCGGCCATCTGCAACATATTGTTGAGTTTCTGCAAGCTGACGTTCAGCTTGTTCATGTTGTAATTCATGATGAATGGATTAAAGGATGGAGGCAGAGAGTTGAGAATAGCATTGATCTGTGTTACCAGATCCAGCCCGGATCCAAGAGCCTCTAGTTCATTGATATAGCCCATTATCCAAGACAATGGTCGTGAACCTGTAGGTCCTTGGACATCTGCGCGGTGATGAACTATTTCAAGACCTTCTGCTGAGTAGAATGATTCTGCTCTTCGTACATTGTTTTGAGACTATCCATTACGTCTTTAGCAAGTTCGATCTGATTGAACTGCCTCTGAATTGGGTTGTCCAAGGAGGCAATGATATAGTACCGGGCAAGGGAGTTTTTCTCCTCCCATTCTTGGTATTCTCTTCTGCCTCAGAAGCCCTATCTCCCAGACGATCTGGAGCAGGATTCTTGGCTACTTTATCCAATTTCTTAGAGGTTAAGACCAACATAAGGTTCCTGTACCAGTCGACATAGTTTGGGCCCTTCAACTTGTTGTCATCAAGCAACTTTGCAAATTATCCTTTTGCCATTTTCTGATAAAAGAGCAAACATCAGTCCACAACCTAATTTGATTCATGTTCATTTCATGGATATGGATTTTAATCTATGTTCCATTTCCATTTATTCATCTCTGAGATTTCCCTCATTTCTCAGTGACGGAGACTACGGGTTGTCTCTGGAAATGTGGGAAATCACATAGGGTGCATGGAGCCAGTTGTTTCAGCTACATAACCCCACCACCTTTCTGTGAACGATCATATCCACTCATCATATGAGTTTTCCCTTTGGCCTTTGTCAGACAATGTTCAGAGCCATTTTCAGGTAAACCTTTCTGTCCAGTGAGTGTTTACCCATCATATACATGAATGCCAAATTTGGGAAAATTGCAGGTTCCCTACGCAAATCAAGATTTCGATCTCCTCTTGTACGAACAACCCATAAATCAAGAAAATTATAAAAAACAATTCTAAACAATAATCAGATTTATATAAAAATTAATTTCAAATTATTCACCCATAAATTTGGGAACAAATTTCCCAAAACCTATATCTGCGCAAATTGGGTAGAACGCCTTCTGTCCATTTGTGCAAGTTCAAATCTGAAATAAATTGGTTCAAGATTTGAACCATGGCTCTGATACCACTGAAGGGATGAGAGATCCATCGTATGGACGCCCAAAACTTGTGGAATAAAGGGGGCAAATTTCAAAAATTTTTCTTTCCCTTCAATTGGGAATCACATTCCCTATTTAAAAAATCATATTTTCAAGGATCATTCTTGAACCATAAACTGAACCAGATCTGAACCAAAAGGAGTAGGAGAGGATTATACCTGATACAGAAAAATAATATCTCCCAACGAAGGTGTCCACGCCCAAGGAAGGATCCAAAGATTGCCCCCACTGAAGATGGCACAGTGCAGGATGGAGCAGAATCAACAGTATTCTTCTCCAAGAATTCTGTCCTTCGCAAGAAACATCAGGATGGCACGTGAGCATAGCTTCCTATCAATTCTTTCTCAAAGAACTAATGTCAAGATCGAATCTTGACTTTTCCCACAACTGGAGATCGAACTAGATGTCTGGCGGCTGCTGGAAGGAGGCGGCAATAAAGGTCTTTGCAGGGATTGTAGAAGTCTTTCTTCTCTAATTTCAGCACTGAAGAGGATCTGATTATGTCATTCTTCTAAAGGCTGCCACCCCCTCCTTCTTTTGTAAACCCAAAGGATCACCTCCTAATCCAATTAGGAGCTGCTTATCCAAATCATATTTGGATCAAACCTCTCTTTATGTGATAAGGATAAACCCTTTATCTTATCTATAGATTAGATCAGCCTTATCCTAATCTCATTAGGTGGTTTCTAGATCTAAATCATATTCAGATCTGGACTCTCTGAGTGGATAGGGTTAAGACTCTATCCTATCTGCTGATCCATCTCAAAATTCACCCATATTTAACTTGTTAAATAAGTCTAGCTCGAAATGGGCTTTAGGCCCATTAAGCTTATGTGCTCACTTAACCTTCTTAACTGCTGCCCAGTTGGGCTTCCTTGTATGGCGTGGTACCCAAGCATTGATCTACACATTAGCCACATGGGTTTGGCCCAACCTTTGTTACAAGGCCTAGCCGAATACACTGTTGTGGACAGTGCACCCCCTGAAACCCATCAAATGGGCTCTGTGTGCCCAACACTTACCCTAGGTGGTCCCTGGGCCAAGCCACCTTATAACACCCAGGGACTGTGGGTAGATGCAAGATTAGCCAAAGAACCAAAGAACCAAAGAACCGAACCGGTCAAAAACCAAAATTGGTCAACTGGTAAACTGGTGGTATCAATTTGATTTTGGTTTGGGGAAACGTAAAAACCAATGGGATAGGTTCGTTTTCAGAAAAATGCTCATGGTTTGGTTAACTGAACCGTGAGAACCCCTACATACATCTATCCCTTCCCTAGACCCTACATTGGTAGGAGCCTCATGCAATGGGCTACCATTCCCATTGTTTTTATCCAACACATTGATCCTAACAATATTATTTGCCTTATGACAATTTTATTCAACTTAGCAATACTCTAAAGCCGAAAGGGCATCATAACCTACTTTACTTAATACTATACTCTCTTTTTATTCTATAAGTTAGAGTTATTTACTAATAGAAGATGAAGCCAAAGGGAAGACTACCAAAATCTAATGGGAAAAGAAAATATGTTATAAATAAAAGAAATTATTGTATAGTTTAATTTGCCATTGGGTTGATATAGCATTGGGCTTAGGGTTGTTTATTTGGTTAGTGGGAATAGGGGTTTAGAATCATAAGCCAGAGGCGATTATACCTGACTTGGCAGAAATTTGGGAGTAAGTGTACCAGGTGGTTATAAAAGGCCTCCCTCCCCCAAAGAAAGAGGTATGTGATATTTTGTGCTTTCTGGTCTTGAAATCCATAATTTTCCCTTGCCTTCTCAAGAGCATTAACTTGAGCTTCAGAGTGTTCCTACCGAGTTCCTCCCCGGAAGTTTCCATTTTTTTCCTTGTTTCAGGCATCTTCAGCTCTGTCAAAGGCAAGGTAACCGGCAGCTAAAGACCGACTGGAACGCGCATCATCATTTGGCGCCGTCTATGGGAAGACTTCAAAAAGCCTCCCCTAACCTTTAACTCTCTCTCTCAAAGAAGCCTCAGTGTCCATGGCTTCCTCCAGTAGTCACAAGCACAACGCTGACTTGAATGCTGTAGGGGAACACCCTTAGACTGCCACTGTATGCATCAAACAGTTCACCGTCCCTCTCTTGGAAGACAGAATCCCTAGCCTCTATGCGCCGAGCACGGCAGCACCTGTGAATGTTCCCCTTCCCCTCCCTATTGAGACAACCTTCGCCGAACCGACTGTCGTCCCTCTGGCGACCAACCAGAATCAGCTTGATGACTTGATGCAATGCATGCGGGCCATGCAAGCCCAAATGCAACAGTTCCAGCAACATCAACTCCATCAACAGCAAGTACTACACCACATTTCTCAGTATCACTATCAATAGCAGTTCCCCCAACTGCCTCTGAACCAACCGCAGCTCTCACCTCGACACCCTGCTGTCAAGCCGGTCAAGCCCTCTCCTCAGGGTGGGCACCTCCACCAAGGGGAAGCTTCCCAGCCTCACAACCCCTCCAGAAGCTAGGCCTCATCCCCGGGCAGGAGGGAAAGACTAACTACCCCCGCCTCGCAGCTCGTCGGCGGATCAGGAACCTCCCACCCACAGTCCGGGCCCATAGATCTCGGCAACACCGAGGCAAGCAGCGCCAATACCTGGCCTTCCAAGCAGCAGCGGAGGCGTTGATGAAGTCGTCGAACTACCACCCGCATCCTTCCCGAGCTCTGAGGTAAAGAAGAAGCAAGCTCGGACAAAGTAAAAGTTGCCCCTATCCTTTCAATCTCTTTCCCCCTGTCATCAGAACTCCTCACGGTTCCCATGCCCAAAGATTTTAAACTCCCTCCTCTAGACAAGTATGATGGGTCCTTTGACCCCAGTGACCATGTCGATGCTTTCCAGTCCCAAATGCACTCGGCAAGGGCTAGCGAGTCCTACATGTGTGTGGCCTTCACTACCACCTTCAGGGGAGTGTCCCGCACCTGGTACAGGAACCTGGCCCCCGGGTCGGTAAGGAGCTGGACCCAGTTTGTGCAAGTCTTCACCGCGCACTTTGTTACTAGCAAGCGGTGCCCCCGAACCAAGGAGAGCCTCCTCGGGATAGTCCAGAGGGAAGGAGAGTCCATCTGGGGCTACATCAAGCAGTTCAATGATGCATGCTTGCAGATACCGTGCCCAGACCCCGCAGTGCAGCTCGCGACAGCAAGGAGGGGTGTGACGCACAAGGAATTCAAGTGGCACATGGTGGTTAACCAGCCCACGACCGTAGTTGAATTCCTCAAGCTCGCGGACAGATTCATAAGGACAGAGGAGGAGATCAACCAGAGGACTAAAAGCGGGGTTGAAAAAAGGAAGAGGGAAGGTGAACCTTCCAACTAAGATGATAGGAGAAAGAAAGACTCAGCTCGGAGGATGAAGTCAAGCCAGCCGTTCCAAGCTCCCATAGCAGGTCGGATGGACTACACGCCCTTTAACGCGAAGAGGGCTGCGATCTTGATGACAATCAAGGACACCCCGTACGTGAAATGGCCACCTTGCCTGAAAGGCAACCCGAACGAGAGGAATAAACACTTGTACTAGAGTTTTCATAGAAACCACAGTCATAGCACCGAAAATTGTAATACTCCGAGACGAGATAGAGGAACTTATCCGTCGCGGGTACCTAAGAAATTTTGTACAACATAATAATAATCACAATAATAAGATAGGTCGACAGGGGGAGCACTGCAGAGATGCCCCCGAGCCCAGCATCCGGCCGATAGAACAATCACAGAAGTAGCCCCCGGAGGAAAGGCCAGTTCGGGGAACGATTCATGTGATCATTGGAGGAACAATTGTAGCAGGATGCACCTCGGCGGCAGCTCGGGCATCCACCCGTGAGTCCACCAGAGAAGAACAAAATCCCCCAAAGTGGCCAAGGACGGAAGACCCCATATTCTTCACCGAGGACGATGTGCGCGGAGTTCACTACCCCCACGACAACGCCCTCGTCATAAAGGTAAAGATCAACGACTTCGAGGTCAGGCACATTCTGGTTGACTCCGGTAGCACGACAGATATTCTCTTCAAACTCGCGTTCGACCATCTTCAGTTGCAAGGAGGTGACTTGAAACCCGCAAACACTCCTTTGGTGGGCTTCAACGGAGAAGAAGTCAGGCCCCTTGAGAAAGTGACAGTACCTGTGGAGGTCGGCACATGGCCCTGCGTAGTCAGGCTCAATCACGACTTCCTGGTGGTCGCAACCCCCTCCCCATACAATGCCATAATAGGTTGTCCGATCACTCATATCCTACGAGCGGTGGTCTCCACTTATCATTTGGGAATGAAGTTCCCTACAGACTTCAATGTGGGGGTAGCGCGGGGCGACCAACTTGAGTCCCGCAAATGCTATGTCACCACCCTAAAGGGAAAGACCAAGGTGGCTGGCGACCTCGAACTGGAGTGGCCTATAGAGCAAGAACGGGCTGCACCCACGGAAGAAACAGTCGTTGTTCCAACCTCGACCATGGATCCAGCTCGGACGCTTCAGATCGGTGATTCCATCCCAGAATCCTTACGAACAGAATTGGTAAGTTTCTTACTCCAAAATTTAGATATTTTTGCATGGTCCGTGGCAGAGATGCCCGGCATAAACCTCGACCTTATAACTCACAAGCTGAATACTGACCCTGTAGTTAGGCCCATTAGACAGAGGAAACGCAACCTAGCCCCAGAGCATTGGAGGGTGGTCAATGAGAAGGTCAAGAAGCTCCTCGCAGCAGACTTCATAAGGGAAATTCATTACCCAAGTTGGGTGGCCTACCCTGTTCTGGTAAAGAAGGGAAACGGCAAGTGGCGCATGTGCGTCGACTACACCGAGCTTGCCCGAAAGATTGCTTCCCCCTCCCCAGGATCGACCGCCTAGTGGACGTGACCTTGGGACATGAGTTGCTAGGCTTCCTGGATGCCTACTCGGGCTACAACCAAATCCGGATGGACCCGGTCGATGAGGAAAAAACCACCTTCATAACCGAGTTTGGCCTATATTGCTACAAGGTTATGCCCTTCGGACTGAAAAATGCTAGGGCAACCTTTCAGAGGCTTGTGAATAAGCTGTTTCAACCCTTAATTGGCACAAAGATAGAATGTTATGTAGACGACATGGTCGTCAAGACACAATTTTTGCATGAATTAATACAAGATCTGCATTCTGTCTTTCAAATTCTGCATCAATTTAGCATGAAACTAAACCCAAATAAGTGTGTCTTTGGTGTCACCTCGGGAAAGTTCCATGGGTACATCGTCAACCGACACGGTATTGAGGCCCACCCAGATAAAATAAAGGCCATCCTAGATATGAGACCACCCCAAAAAGTGAAAGAGATTCAGAGATTAAACGGTAGAATAGCCGCTCTGAGTTGTTTTATGTCTAAATCGGCAGACCGTTGCCTGCCCTTCTTCAAGGCAATGAAAAGCAAAGGGTTCGAGTGGAACCCGGAGTGCCAGCTCACGTCGGCAAGCGACGAGGTGGTCAGTTTGTTACTGATAAAGGAAGCAGATCGGGTCCAACGACCCATCTACTATGTTAATAAAGTATTGCAGGGAGCAGAAACGAGATACCCAAAGATAGAAAAGCTATCCTATGCCCTAGTCATTGCAGCCCGCAAACTCCGTTCGTACTTCCAAGACCATACCATCGTCGTCCTCACCGACAAACCCTTGAGGCAAGTATTGCTCAGGCCCGAGGTCTCCGGTCGATTGACGAAGTGGGCCATCGAGCTCAGTGAGTAAAACCTCCAGTACAAGGCACGAACCGCTATCAAAGCCCAAGCCTTGGCAGATTTTGTTGCAGAATGCACGTTCAGCTCTGAGGTCCGTAGCCTGGTTGAGCACGAGGCTCCTAGTTCGGGTGAGCTCAGTGCTCCCAGGCCGGTTGAGTCTAAGCGTCATGAGGTCGCACCCAGTTCGGTATCTCTCCTAGTCAGGCCAAGCGCGAAGTGGGATGAAGAGCCCTGGATCCTTCACGTTGATGACTCCTCAAATCAGCAGGGCAGCAGAGCTGGTGTAGTTCTCCACGGGCCAGCCCTGGCGCAAGGGGTAAAAGCAAAACACGTAGTTATCTGCAGCGATTCCCAGCTTATGGTCAACCAAGTTATAGGCAAATACGAAGCCTGCGAGCTAACTATGATCGCCTATTTGGCAAAGGTAAAAGAGGCTCTGCTTAGCTTCCAGTCACACTTCATCAAGCAAATCCTGAGGTCAGAGAACGCTGAGGCCGATGCCCTATCCCGATTAGTTAGCACCAGTGACAACACCATGAGAACTGTGTACATGGAGGACTTACCTCGGCCTAGCATTCTCGGGGGGGGGGCAGAGGAGGTCGCTCTTGTCGCCCAAGCAGAGTCGAGCTGGATTGATCCACTCGCGAGCTTCCTGCTATATGGAACCCTCCCCGCAGACCGCAACGCCACCAGGAGGATAGAGTGTTAGACAACCAAATTCGTCATAATAAACGGATGGCTGTACCGGAGATCCTACACACTCCCCTACCTGTGCTGCTTGCGGCCTCTCGAAGCTGAGCTTGTACTCCATGACATTCATGAAGGCCTGTGTGGCGGACACCTGGGGGCAGGGCCCTCGCTCAAAAAGCACTAATACAGGGTTACTATTGACCAACAATGAAAGGAGATGCCATTGAGCTAGTCAGGAGGTGCGATAAGTGCCAAAAGCATGCCAATATTCACCACCAGCCTGTCGCCGACCTCAAGTATCTCACCAGCTCATGGCCCTTCGCACAATGGGGTATCGACCTACTCGGGCCATTCCCACCAGCAACGGGAGGGAGGAAGTTCCTAGTAGTGGTAGTAGATTACTTCACAAAGTGGGTTGAAGCTGAAACTCTCGTAACAATCATAGCTCGAAATGTCCATAACTTCTTCTAGAAGAACATAGTGTGCCGCTTCGTGCTACCTCAGATACTGATCTCCGACAATGGCAAGCAGTTCGAAGACATCAAATTCCAAGAGTGGTGCCGAGACATGGGGATCCGACAAAACTTCACGTCGGTCGTACACCCACAAGCAAACGGTCAGGCCGAAGTCATGAACAGAGCTATTCTCCGTGGACTAAAGGCCAGGCTAGACCGAACTGCAGAAAAAACAGCCACCGGAGAAACCCCCTTCAACCTCACCTATGGCAGAGGCAGTCATCTTAGCCGAAATCGAAATCCCCTCACTTCGGCTGGAAGCGTACAAGGACAATGCCAATAACGACAAGCTACGTACCAACCTCGACCTACTCGACGAGGTGAGGGACCTCACATACATTAGGACCGCAACATACCAGTAAAGGGTGGCTCGGTATTACAACACCAGAGTTAGGAAGCGAAACTTCCTCGTTGGCGACCTGGTTCTCCGCAAGGTCATGGTACTTGAGCCCCGCGTTAGCAAACTCGGGCCGAATTGGAAAGGACCCTACCGAATAAGGAGAGCACTCGGAGGAGCGTACGAGCTCGAGACCCTAGAGGGTAGGCAAATACCCCGAGCTTGGAACATCATCAACCTAAGGCGATATTACCTATAAGTTGTCAAACTGAGCAGACTTTAAGTCGCTCCCAAGATTCTAAGGGCCAGAACACCAAAGTAACGAAAACCTCAGCACCACAAGACCCGGCCACCTCGGGAACTCATTAGCGCAAGCTAAGTGTTAGTACCAAAGGAGCAGGCAGCACAAGTACGAAACCCGAGGTGTGAAGCTCACCCCAAGATAGGCAGAGAGCAGGTCGGGCATATAGCCTCACTATGTCAGCTCGCCTCAAGGAATCCCCCCATCTCGAGGACATAACTCTATGCAGTTAGACAACATAATCACTTCGGCAAAAAAGAAATAGTTACACAACACTTGAGTAGAAAAAGGTATTTCATTACTAATACTTGCTTTATAATGTTCACAAGAAAAGAAAGGAGAAATGAGCTCGCAGGCTCGACACATCACTTTGGGCTCGCAAGCTCGGTATACATCACTTCAGGGCTACATCCCCTTTACCTTCAGAAGGGACCTCGGCAGCACTCGGGGGGTCGGCCTCGTTGTCAGAATCCGGGTCTTCATCGGCTGCAGTAGCCATCTTTGGTGTAATTCGCGAAGTGGTGATGGCACAAATGTCAAGTTTGGGGTAGGCGTGCCTTATCATCCACCGGCTCAGTTTGAAACCCCTCCGGTATGAGCCCACCATCAAGTCGTTGAAGCACTCCGACGTGACGTAATCCTCGACGGCCTTCACCTTCATATCCTCAAGGGCCTGGAAGAATATCTCAGACTTCTCCTTGATGTCGGCCTTGAGGTATTCCACCTTGTGCTCCAGGACACCTTTCGAAGTCACGAGGTGCTTCACGATGAGCCTCAGAGCACCGTTCTCCCTCCGGAGTCTCTTCAGTTTGCTTGTCTGGGCTAAAGCTTCACCCTCAAGGCGATGGACCTGCTCTTGAACTGACCCCAGAGCCTCTTCAGCAGTCCACGCCCGCTCCTAAGCTGACCCCAAAGCTTCTTTGGCAGCTTATGCCCGCTTCAGGTTCCTCTTTGCCTGAATTATCAGGGCATGAATAGAGGAGTTCGCCTACCAAGCAAAGAGTCAGTTCGGCAAGAAAATAAAAGAATGAAAAAAGCACAAGGGGAAGACTTTGACAACTCACCACCATGACGTGGGACGCTGCACGTGCGCCGATGTGGTTGATAGGGAGCTCGGACTAGGCCACGACCTCGCTTGAGTAAACTTGCTTCTGGCTCTTGCAAAGGGCGCAGTCCGGTGTTAGCACACTACCGACCCCCTCCTGGCTCCCCAAGCTGGAGAAAACTATTGGGGTTCGAGAAGCCTCCGTAGTCTCAGCTTCTTGATCTTCTGCAGCGTTGGGCTCGGCTGCCATCTCGAGGATGGGCCCCGCTGCCTCGGTTTCCTTGGGAGAGTCTAGGTTGATAATCGGAGGTTGGCTCGGGACTTCGGGCTCCATGGTCCGAGGAGACTCCACTCGAGCTCGCTTGCTGACCCACTTTCTTTACACCCCGACGAGCAAGTTGGCACCTCGGGTCTTCTCTGCTTCCATGATACCTGCAAAGGGAGCTCGACCTCAGTACCAAAAAAAAAAACTAAGTAAAAAAGCCTACCCGAACTTAGACCGGCCTGAATGAGCCTGGCTTCTGTGAGATACTCTCCGCACTCGAGCCCGACCTGGGCCCAGGATTGAAAGGTTTCCGGCATGTCTTTATCTAACATGACGCCAAGATCAGGGATGGCCTTCCTCCAATGAGTAGGAAATGGTCACAGCACTTTGGACCACGAAGTAGTCCCCCTATCACGCTGGGACTTTGTTTGGGAGTTTGTGGAGGAGTTTGAATCTTGGGTGAGGTGACAGGTAGTAAGTCCGTCTGTGCTCGGGAAGGTAGTTCGCTTGTTTCTTAAGCATAAGAAAAGCAGAAAAAATTTCTAAGTCTAAGGGGATGACATACTCGCAACAGAGGGATATGGTCCCGACGATGTTGCCAATAGAGTTCAGGTGAAGTTGACCTAGCGAGACAGTGAAGTGGTTCAAGACTTCGACGATTAAAGGGTGAAGAGGAAGGCGCAACCCAACAATGAGCTGCTCCTAGAAAACCATGATCTCATCTGGACCGTGCTCCCAAGAGAAATTGCCCGAAGGTAATCTATATGCATACTCCCCGGGAAGGCTGAACTGACGAACAAGAGACCGAAGTCTCTCAGACGTCATAGTAGAAGATCCGAATGTGTTCGGCATCCGAACCCGATGCGAAGTGGACTCTAGGCTACCCAGGGTGACCTGGGTTGAAGGCCCTACCTCAGGCTCATCAAGAAGGCTGTTAAAGGAGTCAGCCCGACCCGAGGTCTTCGCCTCAGGCCCTTCTAGAAGGCTATCTAAGCTACCCGAGCTACTAGAACTAGACATCACGAAAGGAAAAGGAAAGGAAATTGAAAAGGCTAAGGGGACTCACCAAAGGAAACGCTACCGAACTAAGGAGAGTGACGCGAGCTAGGGACCTTGGACGCGAGCTCAAGGAACGATCATTGAAATTTGGCAAAGGAAAAGTGACCAGGGACCCCACTATTTATAGCCGCTGTACCCGCACATCAACGGTCGAGATCGAAGCCATCCAATGGCTCTCTGGAGAACTGGCTGCACGACCCCCGAGGTAAAATCAGTTTAGTGTGAATTTTTTATGTCCGATAGTTGATAAATCGTTTGACGTCTGTGCGTGAGCTGTATGCGACCCGGGTTGCCTCCGATCGAGCCACGTTGACCCCAATTGAGCCAAGAACATAAGTAGGTAAGACTGGGGAATCTCTGAGCTGGACTAAGTACGCCACGGAGCAAATCCACCCATCAGTCCGTGAACTCCTCACGCCGGGTCAAGACCCCGGGCATGGGGAGTGGGGGCAATTGATGGAGGTAGATTTGGCCCGACCCTTCGGTTGTGCGACACGTGGAAGAAGACTAGATGACCTGGCAGGAACGCCAGCTCGGCACGATGACGTAACGCGGCCGTCCCAAAGAGAGGCCCGAGCTCCCGAGCTCCCCAAGAAGAGGCCCCAGCTTCCCAAAAGGGACCCACGCTTCCTGGGAAGCGAAACCCGAACTCTCCCTAAAGGATCCCGAGGCTAACAATGAAGCCCGCGAAGGGTAGGGCTGATACTAGCCCACCTCGGGTCAGTTCGGACCATATGCCAGCACTACGGGACAATAGGACCTACTCATCCAAACTCAAGACTTCACCTCGCGCACCACTCCGGCACCTCGGCTCCAGGTCACGCGACTGTGAAACCATATATGACAGATCCGTACTTTGGGGCAGCACGCCTAACCGGTCTGGGTTTGACAAACAACAATCACGCCGTAACGGCCACCTGCCACTGCCATCTCAGTTGTGACAGAGACGGCCCTGGCAGAAAGGACACTGGCAGTTATGCCTGCCCCCCCACAGAGGCGGTTATACTTGACTTGGTAGAAATTTGGGAGTAAGTGTACTAGGTGGTTATAAAAGGCCTCCCTCCCCCAAAGAAAGAGGTATGTGATATTTTGTGTTTTCTAGTCTTGAAATCCATCATTTTCCTTGGCCTTCTCAAGAGCATTAACTTGAGCTTCGGAGTGTTCCTATCGGGTTCCTCCCTGGAAGTCTCCATTTTCTTCCTTGTTTTAGGCATCTTCAGCTCTGTCAAAGGCAAGGTAACCGGTAGCTAAAGACCGACCGGATCACGCATCATCAGATTCTGATTTTGATTCCTATCAGAACTAGGGGTGTAATCAAGCCAAGTCAAGTCAAACTTTGACATGTATTGTCTCAACTTGACTAAAATACTACTTGGTTCAAGCTTGAGTTCGAATTCGATTCTAACTATAGTTTTTGGTTCAAGCTTAGTTTGATTAAATATTTGCCGAGCTCAAGTTTGGCTCGAAAGCTTGAAAATAAATATATTTTTATGTTTTATAAATACATATATGATATATTTTTTATAATATAGGATATTCTTATATTATATATAATATAAAAATATATTTTACATTTTATAATATGTATGTATGTATGTATGTATGTATGTGCTAATCGATCTAGGCTCGCAAGCTTCTAAGCCGAACATTTCAAACTCGAATTCGAATAAGTATACCCGAGGTTCAAACTTGATTAGAATCGAACTCAAATTGAGCCTAATCAATCTCGAGACCGAACTATCCAATTAGAGCTTGATTCGATTGCATCGCCAATATAAACCAAATAGGTGGGAGGAATAAAGCATTTCGATTCCGATTCTGCCTATAAACCAAATGAACCCATAATGTAATGGCAAAACAAGATTCATGTAGCCAACCCCACATAGATGGCACAAGGCTTAGATAATGACATTGACGATAATAGTTTAGTCTTAGGTAAAGTTGTATTGTGATTTTTAAAGGAAAACTAGTTATGATATTTTTATTATTAATAATAGTATAACCATGATAATTATACAATTAAATGATATGATAAAAAAGGGAGATTTGGCACCTTCAATACTACACAACTTATGATGAACAAGAACTTGCAAATGTATTTTGTAGAGGTAGGGGTGGATTTGAGTCAAGCCGAGCTGAATATTTGGCTATTCGACTCGGCTCAAGCTTGATTTCAAGCTCGCAAACTTAATTTCAAGCCAAGCTTTTTCTAAAAATTAAAAATTATACATATAAAAATATTTTGTTATTTTATATACAAAAACTTAAGGATTATAAAAATTATTTACTATTATACATAAAAAATAAAAATATTATATATAAAATATATTATTATATACAATAAAAATGATTTATTATATATATGTATGTATATATAATAAAAGCTATTTATTTATCATACTAGGCTCAATTAGGCTCGTGAGCCTTACGAGCCGAACTTCACTGGGCTCGAGCTCAACTCGATTAACAAACGAGCCTATATATTGGGCTCAAGCTCGGCTCAAAGTTTAGTTTAAACCGAGCTAATCCGAACTTTTCATGAGCCGTGCTCGAATAACTCATGAAAAGCTCGGCTTGTGGCCACCCCTACGCAGAGTTTGGAGTTGAAGATATGAAAATCCTCTAAAAATTGTTGAGACACTATCTGCATTTATAATTTCCAATCACCAACCAGCAGTAACAAATGTTCTCCTCCTAAAGCACTCTCAAACCCAACAGGCCTTTTAAACCTATTGATACTTGAAAATCTCACCAAATGAATCCTAACCACATAGAATAATGGGAGATGCATGCATAGGTGAGCAACTGATCATTGATGTGTAGGACAAGCATAGTACCTATTCTGCAAATCTCTTCCCCTGGCGGTTTCCTTCAATTCAATATTCTTTACAAAGGAAAGTGTCTAGACTATGATACCCAAAAGGGTATGATGGCCAAAAAACTTCTAGCCAATGAACCGGTATCATACAAGCAACAACCAATCAACTAGGGGTGATCATGAGCCGGGCCCGGGCCCGGGCCGGGCTTTGCACTCATGATAAGGGCTATAGTCTAGCCTGGGCCTGGCCTGATCCAGGGGTCCAGGCCTGATTCCGAGCTTATGTCTTTCATATATAAAACATTATATACATTTAATATTTTATATTAAATGACATAACATGCATGCAAACTTATTTTATACCTGGGCTGGAATTGAGTGCAGGTCAGGTTTGAAATATTAGGCCCAGGACCGACCCTAAAATTTACTGGCCTAATATGGGATTGAGCCCAGGCCAGGCCTCAACACAAAATCCAGGCCCAAGCCCGGGGGGGAGGTCTTCCTGTATCATACCTTTCTGATGACATCATTATCATAATCATCGTCCAAGCCTGTGGGGCCAGGTAAATGAATCTTTTTTTGCCGGTACTTAAATCATTTCTTACTATTTCTATCCATGTAAAATCATTGCCCCTTATAATTATTAATGTAGAGAATCTTTTCTCCCCTTCAGTTTCTTCTTTGCAGAAGTGAAAATAAAAGCTTAGAGACCCATGCTAATCAGATGCTAACTACAATATTGACTTGGGTTCTCAGATGAGAATAAAAAAGTTTTTAGTGTCAGAATCATTGCCAAGTTGAAAGCTTTTAGAATTCAAAGACTGGTTACTGTTAGAAGCATGATTTGCAAATTTACATTACTTGTATGAAGAAAGACATTTAAATGGACAAAGTTTAATATCCAGACTTTTAAACCTTGAAATTTGCAACTTGTAACATAGTTTAGCATGTATGATTATAACAAGCCAAGGCATTGCTACCATGAACCAAGCTTTTGGTCAATGGAAAGGAGTGTGCCCGGGCTTAGATTTGATTTGTAATCCATGATTTACCTTATCTTGCATGATAGATGATACAAGGGGAATTGAATAGGACAGGGGACCAACTCCACTCTGGATCTGCTATAAACCAACGTGTATAATGGGCTAAGAAACCCAATCAAAAGTGAAGATTACCAGCAACTGAGGTGTTTATTCAGATTGGACTTTGGAGCCTGTTGTACATATATTGTTTGTAGCAGATCCCTAGCGCTCAGACAGCTCAGAGGCAGAATGAAATATGGCAGGACTCAGCCAACAAAACGTTCTTCTAAATCCTAAAATAACAATTCGATAAGGACGAAGGACGATTATGGATCTGTATTACTAATTTTCTACGCGTTCATTTGAATCATATCCCAGTCCTTACATTACTTTTAAAAGAGCCCGACCCATGTATATATTAATGGGCTGGGTCCATTATCAAGAAATCAGGGGTGTCAATTGGACTGGATTTGGTCCAATCCGATCCAGTCCAATGTGAGCTCATTATAAATGGGTCAGGTCCAATCCAATCTAATAAATATTTTAGATAAATTTGGATCGGTCTAATTCAATGTCTGGACCGTCCGATCTGTTCAAATTCATTTTGATTTAGATTGGTTTCAACTCAAACCCAGTCCATTGATACATATATTCATATCTTATATCAATGGACCAGATACTGGCTTATTCCAACCCAATCCAATATAAATTTGTTACGAATGGACCAGGTCCAATCCAATCTAATAAATATTTTGGACCGGATTGGTCCAGTCCAATATGTCTTGTTGGTTCGTCCAGCCCGTCTAGATTGATTTTGGACTGGAAGGGGTCCAATCCAAAACCTGCCCATTGACACCCTTACACATAATATTAGTCAACCTAGGAAATTTTCTAGGCCATCATCATCCTTGATTTTTCTCTTTAGAGTGCAGGTGTTTCAGTTCATTTGAATTGGATTTTTTATCTTGTGTATGAACCTATAAATTCATCTATCCACAAATAGGGCTCTCTACATGAAAGGATGATACTACAGTGCAAAATCACATCTCATTTGGATTCCAACTTGAGTCGGGCAGTTGGGCCAACCTTAATCTAACCTAAATAAAGGGTTTGAAAAGAGTATAAATACAAATATATCTATACTACCTTAAAAAGTACAAGTGGCCTCAAGAATATTTCTAGAATTTTCTAAAGACAATATTTACCCCTCTATATTTAAATTTAATGATAAAAAAATGTGGGCAAATAGGGTAATTGTTTCTTGATATTAAATGAGTTGAAAAGAGGTAACTTAAAGATATTCAATGCATTCAATCATCTCTCATTAAATCCAACATTTAAGTTATTAACTTGCATTAATGTTCATTGAATCATATATTTAAGTCATTTTTGTTTCTTCTCATCATTAAGTTCTATTAATTAAATTCATACTTAATAAATTAATAATTCCAATAACATAAAATCTTATACCTTTAAAATCTACCTAGCAAAAATAGTGTTTTCACCTAAGTGGTGGTAAGAAATTAAATCATTTTGAATCAAATGGGTTAATTCATGCTGCCACGATTAAATAATAAAATTAAAAATAGATGAAATGAAAAAAATAGAAATTAAAAAAATTGAGAACATTTTTAGCATACATATTAAACAATAATAAGTATGTTAAATAAGAAATATTTTTATTAATGATGAAAATGGAATGTAAAATTTAAAACCAATTGGAAATAAAAATATTTTCTTATTCTCTCTCAATAAATCCTATATTTAAAATATATTTTTCTCATCGTTAAATTCTTGTAATTAAATCCACAATATTAAATTTAATAGTATAAAAATAAATATTTTGAAAAGTAATTTGAAAACAAAACCATTTTCTTCCCTCCTAGTTGTGGGCAAGCAATTTGACCATTTGGGGTCAAATAGATTAATAAATAATGTCATAATTAAATAATAAAAAAATAAAATAAATAATTATGAAATGTAAGAAGTATTTTTATTAATGATGAAAATGGAAAGTCAATTTCAGAATCTACCTAGAAATTAAATGATGTCATAGTCAAATAATAAAATTTTTAATAATAGAAAATATAAAGAATCACAAAAATAAATAAAAAAAAGATAAGAGAAAATTTTGGGTACATATCAAATGTTATATATTTATTAAAAATAAAATAATGGGTACATCTCTAATATTGTACATTCATTATATTGAAGAAAAATAAGTTTTATACGTAAGAAATAATTTTGTCAATGATGGAAATGTAATACAAAATTTAATGTCAATCTAGAAATCAAACAACTTTTATTTTTAGATGGTGGGTTAGTGGTTTGAGTAAAATGATACCATAGAGCAACAAAAATTAAGTGTGATAAGTAAAAAGTATTTTATATAATATAAATGAAATATATAATTTAAAGGGAAAATTATAGTCAAAGTCAGTTGTACATTTAAATTTAGGTTGCAGGTTGGTCCAAAAACCAACGAAACTCTAAAAACCGGCTCTACATTTCAAATTATAAAAACCCCCACCATGTCATCAGAATGTGGTTGTTGCCAACATGAGACTCTTATTCCATGTTGGACACAGTAGAAAACCTATATCGAAAATAAGATTTCAGTTTCTCTCCCACTCTCTTTGTCTCTCGATCTCCCTCCCTTCTCTCTCACTCTCACAGTCATCTCTCGATCTCCCGCTTCCTTTGTCTCTTCCACTCTCTTTGCTTTGATCAGGAGCCAAATAAAAAACTCCTTCTCTCTCTATTGTTCTCCCTCAATCTTTCTCATTTTCTCCCTCATTCTCCCTCTTGGCCAAAATCTCCTTCTCCCACAATCTTTATCGTTCTCCAAATGGTATATATTTCATATCCAAGAGTTTTTTTGTGAATTTTATCAAATTGGTGTAATAATTTTTGAACCATACCAAGTTGGTCTCATGTTATTTTATATGATCTAATTAATACCATATAAGTGTGTGAGAAATTAGGAAAATAAAAAAATGAGAGAGGGAGAGAGAGAAACTGAGGAAGAACGATAGAAATTAAGGGAGAAGAAGAGATCGATTGAGAAAGAGAATGAGAGAGATTAAGGGAGAAACAATATGTAAAGAGAGAATGAGAGAATTTGATATAGAGAACGTAAATACAAAAAACAAAAACCATTTTTATTTATTTTCAAATCACATAGTCATTGAGAAGATAAAGATGACCATGAGTGAAAGAGTCTGAGGGAGATTGAGAGAGGGAGAGAGAGAGAGAGAAACTAAAAACCTTTTTTTTTTTTTTAATTTTCCAATCACCCAACATTAAAGGGCAATTTCAGTATAAGCTTTTTATTGTGTCCAATATGGATTAAGAGTCCCATGTTGGCAATAGCCACATAACCCTCCGTTGACATGGCGAGGGTTTTTATAACTTGAAATGTAGAACCATTTGTTAGAGTTTTGTTGGTTTATGGATCAACTTGTAACCAAATTTTAAATGTATAGCCGGTTCCGACTATAATTTTCCCTAATTTAAAACTAATCCAAAAGAAATGCTATTTCTTATGTAGATGGTTGGGTCAATGATCCAACTTTTTTAAAATTTCAATTTCTATCTTAGCTATGATATATCTAAAATTCAAGTAATTAATATGAAGAAAAATTTCTCACATGCAACACATGTGCTTAATTAATAGTACAGTATAAATACATACAAAATAATACAAAATATAAGGTTTTGCACTCTACATATTTGTATTTGTATTCCTTCCAAACTGAGCCGGTACGAATAGAAATATTTGCGTTGGTAGTAGTACTTTTTCAGGAATCTAAGGGTTAATGAGTCATATGTCATTACCCTACTATGTGTCATAGGGAGGAGCTCTCTCTCAAATAGATTTTTCTTGGAGTATTTGTTAAGTGCTTCAAACCATTTACACACTATCATGTAAATTCTTTCCCTTTTTTCTTAACATTCACGATGTAAGATCTTCTAAGTTTGTCATGGAGCAAATAGATGAAGTCCATGCCCCACATACCGGGCCCAATCTTGTCCACATATATACAAGCCTATTCACTATCCGAATGAAAATTTATCTTATGAACTTTATGCTTAAACGGTATAAAGACACGAGGATTTTAGGCAAAATGCATATTAAGTGGTGGAAAGTGATGGAAAGTACATCTTATTAAGCATGCAAATGCACTTTATGAAAAGTGAACCAATAAAAAATTGGGGGGTAGGTGCCAGTTCGGAATTGATGCCAATTCACGGGCAGGAATGGGTGTTATAGGTGGAGGTATTTATAAATTTGAATTATTGTTGGTCTGCAGTTCAAATATGAAATCTGAGGTAGAGTGCAGTCTAAAAATCCCTGAAAAATATAGGTCATTTGTAGAGATTTAGACTTAATATGCAGTCTATATTAATGAATAAACCCTAATTGAACTCAAATATTTAAATATTTAAGCCGATTTGATTAGTCTTAAGGATTAAGATCCAGTTACACCAATTTGCTAAAAGAGGATTAGAAAAAATCTGGTCCCAAATTGGCAAACAGTTGATCAGAAACTTCAACAGGAATCCGACGGCCGGAATCTTACTCCCGGCATGTATCTGGACACAAATTGCCACGCTAATGCCGAAAGATCACCGTTCTTAGTATGCTGGTCAGTTTGGTTCCAACAACCTGTCATCTCGACCATCTGCTGTAACTGAAGAGGGTCAAAAAACATTGATTCATTGGTAATAGGTAACAAGTCAGAGGTGGCTCCAAGGCTTGCTGAGGGAGAAGACTGTGTCGGAGACAATGGTTGAAGTGGAATCTCCATGTTTGTGAGTTGGGCTTGTATGTATGCCAGTTCTGCTTGCAAATTCACCACCTACACTCACAAAGACAACCTTTTTCTCTAGTTTCTGTTTTGAAATAATGCTTTAAACACATTGAACTAAAATGAGAAATCTCATGTTTTTCTTTAATCATAAAACTATATGGGTTTGTTAATGCAAGAGTCAGAACTAAGATGGAAATAAAAATGAAGGCATTAATCTTGCCTCCAAAACATGTATTCTGAAATTAACAAAACTAACCTATCTATAAACATTAAATACAGCTTAGTGGTATCAAAATTTTATTAAAAAAGTACACTGCAGCCCACTGCAGATTCTGAACTTCATTGTAAACCTATAATAATTCAAAATGTGAAATACCTCCACCCTAAACACCAATACCCACCCGTGTATTGGCATCAATTCCCAGCTTGCACCTATCCCAACTGTGGAATGAAGCTAAGAATTCTGATGGTGGGCCAAACATTCATTCTCCCAAATTTTATTGTTCAAATATATTTTCAATTTTTTATTCCAACTTAAATGCTTTGATAGGAAAACTTTGTCTCTTCAAGAAGTATAAATAAAGGTATTTTGATGAGTTTGAATTTCTCACCCACGAAAGCTCTACCCACACCCACATGACATCACATCCCCACATAGGAAACATCTCCTGTGATTGTATGCTAATTATGCACAGGGAAGTGTTCCCAATGCAAAACATGTTGTTAATATGTTGACAGCATTACATCCAGTCAAACATTGAGAATATATCTTATGCTTGGAAGATGCTCTTGGTGTCTGGCTGGATGCCATGTTTGTTCATACAAGAATGTATCAAAAGGATAAAAATGAACTCGTGAAAAGTTTAAATGTCATTTAAGTATTTTTAATCACTAAAGTTAATGACATGTCAGTAAAAGGGGGTGGAATAAGTGGCTTAGCCACAAACCAAATCACCAGTAGGGGTATAGGTAATATACCCCAATTTTAAAATCTTAATAAGATATACTTTTTGCCAAAAAAATCTTAATAAGATATAAAGAATGATCAAACCTCACCTATCAGAACCTAATAGAAAGCGACATTGGATGCAAATCTATTCATGATCATAGTGGAATATCATCCCCCTGTAGGACTACAGCTAACAAATCCATGTGTAATTTATTTAAACCATTTAGTGTGTCCTGAATTTTCTAATATCTGCCATCCATCAGATGAGGATGATCCTCCAGGTGAGAGTGTGGTCAATTCCATTGTGTTGATGGTTTCCCCATTCATTGCAATACCCAGATACACGTGGCTAGGTTTTTCAGTGCTGAAATCTCTCTTATTTGTAGAGGCAAGGTTTTAAAAGGCTAAACGTGTAGTTGATGTGTAATGGCTCAAAAAGGTGAGACTTAAGTAAACCTCAAAGTATAAGAAAATTTTAATTAAAGTTTGTAAATTGATGAAAACAACATATAATATATTAAATTAAAATGATAGAAGGTAGAGTCATCTATAAACTAGAGGTTTATAAGCAATAGGTTTTGAAATTTAAGCATTAAATAAAATAATAACTAATCAACTAAAAATTATAAACATTTTATACTTAATGTAAAAAAATAATTTAGAGGAAAGGAAACAACTTAGTTGATTTGATCTATTGTTGTTGTTATTGTTGTTATTATTAATAAAAAAATTAATGAGGAGAAGAAATGAGAAAAATAGCAAACTCGGGACATTACATTTAGAATAATAAGAAAAATCTCACTTGATTTATTCAAAAGAAACTAAAAACTTAATTGATTTGTTTTGTATTGAACTATCTTAAAACACTAAGAAAAACTAATAGAATTTGATTTACCTTATTAGTTTTTCATTTTTACTTTTTTATTTAATCCATAATTATCATGTTTTAAATTATAAAAATACATATTTTTTTTGTATTAAATCACTAATTAATCATTGATATATAAGACTTACACATTTTTTACGCATCACTCTACACCTCACGCCTTGAGGTTTGAGGTTTACGCCTCATTTTGACAAAGGTTTATGCCTAATATCAAAATTATGTGCCTCATCTCAAGCCATATGCCTCACGCCTCAAAACTTAAGCCTTTTAAAACAATATGTAGAGGGTGAAAAAATTGAACATATTCAGTCTTTCAGGACCCAATCCACATTGCCACATGTTTGATTGACACCAATAGCCATCAAACTTTTCCTTCAGCTTATTTGCTAAAATGAGCTAACGTCTTCCTGCTATTAATTCTTTTGTTGAATATTTGTGGATAAAATCTTGATAATAATAATTATAATACCAATATAAACCCTGACCCATGCTTATATTTGCTGCAACCAAACTACTGAGTACTGACTATGGTTAGAACTGGAAAGTCAGGTGGGGACAGATGCTACTTACCGACCTTGTTGACCCAATAAAGGTTGTTTCTGTGTCACTGAAGAGGAAATGTTAACTGGTCTTTAGGACCATGTTGATCATCAAGTCCCTCCCCTTAATCAGATCTTGAACTGATCTTATCAAACTACCAATCAGTGTGGTTCCTCAAGGCCATGGCTATGTTTGATTTGACAGAAAATAGAAAGAAACGACAAAAAAGTTATTACAAAATTTGTGAAATTTCTTATGAACTTTCTCAAATTTTTGTTATTCCATGTTTTCTATCAAACCAAACAAGGTATCAAATGTGACCATCACTGGTATTTTCTTACTATACTCGGTTGCACATCTTATCAACCCCAAGTGAAATTCCAAAAATGTGTCTTTCATCTAGGAGTTTTTTTTTTTTTTTTTTGAGGTATATATAATTTCTTAAGATCCCATCTAGAAGATCTGATATTATCCATATCCCTTTGGACGGTTGAATAATTAAATGGTAAAGAAACTAACTAAGCTCTGTAACAACTGCATTTATCCAAGAATTAACAAGAGACGATAATTATTGTATATAGTGGAACCCATCTGAGAGGACGAGTACTTGGGCTTAGTATTGGCATTTTACCTAACTAATAAAGAGATGGTAACTATTTGTTTAGGCGGGGATTATTGTCAGTCAATCTCTTTTCCAAAAAGAAGCAGAGACCCTTTGAAAAAGCATGTTCTGCCAACCCTAATGTCAAAATATAGGTCCATTTGGGTGGTTATTTATGGATGCAGCATCACCTTTTCGATCCTTGCAACAAAGAGACACTGTTACGCAAGTTACAGTATTGCACCCCAATTCAACAAAGCTTTTCAGCCTCTGGAGCCAGGAGTTCTCTAAATGGAAATATGTTAGGCAATTGGCAGTAATTATTTAGTGTCAAAGAACCATTAATCAATTAATCAAAAAGCTTAAGCTGTTAGCTAGTTGAGATTTCTGAATGGATCTTTATTCTTTAATACGTATCTTATACAAAAATTTAATTAATTATAATATTGAGACTACCATCCACAAGGATCTAACATTAGACCATTTCATCAAATAGTTCAAAACTATTGAACCTACAAGCTTTTCTCTGAATAAATTTTTGTTCTCTAACAATTGGACTAGTTCATACTTAAAAAGATTGAATGACCACACAAGCACAAGTGGTGAAGGTTCTTATCCAATTCCACCAAACAAATAACAGCAGTATTATTAGAGAGGAGTTAAAATAAGAAGGTTTCTGATTCTTGTCTGCTACAATATAAATTGAAAAGAAATTACCGTGGACAGTAACCTTCAATGAAATTTTTCTTCTTATTTTGCAGTAAAAAAGAAAGTTTTAATGCAGGATGAAAACAAATGGTGTAGGTCCCATCCATGTGATGAGGACGTAAAGCCTCTAACATCTACATATGTACACAATTCAGTTAATTGTAATATTATAATATTAAAATATAAGGGTAAGAATAGGCTCAAGACCATGTTAGATTTCTGCCTCGAAGCGGTAACATACACCAATAAAGTCAAAATGTAGAAGATTTGAATATTAATGCCTAGAGCTAGCTGCTACCAAGTTTACTTGCTACTTCCGCCAAGCAAAGCAGTAAGGAAAGGAATAAGATTGAGAGTGAGGCCAGTTTGATTTTGGTTTGATCATTGATGATCGATCCCCCCGACCCTATTAATCAGTGCATGTTTCATACATGGCTGACGTTATTGATCTTCGTCTTCCCCCAGCAGTTCAACCACTTAGAACACAGTCTTCTGCTTTCAATCTTTTTGTATAAATAGTACTCTAGACGTACAGTACTAAAGGCCAAAGAGAAATGAAAGCAAACAGATGGAGTCCCAACCGTAAACCTAACTGTTTGACAACTTGATCAATAGAAACCAAACCCACTGTTCTTCTTCTTGTTATTATTGTTAGTATTTTGTTTTCGATCGATCTGTTATTGTTTATCGAAAGGAAAAAGGAAAGGGAGAAACGGGGGTGCTGTAGCAGTAGCTTACTTGTTGCTGGAGGGCGAAGATGTGGCCGACACAGCCATAAACGGGATCTCTGATACGAGCCAAGGCTTCATAACAGATTGTAACGACGGCGTCAAGACGCTTGTCGACGGGGATACGTAAGAGGAGCTTGGACACGTTGCTAGCACCAAACACCTTGTGCACCGCCGCGAAGTGCGACGCCCCTTGCTCTGAATCGAAGTAAGGTGCAAAGATGCAACCCTTTACGCACTTTCGCCTTAAGAACTTGCAAGCACCACAAGGCCCACCACCACCACCACCACCATTACAACTGATCCCACTCATCTCTCTATGTATTATTCTACACAGATCGCAGTTTTCCTTTCAGCCTCGCAGTGGGGTCAGACTTTGAGAGAGAGAGAGATGCACTGGTATTTAGAGAGAAAAAGGAGGTGAAGGAGGAGGGATTAGGTCTTTATCTTGATGGATAAATAATAAGAAGAAATTAAATTATTAATAAAGATGCAGTAGCTTTGGGTGGAGGAGGAGGAGGTGGTGACTGGTGGGGACATTGAAATTGAAGGGACTACTAGCTTTTTATTCAAACTTCAAAGCCACGGCAACCCACGCCCCAAACCCAACACCAACAGGACAGGGCCACCCTTGCAGCAGCAGCCGCTTGCGTGAAGCAAACATACATGCGGTCGATCGATTGATGGTATTGTATTGGTGTGTCATCCTGACTTGACTCCTCTCCGTGTATCAAATCCAACATCCACCCAACCGCTCTGCAGTTATGTCCACGTGCCATTTACTTACTCCCACGTGCGACAAACATCATCAGCTTTCTGCAGCATACTCTTGCTGTAGTTCTTCTCTTCAATTCAAACCGTCTCCCTCGTATCATCAAATCTTACAACACTCTCCAGAGGGGCCCATTGATTGGACTCAGACCCACCTGCACCTCAACCTCCCAATCCCAAACGCCAGAGTTGTTGGAAGTGAGACAACTGACGTCCTAAAAAGGGTATATCTGACATCATACTTCTATGGCTACATTGATTTACTACTGAGAGACTGAGAGGTCTGTGACAAGACACGATCTGTAGTTTTAATTAGTTGGAGGGCTATACTGGTCATTCAAGCAATTAATTAAGCAACATATCCCTAAAACTTAACGTGTAAATGAAACTACAGACAAACCATGCATGGAACTCGGCCACGTAAAGAACCCTAAACAAGCTATAAAAGACAATCCAACCCCAATCCCAACCCCAACCATCCTCTCCATATAATCTATTAATTAACAATTAACTAAAAGGTTACTAGTTTCTGCTATTAAACATTAAACAATTTCAAGTACGAAAATACCCTTCATTTTGGGCCCACGCCTAGGGGGACTGATGACTGATCCAGATGTAAGTATGTAAATCCACCCATCAAGCTTGCGGTTGCGAAACTGAAACGGGGGTACCAGGGGGGAGAACTGGAGAAGGTTTCATTATTTTTCAAATAGAAAATGGGAAGTGGCCGTTAATGTTTAATTAACTCAACTGAGTCAAGAAGCCGCACGGACGAAGCACGCAAAACCATGTCGACACTGTTGTCACATGCCGCTCGGGGTCCGTCTACTGGCACTGCGCTCGAACGCGTGGCGTCAAGCGGTGACACTGACGGACGGGGTCCCTTCTTCTTGCAAGGAAAAGGAAGTAATACAGATGCAATATAGATCTACAGAGATCTATGAGAGAGTCTCTGAGAGATGATTTTAATGAAGGCTCAGCTTCTGCTTCTCTTGGGGTGATTTTAATCGACTAGTACTGAATAAAGTTGAAGCTGGGCGCACGGCCGCGCCGTCCGCCACTTGTCTGGTCCGTGCTGGAGAAGATGAAGCAACCAGACACAGAAAAACTGAAAAAGAAAGAAAAAAAACAAAAAGCAATGGATATCACCGGCCAGATTCCAGACTGCCCCTCCCTACGTGCCGCGTTCCTTTTGTTTTGACATTTATGATCTCTACTTGTTATTCCTTCAGGATTCTGACCCTACGATGATCAGAAGGAGAGGCTGGACCGGCCAATGCACCCAAATATCCGACGGTTCTGGGAGCCACGAACTCATGAGTCGTCTGCAGAGGCTAAGCCCATCCATGACTTTAGTGTACGTAGCTTTTCTCTGAACCCTGTTGGATACATTGAATGATGATGCATGAGTCTTCACCTCAAAGGAGGATAATTCTCCCCTCCATGTACTGTACGGTGTTATCATAAAGCTAAAGCTTGATAATTAGGGTACGATTTGGAATTTGGAATCCACACCCACTGGCTTTAATTTGTCTGGCCACTTTAATTGTGTATCACAACGTTAAGTCAATATCTCAACAAGACTGTCGGTGGAACAAGTTAATTTTTCTCTGGTCCTCTCTCTATACAATCTAACAGCTAAAAGGTTGAAATTAATTTGCATTTAAGTTGGCTATTAGCGATGTCCTGTAGCTTAAGCGGTGAAAATGCTGAGCAGAGAACAGAAGCCAGAGTATTTGTTAGTACCATGAATGGTCTCTATTGTCTGTTCTACGTATCTATCTGCACTTTGATGGATAGTTCGGCTGTACCTGAATAAAGAGGAAGAGAGAGCTTCCAAACTATATTGAGTAAACGTTGAAGTTGTATGCGTTCGTTTAAGAATCCATATATAGGCTCTGAAAGTGGGGGGAGGGAATTTTCATGGAAGAATCATCGCTCACTGTTTTAAAAGTTTTGACAAAGTTGGATAAAATTGCAGAAAGATGACGAGGACAATTATCAGAATTTCCCAATGGAACTGCAGAAAAATGGCATCATAACAATAGTGACTCAAGAAAACTAATAAAAAGAATCTATATATGTAGGACGCACACAATAGGTACTAACCAACTATTCGTACGTGCAACAAAGCCATACTGTACTACGTATAAACGAACATGCCATATGTATCATTTTGTGGGGGCATCTTGATAAACTTGGGAAGCTTTTGCTATTTCCTTTTGTTATTTTCACACAAAAAGGAGAAAAGTAGAGGCAGTGGTAATAAAATATATGTTAGAGAAATCGCTTGTCTTAGTAAATAAAGATTATTTTGTTTCCAAAATTTCTTTTTTTTTTTAACTTTTCAAAGTAGAAAAGCTACATTTTTTTACCAAAAGAAAAATACTGTCCAAATACTAATATTTTTTTTGTACTTTAATTTGTTATTCTATAATAGTATATACCAAAATGCATAGTAGCATGATTGTTTCTATCAAATTACATTTGCACCATGGATATTGCCATGCATAACGGATATATATACATCAAACAGAGGGATGGGCTTGTTCTCAAGTTACTAATGATCCAAAGATTGGATGCGGATATTCCATACATAAACCCTAGACCTAATTCCATGCTTTAAGATAAAGTGAGAAGAATTGGAAAAACGAGTTTAATTAAAATGCTAATATAATATTCTCAAATAACCATTCAACCTAAAAGTTCAAACTGTTAAGTGAGGTCCTTGAATAGGTTTTATTCTCTAACATGCACCCTCGCACAAAAGCCCATTGGGCTTGAAGCATGGACAGTATAGGCCCACCCATACCTTGTACTGAAACTTAATTAATTATAATGGGGGTGACGAGAATCTCAAATAACCATTCAACCTAAAAGCTTAACCTGTTAAGTGAGGTCTTTGAATAGGTTTTATTCTCTAACAAATATAAACTTAAAACTATGTGAGTGCATCAACTCATTCACATATAGCTAAACTCAACCTTTTTGATGAAGATAAAAAAATCACAAAAAGTTTTCTCGCAAAACTTGTTTTGTTTGGATCTTCTTTCTTAAGGCCCAGTTTGGAAGGGGCACAAAAACAAATATGTAGAGTACAAACCTTGGATTTTGTATCATTTTGTATGTATTTGTACTATACACATTTGTATTTGTACTCTTTCCAAACTTGGCCTGAATCACAAATCAATTGGTATCACTATATTAGAGAAAACATAGAAATGGAGTCAATATTTGATAGTCTAACATCAACAAATATTTATTTATATTTTTTCTTTTCTTTCTTTTTGAAGAAACTAAGGGTGTTGCGTCAATATCTATGATTTTATCGGTTAGCCTTAAGGCTATTTACTACCATGTTGTTGACATAGACGTCAACATTGTGGGTGATCTGTTCCTTGAACACCTTGTTAACAAGCGTCTGATAGGTGGTATTGACATTTTTTAGTCCAAATGCCATCACCTTGTGTCGTACTCTGTGACGAAGGCACTCATGAAACTGAGGAGTTCATACCCTGAGGTGGCATCGACGATGCGATCTATCATTAGCAAGGGAAAGCTATTTTTAGGGTAGGCTTTATTGAGATCTATGAAATCAATGCATATATGCCATTTACCATTAGCCTCCCTTACCATAACCATGTTAACTAACCATTCAAAGTAGTGTACCTCTCTAATGAAGTCGACTTAGTGTAGTTTATCCACATCCTCTTCGATCATTTCCCAACGTTTTGGTGTAAAGATCTTCTTCTTTTGTCGAATTGGCCTATACCTCGATTCCACGCTTAGCTTGTGAGTAATGACAAAAGGGTCATTTTCTTGCACACTACTGGTAGACCAAGCAAAAACGTTAGCGTTAGCTTTAAGGAGGCTTACCAGTTCAGAAATGATGTTGTGAGGGAGGAGAGGCCCGACTTGTATAGATTTTTGGGACTCGACCTCGTCTAGGGGTACAATGATGAGGTCTTCCACAGGTTGACCTCGACTAGCATGTTCGTCCCTGAGGTCTAGCCCTTCTACTGGCAAGGCTTCTTTGTTCTCTCCTTTAAGTGTTGTTACATAGCACTACCATGATGTTGTCGGTCACCTCGGACCACCCCAATAACATATTTAGTGGGGAACTTCATTTGTAGGTGGAATGAAAATACCATCAATTTGAGGACATGTAGAGTCGGCCAGTCGAGGATGGCATTGTACGGTGAACCAACTTTGACAATCAAACACTCGGTCACCAGGGTAGTGTATCAAGGTTTTGTCTCCATTGTAAGAGGTAGGGTGATCTTCCCTTTTGATTTTATGGCTGCCCTGAAGAAACCAACAAGAGGGACATTGATAAGCTGGAGTCGATCCAGAGGTAGCTTCATCTTCTTAAAGAACTCGTAGAACAAGATGTCAGTTGAAGAGTCATTGTCCACGTGGATCCTTCTGACTTCATAATTGGCGCTCATTAGAGTGACCCCCAGGGTATCATCATGGGGCATGGTGATCCCTCTCAAGTTGTCACCAGATAAGGTGATAACCTCCTCTAGTTTTTGCTTATGGGGTGGCATGTTTCCAACTTGCATCTATCGGGCATAGGCCTAAATGGCAGAGGCACTCTCTCTGTTTGATGTTGAACCTCTACCAATAACAAGGGGCTTGTTTGATTGGGGGTTGGTTGTCCTCGAGGTCGATCTCGTTGGACATTCACTAGAGACGTAATCTTTGAGATGTCCCTATCTGATAAGGGACTCCAATTTGTTCTTTAGTTCACGACATTTTTTCTGTCATGGCTGTCACCGTAGTAATACTTGCAATACTTGTCCTGGTTTCCCTTTTTTGGGATTTTCTTCATTTTATCCGACCATTGCATGTACTCCTGCTTTCCAACTTGCATTAGAATGTGGGTTTAGTTCACATTCAAGGGAGTGTAGTTGTCATATGATGACACATGTGCCTTCTTATCTTTCCTACTATTGGAGCTGTTGGACCTCGGATTGTCTCTTTCTTTCCTTTTCCTATCAACTTGCTCATGGGTTTACGGACGCTTGCTAGCTTCTATCTCCTCAGCATTGATGTATTTCTCCACCCTCACCAAGAACACTGCCATGTTGCAAGATGGTTTCTTTTCGTATGGAGAACCTGAAGGAAGACGATATGAGGTCGTTGGTGGCGGCGACCACAACCATCGCTTGGTCAAGGTCCTTGACCTCAAGCAATTCAGTGTTGAAGGGATGAACGTAACTTTGGAGTAATTCTCTGGGCTTCTCCTTCATTGCCATGAGGGCAGCCGAGGTCTTCTAGAATTGGTGTTTGCTTACCAAGTGTGCTAGGAAGACGTCTGTGAATTGGTCCCACAAAGTGATGGACCGAGGGGTGAGACCTGAGAACCACCTTCTAGTAGTGCCCTTGAATGTCATTTGGAGGGCTCTACACATGAGGGCGTCAGAGAATCCATGGAGGAACATGATTGTGTGGAAGCTCTATAGGTGATCCTTCTGGTCAGTAGATTCATCCTAAGTTTCCATGTTTGGAGCCTTAAAGTTTTGGGCAGTGGCATCGTGGTGATGGAATTGTTGAAGGCTTTCATTCTGCTTGCCGAGTTGTGGTGGTTGGTAGAGGCGTCAACTTTTCCTTCCTTCCCCTACCTTATCTCCGCTTGGATGGCACTGAGTTCCACATGGATGTCATGAAAATGATGATCTCCGATAGCTAGACCTCACCCGAGAGAGGTCCAAATGATTTAGATAGTATCCCAAGTTGTTCGGGTCTTTCCCCCACGAGCCCACCGATTATTCAGATGCTCGTGAATTGGATACTTGAGGGGGAAGAGGAACGGGACGCCAGCTAGCCCACTGCTTTGATGGTAAAGGGTTGTGGTGCTTCTTTTGCTCGTCCTCATCTCCATCGTGATTGGAGGCATCACGGTCAATGGGGTGCTCCCTTCGAATGTCTGCGCCCTTGCGATGATGAGAGGCCTCTCAGTCAACGTGTCGACTTGGGTAATGCCTTGAGGAGCGGGAGCAATGCCTGATCGCCAAGTGGTTGTTACTCTTTGACTCCGAGGTTATTGCTTGACCCTACCCCCTAGCTGCTAGTTGAGGGAATGGTTGGTCAATCTTCTGTCATGGTTGTCTTGTGCGTTAGTGAGTTGGCCTTCTACTGGTTATTGGAAGTTGTCTGATCAGTTAGAGATGTGTTCTATTCATTGCAGTACCATGTTAAACTGCTCCTATATCACCAAGTTTTGAGGAGAAAGGGAGATGTTGTTTTGATCACTCACTATTTGTGAAGTTGGAAGTGGGAAAATTTGAACTTAGGAGGAAGATTTGTTTAGTAAATTGTTCCCACAAACGGTGCCAATTGTTGTTGCCAAATTTTGAAATGAGGGCAGCTTCATCACTTCCAAGGTGAAGAGGTTGAAGGTCCCACCTACAAAGATTCAAAAGACGTCAGAGGCCTTAGGATGTGGTCCAGGGGAGAAGACTCTGACGATCAAATTAGCCGAGGACTCTGGAAAGACCGATGTCTTAGTAAGCTAGTGTAGTTGAAGTGAGCATATGCACGTAAGAGATATACCTATGGCCATGAAGTTCCTTATATAGTCAGAATCACCTAGAAGGCTGCTCGATGGGCATGATATATTGGTTCACTTGTCGATGGCTACGATCATGAAAGTTAATAGAGCGAGATCCACACGGTCAAACGCTACCTTACCGTAAATGCACTGGAAAGAGTTCGACCGAGACCATAACATCCACAATTAACGCCCTTGCAATAATAATATGAAATGACGATAACACCCCTAGATGGGGGCATGATGATAAAAATGCCCTTGGGGCAAGCCACTGTCATCCATAATGAAGCGGTCATCAATAACACCCTTATCAAGTCCAACTATCCAAGAATTTGAAAACCATAGCCCAATGATTTTATTCAAGGATGTTTGATAATTGTTGAAGTGATTGATTTATCGATCGATGACTATAATTTAAATAAAGAGAATGTAATAAAGTCATCCAATACTACTTCAGCTTTTATCAAGCAAAGCAACCCCATAAGAAGGGATGGGACAAAGTTCGAAACATGTGATGAGGTCAACATGAGCCCTGATGCTATTCTCAACATTCCACTTGTGGTATTATACAAGCACCATGCGTAGTTCTCATCTACCCAACATTTATTGCTGTCAATTGCTGCAAGTAAATACAAATATTTCTTCTAATACTTTGTTTATTTGTGAGCATTTATTTGATATGTAAAAAGATAATAATTATCATATCAAAATGCATTTTCTAACATTTTTATACTCTGAGAAATACTTATTTTTTGGATAAAATTATGAGTTTTTTTTGATAATAACTTTTGATCAAAGTTAAGGCATTTGAGCATAAGATAGTTGGAGCATGATGAACCTACACTTTTCAGTTTTATACTTTGAGAAATACTTCGCTTTCGATTTTTCTTTAGTTAACCAGAAAATAGACTAATATCATCAATTTTTGCAAAACACTGAACTAAAGCCAAATCGACTGGTTCTAATAACCAGATTTTTTTTTGTTTAGTTTCCTTGGTTCTGTTTAGTTTTTTTGGTTTTTATTGAACACCTACTCCTAGGTTCCAAAAGATGACTTCATTCATGATCCAGTCTTTTTCCAATTTTTTCACTCATCCATTTTAGGTTTTAGCATTCACATTTCTATCACACCCATTTTCTGGACATGTTGGATAGAGTGTCTTGAGATAAACTTTTATGATCCAATCTTTCCAATAGATGACTCCATTCATTATCCAAATTGACATTGAAGTACTTTCTAAAAAGCAACTTCTTCATTTGACTTCTAAAAGCTTTAGATAAGTGTTTATGTTATATTTTTTATCCTTTTTATATATAGCAAAAAATAAATAAATAAATTCCATTCATCTAATGAAATATTGTTATCCGGAATCTCAAGACAACCAGAAATTTCTTACCACTGATTCTTTTACTTACCACCCCTACTACTACTCTACCAGTATTGTTATGTTGGCTTTATTATGTTGAAATATTGTTATTCGGAATCTCAATGCATATACGCCATTTACCGTTAGCCTCCCTTACCATAACCATGTTAACTAACCATTCAAAGTAGTGTACCTCTCTTATGAACTTGGCGTAGAGTAGTTTATCCACCTCCTCTTCGATTGTTTCCCAACGTTTTGGTGTAAAGATCTTCTGCTTTTGTCGAATTGGCCTATAGCTCAAGTCCATGCTTAGTTTGTGAGTAATGACTGAAGGGTCATTTTCTTGTATACCAGTGGTAAATCAAGCAAAAACGTTAGCGTTAGCTTTAAGGAAGTTTACCCATTCAAAAAGGATGTTGTGAGGGAGGAGAGGCCCGACTTGTATAGATTTTTGGGGCTCGACCTCGTCTAAGGGTACAATGATGATGTCTTCCATAGGTTGATCTCGACTAGCAAGTTCGTCCCTGAGGTCAAGCCCTTCTACTGGCAGGGCTTCTTTATTTTCTCTTTTAAGTGTTGCTACATAGCAATACCTTGATGTTATTGGTCACCTCGGACCACCCCGATGCCATATTTCGTGGGGAACTTCATTTGTAGGTGGTGTGAAAATACCATCAATTTGAGGACATGTAGAATCGGCTAGTCGAGGCATTGTATGGTGAGCCGACTTTGACAATCAAAAACTCGGTCACCAGGGTAGTGTATCAAGGTTTTGTCCCCATTGTAAGAGGCAGGGTGATCTTCCCTTCCGATTTTATGGCTGCCCTGAAGAAACCAACAAGAGGGACATCGATAAGCTGGAATCGATCTAGGGGTAGTTTCATCTTCTTAAAGAACTCGTAGAACAAGATGTCGGTTGAAAGTCATTGTCCACGTGGATCCTTATGACTTCATAATTGGCGCTCGTTAGAGTGACCACCAGTGTATCATCATGGGGCATGGTGGCCACTCTCAAGTTGTCACCAGATAAGGTGATAACCTCCTCTAGTTTTTGCTTATGGGGTGGCATGTTTCCAACTTGCATCTGTCGGCCATAGGCCTTACTAGCAGAGGCACTCTCTCTGTTTGATGTTGAACATCTACCAATAACATGGGGCTTGTTTGCTTGGGGGTTGGTTGTCCCCGAGGCCGATCTCGTTGGACGTTCACTAGAGACGTAATCTTTGAGATGTCCCTGTCTAATAAGGGACTCTATTTTGTTCTATAGTTCATGACATTTTTTGTGTCATGGCCGACGCTGCAGTGATACTTGCAATACTTGTCCTGGTTGCCCTTTTTGGGGATTTTCTTCATTTTATCCGACCATTGCATGTGCTTCTGCTTCCCAATTTGCATTAGAATGTGGGTTTAGTTCACATTCAAAGGAGTGTAGTTGTCATATGATGACACATGTGTCTTCCTATCTTTTCTACTATTGGAGATGTTGGACCTCGGATTATCTCTTTCTTTCCTTTTCCTAGCAACTTGCTCATGGGTCTACGGATGCTTGCTAGCTTCTATCTGCTCAGCATTGATGTATTTCTTCGCCCTCACCAAGAACTTTTCCACGTTGCAAGATGGTTTCTTTTTGTATAGAGAACCTGAAGGAAGACAATATGAGGTCGTTGGTGGCGGTGGCCACAACCACCGCTTGGTCAAGGTCCTTGACCTCAAGCAATTCAGTGTTGAAGGGATGAATGTAACTTTGGAGTAATTCTCTGGGCTTCTCCTTCATTGCCATGAGGGCAGCTGAGGTCTTCTGGAATTGGCATTTGCTTACCAAGTGTGCTAGGAAGACGTCTATGAATTGGTTCCACGAAGTGATGGACCGAAGGGTGAGACCTGAGAACCACCTTCTAGTAGTGCCCTTGAATGTCATTTGGAGGGCACTACACATGAGGGCGTCAGAGAATCCATGAACATGATTGTGTGGAAGCTCTACAGGTGATCCTTCGGGCTAGTAGTTCCATTGTAGGTTTCCATGTTTGGAGCATTAAAGTTTTGGGCAGTGGCATCGTGGTGATGGAATTGGTGAAGGAATCCATTATGCTCACCAAGTTGTCATGGTTGGTAGAGGTGTCAACTTTTCCTTCCTTCCCCTACCTTATCTCCGCTTGGATGGCACCGAGTTCCACAAGAATGTTATGAAAATGATGATCTCCAATAGTTAGACCTCACCCGAGAGAGGTCTAAATGATTTAGATAGTATCCTTAGTTGGTAGGGTCTTTCCCCCACGAGCCCACCGATTATTCGGATGCTCGTGGGTTGGATACTTAAGGGGGAAGAGGAATGATACGCCAGCTAGCCCGCTGCTTCGATGGGAAAAGGGTTGTGGTGCTTCTTGTGCTTGTTCTCATCTCCATCGTGATTGGAGGCATCACGATCAATGGGGTGCTCCCTTCGATCACCTGCGCCCTTGTTATGATGAGAGGCCTCTCGGTCAATGTGTCGACTTGGGTAATGCCTTGAGGAGTGGGAGCAATGTCAGATCGCCAAGCGGTTGTTACTCTCCGACTCCAAGGGTTCTTGCTTGACCCTACCCCCTAGCTGCTAGTTGAGGGAATGGTTGGTCGATCTTCTGTTGTGGTTGTCTTGTGCGTTAGTGAGTTGGGTATTTTGGGGTTGGCCTTCTACTGGTTGTTGGAAGTTGTCTGGTCAGTTAGATATATGTTCTATTCATTGTAGTACCATGTTAAACTGCTCCAATATCACCAAGTTTTTAGGGAAAGGGAGATGTTGTCCTGATAGCTGGCTATTTGTGAAGTTGGAAGTGGGGAAATTTGAATTTAGGAGGAAGATTTGTTTAGTAAATTGTTCCCACATATGGTACCAATTGTTGTTGCCAAATTTTGAAACGAGGGCAACTTTGTCACTTCCAAGGTGAAGAGGTTAAAGGTCCCACCTACAAAGATTCCAAAGATGTCAGAGTCCTTAGGATGTGGTCTAGGGGAGAAGACTCTGATGATCAAATTAGTCGAGGGCTCTGGAAAGACCGATGTCTCAGTAAGCTAGAATAGTTGAAGTGAGCATATGCGTGCAAGAGATATACCTATGGCCATGAAGTCCCTTATATAGTCAGAGTCACCTAGAAGCCTGGTCGGTGGGCTTGATATATTGGCTCACTTGTCGAGGGTTGCGATCATGAAAGTTAATAGAGTGAGATCCACACGGTTAAACATTGCCTTACCATAAATGCATTGGAAAGAACTCGACCGAGACCATAACATCCACAATTAACGCCCTCGCAATAATAACATGAAATGACGATAACACCCCTATATGGGGCCATGATGATAAAAATGCCCTTGGGTTGAGCCACTGTCATCTGGGATGAAGCGGCCATCAATAACACTCTTATCAAGTCCAACTGTCCAAGAATTTGAAAACCATAGCCCAATGATTTTATTCAAGGATGTTTGATAATTGCTGAAGTGATTGATTTATCGATCGATGACTATAATTTAAATAAAGAGAATGCAATAAAGTCATCCAGTATTACTTTAGCTTTTATCAAGCAAAGCTGCCCCTTATGAAGGGATGGGACAAGTACCATGCGTAGTTGCCATCTACCGAACATTTATTGTTATCAATTGTTGTAGGTAAATACAAATATTTCTTTTAATACTTCGTTTGTTTGTGATACAAAAGCTAAACTGGGGTATTTATATATCTTAATTTGTGTTTGTGAGCATTTATTTGATATGTAAAAAAGTAATGATGATTCGCGTTTGTGAGCATTTATTTAATATGTAAAAAAGTAATAATTATCAGATCAAAGATGTATTTTTTAACACTTTTGTATTATGAGAAGTACTTATTTTTTGGATACAATTTTGTGTTCTTTGATAATAACTTTTAGATCAAAGTTAAGGCATTTGAGCATAAGATAGTTGGAGTATGATGAGCCCACACTTCGCACTGATTTTATACATACAAGATGAGTGTAAAAACGATTTAAAATGTAAACCGTATTTACATACTTGAACCAAAAAATGGATAAATATACAATGTACATATTTTCATTTGCATTTGCATTGCAACCAAACACAACCCACATAAAAAGTTCATTCACCCAAAAATAAAAAGAAAAAGAAGAAAACAAAGTTCGAATTGTCTTTCAATATAAAATACTCAGAGACAACAAAATTAGGAAAATCGATTTCCAAAAACCTCAATTGTTTATATTATCGCAATGATTGTTGAGCTTATTGTTTCAATGTTAAACTACCCTCTTTGCATGGTTTAAACATTAAACTAGTGGGTTAGCTCACTGATAAACAAATTGGTTGGTCGTCTTTGAAATGGGTTTCTAATATTAACTAAGATTAATGAATACCAAGCCTAGATATTATCAAATACAATTAAATCAATCGATCCCTTTATCACCATCTTCGATACATCGATCGTATTTGGACTGCTTCGAGGTCAATGTTCTCAAAAGGTTCATTTTGTTATTAGTTGCTGATCTTATCTCCTCCTAAATGATCCTACCGATTTTTGTGATTAGAAAATAGAAATCTCACCCTAGAAGGTAGTCGAATTAGGGAATATTAGTTAATACTCCATAAAGAATTTAAGATTTTGGTCCAATCAAATCCAATGTCAGCATATAAATTATTGGATGGTTTACTTGTGCCTCCACTATGATTTCAATCCAAAGTAAGACTTGCCCTCAGGTTTATTTAATAACTTATATCTCTTTTGACAGAAAAAATTACTAGGTATTTGTTGACATAGAAGAGAACAGATTTGTATTAATACAAATCTTTTATCAAGTGTATTAACAATTATAAATTATTAGCTTTGCTTATAATATTTTAAAATTGAGAGAAAAAGTGCCATCATTTATAAATACAAAGTTTTTCATAATAAAATTTTATTTTATTTTATTTTATGTCAACCCATTTTTCAACTTCCCATTCCCATAGTCTCCACCACCTTATGCTTTAGAAGGAACTGCTTGGCCCTTTAAGAAGTACAAATTAAGGTATGTTTTGCCCCTATGATATACAAGAAGATGCCAATAGGGTGAAATGGATTTTAAAAAGGTTTAATGTGTCATCCAAGCATAACCATATACATTAAGGTGATGCAAAATTTACATCAGTTTCTTAGATACAAAATTTGTATTGTTACACTATCAATGAGTGGAAATGAGAAAAAAGTACAAATTTTGTATTAGATAGAAATCATCACCATCATCCATACTTCATCCCAACTATATGGGTCAACTACATGAATCCTATTTCGTCAATCCGTTTAAATCCATATCAACTGTTAAATTATTATGTGTTTACATCATTTCTTACTATTTTTACCCATGTCCTTTTTTTAGTCTATCCGTATCTCTTTTAGCCCCTTCCAATTCTAACAAATCACTTATTGTTGGTGGTCTTCTATGCACCAAACTATTTTAGTCACCAATTTTTTTAAACCAAATTGGTACCACTAATTTTTAAAAAACTATGAACTACTGAAATCAAACCGAAATCAATCAATTAACAAATTGGTTAGCTGCCGATTTTTCTTTGGTTAACCAGAAACTAAACTAATACCGCCAGTTTTTGCAAAACACTGAACTAAAACCAAATTGACTGGTCCTAATAACCAGATTTTTTTGTTTAGTTTCCTTGGTTCTGTTTAGTTTCTTGGCTTTTATTGAACACCCCTACTCGTAGGTTCCAAAAGATGACTTCATTCATGATCCAATCTTTTTCTAAATTTTTCACTCATTCATTTTAGGTTTTAGCATTCACATTTCTGCCTCACCCATTTTCTGGATATGTTGGACAGAGTATCTTGAGATAAACTTTCATGATCCAATCTTTCCTATAGATGACACCATTGATTATCCAAATTGACATTGAAGTACTTTCTCAAAAGCAACTTCTTCATTTGACTTCTAAAAGCTGTAGATAAGTGTTTATGTTATATTTTTTATCCTTTCCATATATAGAAAAAAAAAAATAAATAAATTCCATTCATCTAATGAAATATTGTTACCCGGAATCTCAAGACAACTAGAAATTTCTTATCATTGATTCTTTTACTTACCACCCTCACTACTACTCTACCAGTATTGTTAAATTTATTATTTTATATCTCCTAATAAATGTATAAAGAAGAAGGGGAAAGAATAAAAAATATTCTCCAATGGAGCCAAACTAGTTTAAGAATTTGGCTTTTTCATGTTGAAAACTTCAAAATTTTAGATATCTTCAAAGAACCTGCTATACATTTAAGGGATTCTAGCTGATAAAGGCAACTTTTGGGCCCTAATATCAATAAAAATAACATTTTTAATATAATTTCTATAATAGGTTAACTTTTTATTTAAAATATCAAAAAGGGGCAAAACCACTATTCATCTTCTTCTTCCTTAGACCACCGAATAAATCTCCCCACCTGTATCTCTCTCCCTTCTTCTTCTTCTTCTTCTTCTTCTTCTTCTTCTTAAGATACCTCTACCCTTTTGCTGTTCTTGAATTTCGATTTGTTTTCTTTGTAATCCATTAGGAGCGCATTCCTTTGCTTGGTTTTCTAGAGAAACCAGCACTGAATTTGGCTAGCCCATTCCTCTGCTTTTCGATTCTCCATCTCCAAGCTTCCCACCCCTCTAGTAAGCAAGTCGAACAACAACTCTTTGCTCAACCCAACTGATCTTCCCTCAAAGAAGATTATATAGCTTCTTCTGTGTGATTTTCTAGAGAAACCAACACTAAATTTGGCTTAGCCCATTCCTCTGCTTTTTGATTCTCTATCTCCAAGCTTCCCACCCCTTTGGTAAGCAAGTCGAACGGCGGCTCTTTGCTCGACCCAACTGATCTTCTCTCAAAGAAGCTCCATAAGTGATGAAATTACACCAGATTTCACAGTTTCCTCTACGAACCTTGTTCATAGTGTAGGAATCGATGACATGAGCGACATAGTAGAGAGGTAAATATTTTGGTTTCTCAGAAGCCTATTAAAGGTATCTGAAGCAGCTTTGGACTTCATTAAAGCTTAGAAATCGGAATCGGGGAAGATCTATTCGGTGGTTTAAAGGAGGAAGGAGATGAATAGTCTTTCTGCCACTATTTGATATATTTTTTTTAAAGTTAACCTATTTTAATAATTATTTTAAAAATATCATTCTTATTGATAGTAGGGCCCAAAAGTTGCCCTTATCGGCAATAATCCCTACATTTAACAATGAATATGAGTAGAATGGTAAAAACAAGATTCGTATAACTGACCCACATGGGATAAGGCTGCTGCTACTATTGTTGATGATGATACATCACTCATGCATTGATGAAGAATTAACCTGACTCATTTGACACCATCTTATTTAGATTTAACTTGACAAAATAGGATATGCCATTAAAATGGCAAAATGGGATTTAATTAGCCAACCCTACATAGTTGGGTTAAGGCTTGGATGATGATGATGAGGAGGAGGATACTCATGCACTTGATAGAAACTTTTCTACATAATAATTGATAAGAATGACCCTGACCCATTTGACATAATCTTATTTAGTTTTTTCAACTTGACAAAATACCCTTAACACATGCCAACCAATAATTTAACCTCCCCTGCTCTCTCACCTCAAAGTCATACTTTATAAGCCTTATATAATAAAGGCCATCCACTTGGTCAGGCTATTTATTATTAATGCCAAAAGCAAACATCAAATGAGATTGTGTCTTACCAATAGAATAACTCGGTTGTCTATATTGTTTCAAAGACTTAACATAAATCTGCCTTTATGTTCAAACTTATATTTTTTGTTTCTCTTTATATAAATTGTTATGTTTTTTCTTTTAATAATTTATTAAAAATTTATGGATTTTAAATTAAATCAGACCAAATTCGGATATTCAACATCCTTAATGGATTCAAACTTAAATCACCATTTGTGAGATTCGATTAGATCTCGTATATATACTATTTGGATTTGGATATACCTTGATTTGAATCCGATCTGATCCGTTAGCAACCCTGTTTCTCAATTCTAAACAAAAACCTTCTCTTGGTATTGATTGTAAGGGTATTTACCTATGTACTCACTACAGTGGTTGTTTCAATCCCCGCCATGGGATGGCCGTGACATTTGGTTTGCCATGGACGAGACTGGTCCACAATATATCGTGGATCATCCCCATCCACAACCCAAAATTTCTTTCACTAATTTATCTTGTGGCTGAGTTTGGTCCCCCAATGTTTTGACAATTTATCTCTCCCACTCATTGATAAGATGCATCACACATTTCTCTTTTTACACTAACAAGGGATAAGAGAAGTGTGATAAACCTGAGAGCTATCCAACCACAATCAAAAGAAAACCATTCGATGCCATACCTCAGCTTGGTGTTCGGCTTGCAACCTAACACCAAATGCATCACACTTCACTTGCCAAAAAATTCCAATGAGAAACCTCCTATAAAGGCACTAAAATTTATTGGTTAAAATTATTTTATTACCATTTTTGTTAAAATTAATATTTATTGGTTAATATTCAATTGTTGATGCCTTTTTTTCAATTTATTTATCATATAAATTATAAAATTAGACATTTATGATCTATTGTGTAGATTACTAGGGGTGAGCATTCAGTTTATTTGGTTAAATATCGAATTGAATAAATCAAAAATTTAAAAACTGAAATAAAAAAATAAAACCAAACCAAAATCGAATTACAAGAAAATCGAAATAACCAAAACCAAAATTTCCGGTTCAATTTATGGTTAAAACCAAATTTCATTAACATACATAAAATATTGTATATTATAACACACACACGCACATATTATGAAACTAAATTTCATTATAATATACTATATATAATATATTAATATATAAATATATAGCATTCTATGTTATATATTATATATTAGATATTATATAATGAATTTTGGTTATTTCAGTTTTTTTGGTTAACCGACTTTTTAATTCTAAAAACCGAAACTGAAAACCAAAATTTACAAAAATCGAATTAACATCGAAAAACTAAAACCGATGTTAATCGAATATTGCCCACCCTATAGATTACTTCATGAACCATATATGAGGCAAATGGAATCAAAAAGTGCGGTGCTATATAACTCCACTATGGGTATGGATTGGACACCCCCTAAGACACCATAGTGTGGTTCACACAATCTATCCAGGTTCAAAATACTTGTGGACTATGTTATGGCATAGATTAATTCATGCCAAAGTGATGTAGTGTGGACTAGCCACCCACCAATTTTTTATCCACGCTAGAGAATAGCCCTAAAACACCCTCATTTTCCTAGTTTATTTACGAATCCTCCATATTTACATAAGAAGTTATGTCCTGACTTTATCCACCTAAGGCCCTATTTGGCAACATTCTGCGAGAATGTATTGCGTGTTCACAGTGTTCTCACAGAGCATAAATGCGTTTGGTACAAGAAAAACAAAAGAAAAAAAAAACAAGGTGTTTCGTGTAAGAACAACACCCAAAGAACGCATTCCTAGGGAACGTGCAGTTCCCATGACGTTAACCCCTATTAATGAATACGTGTTAACGACTCCCACGTGAGAGAAGGAGTATTTTGGATATTTCACACTAAATGATAGAAAGAAGCCCTACCAAACATTTTCGTTCGATAGTGAACTCCTCCAACTTGCCACTACAAATCTCAAAGGAAAGAGGGACTCCCTTGGCTCCAATTGGGCGACAAGCGAATGGTAGAAAGCACTAACGACACTTACGACATTTCTGGCCAAGAATGTGTCAACAAGTATGTCGTCTCATCACCGCATCTAGTTTTGTATCGTGTGCTCTATTTTAAACTCACATTTTCTCCAGCTAGATTCACCTAAACTTGTTTTTGCTCTCACTACAAAGATGAATTTTAAACAATTTGTAACCGATGTGATCTGAAATCGTTTTTCTTATATTATTTTGTTTGCATTTGTTATATGTTTTGCCAAATGGGTGTGGTTCCTTCTCTAATCTCATTAATTCTTATATATTATGCCGAATGGGTGGGATTTTTTTCTAATCCCATGGTTGTGTTTTGTTATATGTTGAATATTATGAAGATTGTCCTTTGTTGTATGTTAATAACCTTTGCAAAACTTATGTTAAGAAATAGTTTATTATTCAAATGCTATTTTTCTTCTTGTAGAACAAAAATTTGTTATCAAAAACCAATTTGCCAAACATAGGGCCAAAGTTTCCAAAAAAACAGGAACAGATGGAAACATCGCCAAACAATGCCTAAGTTGGGAAAATTCTCGGTTAATACCCTATACTTTGGCTTGAATGATAATTTTGTCCCTGAACTTTAAAATGTGGCAATCCAATACCCAAACTTTCAAATGTGACAATCTAGTAGCTGCTGTTAACTAGTCTTTTAATCAGCCGTTAAGTAACATTTGAAAAGTCAAAAATGCCCTTTGAATGCCATCTAATTCTTTTTATCAACCATCCAAACGTTGACAAAAATCTAAATAGTCCCAAACCCTAGCCTCTTCTATTCAACAAAGTTGGTAATATTTAGAATAATGTAGAATTTGGGACTGTTCATTTTAAAAAGAATTAGATGACATTCAAAGGTTATTTTTGACTTTTCAAATATCACTTAATGACAGTCGAACCAAATTACAGGTATTAAATTGTTACATTTTGAACTGATTGTGGCATTTTAAAAATTTAGGTATTAAATTATCGCATTTTAAAGTTTAGAGACTAAATTGTCAGTCGAACCAAATTACAGGTACTGATCGGGAATTTTCCGTAACTACAATTCTTCTCACGCTTGTCGCACTCCCGGTCCACCTGTCCTGTAACAGAGACATCAGACATTGCTATCCGTTTTATCGAAAGCCAAAGTCGCAGACCGTGGTCCGTGGCTATCGGCTATCCTTCTTACCAAGAACAGCTTTTGCTTGCTTGAGGAGAGAAGCGAACCCTCCTCGCAGAAAAATCAGAGAAACTACAAGGTCATATTCGACTAAAAACTGCTTCTCCCCGATTCGATTCTTTGTTTGCTCCCTCGTTTGAATCCAAGAACAACCTGTGAAAATTCTTGCTGGTTCGTAAAAGAAGCCCTATTTTTTGTTCCATTCCATCCCCTTCAGTAATCAGGATTTGTGGGCAATGGCCGCTCGAACGCTCTCCGTATTACCGTCAACAACTGCCGCTTCACAATCAGCCTGTAGAAAACCAATCCAATCTTCTCAATCCTTCCCTTGTTATCTCAGACCGGAAATTTTGGTGAATACTTTGCTCGGGAATAAGCTCTCGCTTCGTCCTTCCAATTTGAGGCCCCTACTCCGCAGGCAACGCTCGGCTGTTGCAACTGTTTTGTTTAGTCTCCCGACTGCGTAAGTTCCGGTTTCACTTTTGTTTTGATTTCTCTGCACTGAGGGCATCATTTCGGAAGGATTTTGATTTGTTATGATTGTTGTCTTCTTCTTTTCCAGAAAACCAGATAGGGCTCCTGCTGAGAAGATACCCAAGTAAGGTTAATTGAGTGTGACTGCATATTATTTTTATTTTGGACTGATTTTGTTTTTGGATTTGTTCGTGCTTAACTTTTCTGTTGAATAATGGTGAAGGTGGTCTGCGAGGGCGATAAAATCTTTTGCAATGGCAGAATTGGAAGCCAGGAAGCTTAAATATCCGAATACCGGGACCGAAGCTCTTCTCATGGGGATCTTGGTTGAGGGTTAGTGATTTTCGAGTTCCTAGAAAATTTTGTCTTATTTGGTTAAAATGTTATTGATTTCGTATAAAATTTAGAGCTCCAGCCTGTACTTCTATGACAAGGTGAATATTGATATGGACCTCGTAGTTCCATGGGTTTAATTTTCAATTTGAATGCACACTGATGTTTTTAATCCCATATTTCGTAAAAGCATATTCTGTTAGTTTCTCTTTATGCAAAAGGATTTATTCCTACTAAACAAGTTGCCCAACATGTAATGAGTTGTTTGTATCAGTTTTATATATTAGGGCTATCTTTTGGTTAACTGCTTTTGTGACTCTTGTTGGTATCGGCAGTCTAATGCTGTATAGTTCATTAGATCAGTTCATTCAGTACATTTAACGCTTCATGTAACTTTTAATCTGCTCCTTGGAATTTGCTTTTGTTTAGGTTCTTGCCATTTTCCCTATAGCTGGTACTAACAGGGATTACCGTCGTTGGAAATAAAGCATTAGAACATGAAAATAAAGCATTCTCAATAACCTAAACTTGTTTGAGCATCTTCTCCTCCCCCCTCCCCAACTCCCTGACACACTTGTGTGCATAAGGTGGAATATCATGTGCAAGTTTGATAAAAATTATAGCAGCTCTTTAGGTAATCAATAAGGAAAAGAATGAAAGAGAAATTAGTTAATTTTTATCACAGTTAGTGTAGAGACTTCTTAGTTGATGATGTTATGGAAGTTTCTATCACGTGGCAAGAGCATGTGCCAGTAAACAGTATATTCTCATTCACAGAATTGGCTTCCCGCAAGGAAAGCAGCAGTCTGGCTGAATCGAAGCTTTTTTTTTTTCCTTAATTAACTTGGGGAATGTAAAAGTAAGGGTGCCTTCAGAGATCTTTAGGGGAAGATTAGAAGGACCTTATTGGCTCTAAGGTGCCTTCAGAAATCTTTAGGGGAAGATTAGAAGGACCTTATTGGCTCTAGGGACTTGATAAGAGAAGAGATCATAACATCACTTAAAGGTATATGGGTTTTATATAGGTTGGACGTAGAGAGAGATTCTTAAGTGGTTATTGGCTGGAAAATAAATGGAATGGATGATCCAGGTCTTTCGTCTGTATGAAATCACATAGGGAGGTTAGATCTTTGGCTCCTGAAATGAACATCTATCAAAATGGGTTGAATGATATGCCAATTCATTGGCTGACCATCTAGCTACAGCCTCTGGAGTCGGGGGTTAATTAAGTTGGGGTTCATCTGTCCAGGAATATGCCTCAGTGCTCTTGAGCTTGCTCATTTTTTTGCCTATCTAGCCTTTGAGCCTGTTTTTTTTTTTTTTTTTCTTGCTGTCATATGGCTTGGGTTAGGTCCTGCTTTCAAAGGATTTTGTATCTTCATATTTCCTTTTTTTGGGTTCATCTTTTTTTTTTTTATAAGTTTTTATTTTGGGGGATTATCTTTAACGGGTATATTTTTTGTTATGAATGAATTAGAACTCAGTGTTAACAAGTATTTATGGTTGGCTTACCTAAGGGAAGGGTGGTTATAAAGCTGTCTTCTTCTGACATGCGATTCAATTTTAGGTTTGAACCAGGTTTATTTATTCAAACCTCAAACTTATGTCTCCAAAGGCAATTTGGAAATGTAGATTTGAGGCTAGAGATTCATTGTTTGACCCCTTTGGGCTGTAGACTTCATTTGCATATGATTTGGTGCATATTGAGAAAAACATTTTTCATTTCAGGTTGCAAGGGGCATGTAAACTCATGCTTGATGATGATCTTTGACACTAATAAGCTTATTTTCATAATCTTGCAACTGAAATTTAACCTATGTTGGCCTTGATCTGTGATGTAGATGGGGTTCCCCCTCCAATTTCAAGGGCTCAATTACCGAGTGTACTAGCTTCTTCACTGGAGGGCAGGGGGCATTGTCTCGTAAGAGGATTGTACCTTACCAACAAGGGAGGATAACAATTTTGGAGATTGTTTCCTTGTAAATAGGTATGTGGACCTAATCGAGGACATGTATGGGGCTACAACAACCAATGTTATAACACCTTAGAAGAGACATCAAAGTTTCCTGTCACATTGGGACTTTACCAAGGCTCGGCACTTAGCCCTTATTTATTTGCACCAGTCATGGATGAATTGACTAAACATATTTTGGAGGAGGTTCCATGGTTTTTGTTGTTTTATGATGACATGTTATTAATTGATGAAACTAGAGAAAAATTGAATGCAAAATAGATTTATGGACTAATATCACTAAAAGAAAAATATATGCAATGCAGATTTAACAATAATAGGAGTGGGAATCAGGGTGCACTTAGGATTGGAGACCAAGAGATACCTCAATGTGACCTATTCCTTTACCTTTGTTTAGTGATCCATAACAAGGGAGAGAATGAGAATGACACCACTCGGAGAATTAGAGCAGGAGGGGCAAAATGGAGGGGAGCATCCAATGTCTTATTTTATAGGAGAATACTACTTAGGCTAAAAGGAAGATTCTATAAAATGATTATAAGGCAGTAATGTTGTCTAGACTATGGAGTAGAGTGTTGTGCAGTCATGAAACTACATGTCCAAAAACGAGTGTGGCAGAAATGCAAATTTGAGATGGATGAGTAGGAAAACAAGAAAGGGTAGGATTAGAAATGAACTTACTTGAATCATTCATCATAAAAAAAAAAGAAATCAACTTACTTGAAGGAATCTAGGAGTAGCTCTAATAGGCCATAAAACAATGGAAAGTAGACTAAGATGGTTTGGTAATGCTGAGAAGACCACTACAACACTAGTAAGAAGAAGTGATCTGTTACAAGTTCAAGGGTATAGAGGAGGCTGGGGGCAGAACAAAAAGTGCATGGATTGAATTAGTGAGAAATGATTTAATGGCTCATAATTTAATAATGGATACCGCACTGAACAAAACAGATTCGTGTCTACCCCACATATTTGGGACGAGGCTTAGATGATAATGGTGGTTCTTCGTAAATGTGTCTCATGTTTTAATGTTGAAGGTATCTTTGTTTCTCAATGCAATTATGCCTTCAATTATCTTAATGATACAGTTCTTGTTCAAACATATCCAGAAGACAGTCCTACTGAGATCAACTATCAGCTCCCAGACATTATCAGTATGGTAAGCTGGCTTGCATATTCATTTGTTCTTTATGTGCCTATCATTTGGAATCTGGCTTTCATGTACTTGTTTCTTGATCTGTTGTTTTCATATACTTTGATATTTCAGGTCTACTGGCAAACAATTGTTATCGCACTGAAGGCTTAAGCTTTTGCATCTAGATACTAGATAGAATTTATTTCTGTGATGGCTTAGATCAGCCTATAGGATTGTGGTATTAGCAGAAGTGTTTTGTAGAGAAATGCAGTATTTGACTATCTTTCCTTTGTAATTTTATGTTTGGCCTTGTATGGCCATAGTGTCACCTGCCTTGGTTTGAGCTATATTTGTTTTTCTGTGCTTTTATCTTTCTTAAAATAAAAATTTGTCATCACTGTATGTGTATGAAAACTAATCTTGCAAAGTTTTATATTTCAGGAACCTCACCACCACCAAAAAAATGCCCACTACTTACTAACTTATTCCATTATAACTTGCAACTCCATTAATGTGCCATTGAACATGCTAAAAACTTCAACTGTGTGCATGTTGAGATCTAAGGTTTCACACATCTGTAGTTTGACAGTTACATAGCATTTATTTTCATGGACTTGGTTTTGTTTTACCTTTCACATTTTAAACCGTATAGCCATGCGATTTAAATGTTTTATTTAGACTTTTATTGAGAAGGAAAAGTTTGGTATTGTCTTCCATATCTATCATGTATTGGCACATCTTTATATTATCTCTTTTGTCAGCAGGAACCAGTCTAGCAGCAATTTTTTTGCGGGCAAATGGAATCACACTTCTCAAGGTGCGAGAAGAAACTATCAAGTTACTTGGAAAATCTGACATGTATTTCTTTAGTCCTGAACATCCTCCATTGACTGAACCAGCTCAAAAGGCCCTTGATTGGGCAGTTGATGAGAAAATGAAATCAGGTAGTTTTCTGTCTTTATTTATTCTTATGGTTGCAATAATTTTAAATGACTGTATATGGCTGTTTTAGTATGCTGTAATTTTGAGTCCCGATTGCTCATTTGGGTGTACCATGTACATCCAACCTTCATTGGGTGATATAATAACCTGTGCATGATCAAGGAGCTGTTTACATGAGCCATGCCCACAGGTTGGGTGGGAGATATTTATTATCAGTTGTGTTAGGGAGGATCTTTGTCTTGGTTATGAAATAATTGTAGTAGATCTCTTCAGGTCATGATACCAAGAATATATGTCTGTGTAATTATTACTATGTAAATTCTAAGTAAACCAAGCTGAGAAAAAATATAGGTTATTAGCAAATCCTTTGTGTCCTAATTCTATGAATTTTAGTGATAAAAGTCAGTGGAGATTTTTGAATAGTGCAGGTACCATCTTCATAGATCAAAGAAATTGTAACAGATAGAGTTCAGGATCCATCTCACCAAGGATTCCGAAGATCATCCCCATAGTTCTTTAACTTGTTTCTGAACTTCTATCATTTTGTTTTCAACTTCAAATAGAGCCAGGAGTTCCTTCTTCAACAACCTTAGTGAAAGGAGCAATAGCCTGTTATTTGAAAATTTTATCATGTTTCCCTACTTCAATCTCTATTTTTGGATTTTCAAGTATCCAACAAGAATGGTCCTTTGGCCATTCTTCTAAAAAAGTCTAGGCACAATGTTCAGTTTAGAGACTTGTCCTCATTTTCTCCAACAATGGGTTTCCTAAGGGAATATGAATAGATGATAATGTTATGTAGTCCTGATAAAAAATTTCATCACTTATATCCAATGAAAAGTTGCAACACAATATACTTATTGTATACCTCTTTTCTTTTTATATAATGCTAATTTTTGCTTTAAAAATATCCAATGAAAATCTGATTTTCCAGATATGTTGTTTTTTATCAGTGTTTAGAAAACTGGACCAGACCGGCTGGTTGAACTGTGACCCAGGGCACTGACCAGTTTGGTCACTGCCCAATAACCGGATTTGCTTAAACCCACTGAAAACTGTCTGATCGTCCGGTTTAACCAAAAAATCGGTGAACCGGTCCTGGTTTCATGAAACCGCCCAGGTCCATACATAAGTGAAATTTTAAAATTTTAAAATTTTGAACCCAAGACCTTTTATTTTCACAGATTACTTTATTACCACTAATCTACCTCTTTACTTGTGCTAATTAATGACTATACGTATTACATTATTATGCACATATTTTAAAGAAAATGTAAGTTAAAAGGCTTGAACCCTAGTCATTTGTTTTAAAAATTAAGAAGCTTACCATTGATCCAGCATATTTAAGTACATTAAAAATTGTAAAATATATTATATATAGTAGTTATGTGACATGTAGTATATATATGTAATGCCACATGGGTCGAACCTCTAACCCGTGAACCTCTCCCTTCTCTGGTTCTATGCCCGGTCTGGTTCTCTAAACATTGCTTTCTATTGTCTTCTCAAGCTAAATTTCCCGACTGCTTCAGAACTATAATTCTTGTTGACATTGTTGGAACCCATGAACTTCTCCCTTCTCCGGTTCTATGCCTGGTCTAGTTCTCTAAACATTGCTTTCTACTGTCTTCTCAAGCTAAATTCCCCTACTGCTTCAAAACTATAATTCTTGTTGACATTGTTGGTGACCCCAATATTGGTATTCTCAAGACTGTACACCTCATTTGGATCCAGATAATTTAATTGCTATTGTTACAGAAATACGAACTCAAATTACACTCTAATAATACCACCTGATGCAACAAGAAAATGAAGTTGTCTATGATGTACTTGGAAGAACAACACAAAATTACTTTGGTAACCTGAACCTAGGGCTGCAACTTGGGCAAGCTCGGGTTGAGATTTTGTTAATATTTGAATGGACCCAACACAGTATAAAATTCTTCAATCAGGGCCCCTGACTTGCAACCCCTACCTGAACCTAAGTCTTTTAGTGGGGAACTAAAAGAAAACCTGTTGTTATTATTAGTTTTATTTTTATTTTTATTATTATAGGAAACAGTGACTTTCATTGATGATTTGAAAAGATTACAGATTTACCACCCACAAAGTGGATGGAATATCAAAACAAAATCTTACAACAAGCCCAAAACAAAGTCTCCCTAGTAGCTCCTTGCTTAGCTAAAGTATCGGCCGTTCCATTTGCTGACCTTCTTACCCATTTAAATTGCACCCCAATCTCCCTTGCTAAGCTAATAATCTCTCTTAGAGGCTGTTTAAGAGACCAAACTCCCAAGTTTCTAGATTGCATCCACCCTATTACCAGTTTGGAGTCTCCTTCCACTTCTAATTGCTGCATTCCCTATTGTTTCGTCAGTCTCAATCCTTGAAGTAAGGCCATTACTTCTGCCCTTAAGGTATCCCCCATCCCAATTGGGCGCAAGTAAAGGGCCAAGACTTTTCCTTCCTCATTTCTAAACACACCCTCAACTCCCAACTGACCTGGATTACCCAAGGAGATTCCATCAAGGTTTAACTTCACCCTAAAGTGAGGCGGTGGTGCCCAACTTTCTTGTAGAAGAGGGAGAGGATATAGTTATAGCACTCCAATTTCTAATTAAGTCAACTGAGGAGAAGTCCTTGAAGAGATGTTGTACTTTCAGCCAATGCATAACCTTGATGGTGATAACCTCAACAAGTGCTTCTTTGGATTTTTCTTGCCCTTGGAATATCCTATTGTTTGTCTCCTCCCAAATTGACCAAAGAATGGCTGCTCTTGTTATTCTCCACATTACCTTGCCTCTTTTCCTTAGTTGTTGGAATAAGCTAGAGTAAAAGAGGTTCATCACACCCGAGGGGGGATTCCATCTGCAACCAAACAAAGAAAAGAATCAATCCCACAAATAAGAAGCAAAAGGACAAGAAATAAAAAGATGAGTCGCCATCTCACCATTTCTTAAGCAAAGGCAACAGACATTTGGGGAAAGGCACTAATCTAGCCTTTTTCTATTATTATTATTATTATTGTTGTTGTTGTTGTTGTTGTTGTTGAATTATTCTTCTTATTCTTATTCTTATTCTAAACCTCACAGTTGAATTATTCAACGTTGGCCAGTTTGGCCCTGTGTCGAAAATAGTTCTATACCTGGTCTGAGTGAACATTGTGTTTACAGGCTTCTGAAAAGATCAAGACAAGTTTGACCAGTATATAGATGGGACTATTGACTATTGAATCTAGCTTCCTCAACCTATGTAAATTGCTTGTAGCTTTACAAGTTGGACTTAACTAATTTTTTTCTTTATCATGCCTAAATTGAATTAAGGGAAGATTTATGCAGCTAATCAAGAAAGAAAGTTGCTGATGTACGGAATTCCGTTCATAGTTACATACTTTTTTCTTTTTGTGTATGTGTGTGTGTGTTACATTTGGGGGGGGGATTTTCTTTTGTATTTGTATTATGATTAGGAATTAGACTTTATGCCTTTTGAGTGAAGGCAGATCTTCAAAACACCTAACTGAAGTAGAAGTTACTTGAACCAAGAGGAGGGAGCTTTAGTGGGTGCTTTTAGCAAAACAGAAAGAAGTAAGACAAAATGATATCATTCTCTTTTGGGAGGCAACAAGTGATTGTCACTCACCTACAGTTTGTGGATGATATCATTCTCTTTTGTGAAGGGGAAATTGAGGAGATGGATAATTTGAAATTGGTGGTGATGCATTTTGAGAGTCTCCAATCTGAAAATCAATTGGAACAAGAGTTGTGTAACGGGGGTGAATTTACGAGATGATGAAGTGCAGTTGGTGACTAGGGCTTTAGGTTGCGAGGTAAGTGGTTGGCCGCTAGTATATTTAGGTCTGCCCCTGAGAGGAAATCCTAGAACAGAAAACTTTTGGTACACAGTTTTAGAAGGATTCACTAAGAAGCTAGCAGGGTGGAAGAGGGGGTAGAACCACTTTAATCAAGTCCACTCTGGCAAACCTTCTGGTGTATTTTCTGTCTACCTTTAAGCTTCCTGCCAAGGTTGCCAATAAGTTAGAAAAGCTCATGAGAGATTTTCTGTGGGAACCGGGTGACTCAAAAAAAGACCATTTAGTGAAGTGGGAAGTAATTTCTAGGAAAAAGGAAGTGGGGGGTCTAGGCATTGGCAATACCGGATTAAGAAATGTAGCTTTGTTAGGAAAGTGGTTGTGGAGATTTCCTTTGGAGAATGACAGTTTGTGGCACTTGGTGGTGGAAAGTATTCACGAGATGGCAGCTAATGGATGGGATGTTGGCGTTGACCCTAGGGCTTCTCATTTCTCCCCTTGGAAGGCAATTTTTGGAGTCTTGCCTTCCTTTCAGCCTTTCATCAGACTTGATGCATGCTCAGGTAATAAAGTAATGTTTTGGGAGGACCTTTGGCTTGGGGACACCCCCCTTAAGGATAGACTCCCGGTAATGTATTCTCTTTCCCTAAATAAATTCAAAACCATCTCACTTCGTGTGTCTGAGGGGACTTGGGATTTCGGTTTGAGGAGAGGGTTGAGGGATTCAGAATTGGCTTCTGCAGATGAGTTATTCACCGTGTTGAATTTAGTTTTCCTAGATCTTTCTTGCCCAGATAGTAGAATTAGGAAAGAGTCCTCTTCAGGGACTTTCTCTTGTTCATCTTTTTTCAACGCCTTAGTTTTGTCTTCTTTTGTGTCTGTCTCTTTTCTTGCTAAAGAAATCTGGTATTCTCCTGTGCTGCCAAAGGTTAGGGCTTTTTGTTGGGAAGCAGCTCTTCAAAAGATCAATACTATGGATGTATTTCAAAGAAAAGGCCAAACTGGAGACTTTCCCCACATGTATGTTACCTTTGCTTAAGAAATGGTGAGACAGTGACTCGTCTTTTGATTTCTTGTCCTTTTGCTTAATATTTGTGGGATTGGTTCTCTTCTTTGTTTGGTTACAGATGGACCCCCCCCCCCCCCCCCCCCCCCCCTCAAGGTGTGTGACTCTAGCTTCGTCCAACAACCAAGGAATGTGGAGAATAACAAGAGCAGCCATCCTATGGTCAATTTGGGAAGAGAAACAATAGGATCTTTCTAGGGCAAGAAAAATCCAAAGAAGCACTTGTGGAGATTGTCACCATCAAGGTTATGCACTGGTTGAAAGTACATCAACTCTTTAAGGACTTTTCTCCTCAGCTGACTTAATTAGAAATTGGAGTGCTATAGCTGTATCCTTGCCTTCCTCCCCTGAGGTACAAGAATGTTAGGTACCACCGCCTCAGTTCAGGGTGAAGCTAAACTTTGATGGAAGCTCCTTGGGTAATCTAGGTCAGTTGGGAGTTGGGGGTGTGTAGAGAAATGAGGAAGGAAAAGTCTTGGCCCTTTACTCAGGCCCAATTGGGGTGGGAGATTCATCAAGGGCAGAAGTAATGGCCTTACTTCAAGGTTTGAAACTGGCGAAACAATGGGGAATGTAGCAATTAGAAGTGGAAGGAGACTCCAAGCTGGTAATAGGGTGGATGCAAGCTGGAAACCTGGGAGTGTGGTCTCTTAGACAGCCTCTAAGAGAGATTATTAGCTTAGCAAGGGAGATTGGGGTGCATTTTAAATGGATAAGAAGGTTAGCAAATGGAATGGCTGACACCGTTTTGTGGGTGGTAAGCCTGTAATCTTTTCAATTCTCTAATGAAAGTTACCGTTTTCCTATCAAAAAAAAAAAAAAAAAGGACAAAACTGAAAGAAAGAAGGTAAAGGAAGGATGTAAGTAGAGAGCTTCTCTATCTTGTCTTAAACCTCTTTGATAGTCTCACAAGTGTAGAAAAAAGAGTGCTCACTTCTCTCTCCTCTTCTTTTTCTCTCTCTTTCTTTCTTTATTTGTCTTTATTTGTGGGTGGGGGGGGGGCGTTGCTCTTATTTTTTATATCAATATCACAGAATCACATTCTGAAAGTAGGAGCTGTTAAAAGTTTGAGAGTACAGATTCAATAATCCAGTTTATAATTTACATGTGAACACTGAAAAAAAGAATGGCTTTGCCCCTACCTGCATCAGGAAGGAGCAAGCTATCACAAGATGAGAACACAGATTCAGCCCAGTTCCTGATTTAGGTGTAAAAAGGAAGCTAGCTATCACTAGATGAGAGATCTGCCCCCTAGCCCTAGGGTTGGGCCTGGTAACACCTTGAAAGAGGTTTATCCATCTGCATTGGGAAGAAAATCTCATGTCTATTGATTTCAGATGGATGGTCACCTACTCAACTATGAACTTTATCTTGTGAGTAAACCAGTTGGTCCTTTCCATTATTTTTGAACACTTGGAAAAAAATAAAATTCTCCAACACAAAATTATAGGACACTAATGGTATGAGATAATTACCTTTAGGTTTTTTTTTTCTCCTTTCGGAGGACAATTTCCAGATTTGACAACGAAATCCGACGCCTAAATATGTAGGGCACATGCATCCTAGGTCATTCATTTATGACTTTCTGCTACATAATATCGGGATCTTAAATTATTTGCACTCCAACTCATGGAAATACCAAAAACCTTATCTAACGTATGTCCTATCGTTTTCCTTCCTTATTGTGTGTGCTATTGCTACATGAGAAACCATTCCTTTTTATTCAATTAAATCATTTACCGAGTGCAGGTGACAATGGAGAGATAACAACCACCCATTTACTTCTTGGCATTTGGTCCGAAGAAGAATCCGCGGGCCACAAGATAATGGCTACTCTTGGCTTTGATAATGAGAATGCTAAAGAACTAGCCAAGTCTGTAAGTTCCAACCCTGAATTCTTTCAGAGGGTGAAGTAGCGTTCAGTTTCATCACTGATGTTCTCTGTTTATCTTTAACAGATAAATGATGATGTTATTCTAAGCTACCGGTAGGGACACCAAAAAAAGTTGTTAGAAAAGCAAGGCGCCTGTTATCTGGGAAGGCTCTCTACCCGAATCTCCACAGAGTGGACAGCCGGATAGCCAACAGTTTTTTCTTTTTTTTTTCTTTGATGGAATTTGTGCTGTATATCACCAGGTGCCGCTGTATCCACACTGGAGATCTTGAATTGTCATTTTTTTTTTCAGAATGCATTTCATGTGATTTTGCCTACATTTATCATTGTGGAACAGCTTCCAAGACACTTAGGCCCCATTTGGTTCGTGGGAATAGGGGTCTGGAAATTCTGATTCCTAACCGTTTGGTTGGATGGAATTAGAATTCCATTTCCATTTCTGCTGGAATGGCATTCCCCTTTTTGAGGAAAAAGTCATTCCCTGCCCCTCCCTTCGGAATGAAATCTCATTCCTGCTGATTTCAATTCTCATTCCCATTCCTGTCTGAACTAAACAGACTATGGGAATGGATTATTCCGATTCCTGTTCTGCAAGATTTTGATTCTGATTCCGTTTCTGATTCCAACTGTGAACCAAACTGACCTTATTTTTACCATTCCTGTCTGAACTAAACAGACTATGGGAATGGATTATTCCAATTCCTGTTCTGGAAGATTTTGATTCTGATTCCGTTTCTGATTCCAAATGTGAACCAAACTGACCCTTATTGTTATCCCCCTGCCTTTTTAAATTAGGTCTTTGTTTGGAAGAGTTGTTGAATGATGAGAATATCTAGTTTTATGGCAATGCAATTGGATTAAGTCCGTTTTCCAGTTCAGTTGTAGCCCGGAAATCCTTGCCAGTGCCACTTTTATATCACCCTTCGCATTAGTGGCTGGCGCCCGCATATATTAGTTGAGCCAGAAGGACAAGCATGGCTTATGCTGCTTGACTGAACCGCTTAGGAGCTATCAAAAGATTCAAAACTTGCTTCACCAGAAGGTCGATTTCTCCAGTTCACATTTGCGCCCCACGAGGGGTGCCCTACACACAACGTATGTGTTTGGTTCTATGTGTGCTTATGGATAGGGCGTTTATTTGCACTTTTTCACTTTAAAACGTTTATTTATATTTTTCATTTTAAATATTTTTTGTTTTTGTTGTTTGGTTGAATTTCGTTTTAAATGTTTTTTATTCTCCATCTCAAATTAATGCCCATTAAAGTATATTACATCAACATTTGGTTTCAAGAAACACGGGCATTGGGGGAAACAAGAATTTGACGTTTCCCCAAATTCCCCATGTACAAAAATCAAAGCGTCAGTTTCCTACTATTTACTTCATCTGCAATAAATGCCAACGCCTGTGTCATTGATGTGGCAATGTTTTTTCAATAGACACCAATGGAACCAAATATCTCTCCAACGTTCCACAGCACATCCCCGTCGTGTATTGGGAATATCTCCCGATGATGACATCATCATTTCTATTACTATCATCGGATGATGTTCTCAATACACAGCGGGGATGTGCTGTGGGACATTGTGGGTTGCCCCATGTGGGGCACAGATCTGAACTCCAATTTTTTAGTTCAACATAAGCCTTTTCCAAGCTTTTTGGGTTTTTCACCAAATATATATAGTTTCACGGCTTTCCATGTGGGGTTCACCTCGCAACCAGGAGCTTCCGTGAAAGGAATTTGGATTTGCTCCTCCTCACAGGTGTGCCTCACACCAACCTAATAGCACTTTCAGCCATGCGTTTAGAACATTTCCCATACTTGATTTTCTCATTTATGAGAAGATATTTGAGGGTTGTAATGTGGTGTGAGTTTTGCATCTGTTTGGCATTGATGTCGTTGCTCCAGAAAACAGTGACACATCAGTGCCACATTAGAAAAATAGTGCTGGAAATGCTTGTTTCGTTGGAACCATTTTTCCATAAAAAATGGTGCTCCAAGCCACGCCTTGGAAATTGAGAAGGCATGGTTTGGAGTAACGTTGAATTTGGTGTTTTCTCAGATTGCAGCTCGTTGCTGCCAACGAGGACATAATGTGGCAATGACGTGAATTTCTTATAATGGGTACGAGTGCTAAAAACAAACATGGAGCATTGGTACCAAACAAAAAGTGTTGTTGTTGCTCCAAGAAACGTCCTACTTGGCAGTAGACCTGTTCATGGGACAGGTAGCCCGATGGCCTGGCCCGCACCCCGGTCGGGCTTGGTCATGTAATTAGGCTCGTGGGCCTGACCTTGGGCCTAACACAGTAAGCCCGACTATGTTATGGGCTGGGCTCGGGATTTGTCAATAAAGCCTGGCCTGACTCAGTATTATATATTATATAAAATATATAAATAATATATAATTTATTAAAAATATATATTTATATATTATTTAATATATACATTTTTTTGTTTTTTTCTTTATAATTTCTCTCTCTCTCTCTCTCTCTCTCTCTCTCTATTCAGCCGCTTCAGCAATAGTAACAACATGGGATAAATTTCGGGCTTGGGCCCAAGTTGCAGGTCTGATGGTTGGGCCGGGCTCAGGCTCGGGCCTTAGAAAAATCTGTTAATACAGAGTAAAAGCCTGGCCTAGCCCGACCCATGAACAGGTCTACATGGCAGCAATGTTATCAAATAGAAAAAAAAACACTATTTTTCTGAGAAAATTGTGCTATATCTGCAGCACATTGATGCCAAACATATACTCGGTGAGAAGCAAATCCCATTTCATGTGAAAGCCTTCTCAAACTAGCACTTATTATTTTCCAATAAACTATATCCATTTATCTTATGTCCAAAGACTCGTCCACCTGTTCCCATCGTGAGTTTCAATGGTGTACAGTTCTACTCATAATACTGGGCCAATGGAAAAACACATGAGCCTCGTGCACACGGGCCGTATAATATTAAATTGACGTGGCATATCATGATTGGCTAATGCGAATTCTCTATGAATAAAAATAATGGTCGTCACTCATAAATTGGAGTCCGGATTACCTGCCAACAAAACAACTTTCAACCTTTTACCAACAAGATCAGACACGGCACATCTCATGATCCCACTTTTATAGTGGGACCCACAACTTTGAAACCAGCCCAACCCTCTTGATACATGTCACTTTGAGTCTGGTGATCACATCAATCTTGTGTGAAGATTTCAGTCAATCCAATTGATTGGGCAGTGGATGCTTGCGAATTGGCACGTCTAGGGGTGAGTATTATTGGTTAAAATCGAAAATACCGAATAAAAAATTTTGGCTTTGGTTTTTGGGTAATTTGGTTTGATTAATTTAATTTTTAGGAATTTTGGTTTTTTGTTTCGATTTTTAGAGTTAGAAATTCGGTTAACCGAAAAAATCGAGTTAATTGAAATTCATTATATAATATGTAATATATAATATATAATATACAACATTTAATATATAATATGCTTTATATTTATATATTAATATATTATATATAATGTATTATAATGAAATTCAATTTCATAATATATATTATAAGTATATATATATATTAAATTCAGTTTTAACCGAAATAACGGAAAACCAAATTGAAAATTTTGGTTTCAGTTATTTTGATTTTCTTGTAATTCAATTTTCATTTTTTTTTTATTTCAAATTTTAAAATTTTGATTTAGTCAATTCGATTTTTAACCGAATAAACCAAATTAATGCTCACCCCTAATTGAACCCCAAGTTACTAGGTCTGTTGCTTGACTGACTTTACTTTTTTTTCAAGTCAGCAATGAATAAACCTGGAAACCTGACTGGGGTGATGTAGACAATTCAACCTACAAGTGACCCAAGGAACTTTGAATTGAACCTGGATTCGTTGGGCTGGCATTCTTCAATGCAGCTTGGTTTGAACGTAGCATAAGTGACCTGGACGCCTTACTTCCAAAGTTTTTTAAGGGTGTTCGGATCTCTTACCCAGAAGAACCATACCCACACCAATCCACGTATCACTACAGTCTTCACACCAACCTAACAGCATTTGCAGGGCAAATGTTCCAAGGAAATCATTACAAAGGCTCAATTTGGAAAGAAATTAAGCCAAATGGAAAATGTTAAATCCAAGGAATGCAAATGCTGAACCATTGTAAATTTGCACTCCAACTCAGATTTGCATTCATTTGATAAGGGTACAAAAATACATTAATTTTCGATGCAAAAATGTGTATGGACTAGGATTTGCATCGAAAATAAGCAAAAATATTACTTCTTCAAAACCTAAGAAAATTTTGCTCTCGTTGTTGGTCGAAGTAAATAAGCATACCCATTGCATCGATTTCAACTGTTTTCTCAGAAGCCCTCTTCAAGAGTCCGAGAGACAAGAGAACGATTCTTAGGTACAATAGTTCTCAAAAGCCCTCTTCTCTCATTATCATTAGTTCAACGAGTTCTATCATTTGCTTTTGATTTCTTATCGTTGTTCTAGCTTTTTGATATGATTTCCTATTGAAAAGCCATTTATCTTTGTCGATAATTAACGATAATCTATTTTGTGAAAATGAAAATGGCGTCAATATTCAGTTTCCATCTCAGTATCTGTTAACAATGCCTAGTAATTTTTCTATCTCTTTCTCTCCTGTTTAGTATTCCTTTCATTATCCTCGGGAATACTCTCTAATGGGCTTTGTGTTGGGATTGAATTAGGAGTCTCCGTTCAGTATATCTTCTTTGTATATATCTTCTTATCCTTATCTTGTATAGTTCAGATAGAAAAGATAGGTTTGAGTCCCGGTAAACTTAGGAGATTCGATGGCTGTATTCTTATATATATATATATCTGAATTCTCAATGAATAAGAGACAGAGAAAAAGAATAAACCAGAAAAGCTCTAGTTTTACATGGTATCAGAGCCACAAAACAGAAGCGAGAGGTTTGTGTTCTAAGACCTCTGGAGATCGGTGGCGGCAGCGACGTCATTCGGTGCCGGCAAAGGACCGACTTTGCACTCCAAATTCAGTTTGACACTCCGTCTTCCGCAGAGTTCGACCTTCGCTTTCATCCTACCAAGGCTGCAACCGGCGGTTCCGTTTTGAGTTTCAGTTTTTGTAGATCAGACAAGAACTCTGCAGAGTTCTTCGGTCTTCCTCTTCTTCTACAGAAGTTCCAAAACTATTGATCATCTTCTATTTTTGGGCAACCAGCGGAAGCAGTGGTTTCTCCCCTTTAGCGAACATTGAGAGGCAGGAGTCATTCCAACGGCGACGATCTATTACCAACGGTCGAAATCCAACTCCCTTTTGTCTTTTTGGGATTTGGATTTCTGTCAAGACTTGTGAAGTACAACATCAGCCCACCGAAATTGCAACAAGATTCAACTCCCTTTTGTCTTTTTGGGATTTGGATTTCTGCCAAAACTTGTGAAGTACGACATCAGCCCACCGAGACTCCAACGGATAGAACCAGCCCAGCTCGAGCAACACCTGAGAAAGCTCCCCCTAACGGCAAGCCTAGACCACCTGTCAGATTTGTTATAATAGCCCATGTGCAACGTGCGTTAATGATTATAAATATTGGTATTACAGAAGGAAAGTGTGCATCATTTTTCTTGGGAATTATCTATTCTTCTTTTCCATAGGAGGCAGGGCTGTCCTCGAAGTAGTTCCTAAGGTGGGCTTTCAAACACAGTAGTCCGTATGGTTGAAAACAGAGAAAAAGAACAGGGCGGTGGTCAATTGACAAGGAATGTGATCTCGCCCTACCTTCTATCGACCAATGACAATCCAGGTAGCATTATCACACAGTTCTAGCTTTGAGGTGACAACTATGATGAATGGGCTCGAGCAATAAGAACGGCGCTACGAGCTAAGAAAAAATTCGGCTTCATCGATGGATCGGTGAAGCAACCTTCGGAAGATTTGGTGGAATTGGAAGATTGGTGGATGGTGAATTCCATGCTTGTGTCATGGAGTCTAAATACGATTGAACCTAATTTGCGTTCAACCGTAACATACACTGAGATTGTGCAAACACTCTGGGACGGCATAAAGGAGCGATTCTCTGTTGGTAATGGACCATGAGTTCAACAACTCAAATCCGAGCTGGCGAATTGCAAACAAAGAGGTATGACGATTATGAATTACTAACTCAAGATGATTTGGGAGCAATTGGGAAATTATGAGCAATATCCCACTTATCAATGTGGTAAGTGCAGTTGCGATATAAGCAGGGCATGGGATAAGAAGCGAGATGAAGAAAAACTTCATCAATTTTTTATGGGGCTAGATAACACGGTCTATGGAGGTGTGCATTCGCATATACTGAGTACATAACCCTTGCCAAGTTTGAATCGATCCTATGCCCTAGTGATTCAAGAGGAGCAAGTTCAAACCATGACTCGAGCAAAGGAAGAGAAGATTGAAGTTGTGGCCTTCGCAGCCCACGCAGGGAAGAGGCAAAGCGAAGGCAGAGACAAGAACGTGGTATGTACTCACTGCAACAAGGCAGGCCACGATGCAGAGTCTTGTTTCCAAGTGATCGGCTAACCTGAATGGTGGGGTGATCAGTCGAAAAATAATGCCCGTGGAACAGGTCGAGTGCGTGGTGGACAGAAACAAGGAGCAGGGGCAGAAGGAAAAGGTCGTGGTGGCCAAATCAAGGCCAATACAACCAAAGCCTCTGCACAAGGCAATGCATCTCAAGGAGAATCAATGGATGTAGCCAAGACTGGGTTAAATGGATTGAGTAGTGAGTAGTGGAACAAGTTACTCAACCTTTTGAACACACAGAAAGAGGGAAGTCAACGACTAAGTGGTAAGCAAAAATTGTCAGAATGGATAATAGACACAGGGGCCTCTCATCATATGACAGGAAGCCTCGAGTCAATGAGAGACATAAAGAATGTCATTCTGTGCTCTGTCGGGCTACCGGACGGGAAAGCGACAATAACAGAAAAAAGGCACAGTTGCACTAGATAATCATCTAAGCTAAACAATGTCGAGAAGAGTTTGTTTCTAGTAATAATAAGGCATCCGATATTTTTTAGTTAATTCATTGTGATTTGTGGGGTCCTTATAGAATTGCAGCTTCTTGTGGTGCTCATTATTTCTTAACCATAAGACGGAAATGGGACGAGTTCTTCGAATTTTTTTTGCTATGGTTCAAAGGCAACTTAACAAACTTGTAAAGGTGATCCGTACTGATAATGGAACTGAGTTTGTCTGCTTGGCTAGTTATTTTGCTGAAAATGGTATTATTCATCAAACCACATGTGTAAGGACCTCTCAACAAAATGGGAGGGTTGAATGCAAGCACCGCCACATACTCAATGTTGCCCGAGCCCTACGCTTTCGAGCCAACTTACCTATTGATTTTTTTGGGGAATGTGTCCTGACCGCATGTTATTTGATCAACCGGACACCGTCCATTCTGTTGAAGGGAAAGACTCCCTATGAAATGTTATTTGGGAGACCTCCTACGTATGATAATGTACGAGTTTTTGGTTTCTTAGCATATGCGCACAATCATGGACATGGAGGGGATAAATTTGTTAGTCGAAGTAGACGATGTGTTTTTGTTCGGTATCCTTTTGGAAAGAAATGATGGAGTTTGTATGATTTAGAGTCCGACATGTTCTTTGCATCAAGAGATGTTATTTTTTTTGAGCATGAATTCCCTTATGCACACAAGGAAGATGCACAGCCAAACAAAGCACAAGGCCAATTTAATTGTGGAATAGTAGGAATAGATGAGGTGTTGGTACCATCCACTTATTTACCTGGACCAACAAATGGCGAGATGGGGGCTAACTAGCGAGGTGCACTCGCTGAAGAAGGAACCCGCATAGACCCGAATGCAAATGCTGGTGAACCCATGCATTCTTGTGACGCCACCATAGAAAGTGCAAGCGAAGACAATCTTGATGTCAGGGGGGTGAGCATCGACAGAAACAACAGTCCACAAGGTTGAGAGATTATGTGCTTCACACCACACAACGCTTGAGTCCCTCTCCGCGTCTCTTTGCAAGCTCACTCGGCCAATCACATTCTGCAGGTAGTCCTTATCCCATAGATAACTATGTGAACTGTAACAGTTTTTCTTGTTGACATCGTGCTTTCTTGGCAGCTATTACTGTAGGAGTTGAACCTACTTCTTTTGCTAAGGCTATAAAGGATTGAAAATGGAGGGATGCAATGCAGAAATAAATAAAGGCACTTGAAAATAATCAGACATGGATTGTGGAGCCTTTGCCATCCGGAAAATGAGCCATAGGATGCAAATGGGTGTATCGAATCAAGTATAATGATGATGGGATAGTGGAAAGATACAAAGCCCATCTCATGATTTTTGGGAACAAGCAGGTTGAGGGAACCGATTATAATGAAACTTTTTCCCCAGTTGCAAAAATGGTTACTGTCCATACCTTCCTTGCAGTCGCGACAGCCAGATATTGGGAGTTTCATCAAATGGACATATATAACACATTCTTGCATGGTGACCTTCATGAGGAAGTTTACATGCGAATGCCCCCTGGTTTTCAGTCAGATAAACCAGGTATGGTGTGTCGATTGCGAAAATCTCTGTATGGCTTGAAACAAGCGCCGAGATGTTGGTTTGCGAAATTAGCCACAACATCGAAGACATATGGATTTCAGCAATCATGTTCAGATTACTCCCTCTTCACCTTTCATTGAGACATGGTGCATGTGCTTGTTCTCGTGTATGTGGACGACATTATCGTGTTAGGTAATGATTGTATGGCAATTCAAGTCTTCAAGAAATATTTGAGTGACTGCTTTCATATGAAAGACTTGTGACCATTGAAATATTTTTTGGGCATTGAAGTTGCCCGAAAGTCAACAGAAATTTTTCTATCTCAACGTAAATATGCTTTGGATATTATCTCTGAAGTTGGATTACTTGGTGCAAAACCTACTCCTGTTCCTCTAGAGCATACTCACAATCTTGCCTTGACAAATGGGCCTCTCTTATCTGATCCTGAGTGATACAGGTGCTTGGTGGGCAGGCTTATTTATCTCTCAGCAACCCATCCAGAGTTGTCTTATTGTGTGCATGTTCTGTCACAATTCATGCAGTAACCGCAAGAAAGACCTTGGGAGGCTGCATTGCAGGTGGTGCGCTACTTGAAAGAAAATCCTGGTCAAGGAATTTTCTTGCGTTCAGATTGCGACTTACAGTTATATGCATGGTGTGATTTAGACTGGGCGAGCTATCCTTTGTCCCGACGTTCTCTGTCTGGATGGTTCATTCTGCTTGGGAAATCACCTATTTCCTGGAAAACTAAGAAACAACACACTATGACTCGTTCTTCAGTTGAGCAGAGTATCGTTCTATGGTCACAGCCACATGTGAATTGAAATGGCTGAAGGGATTGTTATTGGCTCTTGGAGTTACACATTCAACCCCAATGCGATTATATTGTGATAGTCAGGCAGCCCTGCATATTGCAGCAAACCCAGTGTTTCATGAGCATACGAAACATATTGAAGTTGATTGCCATTTTGTACGTGATGAGATTCAAAATGGTTGCATTTGTCCTGCTTATGTGTCGACTACCATTCAACTGGCTAACATTTTTACAAAGGCACTGGGTTGCAGAGAATTTGAGTACTTTCTCCGCAAGTTGGGCATTCACGATCTGCATGCTCCAACTTGAGGGGGGGTGTTGGGATTGATTTAAGAGTCTCCATTCAGTATATCTTCTTTGTATATATCTTATCTTTATCTTGTATAGTTCAGATAGGAAAGATAGGTTTGAGTCCCTGTAAATTTAGGAGATTCGATGGCTGTATTCTTGTATATATATCTGAATTCTCAATGAATAAGAGACAGAGAAAAAGAATAAACCAGAAAAGCTCTGGTTTTATGCTTTGTGTATTGGTTTTGCTTATTAGGAAATAAATAAAATGAAATTAAAGGAAAGATGCTATGTTTCACTCCAAGTGTATTGGTTTTGAAGTGTTTAGAGTCAATGCACCGTTCACTTTGCACCACAAATTGTTAAAGGCAGGCACCTCAAGCCACTGTACTTTTCAGGGGAAATAGTTTCTTCATAAAGGGGTAGAATCGATGAAATGAGTGAAAAAACTATTAGAAGATATTATGGCTTAGGGCTAATTCGAGCTTCGAATTGAACTGTTGAAGTAGAGGCAGAACAAGCAAGTTCTCTTTAGTGTCTAAAACCTTGAAGTAGACTCTAAAACTGTTGTTGCATGTTGCCTACCTCAAGAACATGTGAGTGCTCAGGTTCAAACAAGAGATTTTCTCTTTAAATTGCTAGTTTTATATGGTTGATTACTCATAGCCTTATAATGGTTGAATAGAATTACCATCAACGGATCTGCTATGGTTGGAGCACTCACCATTGTGCTCTTACTATAGTTCGTTTTCATTGTCAACTTTGGATGGCAAGGATTCCTTTAAAATGGCTACAAATTTTACTTTACCTTGTCCCAAAAAAATGATTGGAAAATTTTTCATCGGTAAAATGATAGAAATCATTCTGTTGATTATTAAGCAAAAATAAATAAACTAAAGAGAGAAAGAAAGAGAAAGTATTGACACACTTCTCAAGTTGTAAATGCTTCCATCTTGTTGGATACATGTTCTAAGGTTGAGCTTTGAATACTCGAAAAGTAATGGGCAGCTGATAAATATCTCTTTTTTGACCCACCTAAATATTTGGATTTTGGAATATGGTTATCTTTAAGCTTTATTGTCCTAAATGCATCATTTTTCTCCTTTTCATGAATATGATGCATATATAGTATCCATAAATAGTCTTGTTGAAAATAAAATGTCCTAGATTTTTCCTTTCCAAATGTTGCTCGTTAGTTGATTCAATTGTTTGTGTACTTAGGTCTCTTTCAGAGTCCTAATTTCAAGCTCCTCAACTCGAGCAAAAAGCTAAAGTTTTGGTGTAGTACGAAAATGAAGCATGTGAGAAAATCTTCAAAGAAAAGAGCAGAAGTCGAATTTTAGGAAGAAGAATTATTCACTAAATAATTAAGAGAAAATTGATAACAAGAGAACTGCCTTACCCTTCCCCTAGCTACTCTTTATATAGGTATACACCCTTATGACTCCTATTCCTAATTTGAAAACACTCCATAATAGAATCCTATTTAAAACTCCTTAAAAAAGAAAATCCAAATCTAAGAAAACACTTCAAAATAGCATCATAATCTAAGAAAAAACTCCAAAATAGATTCCTACTAAAATCCTTCAAAAGGAAAGTCCTATATCGGTCGTAGTGTATCCCGTCTCTACAACCTCCGATACCGATATTATACTCCTCGTATATCGATATTTTAATCCCTAGGTGCCATCACAGGGATACGATACAGTCATAGGTATCGATATGATACAACCCTGTATCAAGGCATATCGCACCTAGGTTCGCCACAAACATGTGAAATGATAAGCTTCAACTTTTTTTTTTTTTGGCTGGTCATGGCATGGTTTTGGTGGAAAGCATATTCCATCATTCAAGGCCTACTTTAGGACAAAAATAGGGATAAAAAATAATTACTTTAAGACAAAGGAAGAACAAAAACGGAAGAAAATAAGAAGAAGAAGAAGAAGAAGAAGTTAAAGAGAACTCCATCAGCCCATCGTAGAGGAGGAGGAAGAGGAAGCAGCAACAAAGAACTCCATCAGTCCATTGTAAGGTATACTTTTTAAGGTTTTGTTATTTAAATTTTTACGAAATATATTTTTATTTTGTAGATAAGCAGTTCTATTTGTATTCTAAAATTTATAGAAACATTTATTATTAGTTTCTTACAAGATTCATATGACATGCTCAAAATTGTAGTTCTATTTCTAATTTTAACAAAAATTAAACTAAAAATTAATAACAATAAAAAATAAATTAATATTACAAATTAACATGCTTTATTCTACATATGTGTTAAAACTTAAAAGTAAAGCATATTTTTATTTAAAAACATATTTATTATTTAAAGAATGCAGTTATTATTTATATAGAAAATAAATAAATAATTTAAAAAATGATAAAAAAATTAAAATTATGAAAGTAAAAATAAAATAGGGTGATATAAGTAAAATAAAAAACTATAACTATAATAATAATAAATACTAAAATTAAAATCACAAAAACTAAAATAGAGTGGAAATTATTTAAAAATAACATTTATCATTTAAAAATTATAGTTATTATTGAAATAAAAAAATAAATAATTATTTCTTTAAAATAATAAAAATCAAAGTTAAAATTATGAAAAAACTAAAATAAAGTGATATAAAATTATAAACCCATAATTATAACAATGGAAAATTATATATTTAACAATGAAAGCATACTTATCATTTATATAAATATACTAAATAAGTAGAATAAAAAATTATAATTATAATAAAATTAAAATTAAAATCATAAAAATTAAATAGAGTGGTAATTATTGAAAAACACATTTATTATTTAAAAATTATAGTTATTATTTAAATGAATAAGTAAAAAATTTTCAAAAATAAAAATAAAAATCACAATTAAATATATGAAAAACTGAAGTGATATAAAATTTAAAACCCATAATTATAACAATGGAAAATCATATATTTAACAATGAAAGCGCACTTATCATTTATTCCTTTATATAAAAATTATAATTATAATCAAAATTAAAATTAAAATCATAAAAAGTTTAATAGAGTGGTAATTATTTAAAAACATATTTATCATTCAAAATTAGAGATATTATTTAAATAAACAAATATATAAATTTTTGAAAAGTAATAAAATAAACACATAATAATAAAAAACTAAAATAGTGATATAAAATTATAAACACATAATTGTAACAATGGAAAATAATATATTTAACATGAAATCATACTTATCATTTATATAAATATACTAAGTAAAATAAAAAAAAATGATTGTTATAATTATAAAAACTAAAATAGAGTGGTAATTATTTAAAAATTATTTATTTTTTAAAAATAATAATTATTATTTAAATAAATAAATAAATTTTTAAACAATAACATAAATCATAATTAAATTTATGAAAAAACTAAAGTGGTATAAAATTATAAACCCATAATTATAACAATGGAAAATTAAATTTATCAAAAAATTATAATTATAATAAAAATAAAAATTAAAACCATAAAAACTAAAATAGAGTGGTAATTATTTAAAAACATATTTATTATTTAAAAATTGTAGTTATTATTTAAATAAATAAATAAGTTTTTAAAAATCATAAAAAAATCAAAATTAAAATTATGAAAAAAAACTAAAACAGAGTGATACAAACCAATAATTATAACAATGAAAAGTATATATTTAATAAAATAATAAAATGAAAACATACTTATCATTTATATAAATATACAAGATAAGTAAAATAAAAAATTATCTTTATAATTATAATAAAATCTAAAAATAAGTATATAAAAAACTAAAATGAAAGCATATTTATCATTTATACAAATTGTTTATATATGTTATTTGTTTATTCATATACAAAATTTGCATATTGGTCATGCACAATAAAATAAATATTGTTATTGTATCATCACTATCAAAGTGTAAGCAGATATAGTGAGAAGATTTTTGTATTGAAATGGCACCAAAGAAGCAACAATAAGAAGATATTGGATGGAAGTTTGGAACCAAGTTTGAAGGGAATAGATTCCACATTAAATGTAGTTTTTGTGGATTTATATCGAAAGGTGGTGGCATTACAGGATTTAAACAACATTTAGCTAGTGGGTTTTCAAAGTCTAATGATTGCAATGTGATGACTGATGAGGGCAAATTTGGCCCTCCAATGACAATGTGACACCTGGCACCTCGTGACAACTAGGTGCAGCCTCATGACAACTAAGTGCTAACTTCCAGGCAGCTCGCCACCATGCAGCACTTCCAGGCAGCACGCTGCTAGGCAGCTCGCCACCCAAATAGCTCGGCACTTCACAGGCAGACCGACCACCGCATGACAACCCCGAGGAGCTCATCACCGTACCCTGCATTTTACGGGATTGTGACTTGTAACAACTGTATTAGCTCACCCACTCCCCGATTTAGGCGAAAATGGGCAACCTTACCAGTTGGTGGCTTTATGCCCACCTAACACAAAAGCAGGTCCCATCACAGTGGGAATCCAGGAACCGCTCCACCAAACCCACAAGGACTCCAGTATATAAAGACCTCACCTCCCGGGGGCAAAGGTATGAGAAAAAATGCAGAAAAAGAGAGGGAAAATTATGTGTAATCTCTGCTCTCAGCTCTCCCATTCTCTAATTATCATATTCAGCTCACTACTATGTGCTAACTTAGCCTCGAAGTGTCCCCGTTGGGTAAACACCCCCGGGTCCTCTGATCCAGTTCTTGCAGGCAACCAGTTCCCACCGTCTACAAAGATGAGCAGATCATCTCCAACTCGGGAGTTGCCGGGTTGCACTACACCAGGGAGCTCCACTTCAGCCCTTGAGTCATCGACCACCTAGGAGCATACGGGATGACGATGTACTTAGCCAAAAAATAAAATGATATGTGACCGGAAACGGTTGCATAAATTAGCGCCGTCTGTGGGAATATGCTACAAAAAGCTAAGTTCTCATCCTAAAAAAAGCTAAGTCCTCTTCTCCAGAAAATAAAACCTCATCAGTCCTCTTCGCGAGATCCCCTCTACAAAGATGATCTCTTTGTGGCTTCCGTGGCAGTTGGCAGCCAACAGACTACATGGGTGCCCTTACTGGTCGAGCCTTCCAAGGCTCCCGTGTGAGCTGGTGACCTAAAGTCAGTAGTGCTGCCTCCGTTGGTCGAGCTCCTAGCAGCTTCTTGTAGGAGTGGGTGACCGGCACCACGAGGCTGATGTAGTGCAATCATAGCTCTAAGGCGCCCACCCGATGACCTACGTGCGGCCTGGAGGCTTGTGTGTGGCCTGGCACAGGCACTGACCCAGCAACATGGCCTAGGCGTGACCTGGCGACCTGGCACATGCGTCGACCTGGTGGCTTGCAAGACGTGCTCGCCGACGAATTCGGCATGCATATCCAAACACTCCCACGATCCTTGGAAGTTGGGCCACATGCCGAGCGATCTAGAGGGTGGTCAATGTGCATGGTGGCTACCTCTAGGAGTCTTGAACCACTTAGAAGACCTCGTAGAAATCTCGGTTATGGTGCGTGAAGCCCACGCCAAACAATGCCTATATAAAGGCACCAACCCCAGAAGCAAGTAAGCAAGTTCTAGCTCTTAGACTGCGATTTTTAGCTCGCTGTCTACTATGAGAGTACTGACATAAGCATCGGAGTGACCTCACTGGGTTAGCCACCCCGGGTCCTCTGACATTTAGTTCCTTGTAGGTCTCTAAAGAGCAATGAAGCTCATCAATCCAGCTCGGCACCTGGTTAGCTCGACACCTTATAGGCAGTTCGACACTTGGTCAGCTCGACACCTCACAGGCAGCCCGACACCTAGCCAACTCGGCACCTCATAGGAAGTTCGGCACCTGGTCAACTCGACACCTCACAGGCAGCCCGACGCCTGGTCAGCCCGACACCTCACAAGCAATTCGGCACCTGGTCATCTTGACACCTCAAAGGTAGCTCGACACCTGGTCATCCCGGTACCTCACAGGAAGTTCGGCACCTGGTCAGTTCAACACCTCATAGGCAGCCCGACACCTGGTCAACCTGGCACCTTGCAAGCAATTCGACACCTGGCCAGCTCGACACCTCACATGCATCTCGACACTTCACAAGTCCCAGTCGCCTCTTCAACATGGGCACCTAAGTCCTAGTCGCCTCTTTGTCATGGACACCTAAGACCCAATCACCTCTTCGGCATGGGCAAAGTTTAGGAGTGGACTATGAGTCACTCCCGAAGCCTAAGGGCCATAACACTGCTCTAGATTCAGTCGCCTCTTCGGCATGGGCAAAGTTCAGGAGAGGACTATGAGTCTCTCCCAAAGCCTAAGGGCCACAACACTGCTCAAGACACAATCACCTCTTCGGCATGGGCAAAGTTCATGAGTGGACTATGAGTCGCTCCCAAAGCCAAAGGGCTACAATACCACCTAAGACCTAGTCGCCTCTTCGGCATGGGCAAAGTTCAGGAGTGAACTATGAGTCGCTCCCAAAGCCTAAGGTCCATAACACTGCTCAAGACCCAGTCGCCACTTTGACATGGGCAAAGTTCAGGAGTGGACTATGAGTCACTCCCAAAGCCTAAGGGCCACAACACTACTCAAGACCTAGTCGCCTCTTCGGCATGGGCAAAGTTCAGGAGTGGACTATGAGTCGCTCTCAAAGCCTAAGGGCTATAATACTGCTTAAGACCCAGTTGCCCCTTCGGCATGGGCAAAGTCAAGGAGAGTGGACTAAAAGTCGCTCCCAGAGCCTAAGGGCTAAAGTACCAAACTGGTAGAGACCTCGACACTTTACGAGCAGCTCATTTTCAAGCAGCTCCCAGAGCCTAAGAAATTGAATCAACGCTTACGAGCTCATTGAATTCTGGGCCAAAAGGAGGAATCTACTCCCTTCATCGAGTTATCTTCAGCTTGGGAGTGGGAGTCAAATGATGAGGGCGGATTTGACCCTCCAAAGACAATGTGACACCTGACACCTCGTGACAACTAGGTGCAGCCTCATGACAACTAAGTGCTAACTTCCAGGCAGCTCGCCGCTAGGCAACTCACCACCCAAACAACTCGGCACTTCACAGGCAGACCGACCACCACATGACAACCCCGAGGAGCTCACCACCGTACCCCGTGTTTTACGGGATTGTGACTTGTAATGACTGTATTAGCTCACCCACTCCCCGATTTAGGCGGAAATGGGCAACCTTACTGGTTGGTGGCTTTATGCCCACCTAACACGAAAGCAGGTCCCATCACAGCGGGAATCCAAGAATTGCTCCACCAAACCCATGAGGACTCCAGTATATAAAGACCTCACCCCCCAGTGGAAAAGGTATGAGAAAAAATGCATAAAAAGAGAGGGAAAATGATGCGTAATCTCTGCTCTCAGCTCTCCCATTCTCTAAATATCATTTTCAGCTCACTATTGTGTGCTAACTTATCCATCGGAGTGTCCCCGCCAGGTAAACACCCCCAGGTCTTCTGATCCAGTTCTTGTAGGCAACCAGTTCCCGCCATCTACAAAGATGAACAGATCATCTCAAGCTCGGGAGCAGCCGGGTTGCACTACACCAGGGAGCTCCACTTCAACCCGTGAGTGATCGGTCACCTGGGAGCAGACGGGATGATGAGGTACTTAGCCAAAAAATAATATGATACATGACCGGAAACGGTTGCATCACAATGCATGTCCAGGGAAATTTCTATGTTAATGAAGCAACATCTTAAAGAGCAAAAAACACTCAGAAATCAAAAAGAAATAGAGAAGCAATAGTTACAAGAATCACTGAGAGGTAGGAGTTGTAGTATTATTGATGAGGATGATGATTATGATGAAGAAGAAATAAATTTTAATAAAGCCAGGCATATGTCCCGAGCTGAAGAATGGGATCAAGAGCAAAGACGGAGATTAGAAAGAGAAAGACATGAATTTCAAGAATCACAACATCAAACAAGAGGCTCATCCCAACCATCATTAAATAGAAGCTAAAGTACAACAGCACGACGATCATCTGTAAAAGAGTTGTTAGGTAAATTTAGCTCCTCCAAAAAGCAATCAAGATCAAATGGACAATTCCCAAATATTGAAGAAGTTGATGCATATATGTATAGATGTCAAGATGTGAGGCAAAAGAAAATAAAGGAGTGCTATGAAGGAGCTTTTTTCAGGTAAAGGTTATGGATTTAATGCCAAGAGGTCAATTGCAAAATTTTTGTTTTATAATCACATACCAACTCATGTTGCCACCTCTCCATATTATCAAGTAATGATTGATGGGATAGCAGTAGCAAGAAAAAGAGTTAAAGGCCCTACACCATATGAGATTATAGGCACTTTTCTTTAAACTCATTGAGGAAGGTTGAAAAGTTACAAATTTTATTTATAATCACCATTCAATCCTTTATTTAATGAGACAACATACAAATCGTAAGCTAATACGTCTAAGGCCTACTAGATTTGCAACAAATTTTATTGCACTTCAAAGCATTATTAGTTAGAAAGCAGGTTTGAGGGTTATGATAGATTCTAATGAATGGAGATAGATGAAAGCAACATCAACATCAATTAGGAGAGATGTGGAAACCATAATCAGTGATATTAACTTTTGGAGGCAGTGTGAACCAATTGTGAAACTACTAAGGATTGTAGATAGTGAGAAACAAGCAACGATGGGTGTTGTCTATGAAACCATGCGTAGAACATGTGCTGCTATTGAAAATGCCAGTCCAAGATCTTGCAAGCAGATATTAACTATTATAGAAAATAGAGGGAATAAGCAACTTTTTCATGATTTGCATGCAATAGGTATGTTTGGTTAGTTATTTTTAATTATATTTACATAATTTTAATATTTAAATTGATATTAATAATATTTTGTTATTTTTGAATTTTAGCATATTATTTACACCCAAAATATCAATACTCTTTGGATCTCAATGTTAATCAAGATTTATTAAGATCCTTAAAGACTATTATCATGAAGTTGTAAAGAGATGAATATAAGGCAGCAAGGGAATTACAAGAGGTAATAAAAAGTAAAATTTGAATAATTTTATAATAATACATTAAAGCTCTTGTATTAACAATCGTTGTTGCAAAATAGATAAAAACATTTCGTGAGGCACAAGGGTCTTTTGGAAATTCTTCGAGTAAAAGATTAAGAGACAATTCCAATCCAAGTAATTTAATTTTTGTGACCATTATAATATTAAATATTTGATGATAAATTATGTATTTTCACAATATTTAATTTTTTTTTGTAGTTGAATGATGGTTTTTATTTGGAGAAAGCACTCCAAATCTATTTGTAATGAAAGTATTGTCACAAACTGCATCATCTAGTGGGTGTGAACGTAATTGGAGCACATTTGGCCTTGTACACTCAAATCAAAGAAATTGTCTATCATATAAGAACTTTGAAGGGTTAGTTTATATCCACTATAACATGATGTTAAAGATTAAAAATCTTATAAATGATAAGAAACGTTTAGAGGGATATTTTGATCTTATAAATTTAGACGACATATATGATGATGATGATGTTGATGATGATTTGTTAATAGAATGGCTATAAGTTCAAAGTGTTGAAAAAGATATAATGTTACTAGACGAACCTGGTGATCCACCTAGACCTATCATATTTATTGCTGAAAAAATACATGTAGATGTCGATAATTGAATTGAAGAATAATACAAACGGGATATTGATGAAACACAACCTGGTGATGATAATGATAGAAATGATAGTCATAGTAGTGATGGTGGTGATGATGGAGGTGGCAATGATGAGGAAAGTGGTGGTGGTGGTGGTTATAGTGAAACTCAATATACACCACCAAGAGGCAATGTTGATAATGATGATAGGATTGTATTTATTGAAGAACATTATTTTGATCATGCCACACAAAACCAAGATCATTATAGTTGTAAAACTAGAGAACAAAATCATAATCGTGAAAGACAATCTCATTATTATAATGAAATGATGCAAGACTTTAGTAATATGAGTTTTTCTTCATCAACTTTAGGATATGATTCATATTGTTATAGTTATGGTTATGATTCATACGGACATGACAGTTCTTAACAGTCTACAATTAGTTCTAGGCTCTTTGGTTCTGGTCCTTCTAAGGGATATGGTGATAGTAGTGGTGTATCTTCACATGCATTTGGAACACAATACGTCCCTCAAGAGAGATACCAACAAATTTTAAATGAGTTCAAAGATTATCATTGTAATTTCATGAGTTGAGACCAATATTGCAATTATATTAGAAACATGCATTACATTGAGATTAGCCACCTCGACCCTGATTATCAGCCTCTATGTAGCTCCATGTGGTATTAATGCTAGGTATGTTGTTAAATGACTAAGCCTTTTTATTATCTTCTTAATAAGTTTATTTATATGCAATATTTTCTCATTCTTAATTATATATTTTTTTGTCATGAAAAGTTTCAAATTGTTGGATTGAATTCACTTGGGTTGCAGATATTCAACTTCAAATATACAATATGTGATCTTATTATGATAGGTACAATTTAATAATAATTTTTTATTAAATTGAAACTATAAATGTTGTTTGGTAAAATTTGTAATCTTATTATGACATGCACATGATTTAGAGTTATTATTTATCATTGGTTATAATGTTTTTCTTCTTTTAACTTATTAAAATATGCATTTTCCATATGTTTATACCTTATTTATATATAATTCATCTTTAAACTTGATGTTATTAATGTATTTATATGATTTTTATGCATTTTTAAAGTGTATCTGAATGTTTCCATTCCAGTCATGCATATCCATGAGTATCCATAGCATATTCGTATCTGAGTTGTTTGATATGATACGCAATACAAATACTTTAATCCTTGATTGCACCAACTTAGTAAAAATGAACTAAGATAGAAATCCTATGATAATGCTATGTTGATAAATATTTACTAAGATGGGTCGGTGGCGTCATCTCTACTTCTTATGTGTCTTGGAATGGTCCCAACTTGCATAAAACTTATCGGCCTTCTCCTATACTGCATCATCCTCCCCAGGTTGCGGAGAATCTTTCATCGGATTCAAATCATCATCTAACTGATCGCCAACATAAGGTATCAAGTGTTTGACATTGAAAACATCATGGGTACATATACGACTGGGTAGCTTTAGTCTATATGCATTCTCATTGATGACTTCGACTATCCCACATGGTCCAACCTTCCTTGGCGCTAGCTTTCCACGTTGCCCAATCAGTAACCAGTCCTCTATTAAAATGGCCCAAACATAGTCTCCCGTATCAAATACTACTTTCCTCCTTTTTCCATCAATATATTGTTTATACTTAGCATTGGCTACCTCTAGCTTGTTGTAGACTTATTCTTGGAAGTTCTTAAGTTTTTGTACCATATCATCAGCCTTGTCATGAATTAAACTTGGCCAAGTACTAATAGCAAGGTCAAGGATGCTACGAGGGTTGGCCCCATATACTACCTCAAATGGGCTATATTTGATACTCCTGTTTTTGGACCTATTAAAAGCAAACTCAGCTTGTGCTAATAAGAGATACCGTTGTCGTTCATGGCTAGTTACAAGGGTTCTCAAAAGATTTCCCAAACTCCTATTGACTACTTCAGTTTGGCCATCCATTTGAGGATGATATGAATTGCTGAATTGTAATGAGGTACCTATTAGCCCCCAAAGACTTCTTCAAAAGTGTGATATGAACTTGGAGTCTCTATCTGAAGTAATCGAAAATGGTAGGTCGTGGAGTTTGACAATCTCCTTGAGGAATAAACCAGCAATAAGTGAGGCACCCATCGTCTTCCTACATGTAACGAACGAAGTCCATAGATATATTTACCCAAGTTCCTTTAGGAACTGGGAGGGGCATGTATAATCCAGCATTGTGATGTCTCTCGTCATCTTAGGCCAAAAGCAACTTGCTAAAAAAAGATGAATTGTTTTTTCCCGCCAAAAATGACCTCCATTGTGAAGGTCTTTGACGATTTTCAAATGCCATGAGCAATCAGGTATACATAGACGGGTCCCCTTTAATAGGAAGTCATATATCACAAAGTTCATCTTACTACCTGTTTGCACTTCCTCTATGAAACCAACAAAATAAGGGTCAATGAAAAACAATTCACGAAAAGTATTAAACCCTGGTACCTGTGCACACCTGACTTGTGTTTCAGCACAAACAAATATTCTTTATAGATGAGATAATGTTGCCAAAACCGGAGCGTTTGTACCACAACATAGAATTCCACATCATAGGTTGAGTATTTGAGGCATCACAATCAACCTCAAAGGGTTTTTCGAAGTTGGGAAGGGCTAACACAGGTGCAGCTGTCAACCATGCCTTAATCATAATGAAGGCTCTCTCTACTTCAGTGGTGAACACAAAATTGGTTATAGCCTTCATACAATTCATATATGGTGCCATAACAGTGCTGAAGTTGCTAATGAATCATCGATAGAAACTTGCAAGACCATGAAAATTTCGTGCTTCAGTAAGTGTTTTAGAGATGGGCAACTCAACAATGGCACGAACCTTCTCTGGGTCTACAAAAACTCCTTCCCTTGAAATGACATATCCAATGAATAAGACCTGATTTGTGACAATAATACACTTCTTGATGGTTGCATAAGTTGCTTTCTACGCAAAGTAATAAGTATGTCTCGAAGATGGAACAAATGAGAGTTCAAATCAGCGCTATATGGTTGGGCCCACTGAAACTGGTTTTGTACTACTAGCCTCTGAAACTGTTGGGCCATGAAGTTGAACGGATGTTGATGGGACTATACATTGGGTTGATGTCTCCTCCAAGAAAAGTTAGGATGGTTTCTCCACCTAGGGTTATAAATATTAGAATATGGATCATTAGTGGGCCTTGAGAAACTAATGATCCAATGTCCTACTGGTGGAACTGTACATTGGGTTGCCTGGACTTGTTCTTGGATAAAAGGAGGAAACTAAGCCACAGTAGGACAATCATCAACCTGGTGGGTCGGGCTGGCACAAATGGAACATACTTTGGGATAAGAGGTAGATGGGCCCAATTGTTGGTTAAGAGTGAAAAACTGGTCGAGTTTCTGGGCTAGAAGGTCTACCCTATCCAACTTTCTAGAAATGGCATTCAAATCCATTTTTGCCTCGGGCTCTATATTATTTTCGACCTCATAGAGCCTTGCCCTCTTTGAGGGTCCCACCGACCTTTCATAGGAATACAAAGACGCATTATTGATAGAATTCTCACTCAGGGTTTCAAAAAGATTATAAGCTTCATCCTCTCTCTTGCTCATAAATGCCCCCCACACGATGCATCTACCATCTGCCCGTATTGATCTGTTAAGCCTTCATATAAGGCCTGGACAATTTGTCACTAGGACAGGCTATGGTGTGGACATTTTCTCATTAACTCTTTCATCCTCTCCTAAGCCTCATGAATTTTTTCACCCGGTGTTTGGGTGAATATCGTGATAGCTCTCCTCATGGTATTGGTTCTGCCTATAGGATAAAAATTCCTAAGGAATTCTTGTTGCATTTCTGCCCAAGTCCTAATGTGTCTCCCTATAGTCCCTAACCAATGCTTGGCCTTATCCTTCAAGGAGAAAGGGAAAAGAGTCAATCTAAGGGCATCATCATTGAAATTTTGAATCCATATAGTTGAACATATTTCCAAGAACTCATCTATGTGCTTGTATGGGTCCTCACTTCGGTTCCCATAGAACGATGGGAGCGTTTGGGTTGTACTTGACTTAATTTCATACTGTAAGAACCGAGTATCGGGTAACTAAATGCAGGATGAAGGGTTGTATTGTGTTGGAGTGAAGTATTCCTTCAACTTTCTAGGCTGGGCATCATTGATTCCAACCATTTGATTTCGGTGTTAATGATGAAGGTATCTCTCTATTTCAAGTATAGGTTCTACAATTTCTCTCCTTAGAGATCTCCTTCCCAACATACAACACAGAAGCCCCGTTTCTTCTTATTAAAATTTTGTGTTTAATTTCAAATGTAGATTTTGAAATTTGAATTCTGAAATTTAAACTCAACTTTTGAAACTTTCTCTTTTTTTTTTTGAAATTTAAATTCAAAATCAGCCATTGAAATTTAAATTCCTAAAATCTAAATTCAAGTTGAAATTTTTAATTTTTTTTCTTTTTTGCTGTTTTTTTTATAGCAAACAAATCAACCACACAACCTAGGGGCTGACCTAGGGTTTTCAAAACAAGTGGTTCAACCAATGTGGATCCTTTTACATTCACTTGGAATTACACCACTTCCTTTGGTTAGCCAGGTAAGAAGTGGGGATGCGGGAGGCTCTCCTTGCTCTCACAATGACCAAATTAAGTAACCACAAAACCCGCTTATGCTTAACCGTTTGACATCTTTCCTTAGACACCAACCTCCAGTTATGGAAAATAATTTCAAGCTCTCATAAAATTCAACACACATTTGAACAAAATGTAAGGCTTCCCTAAAGGATCTTGCTATCCAAATTTTAAATTAGGGTTAGGGTGAACCGCATGTGAATGAATGTGGTTTTTGGGCCAAGGAAGGGTGATGAAATCCCCACCTTATCTTATTTAGGTTGGATACCCTTAAATGAATTAACGGAAAGACAAAATAAACACAACAAAATGCAACTAACTACAACGCATGAGCAATTATTTCTAAGATGCAATTCAGCAATTAAACATAAAATAATAAAACAAACAAGCTAAGCAAAAGGAACAATTAAAATAATAATAAGAAAACCTAACACATTCAAAACTAACAAAGGTAATTTCAGCAATTAAATAGACCTATATGATGCATGCCCTAGAATATCAAACCCTAGATATTGCAATGAAAATGCAAGAAAGATGTTCACAATTTTTTTTCTTTTACTTTTTTATTTCAAATTTTAAATTTTTGGAAATTTAAGTTCAAATTCATATTTTGAAATTTAAATTCCTAAAATATAAATTTGAATTTTAAAATTTTAAAATTTTTAAAGTTATAAAATTTTAAAATTTTAAATTTTAAATTTTATTTTTTTATTTTCTAAATTTTTTATTTATATTTATTTTTTATTCAAATTTTAAATTCAAATTCATATTTTAAAATTTAATTTCCTAAATTTTAAATTTGAATTTTCAAATTTTTAATTGGAAATTTTAAAATTTAAATTTCAAAATTTGAAATTCAAATTCAAATTTAATTTTAGATTTAAATTCAGATTTGAAATTTAAACTCAAATTTGAAAGTTTAAACAATTTCCTACTTAACAATTCATTATTCAATTAAACAACTAAAAGAGAAGAATTTAAATAAAGTAACAAATAATTATTGCAAACAGAAAATAAAACAAGAAATCAAATGTGCTAAAGAAGGTCCGACCAAGGGAGTTTCAACCAGGAGATCTAGTACTTAAAGCCATCATAGGAGATCATCCTGATACTTGGGGCAAGTTCAAGCCTAATTGTGAGGGCTCCTATGTCATCAAAGAAGTATTGTCTGGTTATGCTGTTCAACTTGTTGACCTTGATGGAAATGAACTTCCAAAGCTTACCAATGCTGATAGGATAAAAAAATATTATGCATACCTCGCTGAATTGAAAACCTGAAAGGGTGGCTCAAGCAAAAGTTAGGGTAAAAAAAACATAAGAAGAAAAAAAGAAAAAAGAAAAAAAGAAAAAAAGAAAAAGAAAAAGATAGAGTAATGCCCTTCCTACAATTAAATTTGAAATGAGGTGCAAAGTTGTTGAGAGGCCACCTTTGGTTTATTTTTATCCCAAGTGACCTTATTTTTTACCCCATCCCTAGGAATCCATGATTGAGCCATAGCCTTTCCTTCTTACCTTAATCACTCTTTAGGCAACTTGGTCTGAAAACAAATATATAGTAAAGCAAGGTAAGGACTCCTATAGTCTATCATCTATTCCTTAGACAAGGGGCAATGAAAGCCTTAAGCGGTCCATAAAAAAGGAGGCCACCATTGACCGAAAAAATACCCTGAGCCACCCATGATCACACTTTGATCCCTTGACAACAACATTGGACTTGGCCTTTTCTTTCCTTAAACTTCAAAAAAAAAAATGAAAAAAATAGATAAATATGAAAAAATCCAAAAAATATTTTCTTTTTACATCCTTCCACCATCTTTAGGGGCCTTTTGAGGAATACTCACCCACTTCCACCTAGATTAGGGGAAACGTGGTCTTGGCAAAAGTCCTTAAAATAAACTAAAAAAAAAAATGAGAGAGAAAACAAAGAAAAGAAAAGAAAAAAAATTCAACGAAGGAAAAGAAGGATTCAATCAAGATTTAAGACAAAGAGGCAGTTCATTATTTCCCCAGATATCTAGTCACTCAAATAAGGTGATACACTACACTCATAAGCCCTCAATAGAACCCTAGATGCTGCATTTAGTTTGAGCCTTTTATCTGTTCATTCTTCATCCAAGTCCTAAGCAACATTTCGTCCTAAGACAAGTCCTTCCTTGACCCAAAGGCAAGAAAACCTCGAATCAAAGAAAATAGATGGGACCACTCTATGGAACCCTTCCTAGCTTTCAAAACAAAACAAAAAAAGAAAAAATAAATAAAAAACTTAACCTTTGGACCTTGCAACCCCATAACCCTTCAAAAAGCCCTCCATATATGCCTTTTTTTCCTCTTTCACCCATCCAAGTCCCAAGCCACATTTCATCCTAATAAGAAGCCCTCTCTAGACCTCATAAGGTTACGTGTCTCCTATAAGTAGAATTCAAGGCAATTGATTTAATGGAAAGGCATTCTCTTAGCTCGCTAAGTTGAAAACCCGAAAGGGCGATTCAAGCAAAAGTTAGGGCAAGCAAGAAAAAAAGAGGTTAGAAAAAAAAAGAAAAAAAAATGAAGAAAGAAAAGAAAGGGAGTTCCTAGAAGCACTTGGTATTTCACAATTTTGGAAGAACAACAGAATAGCACCAGAGATCAATCATCCGCCTTCTCTACTAAATTACAAGGGAAATTCCTAAGTGGACCATTGGAAGAGAATTCCACAATGCCACCCCCCAATCTGGAAGTCAACTCAATCATTTTCACACACCTCTAATGGACCAAACTCAGTAAAAATTGGTAGCACCGACCATGCTTTCCTGGTTTATTCGGTTGTTTTTAAAAGAATTTTAAAAACTCCAAAACATTTTCATTTTTGAAAAGTTTTCAAATAAATGCTTCGGTGATGACCTTTGATGATAAGTCTACGACATCCATCGCAAAAGAAAAGAATTCACCCACTTAGACAAATCTGAGGCCATAAAATCACCAAAGTTGTTTTTCCTTCACATTTAAAAAAAAAAGGAAAAAAAAGAGTGCTTTCAACATGTCATGCATGCATCATTCGAAAAAAAAAACGAAAAAAAAGATAAAGAAAAAAAATCATTCTTCATTAGTACTCTTTGTCATCTCATCAAGGGATAGTGGCTACTTCCACCAACACCAACCATAAAGCATCTGAAGGGATGAGAGATCCATCATATGGGTGGTCGAACCCTGCAGGTAGGTTGGGCAAAATTTAAAAAATTCCTCTATCTCCCATCTAGGAATCACATTCCCTGTTTTAGAAAAACTATATTTTTCAATGATCAATCTTGAACCAGATCTGAACCAAAACAGTAGGAGAGAGATATACCTAATACGAAGAAACAATATCCTCCAATGAAGGTGTTCACACCCAAAGAAATCTCCAAAGACTGCTCCCACTAAAGATGACACAGTATACGGTGGAGTAGAATCAACAGTGTTCTTCCCAAGAACTGAATCCTTCAACAAGAATTTGATGGAGGCTATGAGCACGACTTCAAATCAGCCTTTCTCCAAAGATTGATATAAAGAACTATTCTTGATCGCTCCTACAAAACTGGAGATCGAACTAACAGTAGGCGGCAACTAGAGGAGAATGCAGGGAGAAGATGGCGCAGTCACACTGTTGTTGTCTTCTCTCTGTATGATCTGAGATCTGATCTCTAGGATTTTTGGGAAGAACTGAATGGTTTGCCCCCTCCTCCTTTTATAGACTTAAAGAGATCAGCTCCTAATCCCATTAGGAGTTTCCTGATTCAAATACTTATCTGAATCTGGACTCTCTTTAAGTGATAAGGATAAATCATTATCTTATCTACAGATTAGATAAGCTCTCTCCTAATCTCATTAGGAGGCTTCCAGATCCAAATTCAGATCTAGACTCTTTGAATGGATAGGGATAACTCCCTATCCTATCTACTGATCCAATCCCAGATCCGCCCCTCTCTTTAATTAGTCCAACTAAACCAGTTCAAAAATGACTTTAGCCCCAATAAGTCTTAGTGCTCAGTGGCCTTCCAAACTGCTGCCCAGTTGGTATTCTTTGTATGGCATGGGACTCAAACATTGATCTACACATCAGCCACATGGGTTCAGCCCAACCTCTGTTAAAGGCCTAGCCGAATTCATTGAAAAGACAATGAACCCCCTGAAGGCCATCACATGGGCTCCTAATGGGCCCAACACTTACACTAAGTGGTCCCTAGGCCAAGCCACCATATAAAAACCCAGGGACTGTGGGCAGATGCAAGATTATCCCATCAGGTATTACCCTCAATGGTCTTTCACTTAACCTCTCAGCCCATAATGATCAAACCTTGCCTGACAAGAGAGGACCTCTCCCTCGGCTACAAGGAACAATGTTGCACTCTCTACTCACATGGATCCCGAGAATTAAAACATTTTGAAACTGTAATATATACATATATATATATATATATATATATATATGTGTGTGTGTGTGTGTGTGTGTGTGTGTGTGTGTGTGTGTGTGTGTGTGTATAAATATATTTTGCAAAAAAAAAAATTCATCGATTGAAATCGGTTGCCGGTAGTCTTGGTTTCCATCAGAGAGAGTGCATCCCCGATCATTACCTTTGTCCGACAAAGGGGCTAATCCTATCACTATGATCACCCACTCAAATGAATTCTCGGACTATCCCAACATACCCAGGTTTTGACCCCCTCTAAGGATCTCACTGATTGGCATATCAAAGACATCCCAATCCGACACCTAGTACAGTATCATAATCGAGTCTAAGGGTCAGGTGTAACATTCCAGTTTTTCCCATTAATCACCAAGGTCCAGGGCAATACTGAAATTTTGATCCGGTTCAGGGTTTCAAGAAAACCTACACTGCATGTACCTCGGGTCTCACTTTGGCAGCTGAGACAGGCCACCTCAACACTTGGCGGCACATTAGTGTCAACCTTAGCAAGATAAATCTCCCCAAACTTATCCAACGGTTGTGAACATTCTAAACTAACACAAGTCTCATAAGTGTCTAGTTTAAGGGTATTACACAGAAACACACCACAATAACATGAATCAAATATGTAATTTATTCATTTACAATAAATGTCATAATGTACATCATTCTGATTGGAGCTAAAGGCATACACTATCTAACAACATCAGCACAGGTAAGCATCAGGTACACAATCATCAACTTCCTCATCTCTTACATTGCAACTCAAAGCTCCATCCTCACATCAATATCATTATTATCTTTGCATTGCATCCATTACGGGAGCCCTAAGTCCCATATGCCCCTAATCTTCATATTAGGTGATTGACCCAACTCTCAACATCAAAGCATATTTTGGACTTCAAAGCCAAATGCCCAAAGGGCCATGTATATTGACTTGCCCATGTCAAACATGCATGGTTCAGGTGTGAGAACCTGTTGGATGTCTTTCATTTATGCTTAACAAGGAAATATGTTGGAATGAATTTCCTACCCTCAACAATTTTCTACAAAAAAAGATTTTCTCATTGACAAAGGTCATATTTCCTTTCTATTTATCAAATCATGCATCCCGGAAAATCTCAGGGAATTGGCCAACGAGAGATTCTGCAATTCCTCTATTGTAGTGGCGACCATAGTCCTAGACAGCCACACAAATGTTGTGGGTGAGAGATTTCATTTCAGAAACCCCTTTTGGAAGATCCGAGGATTGGCCTGCGTACGACAATCTTTCTGTCAATAGCCAAACGAGTGCTAGACAGCTATGGGAGCATGCCATAGGAGGATATTCCAGGGGCATCATTTTCAATCAAAAACAATCATCTTCTTTCAATCAATAACACTTTTGTCGTGAATTTTTTTTAAGCAGCATTCTTTTAAACAAGACAATCATTACATCACATTTCTACGCAAAAATGGGTTGTCTCCTCAAGCTTTTTTGTTCGGATTATCATCCTCCAACAAAGAGGGGCAATCTGTAGACACCCCATTTTTGCGCTCTTCAGTCCTTTTGCAGCACTTTGAGCTTCAAGCATGCTTCAGCTAACCACGTAGTCGAATTAGTGGTATTTTTTAGAATTTTGCAAAAGTTAGGGCCTCAAGGATCCAAAACCATAGGTACGTAGAGCCAAAAAAAATCAAACCCAATGACACAAATATCACCCAAAATCTGACACTGTTTACCCCTTCATCTTTAGACCAAAACCGGAACTGATTCCGATCGTTCAATCGGAGTCATTTTGACCCAAAACCATATTTCACACCAAATCAGAAATACAAAACTATAGGTACGTAGATCTTGAAAATCCAATTCCAATACTATTTACCCCTTCATCTTTAGACCCAAAGTCGAAACCAATTTTGATCGTCCGATCGAAGTCATTTTGACCCTAAACCACATTTCACACCAAATCAGAAATCCAAAACTATAGGTACGTAGAGCCTGAAAATCCAAATCCAATAACAACAAGATCACTCAAATCCAACATCGTTTACCCCTTCATCTTGAGACCCGAAGCCAAAACCGATTCCGATCGTCTGATCGGAGTCATTTTGAATCTAATCCGAGAACATAGGTACATAGAGCCCAAAAATCCAAATCCAACAACATCAAGATCACCCGAATCTGACAGCGCTTACCCCTTCATCTCAAGACCCAAAATCTAATCGGGATCATCTCTTATCCTAAATCCTAACTCCGATAAAATCTGAAATACAACCTTATAGATGGATAGAGCTTGAAATTCAGAGTCCAACAGTACCAAGATAGTCCAATTCCGACATCATTAGCCCCTCCATCTTGAGACTCGAAGCTAGACTTGATCCAGACCCCCCATTTAGAATCATCTTCACTATAACTTCAAACCTAGGTCATTCCACAACCCAAACTACCCCTCAGCCTCTAGAAACATCTTAAAAATCTAAGATTTGACCAACTATGACTTCCAATCAATCAAGCCAATCACCTAAACTTGGAAAGTCCAGTTTAGGTAAATTGGTGAAATCTTTCACTCTTTGTCCTGATTGATTGAGAGAATCTCTTACAAAGCTGTCTTGACAGCTCATTCTCTCTATCAATCTCCCTCCAAAAACCATTTAAACATCAGCCATTGATCTCCCTTATCTTCCACACAAGAAAACCTAGAGAACCTACACTCACTAGTGTCGAAAATACCCCTTTTACGTCCCAAGTAGCCCCGAGCTCCCCCACCATGTGCAAGACATGTCTTCACTCTCCCTCTCCCTATCCCAAACTTCCTAAGCCTGAAAAATGCTATTCTCGTACTCTTGCCCTTTCCCCAATCCAATTTGAAGCAAGAAAACTTACCCGGGTTGTAGTCATATTCATGAAGAGGAAGCTAAAGCTTGTCTGAATTCTACGAAATGGTGTAAGGAGCCTGCAGATTTACAACAACATTTCACATTTATCGGGCAACATTCCACATTCAAAAATAATCATCAATGAGTGCTTGGAACAAGAATAGTTATGTGGCGAGAATAATCTATTCGGCACCTCTCCTTCATCTCTGGAATGTGTTAACAAGTTAGTATATATGACATCTTACTCAATTCCCATGCTAAAGCCTCGAAGTAGAAATGGTGTGTCATGTAACATTCAGCTCTATCATATGTTTCTATGTGTATGAAAGCTTCCACTGCACTTCTTACCAAAATTTTTCAGATTTTATTATCATGAGCATGACAATCTTTGAAATAGTTAATTCGGTCTGCACCCTCTAGGTTAGTTCCTCATTAATTGCATTAAAAAATCTCTATTAAAGTTTTTTTAGTTTAACTTTCTTAGGTATCGATGATTTTCTTAGTTTTCTCTATTAGAGAGGTTAAAAGCAATATAGAGTCTTCTCATCACATCATATTAGTGATTAGTTTATTTTGTTTTTTTATATTGCATGGTCCCATCATTCCCAGCCTTTTCTTTAAATACTTTTAGTCTCAATGCTTCCCTCACGACATCTTTTCAATATTTCAAGTTTTTTTTTTTTTTTTTTCTGTTTTCTTTTCTGAGCAGCTCAATCACTTTTGCGTTTTTTTTATAGGAGATCACTACTTGTTAACTTTGCTTAAGCCCAATAGACTGCTTAGAATTCCACCTTAATACCCAACTCATTTAACAACCCCCCCCCCCCCATTCACCTAGGCATTAGTCTTATTTTTTTGTTATATCTTAGTTCGGTTCTCTTTTTTTCTCTCTTACATGCATTCTCATTTAGTTAAGAGCATTGATCATCATAAGTACTATTGGATAGCGGGCCATTTAAATCATTTATTGTTTTAGGTTTTGGTTACATTGATAATTGCCTCATGTCCCTTTTCATATTAAAGTTTGATTATCTTGCTCTCTTTCTCTTTTTATGGTTAAGTTTTAATCTTTCTTCCAATGTTCCATTTAGATGTAAGTTTAACTTTTTAGTTGATAATCACTGATTTTCTATATTTAATTTTTCTTCCTTTTTGTGCTTTTCCTAATGTTAGTTAATTGATAGTTTTGTTTTGTTTTTTGTTTGTTAAAATTAGTGTGTGGTAATCTTTTTATTTCAAGCCCAAAAATTGAAAAATCTTCTTTAGAACATTAGCGAAGTAGAGGCCGGTTCAATCGGGCGTGTGTGGAGTGCCTAACACCTTCACGCACCGTACATTGGTCGTTAGACCCTAAGAATCTCATCCCTATTAGGCAACGAGTCACCAAGAAAACAAATTGTTTTTCTTGAAAAAACCCCGGGTTTTCCTAAATTCTCAACTCCAAAAATTTAGGTGGCGACTCTGAACATACAAATCTGTCCCTCCCTCTAGGTCGGGAAGCCACATTGAGAAGAAAATGAGAAAGCACCTAATATTATGTATGGCTAAGATTTAATGGCTAAATGATGAATGGTGAAGATTAGAGTTTAGGTGGCTCCTAGGGTTAGAATGCTAAGAAGAGAGTGCCTTAGAATGGATGGTGGATATTAGAATGGATGGAAGGTGTGGATTTAGTTGTTAAGGGCGGCTAGGAATGATCAAGAGTGAAAAGAATGGGTCAAAAGGTGCCCTAGGGTTTGCTAAGGTGTGGGGAGCATGCTAATAGGAAGGGCACCAAACTGGGTTTAGCAGCTAGGAGGTGCCCTTTTTCTTTTAGTTTTTCATAAAAACACCCCCTTTCTTAGCTGGACTTTGCACCAACTTCTCAAAATTTGCATTTCAATCATGAAAACTTTCCTGCTTTCCCCAGAATTTGCATAGAGACCCTTAGAGGCCAAAACATTGCATTTAACTGAGAAAATGGCACATCTTGACTATTTTAAGGCCGAAAATACCCCAGAATTGATGCCCTTAAGGCATCAAAATGCAGGGTTATCAAGCAATCGGTTCATCTACTTGCTTTTACAACTCCTCATGTTTAGTGGGGCTTATTCTATATTGGCCCTTGTTGGGGAGATTAGCACCCAGTGTTAAATCTATGCAATGTTGGATATCCCTTAATGGTGGTAATCCTATCGAGCCATCGGGAAACACATCACTAAATTTATCAAGCAAATGCCTCACCTCCTATGGAGCCTCCACACCTTTCAGCTCTAGCCCTTTGTTAATTAAAGCATGTGCAACACCTATCTCTTTTAAGGCACTTGTGAATTTAGTCATGGCAAAAAGGCTAGAACCCTCCTTAGGTTTCGATTTAGTTTCTTGTGATAGACATAAGGTTAGCATTTTCCCTTTAAAGTTGAAAGAGTAGGTATTCTTTCGTCTGGATGCCCAAGTAGCAAATGGTAGGCATTCATGCATACAACATCACACTACACACAATCACTATAATTGTTGCCAATAGAAAATCTCACTTATTGGTGGTAATCCTATCGGTAAGTCCTCGGGAAACACATCACTAAATTCATCAAGCAAAGGCCCCACCTCCTCTGGAGCTTCCACACCTTTCAGCTCTAGCCCTTTGTTAATTAAAGCATGCGCAACACCTGTCTCTTTTAAGGCACTTGTGAATTCAGTCATGGCAAAAAGGCTAGAGCCCTCCTCAGGTTTCAATTTAGTTTCTTGTGATAGACATAAGGTTATCATTTTTCCTTTAAACTTGAAAGAGTAGGTATTCTTTCGTTTGATGCCCAAGTAACAAATGGTAAGCATCCATGCATACAACATCACACTACACACAATCACTATATTTGTTGCCAATAGAAAATCTCACTAAACGTGGTTGTGTGACTGAAACCTCATTCTTTCTTTTTAGCCATGAAAGATTGTAAGGGTGAGGGTGTTGTTGAGTTTTTAATTTCAACTTGTGGACGGCTACTTCCGCTATAACATTCTCACAACACTCGCTATCAATTACAAGGCTTGCAACTTTTTCACACATAGTACTCGTAGTGTGGAAAATATTATTTCTTAGCCAATTCGATGATTCATCCGTAAGAGTTAAGAATGGCCGATGCAACACCAAGGCCTCTCCCATATCCCCATACACCATTTCTTTCTCAAAGGTTTCTTCATTATAAGAGTCAAACACGGGTGGGGCTGAACAGTCAAATGCTTCTAATTGGGCTTCACTCTCATTTTCTACAAACATCGCCCATTTTCTTTTATCACCCCTCACACATTCAATAGATTTATGGCATGGTTCACCACACTTAAAACACTTCAATCTAAGAGGACCCACCTGGTTTTGATTAGGTCCACGCCCTTGATTTTGGTTTAGCCTACGGGGTTGTGGCTGATTTAGAGGCGGGTTAGGATTATTATGTGGGGGTGGTCTGGCCACATTAGATTGGGTTTGGTCTAATTGGTTAGGTTGGCTACTTTGTTTTTCTATGGTTAAAGCATGTTGATGTGACATAGAAACATCATAACAGTCAAATAGGTCTAATATATCCCGAATACTTGGTCTCAACCCACCTATATACTTTGCCACCAATTGGTCTTTGGTTTCAAATAATTTGTTTCGGGCCACTAATAGATGAAACTTCTTTATATATTCATCTATTGTATTAGTTCATTGCTTTAGATTTTGCAATCCTTGATAAAGTAAACGAATATAATTATGGGGTAGAAATTCTGACCCCATCTTTGCCTTGAGTTTGTCCCATGTCTTAATCTTTTCCTTGCCTCTTCTCTATCGCATGAGCTTCAATTGATGCCACCATGCTACTGCTCCTCCTCTAAATTGAGTGGTTATTAAGGACACAATTTTATTTTCCAAAACTTCCTTGAATTCAAGGACTTCTTTTACTACGAAGAGTCAATCCATGAATTCTTTAGGAGTCATTTCTCCCTGGAATTCTGGGATCTCATCCTTAAGACCAACTTCCCACCATCTCTGATCACCACCCGCAACTACAACTGATTTGGTCGCTTGCCTTAATTATGAAAGGGAACATGTGGAGATACTTGCGTCGGAGTCACTGTCCCCTATTTCCAACAAGGAATGCAGCGATTTCACCTCTTGAGCAAATGCTTCGACTTGTCTTCTCAGCTCTACCATATCTTCTTGTGTTTAGTTGTTGAGTTCCTACTCCATGATATGAGATATTGGTATCTTCTTAGGAATCATATTCCGAATTAGGATCAACTTGAGCTCTGATACCAACTAACGTAGTACAAAAATGAAACACATGGGAAAAGCTTCAAAAAAAGAGAGCAGAAGTCAAATTTTAGGAAGAAGAATTCTTCACTAAATAATTAAGAGAAAATTGATAACAAGAGAACTGTCTTAGCCTTCCCCTAGCTACTCTTTATATAGGTATACACCCTTATGAATCCTATTCCAAATCTGAAAACACTCCATAATAGAATCCTAGTTAAAACTCCTTAAAAAAGAAAATCCCAATCTAAGAAAACACTCCAAAGTAGAATCCTAATCTAAAAAAACACTCCAAAATAGAATCATAATCTAAAAAAACACTCCAAAATAGAATCCTACTAAAATCCTTCAAAAGGGAAGTCCTAATTAAATATAAATTCGAAATAATGCTAACTTGGTAAAAATGAACTAAGATAGAAATCCTATGACGATGCTATGTTGGTAAATATTTACTAAGTTGGGTCGGTGGCGTCATCTCTATTTCTTATGTGTCTTGGAATGGTCTCAACTTGCATAGAATTTATCAAACTTCTCCTGTACTGCATCAAGTTTTAAGGCTGAATTTTCTATCTCTGCATCCCCAAGCTTCAATTGGATATCAGAATCAAAAGCAACTTCAAGTTTTGTAGCTTCAACTTGGGTCTAGAGCTCAACAACTTGTTTCTCAAGCTCAAATATTGCAGATTCCCATTCACTAGTTTATTCTTTTTCTATTTTTTTGTTATTAAGTGAAGGTGTCTTAGACACCTTCATTTGTATCTAATTCAAGACTATAAAGCAAAGATTCAGACTATAGTGTTTGATTCCAATGTTTGCATTCTCATGCAAGGATGTAGTGCATGATAGTTGTATTTTTTTGGAATTTTTAATAAAATTTCTTGATTTTTTATTTTCTATAATTTATTGATTAATCTATTATTTTTTATATTTGTTTAATGGTGGGAGTAGTTGGAACACCATTGGGTAGCAAGACAGTTGTATTTGCATTGATGGAAGTGCCAAACATTAGGGGTGGATTCAAGCAAAGCCGAGCCGAATAGTATGAGGCTCAAGCTCGGCTCGCCAAGGCTGTATAAGGCTCGAGCTCGGCTCGTTTATTAATCAAGCCTGTAAATTGGGCTCGAACTCAACTCAAAGCTCAGTTAAAACCAAGCCAAACTGAGCTCAAGCAACTCGTGAAAAGCTTGGCTCATTGCCACCCCTACCAAATTGTATTATTATTTGCATCGATCAAAACAAATGAACTTGGTGCAAAGTGGGTCTGGTATATAAACCATGAACCACTTTGCATTCACATGAACCGGATATTTTTGTTTTGTACTCTACATATTTATATTTGTACTCCTTCCAAACGCAGCCCAAAGGAAAGGATATTGTAAACAACCTAACAGCAATAGCTGTTCAGCAAGCTGTGAAACCAATGAAATGAGCTCACAACCTAAAACAGTTAGGTTGCACAGCCTGGTACCCAGCCTGCTACCCAGCTTGGCTCATTCCCAAGTCGTTTATAACTGGGGTGGGGCTGGGGCATTACAATTGGTTGCACAGCCAGATACCCAGCCATCACGTTTAGCTGATCCAAATTAAAACAGTTAGAGAAAGCTGATTTAATTTCTTTGAAAATTGAAATGCCCTTCCTCTTCTGATTCTGTTTGAAAATGAGAGGATTTCAATTGATTTCTTCTGAATTTGTTGAAATGGGAGGTGGACCTTTTGAGCTTCCCACTCGTGCGGTCAACGTGGATTTCTGCTGCTAAGTGTGTCGGTTGGAAGACGTTGTCTTTGAAAATGCGGGATGTCGCCCCAAGCTTGGACAGAACAGCTGCGACTTGGAGTTAATTTTCTGAAAAGAGGGGAGGAAAAGAAAAACCCAGAAAACTTCAACGCATTGGATTACATGCAGATGCAGCATTTCCTTAACGTGCCACTTACGAGTTTCTATCCCCATCAAGTTCTACAGTTGTTAAAAAAAAAAGAGTAGCTAGTAATCATCAAAATCTGTGATTATTAATATGTCTCTGGTCTCTCAATCTAGGGTACAGGACCCGTGAAAATGGTTTGGGCCCACTTAACTGGTCATTCCCATAAACCATAATTCAAAGTTGAGGGCCTACCATTAAATTGGTAGAGCAGGTAGATCAGCTTAAAGCCTTGAAACATGATAGCAGCTGTTCCATTTTACTGTTTGAATTAGACCCATTCACTGCAAACTCTTAGAAAGCACTGAAAATAGTGCCTGAATGCCATGAATTATATGGTTGGAGTGCATGCTGGGTTTTGCTACAGAGTTCAGACACTCCTTTAGACAAGACCCATACAGTAATTGGTCCCTTTTTCTTGTGATTTTATGGGCCCAAACCTCTCTCTCTCTCTCTCTCTCATGCCCACATGGCCACGTGGCAATTGACTTATTGCCTATAGGACCCTAACAAGTATTTAGGTGGTGGACTGGTGGGTGACTATGAACAGTTGTTTTGAACAAGTCCCATCCAGTGAACATGTGGCAATTGACACCTAGGAGGACCCTAGCAAGTAGCAACTGCATTGAGATCTGGCAGTCGGTGGTTATTAGGGAATTTGCTTTAGTCTTAAGCATCCTTAATAATAAAAAAGCAGATTGGTGAGGCAATTACTCGACTCCTATCTGCTCTCTTGTCCTTCCATATGATGGTTAATACCAATTTGACTAACCTCTTAATGTTTGAATTTCAAATTTGCCTATAAAGTAAATAATGCATTAAAAAGCTTTCATTTAATATTAAGATAACAATATGAAGCGCAAAGAAGAAAAAGATAATAATGAAATTCCTTGTTATTTAACTACACTAAGAATATTTTACAGTACGACTAACCACCTTGAACATTTCTCAAGATGTTCAGTAGTTCGAATTTGACAAAGTTTTCTACTGGGATTCTGTATTTTATAAATTTCAATTTATACTGAAACTCCGGAATGAATGAAGTTGGTCTGAAATGGACAAAGGGAAAACATGGACTAATCCAGATGGCCTTCTACCTGTTGGACAGTCTCGATTGGCTGTATGGGTTGGCCATTCAGATAGTGAGATAGGATTAGGAAAGCCCATTCCAGCTTTCTGGAACATATATCTGGGCCTACTGGCTTAAACATGATTGGCCCACCGCCCACCCACCAAGTCCATCAATCATAGATCTCATGTTTTTGGAGATTGAAGCTAGAACAAAGATGACAAACCAGTCAAATCCAGTGACCACGGATCACCAAGCAAACAGCTCAGCTGTAAGCAATCTGGGCTTGAGTGGGGCAGCCGTTTTCAGTAAAGAGTCCAAGCCAACAAATCAACGCACTAAAACTTGTTGACAAGCGGGCGCTAGCTTACACTAGTCGAATACTTGATTTGATCTTTTTCTTTTCCAACCTAACTTTCTTGGTGTCAAGCAATGGATGACCTACCTATTCAAACATCTCCACATACGTACACAAGAATTATTTCTTTAGATCATCAAGAAAATTCAACTAATGGGGTCTCCAGTTTCCACACAATACAATAGCAAGGTCGTCTCTTTAGATTTGGATTTTATTTGCTAGTTAATGTTCTGTAATTTTTATATATTTTACATTTTATCTTTTTTATAAGAAATACTACCATGATGTCAGAAGAGCTTTGACCAATCAAAATCCCCCAATTTTAATAAATATAACTTGTTAATTGGTTTATCACCTTTATCATGCAAGTTCATTGGTTACAAGTTTTTCAGTATCATAGTCAAACCCTTTTTATATTTTTATTATTTTATTTATGATTACAAATTAATTGATTAACCTGAATTTTGAACCACTGAGGCTTCCACACCTTGGTTTGGATTTTCTCCTCAAACCCACTTCACAGCATCTCCTGTACATATTTTTATTTTATGAGAAGATGTTTTTAATGCATGGTTACAAGTGTTATAAGACTGTGAGCTTTTCATTTTAAGTCCGTGAGCTCAGACTTTTTTTCAAATAATATATTATTATATAATATATAATTAATATATTATAAAATTTCTGTTCAGGACAAGACTTCAGGTTTGGGTCCATGCTTCGGAATTTGTATAAGGCCGAGCTTAGATTCAAGATTTAAACCCGATGATGGATTAATAGTCACTAATCTTTTTTCTTTTTTTTTTTTTTTTTGTTTATTAAGAGGTAAAGCCTGACCCTGTTCGTGAACAGGTGAGAGGATTCTGTGAGGAGTGACGAGGAAATCTGGGTTTTCCATTCGACAAAAAGAAATGAAAAGCGGTTCAATTTCGGTGGTCACATCTGCGCCCCACGGTTCTCCACAGCACATCCCTATCTTGTATTGAAAATTGAAAAAAAGGTGAAAATCTGTGTGGGGCATTGTGGGGCGCATATATGAACTCTCAATTTCGAAAAGATTTTTAAAACATTATAAAGGTATCATAAGTGATACTGATGTGGCACATTGTTATTGGCCCAGAATCGTCTTGTTAGAGACTGAATCGTCCACGAAACCGTCCCGAAGAAATGTCGTACGTATCCAGTAATGGATACGTGCCAAACGTAAGCAAGCCAACTACCAACTGCTGCCCAGCCGTGCACGTGTCGGTGAAAGATTAAGTAGGGGTTTTGACTTGCTTCCTCATCACAACACTTTGGATTGGACAAGGGCCGGACGGCGCGGTGATCCGCCGTTACGAACTGTTCACGCGTCCCTTCCCCCTCCTTGAGCTCATCCTGTACTGGCCGTTACGTTCTTCTTTCTCGGCTTCACCCATTCCATCCAACGTGCCCCAACCTTATTCGCAAGTAACACGAGAGAGTGGGCTCCACCCTTTCCTTGAACTTTGAACCCCAACTGGCTTTTGACTTTCATTTCCTCACCATTAATAGTCGCAAACACAATGACAAAAAGCTCCTCGTGTCCTCCTCTTATTTACTGTTTCAGTGCCAGACACCAAGCGGAGATTGACGCCCAAAGCGTCGTACCTAGGGACTAGGGTTAGGGCTTCCTTTTCTGTTTGGTCATTCAGCACAACCGTATATCTGGAATATTAGCGAACAATGTGTTGTGGCGGCGATTTTTGATGAGATTGTTTTGTGTTTTTTTTTTTGCCGAAATTTTAAATAGTTAAATTTTATAAAAAATCGCGCAGATTTTCACCATGGATCCAGACTGCAGCCTCCAGAGTGTCAACCTTCTCTGAGCATCACTCCCGCTCTTAATTCAGCACTAATTAATTATCACTTTGGTTCTCATCAAGTGTTGGAGATGGTCATTGTCTAAAATAAACATCAATAATGAATTTTAAATCACGATAATTAATCTCAAACCAGAAAATTGTGAACAAAAAAGGAATACAACAGAGGAAAAACTTAAATTCCCTTTCCCTCAGACAACGAATATCTATCTGCATACTGTCGCTTTTAGGTCATTTTGAAGTGAAGTTTCAACAGATAAAAAGTTAAATTCCTAGAAATATGCAGAATAAAGTCATTTTCGAAGGAGAGAAGAAGATTAAATGACTAAGCAAGCATGCAAGGCTGCAAGGAAAAGGGTAAGGAAGAGTTGATGTGTCCTTTGCCCACCACGAGGGCGACACGTTTCAAGTTACAAAACTCATTGCTTTTGTTGTAAAGAGAGAGAGAGAGAGAGAGAGAGAGAGAGAGTTGCTAGATTCATGAGAGGAACGGAAGCTGGTTGCTTCACGCAAGCAGCTAAAGGGGGTTGGATGCGTCGCGTAGCTTTAAGTATTTCAATTAGAATTTAAAAGAAGTGAAGAAAGACCTAACTATCAACGTTCAAAGGATTTCAATTAGAATTTTAAGAGATATTTCAGGATATGTTTTGGATACCTATGACATACTAAAAATTAAGATACGTATGAATGCATTAAAAATTTTATATAAATCTTAAAAAATACATTAATAATAATAATAAATATAAATTTTATATGACCTTAAATAAGCTATTTAAACACTTATAAAGAAAACAAGTTATTTATATATACAAAGAGATATTTCAATCCTTTGAAATATGCTTATTTCAAAGGAGTTATTTAGGGGATTAGGAGTTATTTAGGGCAAGTTTCCTTAAATGTAGGAGTTATTTAGGGCAAGTTTCCTTAAATGTAGGAGTTATTTCAAAGGAAGGAGCAAAATGTGTATTAAGAGAGAGGTAATAATTACAGGGGATTAGGAGTTATTTAGGGCAAGTTTCCTTAAATGTAGAAGTTATTAGAAAGACAATTATTAAATAGGCTTATTTATGAAAGAGAATCTAATATTACAATATATGGCTGATACATTCAAAATATCGGTCCTGTATCAGTCGATACAGACCCGAAACGAAACTACTGTTGTGATTTTGATCCGATACAGACGATACATTCAAAATATTGATCGAAAAGGAACGAAACTACTGTTTCAGGTATCGGGATGTTGCTGAAATGATACGTATCGGCCGAGATACGTTGTGATTTTTTAAACCTTGCTACCCACCACCACACTGCCAAAGAAACCAATATTACACAAATCCGGCTCTTGGGGTTCTCTTCATCATTTTCTCTGCTGTTTAATCAATCTCTCTCGACCCCACGAACCCAAATCCGGAGATGTTGTAGAAAGACAAAATAAAACGACCCACAAGAAGATGAGTTCGAGCAGCACGATTAGCAGCGGTGGCGGCGGA